>NW_028123989.1:1200000-1800000 GCF_965194805.1 Balaenoptera borealis
ATACGCCCTTTTTGGCCAACCAAGCAACCTGGAAAGGCAAATCAGCGCTACAAAGAAGTCTCGCTTCCCATCGGTCAAAAGGGCCATGCTGAAAAAAGTGTCAAAACCAGAAATGCAAGACAGGCCATGGAGAAATGAGAGCCTTGCTACACTGATGGGCTGGATATAAATTGCCAACAGCCACTCTGGAGAAGTGTACGGTGTGTCCTGAAACATCTGAAAAACACAGCTTAGAGAGCATAGGGCACTTCCACTCATGGGTGTATAAATTGGGAAAATTAAAAATCAGCAAGACACAAGCACCCCAAAGTTGAGGGCTGCTCTGTTGACAAGGACCTCCACTTCATTCCACCTTCAATATCCCAGGAAAGAGAAAAATGGATAATGAAGTTGTGGTCTTTATGTACAATGGAATATCACTCAGCCATGAAATCAATGTCATAAGGTTAGTAGCAGCATGATGAGTGGATTTAGGTACGACGATTCTAAGTGAAATAAGTCACACAGAAAAGGACACTTCTCATAAGGTATCACTGATAGAGGGAATGTAAAAACCGTTACACTTGAACTGAATTACAAAACAGAACAGAGTCACACATGCAGAAAACACACTATGGCTGCTTAACGGGAAAGGTGAGGTGGGGTGATACATAAAACAAGGGTATCAAATTAGCTCAGATACCGTTCCATAAACCCAATATGTAGTAGACAAGACCTACTCCTTGCTCAGAGAACTGGACTCAACACGCCCTATTCACCGCACAAGAATATATCTGACTAGTAATAATCTTAAAACCTATGTATTGATATCTCTCTGTTAGTGTGTCAAGTGGGTGTAAAGCGGCATAAACACAGCCGTGAAAAGCAGCTAAACCCCATTATGAAAATAAATTACTTTGAAAAACCCATGAAACAACGACAGTGAAAGAGATAGAAATTCTTACACAATGAGTTCAGGGGCTGTGATGCAACTTGGATTGACCATATCTAGACCCACAGCTGGATGAGACATAAGGGTGGACACTCTTGGGGCTGAGAGGTTTGGTGAGGTTGGGTGAGCAAACGCAGACCCTTTAAAGTAATACTGCGTGGTACCCATCGCATGGGTCCCAAATCTCCAGGTTCAAGGGCATCTTCCTACATCGAAAACATGCATGAGAAACCCAGAAGATGGTACACCGTGTGATGGGGAAAGGTTTCTAAAACGCACCTCATTTCTCATCTCCTTGTGCCCGGGTTCGCCATTCCAGCCGCTTTACTAGCAATCTCCCTACTTGGAGCATCAGCACATTTAACCTCCGGTTCCGTACAGGTTGCATTTTGTCCTGAGGATGAACGGGAAGACGGGGAACCAACGAGAGACTAGCTCTTGGTGTCGGGACAGGCACAGGTCACTCTATTTTCCCATTAGGAAGAAGAATTAACCACAGGCTCAGCCTGCCCCCCGGAAAAAGAACAGGGCCTGAAGCCATCCTGCACTTTTGCGGCCAGCTCCCAAAAAAGCGAGTTGTAAAATGGAGGTTCAGGGCACTGCAATTCACAAACCTGCAGAGTTATAAATGATAACTCTCGTCCACAAATATATTGAGGGAAGGCAAAGAAGAGGATTTGAAATCAAGGCAGAATTGCACGAAACAGATTTCAGGAGGTAGATACGAATCGCCTTTAAAGCACATGAAAAGCGGCAAAACGTTGACAATGATGCCCTTGGCCAAAAAGGGCGTATGCGTTTTTTCCTGAATATATTCAGGAAAAAACGCATACGCCCTTTTTGGCCAACCAAGCAACCTGGAAAGGCAAATCAGCGCTACAGAGAAGTCTCGCTTCCCATCGGTCAAAAGGGCCATGCTGAAAAAAGTGTCAAAACCAGAAATGCAGGACAGGCCATGGAGAAATGGGAGCCTTGCTACACTGATGGGCGGGATGTAAATTGCCAACAGCCACTCTGGAGAAGTGTACGGTGTGTCCTGAAACATCTGAAAAACACAGCTTAGAGAGCATAGGGCACTTCCACTCATGGGGATATAAATTGGGAAAATGAAAAATCAGCAAGACACAAGCACCCCAAAGTTGAGGGCTGCTCTGTTGACAAGGACCTCCACTACATTCCACCTTCAATATCCCAGGAAAGAGAAAAATGGATAAAGAAGTTGTGGTCCTTATGTACAATGGAATATCACTCAGCCATGAAATCAATGTCATAAGGTTAGTAGCAGCATGATGAGTGGATTTAGGTACGACGATTCTAAGTGAAATAAGTCACACAGAAAAGGACACTTCTCATAAGGTATCACTGATAGAGGGAATGTAAAAACCGTTACACTTGAACTGAATTACAAAACAGAACAGAGTCACACATGCAGAAAACACACTATGGCTGCTTAACGGGAAAGGTGAGGTGGGGTGATACATAAAACAAGGGTATCAAATTAGCTCAGATACCGTTCCATAAACCCAATATGTAGTAGACAAGACCTACTCCTTGCTCAGAGAACTGGACTCAACACGCCCTATTCACCGCACAAGAATATATCTGACTAGTAATAATCTTAAAACCTATGTATTGATATCTCTCTGTTAGTGTGTCAAGTGGGTGTAAAGCGGCATAAACACAGCCGTGAAAAGCAGCTAAACCCCATTATGAAAATAAATTACTTTGAAAAACCCATGAAACAACGACAGTGAAAGAGATAGAAATTCTTACACAATGAGTTCAGGGGCTGTGATGCAACCTGGATTGACCATATCTAGACCCACAGCTGGATGAGACATAAGGGTGGACACTCTTGGGGCTGAGAGGTTTGGTGAGGTTGGGTGAGCAAACGCAGACCCTTTAAAGTAATACTGCGTGGTACCCATCGCATGGGTCCCAAATCTCCAGGTTCAAGGGCATCTTCCTACATCGAAAACATGCATGAGAAACCCAGAAGATGGTACACCGTGTGATGGGGAAAGGTTTCTAAAACGCACCTCATTTCTCATCTCCTTGTGCCCGGGTTCGCCTTTCCAGCCGCTTTACTAGCAATCTCCCTACTTGGAGCATCAGCACCTTTAACCTCCGGTTCCGTACAGGTTGCAATTTGTCCTGAGGATGAACGGGAAGACGGGGAACCAAAGAGAGACTAGCTCTTGGTGTCGGGACAGGCACAGGTCACTCTATTTTCCCATCAGGAAGAAGAATTAACCACAGGCTCAGCCTGCCCCCCGGAACCAGAACAGGGCCTGAAGCCATCCTGCGCTTTTGCGGCCAGCTCCCAAAAAAGCGAGTTGTAAAATGGAGGTTCAGGGCACTGCAATTCACAAACCTGCAGAGTTATAAATGATAACTCTCGTCCACAAATATATTGAGGGAAGGCAAAGAAGAGGATTTGAAATCAAGGCAGAATTGCACGAAACAGATTTCAGGAGGTAGATACGAATCGCCTTTAAAGCACATGAAAAGCAGCAAAACGTTGACAATGATGCCCTTGGCCAAAAAGGCCGTATGCGTTTTTTCCTGAATATATTCAGGAAAAAACGCATACGCCCTTTTTGGCCAACCAAGCAACCTGGAAAGGCAAATCAGCGCTACAGGGAAGTCTCGCTTCCCATCGGTCAAAAGGGCCATGCTGAAAAATGTGTCAAAACCAGAAATGCAGTACAGGCCATGGAGAAATGGGAGACTTACTACACTGATGGGCGGGATGTAAATTGCCAACAGCCACTCTGGAGAAGTGTACGGTGTGTCCTGAAACATCTGAAAAACACAGCTTAGAGAGCATAGGGCACATCCACTCATGGGGGTATAAATTGGGAAAATGAAAAATCAGCAAGACACAAGCACCCCAAAGTTGAGGGCTGCTCTGTTGACAAGGACCTCCACTTCATTCCACCTTCAATATCCCAGGAAAGAGAAAAATGGATAAAGAAGTTGTGGTCCTTATGTACAATGGAATATCACTCAGCCATGAAATCAATGTCATAAGGTTAGTAGCAGCATGATGAGTGGATTTAGGTACGACGATTCTAAGTGAAATAAGTCACACAGAAAAGGACACTTCTCATAAGGTATCACTGATAGAGGGAATGTAAAAACCGTTACACTTGAATTCAATTACAAAACAGAACAGAGTCACACATGCAGAAAACACACTATGGCTGCTTAACGGGAAAGGTGAGGTGGGGTGATACATAAAACAAGGGTATCAAATTAGCTCAGATACCGTTCCATAAACCCAATATGTAGTAGACAAGACCTACTCCTTGCTCAGAGAACTGGACTCAACACGCCCTATTCACCGCACAAGAATATATCTGACTAGTAATAATCTTAAAACCTATGTATTGATATCTCTCTGTTAGTGTGTCAAGTGGGTGTAAAGCGGCATAAACACAGCCGTGAAAAGCAGCTAAACCCCATTATGAAAATAAATTACTTTGAAAAACCCATGAAACAACGACAGTGAAAGAGATAGAAATTCTTACACAATGAGTTCAGGGGCTGTGATGCAACCTGGATTGACCATATCTAGACCCACAGCTGGATGAGACATAAGGGTGGACACTCTTGGGGCTGAGAGGTTTGGTGAGGTTGGGTGAGCAAACGCAGACCCTTTAAAGTAATACTGCGTGGTACCCATCGCATGGGTCCCAAATCTCCAGGTTCAAGGGCATCTTCCTACATCAAAAACATGCATGAGAAACCCAGAAGATGGTACACCGTGTGATGGGGAAAGGTTTCTAAAACGCACCTCATTTCTCATCTCCTTGTGCCCGGGTTCGCCTTTCCAGCCGCTTTATTTAGCAATCTCCCTACTTGGAGCATCAGCACCTTTAACCTCCTGTTCCGTACAGGTTGCAATTTGTCCTGAGGATGAACGGGAAGACGGGGAACCAACGAGAGACTAGCTCTTGGTGTCGGGACAGGCACAGGTCACTCTATTTTCCCATCAGGAAGAAGAATTAACCACAGGCTCAGCCTGCCCCCCGGAACCAGAACAGGGCCTGAAGCCATCCTGCGCTTTTGCGGCCAGCTCCCAAAAAAGCGAGTTGTAAAATGGAGGTTCAGGGCACTGCAATTCACAAACCTGCAGAGTTATAAATGATAACTCTCGTCCACAAATATATTGAGGGAAGGCAAAGAAGAGGATTTGAAATCAAGGCAGAATTGCACGAAACAGATTTCAGGAGGTAGATACGAATCGCCTTTAAAGCACATGAAAAGCGGCAAAACGTTGACAATGATGCCCTTGGCCCAAAAGGGCGTATGCGTGTTTTCCTGAATATATTCAGGAAAACACGCATACGCCCTTTTTGGCCAACCAAGCAACCTGGAAAGGCAAATCAGCGCTACAGAGAAGTCTCGCTTCCCATCGGTCAAAAGGGCCATGCTGAAAAAAGTGTCAAAACCAGAAATGCAGGACAGGCCATGGAGAAATGGGAGCCTTGCTACACTGATGGGAGGGATGTAAATTGCCAACAGCCACTCTGGAGAAGTGTACGGTGTGTCCTGAAACATCTGAAAAACACAGCTTAGAGAGCATAGGGCACTTCCACTCATGGGGGTATAAATTGGGAAAATTAAAAATCAGTAAGACACAAGCACCCCAAAGTTGAGGGCTGCTCTGTTGACAAGGACCTCCACTTCATTCCACCTTAAATATCCCACGAAAGAGAAAAATGGATAATAAAATTGTGGTCCTTATGTACAATGGAATATCACTCAGCCATGAAATCAATGTCATAAGGTTAGTAGCAGCATGATGAGTGGATTTAGGTACGACGATTCTAAGTGAAATAAGTCACACAGAAAAGGACACTTCTCATAAGGTATCACTGATAGAGGGAATGTAAAAACCGTTACACTTGAACTGAATTACAAAACAGAACAGAGTCACACATGCAGAAAACACACTATGGCTGCTTAACGGGAAAGGTGAGGTGGGGTGATACATAAAACAAGGGTATCAAATTAGCTCAGATACCGTTCCATAAACCCAATATGTAATAGACAAGACCTACTCCTTGCTCAGAGAACTGGACTCAACACGCCCTATTCACCGCACAAGAATATATCTGACTAGTAATAATCTTAAAACCTATGTATTGATATCTCTCTGTTAGTGTGTCAAGTGGGTGTAAAGTGGCATAAACACAGCAGTGAAAAGCAGCTAAACCCCATTATGAAAATAAATTACTTTGAAAAACCCATGAAACAATGACAGTGAAAGAGAGGGAAATCCTTACACAATGCGTTCAGGGGCTGTGATGCAACCTGGATTGACCATATCTAGACCCACAGCTGGATGAGACATAAGGGTGGACACTCTTGGTGCTGAGAGGTTTGGTGAGGTTGGGTGAGCAAACGCAGACCCTTTAAATTAATACTGTGTGGTACCCATCGCATGGGTCCCAAATCTCCAGCTTCAAGGGCATCTTCCTACATCGAAAACATGCATGAGAAACCCAGAAGATAGTACACCGTGTGATGGGGAAAGGTTTCTAAAACGCACCTCATTTCTCATCTCCTTGTGCCCGGGTTCGCCATTCCAGCCGCTTTACTAGCAATCTCCCTACTTGGAGCATCAGCACCTTTAACCTCCTGTTCCGTACAGGTTGCAATTTGTCCTGAGGATGAACGGGAAGACGGGGAACCAACGAGAGACTAGCTCTTGGTGTTGGGACAGGCACAGGTCACTCTATTTTCCCATCAGGAAGAAGAATTAACCACAGGCTCAGCCTGCCCCCCGGAACCAGAACAGGGCCTGAAGCCATCCTGCGCTTTTGCGGCCAGCTCCCAAAAAAGCGAGTTGTAAAATAGAGGTTCAGGGCACTGCAATTCACAAACCTGCAGAGTTATAAATGATAACTCTCGTCCACAAATATATTGAGGGAAGGCAAAGAAGAGGATTTGAAATCAAGGCAGAATTGCACGAAACAGATTTCAGGAGGTAGATACGAATCGCCTTTAAAGCACATGAAAAGCGGCAAAACGTTGACAATGATGCCCTTGGCCAAAAAGGGCGTATGCGTTTTTTCCTGAATATATTCAGGAAAAAACGCATACGCCCTTTTTGGCCAACCAAGCAACCTGGAAAGGCAAATCAGCGCTACAGAGAAGTCTCGCTTCCCATCGGTCAAAAGGGCCATGCTGAAAAAAGTGTCAAAACCAGAAATGCAGTACAGGCCATGGAGAAATGGGAGCCTTGCTACACTGATGTGCGGAATGTAAATTGCCAACAGCCACTCTGGAGAAGTGTACGGTGTGTCCTGACACAACTGAAAAACACAGCTTAGAGAGCATAGGGCACTTCCACTCATGGGTGTATAAATTGGGAAAATTAAAAATCAGCAAGACACAAGCACCCCAAAGTTGAGGGCTGCTCTGTTGACAAGGACCTCCACTTCATTCCACCTTCAATATCCCAGGAAAGAGAAAAATGGATAAAGAAGTTGTGGTCCTTATGTACAATGGAATATCACTCAGCCATGAAATCAATGTCATAAGGTTAGTAGCAGCATGATGAGTGGATTTAGGTACGACGATTCTAAGTGAAATAAGTCACACAGAAAAGGACACTTCTCATAAGGTATCACTTATGGAGGGAATGTAAAAACCGTTACACTTGAACTGAATTACAAAACAGAATAGCGTCACACATGCAGAAAACACACTATGGCTGCTTAACGGGAAAGGTGAGGTGGGGTGATACATAAAACAAGGGTATCAAATTAGCTCAGATACCGTTCCATAAACCCAATATGTAATAGACAAGACCTACTCCTTGCTCAGAGAACTGGACTCAACACGCCCTATTCACCACACAAGAATCTATCTGACTAGTAATAATCTTAAAACCTATGTATTGATATCTCTCTGTTAGTGTGTCAAGTGGGTGTAAAGCGGCATAAACACAGCAGTGAAAAGCAGCTAAACCCCATTATGAAAATAAATTACTTTGAAAAACCCATGAAACAACAAAAATGAAAGTGTTAGAAATTCTTACACAATGAGTTCAGGGGCTGTGATGCAACCTGGATTGACCATATCTAGACCCACAGCTGGATGAGACATAAGGGTGGACACTCTTGGGGCTGAGAGGTTTGGTGAGGTTGGGTGAGCAAACGCAGACCCTTTAAAGTAATACTGCGTGGTACCCATCGCATGGGTCCCAAATCTGCAGGTTCAAGGGCATCTTCCTACATCGAAAACATGCATGAGAAACCCAGAAGATGGTACACCGTGTGATGGGGAAAGGTTTCTAAAACGCACCTCATTTCTCATCTCCTTGTGCCCGGGTTCGCCTTTCCAGCCGCTTTACTAGCAATCTCCCTACTTGGAGCATCAGCACCTTTAACCTCCTGTTCCGTACAGGTTGCAATTTGTCCTGAGGATGAACGGGAAGACGGGGAACCAACGAGAGACTAGCTCTTGGTGTCGGGACAGGCACAGGTCACTCTATTTTCCCATCAGGAAGAAGAATTAACCACAGGCTCAGCCTGCCCCCCGGAACCAGAACAGGGCCTGAAGCCATCCTGCGCTTTTGCGGCCAGCTCCCAAAAAAGCGAGTTGTAAAATGGAGGTTCAGGGCACTGCAACTCACAAACCTGCAGAGTTATAAATGATAACTCTCGTCCACAAATATATTGAGGGAAGGCAAAGAAGAGGATTTGAAATCAAGGCAGAATTGCACGAAACAGATTTCAGGAGGTAGATACGAATCGCCTTTAAAGCACATGAAAAGCGGCAAAACGTTGACAATGATGCCCTTGGCCAAAAAGGGCGTATGCGTTTTTTCCTGAATATATTCAGGAAAAAACGCATACGCCCTTTTTGGCCAACCAAGCAACCTGGAAAGGCAAATCAGCGCTACAGAGAAGTCTCGCTTCCCATCGGTCAAAAGGGCCATGCTGAAAAAAGTGTCAAAACCAGAAATGCAGGACAGGCCATGGAGAAATGGGAGCCTTGCTACACTGATGGGCGGGATGTAAATTGCCAACAGCCACTCTGGAGAAGTGTACGGTGTGTCCTGAAACATCTGAAAAACACAGCTTAGAGAGCATAGGGCACTTCCACTCATGGGGGTATAAATTGGGAAAATGAAAAATCAGCAAGACACAAGCACCCCAAAGTTGAGGGCTGCTCTGTTGACCAGGACCTCCACTTCATTCCACCTTCAATATCCCAGGAAAGAGAAAAATGGATAAAGAAGTTGTGGTCCTTATGTACAATGGAATATCACTCAGCCATGAAATCAATGTCATAAGGTTAGTAGCAGCATGATGAGTGGATTTAGGTACGACGATTCTAAGTGAAATAAGTCACACAGAAAAAAACACTTCTCATAAGGTATCACTTTTAGAGGGAATGTAAAAACCGTTACACTTGAACTGAATTACAAAACAGAACAGAGTCACACATGCAGAAAACACACTATGGCTGCTTAACGGGAAAGGTGAGGTGGGGTGATACATAAAACAAGGGTATCAAATTAGCTCAGATACCGTTCCATAAACCCAATATGTAGTAGACAAGACCTACTCCTTGCTCAGAGAACTGGACTCAACACGCCCTATTCACCGCACAAGAATATATCTGACTAGTAATAATCTTAAAACCTATGTATTGATATCTCTCTGTTAGTGTGTCAAGTGGGTGTAAAGCGGCATAAACACAGGCGTGAAAAGCAGCTAAACCCCATTATGAAAATAAATTACTTTGAAAAACCCATGAAACAACGACAGAGAAAGAGAGAGAAATTCTTACACAATGCGTTCAGGGGCTGTGATGCAACCTGGATTGACCATATCTAGACCCACAGCTGGATGAGACATAAGGGTGGACACTCTTGGGGCTGAGAGGTTTGGTGAGGTTGGGTGAGCAAACGCAGACCCTTTAAAGTAATACTTCGTGGTACCCATCCCATGGGTCCCAAATCTCCAGCTTCAAGGGCATCTTCCTACATCGAAAACATGCTTGAGAAACCCAGAAGATAGTACACTGTGTGATGGGGAAAGGTTTCTAAAACGCACCTCATTTCTCATCTCCTTGTGCCCGGGTTCGCCATTCCAGCCGCTTTACTAGCAATCTCCCTACTTGGAGCATCAGCACCTTTAACCTCCGGTTCCGTACAGGTTGCAATTTGTCCTGAGGATGAACGGGAAGACGGGGAACCAACGAGAGACTAGCTCTTGGTGTCGGGACAGGCACAGGTCACTCTATTTTCCCATCAGGAAGAAGAATTAACCACAGGCTCAGCCTGCCCCCCGGAAAAAGAACAGGGCCTGAAGCCATCCTGCACTTTTGCGGCCAGCTCCCAAAAAAGCGAGTTGTAAAATGGAGGTTCAGGGCACTGCAATTCACAAACCTGCAGAGTTATAAATGATAACTCTCGTCCACAAATATATTGAGGGAAGGCAAAGAAGAGGATTTGAAATCAAGGCAGAATTGCACCAAACAGATTTCAGGAGGTAGATACGAATCGCCTTTTAAGCACATGAAAAGCGGCAAAACGTTGACAATGATGCCCTTGGCCCAAAAGGGCGTATGCGTTTTTTCCTGAATATATTCAGGAAAAAACGCATACGCCCTTTTTGGCCAACCAAGCAACCTGGAAAGGCAAATCAGCGCTACAGAGAAGTCTCGCTTCCCATCGGTCAAAAGGGCCATGCTGAAAAAAGTGTCAAAACCAGAAATGCAGGACAGGCCATGGAGAAATGGGAGCCTTGCTACACTGATGGGCGGGATGTAAATTGCCAACAGCCACTCTGGAGAAGTGTACGGTGTGTCCTGAAACATCTGAAAAACACAGCTTAGAGAGCATAGGGCACTTCCACTCATGGGGGTATAAATTGGGAAAATGAAAAATCAGCAAGACACAAGCACCCCAAAGTTGAGGGCTGCTCTGTTGACAAGGACCTCCACTTCATTCCACCTTAAATATCCCAGGAAAGAGAAAAATGGATAAAGCAGTTGTGGTCTTTATGTACAATGGAATATCACTCAGCCATGAAATCAATGTCATAATGTTAGTAGCAGCATGATGAGTGGATTAAGGTACGACGATTCTAAGTGAAATAAGTCACACAGAAAAGGACACTTCTCATAAGGTATCACTGATAGAGGGAATGTAAAAACCGTTACACTTGAACTGAATTACAAAACAGAACAGAGTCACACATGCAGAAAACACACTATGGCTGCTTAACGGGAAAGGTGAGGTGGGGTGATACATAAAACAAGGGTATCAAATTAGCTCAGATACCGTTCCATAAACCCAATATGTAATAGAAAAGAACTACTCCTTGCTCAGAGAACTGGACTCAACACGCCCTATTCACCGCACAAGAATCTATCTGACTAGTAATAATCTTAAAACCTATGTATTGATATCTCTCTGTTAGTGTGTCAAGTGGGTGTAAAGTGGCATAAACACAGCAGTGAAAAGCAGCTAAACCCCATTATGAAAATAAGTTACTTTGAAAAACCCATGAAACAACGACAGTGAAAGAGAGGGAAATTCTTACACAATGCGTTCAGGGGCTGTGATGCAACCTGGATTGACCATATCTAGACCCACAGCTGAATGAGACATAAGGGTGGACACTCTTGGGGCTGAGAGTTTTGGTGAGG
This sequence comes from Balaenoptera borealis, assembly GCF_965194805.1. Classification (NCBI taxonomy): domain Eukaryota; kingdom Metazoa; phylum Chordata; class Mammalia; order Artiodactyla; family Balaenopteridae; genus Balaenoptera; species Balaenoptera borealis. The sequence goes on from NW_028123989.1 coordinate 1,211,612, forward strand.
TTGGGTGAGCAAACGCAGACCCTTTAAAATAATACTGCGTGGTACCCATCGCATGGGTCCCAAATCTCCAGCTTCAAGGGCATCTTCCTACATCGAAAACATGAATGAGAAACCCAGAAGATAGTACACCGTGTGATGGGGAAAGGTTTCTAAAACGCACCTCATTTCTCATCTCCTTGTGCCCGGGTTCGCCATTCCAGCCGCTTTACTAGCAATCTCCCTACTTGGAGCATCAGCACCTTTAACCTCCTGTTCCGTACAGGTTGCAATTTGTCCTGAGGATGAACGGGAAGACGGGGAACCAACGAGAGACTAGCTCTTGGTGTTGGGACAGGCACAGGTCACTCTATTTTCCCATCAGGAAGAAGAATTAACCACAGGCTCAGCCTGCCCCCCGGAACCAGAACAGGGCCTGAAGCCATCCTGCCCTTTTGCGGCCAGCTCCCAAAAAAGCGAGTTGTAAAATGGAGGTTCAGGGCACTGCAATTCACAAACCTGCAGAGTTATAAATGATAACTCTCGTCCACAAATATATTGAGGGAAGGCAAAGAAGAGGATTTGAAATCAAGGCAGAATTGCACGAAACAGATTTCAGGAGGTAGATTCGAATCGCCTTTAAAGCACATGAAAAGCGGCAAAATGTTGACAATGATGCCCTTGGCCAAAAAGGGCGTATGCGTTTTTTCCTGAATATATTCAGGAAAAAACGCATACGCCCTTTTTGGCCAACCAAGCAACCTGGAAAGGCAAATCAGCGCTACAAAGAAGTCTCGCTTCCCATCGGTCAAAAGGGCCATGCTGAAAAAAGTGTCAAAACCAGAAATGCAAGACAGGCCATGGAGAAATGAGAGCCTTGCTACACTGATGGGCTGGATATAAATTGCCAACAGCCACTCTGGAGAAGTGTACGGTGTGTCCTGAAACATCTGAAAAACACAGCTTAGAGAGCATAGGGCACTTCCACTCATGGGGGTATAAATTGGGAAAATTAAAAATCAGCAAGACACAAGCACCCCAAAGTTGAGGGCTGCTCTGTTGACAAGGACCTCCACTTCATTCCACCTTCAATATCCCAGGAAAGAGAAAAATGGATAATGAAGTTGTGGTCTTTATGTACAATGGAATATCACTCAGCCATGAAATCAATGTCATAAGGTTAGTAGCAGCATGATGAGTGGATTTAGGTACGACGATTCTAAGTGAAATAAGTCACACAGAAAAGGACACTTCTCATAAGGTATCACTTTTAGATGGAATGTAAAAACCGTTACACTTGAACTGAATTACAAAACAGAACAGAGTCACACATGCAGAAAACACACTATGGCTGCTTAACGGGAAAGGGGAGGTGGGGTGATACATAAAACAAGGGTATCCAATTAGCTCAGATACCGTTTCATAAACCCAATATGTAATAGACAAGACCTACTCCTTGCTCAGAGAACTGGACTCAACACGCCCTATTCACCGCACAAGAATATATCTGACTAGTAATAATCTTAAATCCTATGTATTAATATCTCTCTGTTAGTGTGTCAAGTGGGTGTAAAGCGGCATAAACACAGCCGTGAAAAGCAGCTAAACCCCATTATGAAAATAAATTACTTTGAAAAACCCATGAAACAACAAAAGTGAAAGAGTTAGAAATTCTTACACAATGCGTTCAGGGGCTGTGATGCAACCTGGATTGACCATATCTAGACGCACAGCTGGATGAGACATAAGGGTGGACACTCTTGGGGCTGAGAGGTTTGGTGAGGTTGGGTGAGCAAACGCAGACCCTTTAAAGTAATACTGCGTGGTACCCATTGCATGGGTCCCAAATCTCCAGGTTCAAGGGCATCTTCCTACATCGAAAACATGCATGAGAAACCCAGAAGATGGTACACCGTGTGATGGGGAAAGGTTTCTAAAACGCACCTCATTTCTCATCTCCTTGTGCCCGGGTTCGCCATTCCAGCCGCTTTACTAGCAATCTCCCTACTTGGAGCATCAGCACCTTTAACCTCCGGTTCCGTACAGGTTGCAATTTGTCCTGAGGATGAACGGGAAGACGGGGAACCAACGAGAGACAAGCTCTTGGTGTCGGGACAGGCACAGGTCACTCTATTTTCCCATCAGGAAGAAGAATTAACCACAGGCTCAGCCTGCCCCCCGGAACCAGAACAGGGCCTGAAGCCATCCTGCGCTTTTGCGGCCAGCTCCCAAAAAAGCGAGTTGTAAAATGGAGCTCCAGGGCACTGCAATTCACAAACCTGCAGAGTTATAAATGATAACTCTCGTCCACAAATATATTGAGGGAAGGCAAAGAAGAGGATTTGAAATCAAGGCAGAATTGCACGAAACAGATTTCAGGAGGTAGATACGAATCGCCTTTAAAGCACATGAAAAGCGGCAAAACGTTGACAATGATGCCCTTGGCCAAAAAGGGCGTATGCGTTTTTTCCTGAATATATTCAGGAAAAAACGCATACGCCCTTTTTGGCCAACCAAGCAACCTGGAAAGGCAAATCAGCGCTACAGAGAAGTCTCGCTTCCCATCGGTCAAAAGGGCCATGCTGAAAAAAGTGTCAAAACCAGAAATGCAGGACAGGCCATGGAGAAATGGGAGCCTTGCTACACTGATGGGCGGGATGTAAATTGCCAACAGCCACTCTGGAGAAGTGTACGGTGTGTCCTGAAACATCTGAAAAACACAGCTTAGAGAGCATAGGGCACTTCCACTCATGGGGGTATAAATTGGGAAAATGAAAAATCAGCAAGACACAAGCACCCCAAAGTTGAGGGCTGCTCTGTTGACAAGGACCTCCACTTCATTCCACCTTCAATATCCCAGGAAAGAGAAAAATGGATAAAGAAGTTGTGGTCCTTATGTACAATGGAATATCACTCAGCCATGAAATCAATGTCATAAGGTTAGTAGCAGCATGATGAGTGGATTTAGGTACGACGATTCTAAGTGAAATAAGTCACACAGAAAAGGACACTTCTCATAAGGTATCACTGATAGAGGGAATGTAAAAACCGTTACACTTGAACTGAATTACAAAACAGAACAGAGTCACACATGCAGAAAACACACTATGGCTGCTTAACGGGAAAGGTGAGGTGGGGTGATACATAAAACAAGGGTATCAAATTAGCTCAGATACCGTTCCATAAACCCAATATGTAGTAGACAAGACCTACTCCTTGCTCAGAGAACTGGACTCAACACGCCCTATTCACCGCACAAGAATATATCTGACTAGTAATAATCTTAAAACCTATGTATTGATATCTCTCTGTTAGTGTGTCAAGTGGGTGTAAAGCGGCATAAACACAGCCGTGAAAAGCAGCTAAACCCCATTATGAAAATAAATTACTTTGAAAAACCCATGAAACAACGACAGTGAAAGAGATAGAAATTCTTACACAATGAGTTCAGGGGCTGTGATGCAACTTGGATTGACCATATCTAGACCCACAGCTGGATGAGACATAAGGGTGGACACTCTTGGGGCTGAGAGGTTTGGTGAGGTTGGGTGAGCAAACGCAGACCCTTTAAAGTAATACTGCGTGGTACCCATCGCATGGGTCCCAAATCTCCAGGTTCAAGGGCATCTTCCTACATCGAAAACATGCATGAGAAACCCAGAAGATGGTACACCGTGTGATGGGGAAAGGTTTCTAAAACGCACCTCATTTCTCATCTCCTTGTGCCCGGGTTCGCCATTCCAGCCGCTTTACTAGCAATCTCCCTACTTGGAGCATCAGCACATTTAACCTCCGGTTCCGTACAGGTTGCATTTTGTCCTGAGGATGAACGGGAAGACGGGGAACCAACGAGAGACTAGCTCTTGGTGTCGGGACAGGCACAGGTCACTCTATTTTCCCATTAGGAAGAAGAATTAACCACAGGCTCAGCCTGCCCCCCGGAAAAAGAACAGGGCCTGAAGCCATCCTGCACTTTTGCGGCCAGCTCCCAAAAAAGCGAGTTGTAAAATGGAGGTTCAGGGCACTGCAATTCACAAACCTGCAGAGTTATAAATGATAACTCTCGTCCACAAATATATTGAGGGAAGGCAAAGAAGAGGATTTGAAATCAAGGCAGAATTGCACGAAACAGATTTCAGGAGGTAGATACGAATCGCCTTTAAAGCACATGAAAAGCGGCAAAACGTTGACAATGATGCCCTTGGCCAAAAAGGGCGTATGCGTTTTTTCCTGAATATATTCAGGAAAAAACGCATACGCCCTTTTTGGCCAACCAAGCAACCTGGAAAGGCAAATCAGCGCTACAGAGAAGTCTCGCTTCCCATCGGTCAAAAGGGCCATGCTGAAAAAAGTGTCAAAACCAGAAATGCAGGACAGGCCATGGAGAAATGGGAGCCTTGCTACACTGATGGGCGGGATGTAAATTGCCAACAGCCACTCTGGAGAAGTGTACGGTGTGTCCTGAAACATCTGAAAAACACAGCTTAGAGAGCATAGGGCACTTCCACTCATGGGGATATAAATTGGGAAAATGAAAAATCAGCAAGACACAAGCACCCCAAAGTTGAGGGCTGCTCTGTTGACAAGGACCTCCACTACATTCCACCTTCAATATCCCAGGAAAGAGAAAAATGGATAAAGAAGTTGTGGTCCTTATGTACAATGGAATATCACTCAGCCATGAAATCAATGTCATAAGGTTAGTAGCAGCATGATGAGTGGATTTAGGTACGACGATTCTAAGTGAAATAAGTCACACAGAAAAGGACACTTCTCATAAGGTATCACTGATAGAGGGAATGTAAAAACCGTTACACTTGAACTGAATTACAAAACAGAACAGAGTCACACATGCAGAAAACACACTATGGCTGCTTAACGGGAAAGGTGAGGTGGGGTGATACATAAAACAAGGGTATCAAATTAGCTCAGATACCGTTCCATAAACCCAATATGTAGTAGACAAGACCTACTCCTTGCTCAGAGAACTGGACTCAACACGCCCTATTCACCGCACAAGAATATATCTGACTAGTAATAATCTTAAAACCTATGTATTGATATCTCTCTGTTAGTGTGTCAAGTGGGTGTAAAGCGGCATAAACACAGCCGTGAAAAGCAGCTAAACCCCATTATGAAAATAAATTACTTTGAAAAACCCATGAAACAACGACAGTGAAAGAGATAGAAATTCTTACACAATGAGTTCAGGGGCTGTGATGCAACCTGGATTGACCATATCTAGACCCACAGCTGGATGAGACATAAGGGTGGACACTCTTGGGGCTGAGAGGTTTGGTGAGGTTGGGTGAGCAAACGCAGACCCTTTAAAGTAATACTGCGTGGTACCCATCGCATGGGTCCCAAATCTCCAGGTTCAAGGGCATCTTCCTACATCGAAAACATGCATGAGAAACCCAGAAGATGGTACACCGTGTGATGGGGAAAGGTTTCTAAAACGCACCTCATTTCTCATCTCCTTGTGCCCGGGTTCGCCTTTCCAGCCGCTTTACTAGCAATCTCCCTACTTGGAGCATCAGCACCTTTAACCTCCGGTTCCGTACAGGTTGCAATTTGTCCTGAGGATGAACGGGAAGACGGGGAACCAAAGAGAGACTAGCTCTTGGTGTCGGGACAGGCACAGGTCACTCTATTTTCCCATCAGGAAGAAGAATTAACCACAGGCTCAGCCTGCCCCCCGGAACCAGAACAGGGCCTGAAGCCATCCTGCGCTTTTGCGGCCAGCTCCCAAAAAAGCGAGTTGTAAAATGGAGGTTCAGGGCACTGCAATTCACAAACCTGCAGAGTTATAAATGATAACTCTCGTCCACAAATATATTGAGGGAAGGCAAAGAAGAGGATTTGAAATCAAGGCAGAATTGCACGAAACAGATTTCAGGAGGTAGATACGAATCGCCTTTAAAGCACATGAAAAGCAGCAAAACGTTGACAATGATGCCCTTGGCCAAAAAGGCCGTATGCGTTTTTTCCTGAATATATTCAGGAAAAAACGCATACGCCCTTTTTGGCCAACCAAGCAACCTGGAAAGGCAAATCAGCGCTACAGGGAAGTCTCGCTTCCCATCGGTCAAAAGGGCCATGCTGAAAAATGTGTCAAAACCAGAAATGCAGTACAGGCCATGGAGAAATGGGAGACTTACTACACTGATGGGCGGGATGTAAATTGCCAACAGCCACTCTGGAGAAGTGTACGGTGTGTCCTGAAACATCTGAAAAACACAGCTTAGAGAGCATAGGGCACATCCACTCATGGGGGTATAAATTGGGAAAATGAAAAATCAGCAAGACACAAGCACCCCAAAGTTGAGGGCTGCTCTGTTGACAAGGACCTCCACTTCATTCCACCTTCAATATCCCAGGAAAGAGAAAAATGGATAAAGAAGTTGTGGTCCTTATGTACAATGGAATATCACTCAGCCATGAAATCAATGTCATAAGGTTAGTAGCAGCATGATGAGTGGATTTAGGTACGACGATTCTAAGTGAAATAAGTCACACAGAAAAGGACACTTCTCATAAGGTATCACTGATAGAGGGAATGTAAAAACCGTTACACTTGAATTCAATTACAAAACAGAACAGAGTCACACATGCAGAAAACACACTATGGCTGCTTAACGGGAAAGGTGAGGTGGGGTGATACATAAAACAAGGGTATCAAATTAGCTCAGATACCGTTCCATAAACCCAATATGTAGTAGACAAGACCTACTCCTTGCTCAGAGAACTGGACTCAACACGCCCTATTCACCGCACAAGAATATATCTGACTAGTAATAATCTTAAAACCTATGTATTGATATCTCTCTGTTAGTGTGTCAAGTGGGTGTAAAGCGGCATAAACACAGCCGTGAAAAGCAGCTAAACCCCATTATGAAAATAAATTACTTTGAAAAACCCATGAAACAACGACAGTGAAAGAGATAGAAATTCTTACACAATGAGTTCAGGGGCTGTGATGCAACCTGGATTGACCATATCTAGACCCACAGCTGGATGAGACATAAGGGTGGACACTCTTGGGGCTGAGAGGTTTGGTGAGGTTGGGTGAGCAAACACAGACCCTTTAAAGTAATACTGCGTGGTACCCATCGCATGGGTCCCAAATCTCCAGGTTCAAGGGCATCTTCCTACATCAAAAACATGCATGAGAAACCCAGAAGATGGTACACCGTGTGATGGGGAAAGGTTTCTAAAACGCACCTCATTTCTCATCTCCTTGTGCCCGGGTTCGCCTTTCCAGCCGCTTTATTTAGCAATCTCCCTACTTGGAGCATCAGCACCTTTAACCTCCTGTTCCGTACAGGTTGCAATTTGTCCTGAGGATGAACGGGAAGACGGGGAACCAACGAGAGACTAGCTCTTGGTGTCGGGACAGGCACAGGTCACTCTATTTTCCCATCAGGAAGAAGAATTAACCACAGGCTCAGCCTGCCCCCCGGAACCAGAACAGGGCCTGAAGCCATCCTGCGCTTTTGCGGCCAGCTCCCAAAAAAGCGAGTTGTAAAATGGAGGTTCAGGGCACTGCAATTCACAAACCTGCAGAGTTATAAATGATAACTCTCGTCCACAAATATATTGAGGGAAGGCAAAGAAGAGGATTTGAAATCAAGGCAGAATTGCACGAAACAGATTTCAGGAGGTAGATACGAATCGCCTTTAAAGCACATGAAAAGCGGCAAAACGTTGACAATGATGCCCTTGGCCCAAAAGGGCGTATGCGTGTTTTCCTGAATATATTCAGGAAAACACGCATACGCCCTTTTTGGCCAACCAAGCAACCTGGAAAGGCAAATCAGCGCTACAGAGAAGTCTCGCTTCCCATCGGTCAAAAGGGCCATGCTGAAAAAAGTGTCAAAACCAGAAATGCAGGACAGGCCATGGAGAAATGGGAGCCTTGCTACACTGATGGGAGGGATGTAAATTGCCAACAGCCACTCTGGAGAAGTGTACGGTGTGTCCTGAAACATCTGAAAAACACAGCTTAGAGAGCATAGGGCACTTCCACTCATGGGGGTATAAATTGGGAAAATGAAAAATCAGCAAGACACAAGCACCCCAAAGTTGAGGGCTGCTCTGTTGACAAGGACCTCCACTTCATTCCACCTTAAATATCCCACGAAAGAGAAAAATGGATAATAAAATTGTGGTCCTTATGTACAATGGAATATCACTCAGCCATGAAATCAATGTCATAAGGTTAGTAGCAGCATGATGAGTGGATTTAGGTACGACGATTCTAAGTGAAATAAGTCACACAGAAAAGGACACTTCTCATAAGGTATCACTGATAGAGGGAATGTAAAAACCGTTACACTTGAACTGAATTACAAAACAGAACAGAGTCACACATGCAGAAAACACACTATGGCTGCTTAACGGGAAAGGTGAGGTGGGGTGATACATAAAACAAGGGTATCAAATTAGCTCAGATACCGTTCCATAAACCCAATATGTAATAGACAAGACCTACTCCTTGCTCAGAGAACTGGACTCAACACGCCCTATTCACCGCACAAGAATATATCTGACTAGTAATAATCTTAAAACCTATGTATTGATATCTCTCTGTTAGTGTGTCAAGTGGGTGTAAAGTGGCATAAACACAGCAGTGAAAAGCAGCTAAACCCCATTATGAAAATAAATTACTTTGAAAAACCCATGAAACAATGACAGTGAAAGAGAGGGAAATCCTTACACAATGCGTTCAGGGGCTGTGATGCAACCTGGATTGACCATATCTAGACCCACAGCTGGATGAGACATAAGGGTGGACACTCTTGGTGCTGAGAGGTTTGGTGAGGTTGGGTGAGCAAACGCAGACCCTTTAAATTAATACTGTGTGGTACCCATCGCATGGGTCCCAAATCTCCAGGTTCAAGGGCATCTTCCTACATCGAAAACATGCATGAGAAACCCAGAAGATAGTACACCGTGTGATGGGGAAAGGTTTCTAAAACGCACCTCATTTCTCATCTCCTTGTGCCCGGGTTCGCCATTCCAACCGCTTTACTAGCAATCTCCCTACTTGGAGCATCAGCACCTTTAACCTCCTGTTCCGTACAGGTTGCAATTTGTCCTGAGGATGAACGGGAAGACGGGGAACCAACGAGAGACTAGCTCTTGGTGTTGGGACAGGCACAGGTCACTCTATTTTCCCATCAGGAAGAAGAATTAACCACAGGCTCAGCCTGCCCCCCGGAACCAGAACAGGGCCTGAAGCCATCCTGCGCTTTTGCAGCCAGCTCCCAAAAAAGCGAGTTGTAAAATAGAGGTTCAGGGCACTGCAATTCACAAACCTGCAGAGTTATAAATGATAACTCTCGTCCACAAATATATTGAGGGAAGGCAAAGAAGAGGATTTGAAATCAAGGCAGAATTGCACGAAACAGATTTCAGGAGGTAGATACGAATCGCCTTTAAAGCACATGAAAAGCGGCAAAACGTTGACAATGATGCCCTTGGCCAAAAAGGGCGTATGCGTTTTTTCCTGAATATATTCAGGAAAAAACGCATACGCCCTTTTTGGCCAACCAAGCAACCTGGAAAGGCAAATCAGCGCTACAGAGAAGTCTCGCTTCCCATCGGTCAAAAGGGCCATGCTGAAAAAAGTGTCAAAACCAGAAATGCAGTACAGGCCATGGAGAAATGGGAGCCTTGCTACACTGATGTGCGGAATGTAAATTGCCAACAGCCACTCTGGAGAAGTGTACGGTGTGTCCTGACACAACTGAAAAACACAGCTTAGAGAGCATAGGGCACTTCCACTCATGGGTGTATAAATTGGGAAAATTAAAAATCAGCAAGACACAAGCACCCCAAAGTTGAGGGCTGCTCTGTTGACAAGGACCTCCACTTCATTCCACCTTAAATATCCCACGAAAGAGAAAAATGGATAATAAAATTGTGGTCCTTATGTACAATGGAATATCACTCAGCCATGAAATCAATGTCATAAGGTTAGTAGCAGCATGATGAGTGGATTTAGGTACGACGATTCTAAGTGAAATAAGTCACACAGAAAAGGACACTTCTCATAAGGTATCACTTATGGAGGGAATGTAAAAACCGTTACACTTGAACTGAATTACAAAACAGAACAGCGTCACACATGCAGAAAACACACTATGGCTGCTTAACGGGAAAGGTGAGGTGGGGTGATACATAAAACAAGGGTATCAAATTAGCTCAGATACCGTTCCATAAACCCAATATGTAATAGACAAGACCTACTCCTTGCTCAGAGAACTGGACTCAACACGCCCTATTCACCACACAAGAATCTATCTGACTAGTAATAATCTTAAAACCTATGTATTGATATCTCTCTGTTAGTGTGTCAAGTGGGTGTAAAGCGGCATAAACACAGCAGTGAAAAGCAGCTAAACCCCATTATGAAAATAAATTACTTTGAAAAACCCATGAAACAACAAAAATGAAAGTGTTAGAAATTCTTACACAATGCGTTCAGGGGCTGTGATGCAACCTGGATTGACCATATCTAGACCCACAGCTGGATGAGACATAAGGGTGGACACTCTTGGGGCTGAGAGGTTTGGTGAGGTTGGGTGAGCAAACGCAGACCCTTTAAAGTAATACTGCGTGGTACCCATCGCATGGGTCCCAAATCTCCAGGTTCAAGGGCATCTTCCTACATCGAAAACATGCATGAGAAACCCAGAAGATGGTACACCGTGTGATGGGGAAAGATTTCTAAAAACGCACCTCATTTCTCATCTCCTTGTGCCCGGGTTCGCCTTTCCAGCCGCTTTACTAGCAATCTCCCTACTTGGAGCATCAGCACCTTTAACCTCCTGTTCCGTACAGGTTGCAATTTGTCCTGAGGATGAACGGGAAGACGGGGAACCAACGAGAGACTAGCTCTTGGTGTCGGGACAGGCACAGGTCACTCTATTTTCCCATCAGGAAGAAGAATTAACCACAGGCTCAGCCTGCCCCCCGGAACCAGAACAGGGCCTGAAGCCATCCTGCGCTTTTGCAGCCAGCTCCCAAAAAAGCGAGTTGTAAAATGGAGGTTCAGGGCACTGCAATTCACAAACCTGCAGAGTTATAAATGATAACTCTCGTCCACAAATATATTGAGGGAAGGCAAAGAAGAGGATTTGAAATCAAGGCAGAATTGCACGAAACAGATTTCAGGAGGTAGATACGAATCGCCTTTAAAGCACATGAAAAGCGGCAAAACGTTGACAATGATGCCCTTGGCCAAAAAGGGCGTATGCGTTTTTTCCTGAATATATTCAGGAAAAAACGCATACGCCCTTTTTGGCCAACCAAGCAACCTGGAAAGGCAAATCAGCGCTACAGAGAAGTCTCGCTTCCCATCGGTCAAAAGGGCCATGCTGAAAAAAGTGTCAAAACCAGAAATGCAGGACAGGCCATGGAGAAATGGGAGCCTTGCTACAATGATGGGCGGGATGTAAATTGCCAACAGCCACTCTGGAGAAGTGTACGGTGTGTCCTGAAACATCTGAAAAACACAGCTTAGAGAGCATAGGGCACTTCCACTCATGGGGGTATAAATTGGGAAAATGAAAAATCAGCAAGACACAAGCACCCCAAAGTTGAGGGCTGCTCTGTTGACAAGGACCTCCACTTCATTCCACCTTCAATATCCCAGGAAAGAGAAAAATGGATAAAGAAGTTGTGGTCCTTATGTACAATGGAATATCACTCAGCCATGAAATCAATGTCATAAGGTTAGTAGCAGCATGATGAGTGGATTTAGGTACGACGATTCTAAGTGAAATAAGTCAAACAGAAAAGGACACTTCTCATAAGGTATCACTGATAGAGGGAATGTAAAAACCGTTACACTTGAACTGAATTACAAAACAGAACAGAGTCACACATGCAGAAAACACACTATGGCTGCTTAACGGGAAAGGTGAGGTGGGGTGATACATAAAACAAGGGTATCAAATTAGCTCAGATACCGTTCCATAAACCCAATATGTAGTAGACAAGACCTACTCCTTGCTCAGAGAACTGGACTCAACACGCCCTATTCACCGCACAAGAATATATCTGACTAGTAATAATCTTAAAACCTATGTATTGATATCTCTCTGTTAGTGTGTCAAGTGGGTGTAAAGCGGCATAAACACAGCCGTGAAAAGCAGCTAAACCCCATTATGAAAATAAATTACTTTGAAAAACCCATGAAACAACGACAGTGAAAGAGATAGAAATTCTTACACAATGAGTTCAGGGGCTGTGATGCAACCTGGATTGACCATATCTAGACCCACAGCTGGATGAGACATAAGGGTGGACACTCTTGGGGCTGAGAGGTTTGGTGAGGTTGGGTGAGCAAACGCAGACCCTTTAAAGTAATACTGCGTGGTACCCATCGCATGGGTCCCAAATCTCCAGGTTCAAGGGCATCTTCCTACATCGAAAACATGCATGAGAAACCGAGAAGATGGTACACCGTGTGATGGGGAAAGGTTTCTAAAACGCACCTCATTTCTCATCACCTTGTGCCCGGGTTCGCCTTTCCAGCCGCTTTACTAGCAATCTCCCTACTTGGAGCATCAGCACCTTTAACCTCCTGTTCTGTACAGGTTGCAATTTGTCCTGAGGATGAACGGGAAGACGGGGAACCAAAGAGAGACTAGCTCTTGGTGTCGGGACAGGCACAGGTCACTCTATTTTCCCATCAGGAAGAAGAATTAACCACAGGCTCAGCCTGCCCCCCGGAACCAGAACAGGGCCTGAAGCCATCCTGCGCTTTTGCGGCCAGCTCCCAAAAAAGCGAGTTGTAAAATGGAGGTTCAGGGCACTGCAATTCACAAACCTGCAGAGTTATAAATGATAACTCTCGTCCACAAATATATTGAGGGAAGGCAAAGAAGAGGATTTGAAATCAAGGCAGAATTGCATGAAACAGATTTCAGGAGGTAGATACGAATCGCCTTTAAAGCACATGAAAAGCAGCAAAACGTTGACAATGATGCCCTTGGCCAAAAAGGGCGTATGCGTTTTTTCCTGAATATATTTAGGAAAAAACGCATACGCCCTTTTTGGCCAACCAAGCAAACTGGAAAGGCAAATCAGCGCTACAGGGAAGTCTCGCTTCCCATCGGTCAAAAGGGCCATGCTGAAAAAAGTGTCAAAACCAGGAATGCAGTACAGGCCGTGGAGAAATGGGAGCCTTGCTACACTGATGGGCGGGATGTAAATTGCCAACAGCCACTCTGGAGAAGTGTACGGTGTGTCCTGAAACATCTGAAAAACACAGCTTAGAGAGCATAGGGCACTTCCACTCATGGGGGTATAAATTGGGAAAATGAAAAATCAGCAAGACACAAGCACCCCAAAGTTGAGGGCTGCTCTGTTGACAAGGACCTCCACTTCATTCCACCTTAAATATCCAAGGAAAGAGAAAAATGGATAAAGAAGTTGTGGTCCTTATGTACAATGGAATATCACTCAGCCATGAAATCAATGTCATAAGGTTAGTAGCAGCATGATGAGTGGATTTAGGTACGACGATTCTAAGTGAAATAAGTCACACAGAAAAGGACACTTCTCATAAGGTATCACTGATAGAGGGAATGTAAAAACCGTTACACTTGAACTGAATTACAAAACAGAACAGAGTCACACATGCAGAAAACACACTATGGCTGCTTAACGGGAAAGGTGAGGTGGGGTGATACATAAAACAAGGGTATCAAATTAGCTCAGATACCGTTCCATAAACCCAATATGTAGTAGACCAGACCTACTCCTTGCTCAGAGAACTGGACTCAACACGCCCTATTCACCGCACAAGAATATATCTGACTAGTAATAATCTTAAAACCTATGTATTGATATCTCTCTGTTAGTGTGTCAAGTGGGTGTAAAGCGGCATAAACACAGCCGTGAAAAGCAGCTAAACCCCATTATGAAAATAAATTACTTTGAAAAACCCATGAAACAACGACAGTGAAAGAGATAGAAATTCTTACACAATGAGTTCAGGGGCTGTGATGCAACCTGGATTGACCATATCTAGACCCACAGCTGGATGAGACATAAGGGTGGACACTCTTGGGGCTGAGAGGTTTGGTGAGGTTGGGTGAGCAAACGCAGACCCTTTAAAGTAATACTGCGTGGTACCCATCGCATGGGTCCCAAATCTCCAGGTTCAAGGGCATCTTCCTACATCGAAAACATGCATGAGAAACCGAGAAGATGGTACACCGTGTGATGGGGAAAGGTTTCTAAAACGCACCTCATTTCTCATCACCTTGTGCCCGGGTTCGCCTTTCCAGCCGCTTTACTAGCAATCTCCCTACTTGGAGCATCAGCACCTTTAACCTCCTGTTCTGTACAGGTTGCAATTTGTCCTGAGGATGAACGGGAAGACGGGGAACCAAAGAGAGACTAGCTCTTGGTGTCGGGACAGGCACAGGTCACTCTATTTTCCCATCAGGAAGAAGAATTAACCACAGGCTCAGCCTGCCCCCCGGAACCAGAACAGGGCCTGAAGCCATCCTGCGCTTTTGCGGCCAGCTCCCAAAAAAGCGAGTTGTAAAATGGAGGTTCAGGGCACTGCAATTCACAAACCTGCAGAGTTATAAATGATAACTCTCGTCCACAAATATATTGAGGGAAGGCAAAGAAGAGGATTTGAAATCAAGGCAGAATTGCAGGAAACAGATTTCAGGAGGTAGATACGAATCGCCTTTAAAGCACATGAAAAGCAGCAAAACGTTGACAATGATGCCCTTGGCCAAAAAGGGCGTATGCGTTTTTTCCTGAATATATTTAGGAAAAAACGCATACGCCCTTTTTGGCCAACCAAGCAAACTGGAAAGGCAAATCAGCGCTACAGGGAAGTCTCGCTTCCCATCGGTCAAAAGGGCCATGCTGAAAAAAGTGTCAAAACCAGGAATGCAGTACAGGCCGTGGAGAAATGGGAGCCTTGCTACACTGATGGGCGGGATGTAAATTGCCAACAGCCACTCTGGAGAAGTGTACGGTGTGTCCTGAAACATCTGAAAAACACAGCTTAGAGAGCATAGGGCACTTCCACTCATGGGGGTATAAATTGGGAAAATGAAAAATCAGCAAGACACAAGCACCCCAAAGTTGAGGGCTGCTCTGTTGACAAGGACCTCCACTTCATTCCACCTTAAATATCCAAGGAAAGAGAAAAATGGATAAAGAAGTTGTGGTCCTTATGTACAATGGAATATCACTCAGCCATGAAATCAATATCATAATGTTAGTAGCAGCATGATGAGTGGATTTAGGTACGACGATTCTAAGTGAAATAAGTCACACAGAAAAGGACACTTCTCATAAGGTATCACTGATAGAGGGAATGTAAAAACCGTTACACTTGAACTGAATTACAAAACAGAACAGAGTCACACATGGAGAAAACACACTATGGCTGCTTAACGGGAAAGGTGAGGTGGGGTGATACATAAAACAAGGGTATCAAATTAGCTCAGATACCGTTCCATAAACCCAATATGTAGTAGACAAGACCTACTCCTTGCTCAGAGAACTGGACTCAACACGCCCTATTCACCGCACAAGAATATATCTGACTAGTAATAATCTTAAAACCTATATATTGATATCTCTCTGTTAGTGTGTCAAGTGGGTGTAAAGCGGCATAAACACAGCAGTGAAAAGCAGCTAAACCCCATTATGAAAATAAATTACTTTGAAAAACCCATGAAACAACGACAGTGAAAGAGAGAGAAATTCTTACACAATGCGTTCATGGGCTGTGATGCAACCTGGATTGACCATATCTAGACCCACAGCTGGATGAGACATAAGGGTGGACACTCTTGGGGCTGAGAGGTTTGGTGAGGTTGGGTGAGCAAACGCAGACCCTTTAAAGTAATACTTCATGGTACCCATCGCATGGGTCCCAAATCTCCAGGTTCAAGGGCATCTTCCTACATCGAAAACATGCATGAGAAACCCAGAAGATGGTACACCGTGTGATGGGGAAAGGTTTCTAAAACGCACCTCATTTCTCATCTCCTTGTGCCCGGGTTCGCCTTTCCAGCCGCTTTACTAGCAATCTCCCTACTTGGAGCATCAGCACCTTTAACCTCCGGTTCCGTACAGGTTGCAATTTGTCCTGAGGATGAACGGGAAGACGGGGAACCAACGAGAGACTAGCTCTTGGTGTCGGGACAGGCACAGGTCACTCTATTTTCCCATCAGGAAGAAGAATTAACCACAGGCTCAGCCTGCCCCCCGGAACCAGAACAGGGCCTGAAGCCATCCTGCGCTTTTGCGGCCAGCTCCCAAAAAAGCGAGTTGTAAAATGGAGGTTCAGGGCACTGCAATTCACAAACCTGCAGAGTTATAAATGATAACTCTCGTCCACAAATATATTGAGGGAAGGCAAAGAAGAGGATTTGAAATCAAGGCAGAATTGCACGAAACAGATTTCAGGAGGTAGATACGAATCGCCTTTAAAGCACATGAAAAGCGGCAAAACGTTGACAATGATGCCCTTGGCCAAAAAGGGCGTATGCGTTTTTTCCTGAATATATTCAGGAAAAAACGCATACGCCCTTTTTGGCCAACCAAGCAACCTGGAAAGGCAAATCAGCGCTACAGAGAAGTCTCGCTTCACATCGGTCAAAAGGGCCATGCTGAAAAAAGTGTCAAAACCAGAAATGCAGGACAGGCCATGGAGAAATGGGAGCCTTGCTACACTGATGGGCGGGATGTAAATTGCCAACAGCCACTCTGGAGAAGTGTACGGTGTGTCCTGAAACATCTGAAAAACACAGCTTAGAGAGCATAGGGCACTTCCACTCATGGGGGTATAAATTGGGAAAATTAAAAATCAGCAAGACACAAGCACCCCAAAGTTGAGGGCTGCTCTGTTGACAAGGACCTCCACTTCATTCCACCTTCAATATCCCAGGAAAGAGAAAAATGGATAAAGAAGTTGTGGTCCTTATGTAAAATGGAATATCACTCAGCCATGAAATCAATGTCATAAGGTTAGTAGCAGCATGATGAGTGGATTTAGGTACGACGATTCTAAGTGAAATAAGTCACACAGAAAAGGACACTTCTCATAAGGTATCACTGATAGAGGGAATGTAAAAACCGTTACACTTGAACTGAATTACAAAACAGAACAGAGTCACACATGCAGAAAACACACTATGGCTGCTTAACGGGAGAGGTGAGGTGGGGTGATACATAAAACAAGGGTATCAAATTAGCTCAGATACCGTTCCATAAACCCAATATGTAGTAGATAAGACCTACTCCTTGCTCAGAGAACTGGACTCAACACGCCCTATTCACCGCACAAGAATATATCTGACTAGTAATAATCTTAAAACCTATGTATTGATATCTCTCTGTTAGTGTGTCAAGTGGGTGTAAAGCGGCATAAACACAGCCGTGAAAAGCAGCTAAACCCCATTATGAAAATAAATTACTTTGAAAAACCCATGAAACAACGACAGTGAAAGAGATAGAAATTCTTACACAATGAGTTCAGGGGCTGTGATGCAACCTGGATTGACTATATCTAGACCCACAGCTGGATGAGACATAAGGGTGGACAGTCTTGGGGCTGAGAGGTTTGGTGAGGTTGGGTGAGCAAACACAGACCCTTTAAAGTAATACTGCGTGGTACCCATCGCATGGGTCCCAAATCTCCAGGTTCAAGGGCATCTTCCTACATCGAAAACATGCATGAGAAACCCAGAAGATGGTACACCGTGTGATGGGGAAAGGTTTCTAAAACGCACCTCATTTCTCATCTCCTTGTGCCCGGGTTCGCCTTTCCAGCCGCTTTACTAGCAATCTCCCTACTTGGAGCATCAGCACCTTTAACCTCCTGTTCCGTACAGGTTGCAATTTGTCCTGAGGATGA
This sequence comes from Balaenoptera borealis, assembly GCF_965194805.1. Taxonomy (NCBI): domain Eukaryota; kingdom Metazoa; phylum Chordata; class Mammalia; order Artiodactyla; family Balaenopteridae; genus Balaenoptera; species Balaenoptera borealis. Next base: position 1,229,499 of record NW_028123989.1, read on the forward strand.
ACGGGAAGACGGGGAACCAAAGAGAGACTAGCTCTTGGTGTCGGGACAGGCACAGGTCACTCTATTTTCCCATCAGGAAGAAGAATTAACCACAGGCTCAGCCTGCCCCCCGGAACTAGAACAGGGCCTGAAGCCATCCTGCGCTTTTGCGGCCAGCTCCCAAAAAAGCGAGTTGTAAAATGGAGGTTCAGGGCACTGCAATTCACAAACCTGCAGAGTTATAAATGATAACTCTCGTCCACAAATATATTGAGGGAAGGCAAAGAAGAGGATTTGAAATCAAGGCAGAATTGCATGAAACAGATTTCAGGAGGTAGATACGAATCGCCTTTAAAGCACATGAAAAGCAACAAAACGTTGACAATGATGCCCTTGGCCAAAAAGGGCGTATGCGTTTTTTCCTGAATATATTCAGGAAAAAACGCATACGCCCTTTTTGGCCAACCAAGCAAACTGGAAAGGCAAATCAGCGCTACAGGGAAGTCTCGCTTCCCATCGGTCAAAAGGGCCATGCTGAAAAAAGTGTCAAAACCAGAAATGCAGTACAGGCCATGGAGAAATGGGAGCCTTGCTACACTGATGGGCGGGATGTAAATTGCCAACAGCCACTCTGGAGAAGTGTACGGTGTGTCCTGAAACATCTGAAAAACACAGCTTAGAGAGCATAGGGCACTTCCACTCATGGGGGTATAAATTGGGAAAATGAAAAATCAGCAAGACACAAGCACCCCAAAGTTGAGGGCTGCTCTGTTGACAAGGACCTCCACTTCATTCCACCTTAAATATCCAAGGAAAGAGAAAAATGGATAAAGAAGTTGTGGTCCTTATGTACAATGGAATATCACTCAGCCATGAAATCAATATCATAAGGTTAGTAGCAGCATGATGAGTGGATTTAGGTACGACGATTCTAAGTGAAATAAGTCACACAGAAAAGGACACTTCTCATAAGGTATCACTGATAGAGGGAATGTAAAAACCGTTACACTTGAACTGAATTACAAAACAGAACAGAGTCACACATGCAGAAAACACACTATGGCTGCTTAACGGGAAAGGTGAGGTGGGGTGATACATAAAACAAGGGTATCAAATTAGCTCAGATACCGTTCCATAAACCCAATATGTAGTAGACAAGACCTACTCCTTGCTCAGAGAACTGGACTCAACACGCCCTATTCACCGCACAAGAATATATCTGACTAGTAATAATCTTAAAACCTATGTATTGATATCTCTCTCTTAGTGTGTCAAGTGGGTGTAAAGCGGCATAAACACAGCAGTGAAAAGCAGCTAAACCCCATTATGAAAATAAATTACTTTGAAAAACCCATGAAACAACGACAGTGAAAGAGAGAGAAATTCTTACACAATGCGTTCAGGGGCTGTGATGCAACCTGGATTGACCATATCTAGACCCACAGCTGGATGAGACATAAGGGTGGACACTCTTGGGGCTGAGAGGTTTGGTGAGGTTGGGTGAGCAAACGCAGACCCTTTAAAGTAATACTTCATGGTACCCATCGCATGGGTCCCAAATCTCCAGCTTCAAGGGCATCTTCCTACATCGAAAACATGCATGAGAAACCCAGAAGATGGTACACCGTGTGATGGGGAAAGGTTTCTAAAACGCACCTCATTTCTCATCTCCTTGTGCCCGGGTTCGCCTTTCCAGCCGCTTTACTAGCAATCTCCCTACTTGGAGCATCAGCACCTTTAACCTCCTGTTCCGTAGGGGTTGCAATTTGTCCTGAGGATGAACGGGAAGACGGGGAACCAACGAGAGACTAGCTCTTGGTGTCGGGACAGGCACAGGTCACTCTATTTTCCCATCAGGAAGAAGAATTAACCACAGGCTCAGCCTGCCCCCCGGAACCAGAACAGGGCCTGAAGCCATCCTGCGCTTTTGCGGCCAGCTCCCAAAAAAGCGAGTTGTAAAATGGAGGTTCAGGGCACTGCAATTCACAAACCTGCAGAGTTATAAATGATAACTCTCGTCCACAAATATATTGAGGGAAGGCAAAGAAGAGGATTTGAAATCAAGGCAGAATTGCACAAAACAGATTTCAGGAGGTAGATACGAATCGCCTTTAAAGCACATGAAAAGCGGCAAAACGTTGACAATGATGCCCTTGGCCAAAAAGGGCGTATGCGTTTTTTCCTGAATATATTCAGGAAAAAACGCATACGCCCTTTTTGGCCAACCAAGCAACCTGGAAAGGCAAATCAGCGCTACAGAGAAGGCTCGCTTCCCATCGGTCAAAAGGGCCATGCTGAAAAAAGTGTCAAAACCAGAAATGCAGGGCAGGCCATGGAGAAATGGGAGCCTTGCTACAATGATGGGCGGGATGTAAATTGCCAACAGCCACTCTGGAGAAGTGTACGGTGTGTCCTGAAACATCTGAAAAACACAGCTTAGAGAGCATAGGGCACTTCCACTCATGGGGGTATAAATTGGGAAAATGAAAAATCAGCAAGACACAAGCACCCCAAAGTTGAGGGCTGCTCTGTTGACAAGGACCTCCACTTCATTCCACCTTCAATATCCCAGGAAAGAGAAAAATGGATAAAGAAGTTGTGGTCCTTATGTACAATGGAATATCACTCAGCCATGAAATCAATGTCATAAGGTTAGTAGCAGCATGATGAGTGGATTTAGGTACGACGATTCTAAGTGAAATAAGTCAAACAGAAAAGGACACTTCTCATAAGGTATCACTGATAGAGGGAATGTAAAAACCGTTACACTTGAACTGAATTACAAAACAGAACAGAGTCACACATGCAGAAAACACACTATGGCTGTTTAACGGGAAAGGTGAGGTGGGGTGATACATAAAACAAGGGTATCAAATTAGCTCAGATACCGTTCCATAAACCCAATATGTAGTAGACAAGACCTACTCCTTGCTCAGAGAACTGGACTCAACACGCCCTATTCACCGCACAAGAATATATCTGACTAGTAATAATCGTAAAACCTATGTATTGATATCTCTCTGTTAGTGTGTCAAGTGGGTGTAAAGCGGCATAAACACAGCCGTGAAAAGCAGCTAAACCCCATTATGAAAATAAATTACTTTGAAAAACCCATGAAACAACGACAGTGAAAGAGATAGAAATTCTTACACAATGAGTTCAGGGGCTGTGATGCAACCTGGATTGACCATATCTAGACCCACAGCTGGATGAGACATAAGGGTGGACACGCTTGGGGCTGAGAGGTTTGGTGAGGTTGGGTGAGCAAACACAGACCCTTTAAAGTAATACTGCGTGGTACCCATCGCATGGGTCCCAAATCTCCAGGTTCAAGGGCATCTTCCTACATCGAAAACATGCATGAGAAACCCAGAAGATGGTACACCGTGTGATAGGGAAAGGTTTCTAAAACGCACCTCATTTCTCATCTCCTTGTGCCCGGGTTCGCCATTCCAGCCGCTTTACTAGCAATCTCCCTACTTGGAGCATCAGCACCTTTAACCTCCTGTTCCGTACAGGTTGCAATTTGTCCTGAGGATGAACGGGAAGACGGGGAACCAACGAGAGACAAGCTCTTGGTGTCGGGACAGGCACAGGTCACTCTATTTTCCCATCAGGAAGAAGAATTAACCACAGGCTCAGCCTGCCCCCCGGAACCAGAACAGGGCCTGAAGCCATCCTGCGCTTTTGCAGCCAGCTCCCAAAAAAGCGAGTTGTAAAATGGAGGTTCAGGGCACTGCAATTCACAAACCTGCAGAGTTATAAATGATAACTCTCGTCCACAAATATATTGAGGGAAGGCAAAGAAGAGGATTTGAAATCAAGGCAGAATTGCACGAAACAGATTTCAGGAGGTAGATACGAATCGCCTTTAAAGCACATGAAAAGCGGCAAAACGTTGACAATGATGCCCTTGGCCAAAAAGGGCGTATGCGTTTTTTCCTGAATATATTCAGGAAAAAACGCATACGCCCTTTTTGGCCAACCAAGCAACCTGGAAAGGCAAATCAGCGCTACAGAGAAGTCTCGCTTCCCATCGGTCAAAAGGGCCATGCTGAAAAAAGTGTCAAAACCAGAAATGCAGGACAGGCCATGGAGAAATGGGAGCCTTGCTACACTGATGGGCGGGATGTAAATTGCCAACAGCCACTCTGGAGAAGTGTACGGTGTGTCCTGAAACATCTGAAACACACAGCTTAGAGAGCATAGGGCACTTCCACTCATGGGGGTATAAATTGGGAAAATGAAAAATCAGCAAGACACAAGCACCCCAAAGTTGAGGGCTGCTCTGTTGACAAGGACCTCCACTTCATTCCACCTTCAATATCCCAGGAAAGAGAAAAATGGATAAAGAAGTTGTGGTCCTTATGTACAATGGAATATCACTCAGCCATGAAATCAATGTCATAAGGTTAGTAGCAGCATGATGAGTGGATTTAGGTACGACGATTCTAAGTGAAATAAGTCACACAGAAAAGGACACTTCTCATAAGGTATCACTGATAGAGGGAATGTAAAAACCGTTACACTTGAACTGAATTACAAAACAGAACAGAGTCACACATGCAGAAAACACACTATGGCTGCTTAACGGGAAAGGTGAGGTGGGGTGATACATAAAACAAGGGTATCAAATTAGCTCAGATACCGTTCCATAAACCCAATATGTAGTAGACAAGACCTACTCCTTGCTCAGAGAACTGGACTCAACACGCCCTATTCACCGCACAAGAATATATCTGACTAGTAATAATCTTAAAACCTATGTATTGATATCTCTCTGTTAGTGTGTCAAGTGGGTGTAAAGCAGCATAAACACAGCCGTGAAAAGCAGCTAAACCCCATTATGAAAATAAATTACTTTGAAAAACCCATGAAACAACGACAGTGAAAGAGAGAGAAATTCTTACACAATGAGTTCAGGGGCTGTGATGCAACCTGGATTGACCATATCTAGACCCACAGCTGGATGAGACATAAGGGTGGACACTCTTGGGGCTGAGAGGTTTGGTGAGGTTGGGTGAGCAAACGCAGACCCTTTAAAGTAATACTTCATGGTACCCATCGCATGGGTCCCAAATCTCCAGCTTCAAGGGCATCTTCCTACATCGAAAACATGCATGAGAAACCCAGAAGATAGTACACTGTGTGATGGGGAAAGGTTTCTAAAACGCACCTCATTTCTCATCTCCTTGTGCCCGGGTTCGCCATTCCAGCCGCTTTACTAGCAATCTCCCTACTTGGAGCATCAGCACCTTTAACCTCCTGTTCCGTACAGGTTGCAATTTGTCCTGAGGATGAACGGGAAGACGGGGAACCAACGAGAGACTAGCTCTTGGTGTCGGGACAGGCACAGGTCACTCTATTTTCCCATCAGGAAGAAGAATTAACCACAGGCTCAGCCTGCCCCCCGGAACCAGAACAGGGCCTGAAGCCATCCTGCGCTTTTGCGGCCAGCTCCCAAAAAAGCGAGTTGTAAAATGGAGGTTCAGGGCACTGCAATTCACAAACCTGCAGAGTTATAAATGATAACTCTCGTCCACAAATATATTGAGGGAAGGCAAAGAAGAGGATTTGAAATCAAGGCAGAATTGCACGAAACAGATTTCAGGAGGTAGATACGAATCGCCTTTAAAGCACATGAAAAGCGGCAAAACGTTGACAATGATGCCCTTGGCCAAAAAGGGCGTATGCGTTTTTTCCTGAATATATTCAGGAAAAAACGCATACGCCCTTTTTGGCCAACCAAGCAACCTGGAAAGGCAAATCAGCGCTACAGAGAAGTCTCGCTTCCCATCGGTCAAAAGGGCCATGCTGAAAAAAGTGTCAAAACCAGAAATGCAGGACAGGCCATGGAGAAATGGGAGCCTTGCTACAATGATGGGCGGGATGTAAATTGCCAACAGCCACTCTGGAGAAGTGTACGGTGTGTCCTGAAACATCTGAAAAACACAGCTTAGAGAGCATAGGGCACTTCCACTCATGGGGGTATAAATTGGGAAAATGAAAAATCAGCAAGACACAAGCAACCCAAAGTTGAGGGCTGCTCTGTTGACAAGGACCTCCACTTCATTCCACCTTCAATATCCCAGGAAAGAGAAAAATGGATAAAGAAGTTGTGGTCCTTATGTACAATGGAATATCACTCAGCCATGAAATCAATGTCATAAGGTTAGTAGCAGCATGATGAGTGGATTTAGGTACGACGATTCTAAGTGAAATAAGTCAAACAGAAAAGGACACTTCTCATAAGGTATCACTGATAGAGGGAATGTAAAAACCGTTACACTTGAACTGAATTACAAAACAGAACAGAGTCACACATGCAGAAAACACACTATGGCTGCTTAACGGGAAAGGTGAGGTGGGGTGATACATAAAACAAGGGTATCAAATTAGCTCAGATACCGTTCCATAAACCCAATATGTAGTAGACAAGACCTACTCCTTGCTCAGAGAACTGGACTCAACACGCCCTATTCACCGCACAAGAATATATCTGACTAGTAATAATCTTAAAACCTATGTATTGATATCTCTCTGTTAGTGTGTCAAGTGGGTGTAAAGCGGCATAAACACAGCCGTGAAAAGCAGCTAAACCCCATTATGAAAATAAATTACTTTGAAAAACCCATGAAACAACGACAGTGAAAGAGATAGAAATTCTTACACAATGAGTTCAGGGGCTGTGATGCAACCTGGATTGACCATATCTAGACCCACAGCTGGATGAGACATAAGGGTGGACACTCTTGGGGCTGAGAGGTTTGGTGAGGTTGGGTGAGCAAACGCAGACCCTTTAAAGTAATACTGCGTGGTACCCATCGCATGGGTCCCAAATCTCCAGGTTCAAGGGCATCTTCCTACATCGAAAACATGCATGAGAAACCCAGAAGATGGTACACCGTGTGATAGGGAAAGGTTTCTAAAACGCACCTCATTTCTCATCTCCTTGTGCCCGGGTTCGCCATTCCAGCCACTTTACTAGCAATCTCCCTACTTGGAGCATCAGCACCTTTAACCTCCTGTTCCGTACAGGTTGCAATTTATCCTGAGGATGAACGGGAAGACGGGGAACCAACGAGAGACAAGCTCTTGGTGTCGGGACAGGCACAGGTCACTCTATTTTCCCATCAGGAAGAAGAATTAACCACAGGCTCAGCCTGCCCCCCGGAACCAGAACATGGCCTGAAGCCATCCTGCGCTTTTGCGGCCAGCTCCCAAAAAAGCGAGTTGTAAAATGGAGGTTCAGGGCACTGCAATTCACAAACCTGCAGAGGTATAAATGATAACTCTCGTCCACAAATATATTGAGGGAAGGCAAAGAAGAGGATTTGAAATCAAGGCAGAATTGCACAAAACAGATTTCAGGAGGTAGATACGAATCGCCTTTAAAGCACATGAAAAGCGGCAAAACGTTGACAATGATGCCCTTGGCCAAAAAGGGCGTATGCGTTTTTTCCTGAATATATTCAGGAAAAAACTCATACGCCCTTTTTGGCCAACCAAGCAACCTGGAAAGGCAAATCAGCGCTACAGGGAAGTCTCGCTTCCCATCGGTCAAAAGGGCCATGCTGAAAAAAGTGTCAAAACCAGAAATGCAGTACAGGCCATGGAGAAATGGTAGACTTACTACACTGATGGGCGGGATGTAAATTGCCAACAGCCACTCTGGAGAAGTGTACGGTGTGTCCTGAAACATCTGAAACACACAGCTTAGAGAGCATAGGGCACTTCCACTCATGGGGGTATAAATTGGGAAAATGAAAAATCAGCAAGACACAAGCACCCCAAAGTTGAGGGCTGCTCTGTTGACAAGGACCTCCACTTCATTCCACCTTCAATATCCCAGGAAAGAGAAAAATGGATAAAGAAGTTGTTGTCCTTATGTACAATGGAATATCACTCAGCCATGAAATCAATGTCATAAGGTTAGTAGCAGCATGATGAGTGGATTTAGGTACGACGATTCTAAGTGAAATAAGTCACACAGAAAAGGACACTTCTCATAAGGTATCACTGATAGAGGGAATGTAAAAACCGTTACACTTGAACTGAATTACAAAACAGAACAGAGTCACACATGCAGAAAACACACTATGGCTGCTTAACGGGAAAGGTGAGGTGGGGTGATACATAAAACAAGGGTATCAAATTAGCTCAGATACCGTTCCATAAACCCAATATGTAGTAGACAAGACCTACTCCTTGCTCAGAGAACTGGACTCAACACGCCCTATTCACCGCACAAGAATATATCTGACTAGTAATAATCTTAAAACCTATGTATTGATATCTCTCTGTTAGTGTGTCAAGTGGGTGTAAAGCGGCATAAACACAGCCGTGAAAAGCAGCTAAACCCCATTATGAAAATAAATTACTTTGAAAAACCCATGAAACAACGACAGTGAAAGAGATAGAAATTCTTACACAATGAGTTCAGGGGCTGTGATGCAACCTGGATTGACCATATCTAGACCCACAGCTGAATGAGACAAAAGGGTGGACACTCTTGGGGCTGAGAGGTTTGGTGAGGTTGGGTGAGCAAACGCAGACCATTTAAAGTAATACTGCGTGGTACCCATCGCATGGGTCCCAAATCTCCAGGTTCAAGGGCATCTTCCTACATCGAAAACATGCATGAGAAACCCAGAAGATGGTACACCGTGTGATAGGGAAAGGTTTCTAAAACGCACCTCATTTCTCATCTCCTTGTGCCCGGGTTCGCCATTCCAGCCACTTTACTAGCAATCTCCCTATTTGGAGCATCAGCACCTTTAACCTCCTGTTCCGTACAGGTTGCAATTTGTCCTGAGGATGAACGGGAAGACGGGGAACCAACGAGAGACTAGCTCTTGGTGTCGGGACAGGCACAGGTCACTCTATTTTCCCATCAGGAAGAAGAATTAACCACAGGCTCAGCCTGCCCCCCGGAACCAGAACAGGGCCTGAAGCCATCCTGCGCTTTTGCGGCCAGCTCCCAAAAAAGCGAGTTGTAAAATGGAGGTTCAGGGCACTGCAATTCACAAACCTGCAGAGTTATAAATGATAACTCTCGTCCACAAATATATTGAGGGAAGGCAAAGAAGAGGATTTGAAATCAAGGCAGAATTGCACGAAACAGATTTCAGGAGGTAGATACGAATCGCCTTTAAAGCACATGAAAAGCGGCAAAACGTTGACAATGATGCCCTTGGCCAAAAAGGGCGTATGCGTTTTTTCCTGAATATATTCAGGAAAAAACGCATACGCCCTTTTTGGCCAACCAAGCAACCTGGAAAGGCAAATCAGCGCTACAGGGAAGTCTCGCTTCCCATCGGTCAAAAGGGCCATGCTGAAAAAAGTGTCAAAACCAGAAATGCAGGACAGGCCATGGAGAAATGGGAGACTTACTACACTGATGGGCGGGATGTAAATTGCCAACAGCCACTCTGGAGAAGTGTACGGTGTGTCCTGAAACATCTGAAAAACACAGCTTAGAGAGCATAGGGCACTTCCACTCATGGGGGTATAAATTGGGAAAATGAAAAATCAGCAAGACACAAGCACCCCAAAGTTGAGGGCTGCTCTGTTGACAAGGACCTCCACTTCATTCCACCTTAAATATCCAAGGAAAGAGAAAAATGGATAAAGAAGTTGTGGTCCTTATGTACAATGGAATATCACTCAGCCATGAAATCAATGTCATAAGGTTAGTAGCAGCATGATGAGTGGATTTAGGTACGACGATTCTAAGTGAAATAAGTCACACAGAAAAGGACACTTCTCATAAGGTATCACTTTTAGAGGGAATGTAAAAACCGTTACACTTGAACTGAATTACAAAACAGAACAGAGTCACACATGCAGAAAACACACTATGGCTGCTTAACGGGAAAGGTGAGGTGGGGTGATACATAAAACAAGGGTATCAAATTAGCTCAGATACCGTTCCATAAACCCAATATGTAGTAGACAAGACCTACTCCTTGCTCAGAGAACTGGACTCAACACGCCCTATTCACCGCACAAGAATATATCTGACTAGTAATAATCTTAAAACCTATATATTGATATCTCTCTGTTAGTGTGTCAAGTGGGTGTAAAGCGGCATAAACACAGCCGTGAAAAGCAGCTAAACCCCATTATGAAAATAAATTACTTTGAAAAACCCATGAAACAACGACAGTGAAAGAGATAGAAATTCTTACACAATGAGTTCAGGGGCTGTGATGCAACCTGGATTGACCATATCTAGACCCACAGCTGGATGAGACATAAGGGTGGACACTCTTGGGGCTGAGAGGTTTGGTGAGGTTGGGTGAGCAAACGCAGACCCTTTAAAGTAATACTGCGTGGTACCCATCGCATGGGTCCCAAATCTCCAGGTTCAAGGGCATCTTCCTACATCGAAAACATGCATGAGAAACCCAGAAGATGGTACACCGTGTGATGGGGAAAGGTTTCTAAAACGCACCTCATTTCTCATCTCCTTGTGCCCGGGTTCGCCATTCCAGCCGCTTTACTAGCAAGCTCCCTACTTGGAGCATCAGCACCTTTAACCTCCTGTTCCATACAGGTTGCAATTTGTCCTGAGGATAAACGGGAAGACGTGGAACCAACGAGAGACTAGCTCTTGGTGTTGGGACAGGCACAGGTCACTCTATTTTCCCATCAGAAAGAAGAATTAACCACAGGCTCAGCCTGCCCCCCGGAACCAGAACAGGGCCTGAAGCCATTCTGCGATTTTGCGGACAGCTCCCATAAAAACGAGTTGTAAAATGGAGGTTCAGGGCACTGCAATTCACAAACCTGCAGAGTTATAAATGATAACTCTCGTCCACAAATATATTGAGGGGAGGCAAAGAAGAGGATTTGAAATCAAGGCAGAATTGCAGGAAACGGATTTCAGGAGGTAGATACGAATCGCCTTTAAAGCACATGAAAAGCGGCAAAACGTTGACAATGATGCCCTTGGCCAAAAAGGGCGTATGCGTTTTTTCCTGAATATATTCAGGAAAAAACGCATACGCCCTTTTTGGCCAACCAAGCAACCTGGAAAGGCAAATCAGCGCTACAAAGAAGTCTCGCTTCCCATCGGTCAAAAGGGCCATGCTGAAAAAAGTGTCAAAACCAGAAATGCAGGACAGGCCATGGAGAAATGGGAGCCTTGCTACACTGATGGGCGGGATGTAAATTGCCAAGAGCCACTCTGGAGAAGTGTCCGGTGAGTCCTGAAACATCTGAAAAACACAGCTTAGAGAGCATAGGGCACTTCCACTCATGGGGGTATAAATTGGGAAAATTAAAAATCAGCAAGACACAAGCACCCCAAAGTTTAGGGCTGCTCTGTTGACCAGGACCTCCACTTCATTCCACCTTCAATATCCAAGGAAAGAGAAAAATGGATAAAGAAGTTGTGGTCCTTATGTACAATGGAATATCACTCAGCCATGAAATCAATGTCGTAAGGTTAGTAGCAGCACGATGAGTGGATTTAGGTACGACGATTCTAAGTGAAATAAGTCACACAGAAAAGGACACTTCTCATAAGGTATCACTGATAGAGGGAATGTAAAAACCATTACACTTGAACTGAATTACAAAACAGAACAGAGTCACACATGCAGAAAACACACTATGGCTGCTTAACGGGAAAGGTGAGGTGGGGTGATACATAAAACAAGGGTATCAAATTAGCTCAGATACCGTTCCATAAACCCAATATGTAATAGACAAGACCTACTCCTTGCTCAGAGAACTGGACTCAACACGCCCTATTCACCGCACAAGAATATATCTGACTAATAATAATCGTAAAACCTATGTATTGATATCTCTCTGTTAGTGTGTCAAGTGGGTGTAAAGCGGCATAAACACAGCAGTGAAAAGCAGCTAAACCCCATTATAAAAATAAATTACTTTGAAACACCCATGAAACAAAGACAGTGAAAGAGAGAGAAATTCTTACACAATGCGTTCAGGGGCTGTGATGCAACCTGGATTGACCATATCTAGACCCACAGCTGGATGAGACATAAGGGTGGACACTCTTGGGGCTGAGAGGTTTGGTGAGGTTGGGTGAGCAAACGCAGACCCTTTAAAGTAATACTGCGTGTACCCATAGCATGGGTCCCAAATCTCCAGGTTCAAGGGCATCTTCCTACATCAAAAACATGCATGAGAAACCCAGAAGATGGTACACCGTGTGATGGGGAAAGGTTTCTAAAACGCACCTCATTTCTCATCTCCTTGTGCCCGGGTTAGCCATTCCAGCCGCTTTACTAGCAAGCTCCCTACTTGGAGCATCAGCACCTTTAACCTCCTGTTCCATACAGGTTGCAATTTGTCCTGAGGATAAACGGGAAGACGTGGAACCAAGGAGAGACTAGCTCTTGGTGTTGGGACAGGCACAGGTCACTCTATTTTCCCATCAGAAAGGAGAATTAACCACAGGCTCAGCCTGCCCCCCGGAACCAGAACAGGGCCTGAAGCCATTCTGCGATTTTGCGGACAGCTCCCATAAAAACGAGTTGTAAAATGGAGGTTCAGGGCACTGCAATTCACAAACCTGCAGTGTTATAAATGATAACTCTCGTCCACAAATATATTGAGGGAAGGCAAAGAAGAGGATTTGAAATCAAGGCAGAATTGCAGGAAACAGATTTCAGGAGGTAGATACGAATCGCCTTTAAAGCACATGAAAAGCGGCAAAACGTTGACAATGATGCCCTTGGCCAAAAAGGGCGTATGTGTTTTTTCCTGAATATATTCAGGAAAAAATGCATACGCCCTTTTTGGCCAACCAAGCAACCTGGAAAGGCAAATCAGCGCTACAAAGAAGTCTCGCTTCCCATCGGTCAAAAGGGCCATGCTGAAAAAAGTGTCAAAACCAGAAATGCAGGACAGGCCATGGAGAAATGGGAGCCTTGCTACACTGATGGGCGGGATGTAAATTGTCAAGAGCCACTCTGGAGAAGTGTCCGGTGAGTCCTGAAACATCTGAAAAACACAGCTTAGAGAGCATAGGGCACTTCCACTCATGGGGGTATAAATTGGGAAAATTAAAAATCAGCAAGACACAAGCACCCCAAAGTTTAGGGCTGCTCTGTTGACCAGGACCTCCACTTCTTTCCACCTTAAATATCCCAGGAAAGAGAAAAATGGATAAAGAAGTTGTGGTCCTTATGTACAATGGAATATCACTCAGCCATGAAATCAATGTCGTAAGGTTAGTAGCAGCATGATGAGTGGATTTAGGTACGACGATTCTAAGTGAAATAAGTCACACAGAAAAGGACACTTCTCATAAGGTATCACTGATAGAGGGAATGTAAAAACCATTACACTTGAACTGAATTACAAAACAGAACAGAGTCACACATGCAGAAAACACACTATGGCTGCTTAACGGGAAAGGTGAGGTGGGGTGATACATAAAACAAGGGTATCAAATTAGCTCACATACCGTTCCATAAACCCAATATGTAATAGACAAGACCTACTCCTTGCTCAGAGAACTGGACTCAACACGCCCTATTCACCGCACAAGAATATATCTGACTAATAATAATCGTAAAACCTATGTATTGATATCTCTCTGTTAGTGTGTCAAGTGGGTGTAAAGCGGCATAAGCACAGCAGTGAAAAGCAGCTAAACCCCATTATAAAAATAAATTACTTTGAAACACCCATGAAACAAAGACAGTGAAAGAGAGAGAAATTCTTACACAATGCGTTCAGGGGCTGTGATGCAACCTGGATTGACCATATCTAGACGCACAGCTGGATGAGACATAAGGGTGGACACTCTTGGGGCTGAGGTTTTGGTGAGGTTGGGTGAGCAAACGCAGACCCTTTAAAGTTATACTGCGTGGTACCCATCGCATGGGTCCCAAATCTCCAGGTTCAAGGGCATCTTCCTACATCAAAAACATGCATGAGAAACCCAGAAGATGGTACACCGTGTGATGGGGAAAGGTTTCTAAAACGCACCTCATTTCTCATCTCCTTGTGCCCGGGTTCGCCATTCCAGCTGCTTTACTAACAAGCTCCCTACTTGGAGCATCAGCACTTTTAACCTCCTGTTCCATACAGGTTGCAATTTGTCCTGAGGATAAACGGGAAGACGTGGAACCAACGAGAGACTAGCTCTTGGTGTTGGGACAGGCACAGGTCACTCTATTTTCCCATCAGAAAGAAGAATCAACCAAAGGCTCAGCCTGCCCCCCGGAACCAGAACAGGGCCTGAAGCCATTCTGCGATTTTGCGGCCAGCTCCCATAAAAACGAGTTGTAAAATGGAGGTTCAGGGCACTGCAATTCACAAACCTGCAGAGTTATAAATGAAAACTCTCGTCCACAAATATATTGAGGGAAGGCAAAGAAGAGGATTTGAAATCAAGGCAGAATTGCAGGAAACAGATTTCAGGAGGTAGATACGAATCGCCTTTAAAGCACATGAAAAGCGGCAAAACGTTGACAATGATGACCTTGGCCAAAAAGGGCGTATGCGTTTTTTCCTGAATATATTCAGGAAAAAACGCATACGCCCTTCTGGCCAACCAAGGAACCTGGAAAGGCAAATCAGCGCTACAAAGAAGTCTCGCTTCCCATCGGTCAAAAGGGCCATGCTGAAAAAAGTGTCAAAACCAGAAATGCAGGACAGGCCATGGAGAAATGGGAGCCTTGCTACACTGATGGGCGGGATGTAAATTGCCAAGAGCCACTCTGGAGAAGTGTCCGGTGAGTCCTGAAACATCTGAAAAACACAGCTTAGAGAGCATAGGGCACTTCCACTCATGGGGGTATAAATTGGGAAAATTAAAAATCAGCAAGACACAAGCACCCCAAAGTTTAGGGCTGCTCTGTTGACCAGGACCTCCACTTCATTCCACCTTAAATATCCCAGGAAAGAGAAAAATGGATAAAGAAGTTGTGGTCCTTATGTACAATGGAATATCACTCAGCCATGAAATCAATGTCGTAAGGTTAGTAGCAGCATGATGAGTGGATTTAGGTACGACGATTCTAAGTGAAATAAGTCACACAGAAAAGGACACTTCTCATAAGGTATCACTGATAGAGGGAATGTAAAAACCGTTACACTTGAACTGAATTACAAAACAGAACAGAGTCACACATGCAGAAAACACACTATGGCTGCTTAACGGGAAAGGTGAGGTGGGGTGATACATAAAACAAGGGTATCAAATTAGCTCAGATACCGTTCCATAATCCCAATATGTAATAGACAAGACCTACTCCTTGCTCAGAGAACTGGACTCAACACGCCCTATTCACCGCACAAGAATATATCTGACTAATAATAATCGTAAAACCTATGTATTGATATCTCTCTGTTAGTGTGTCAAGTGGGTGTAAAGCGGCATAAACACAGCAGTGAAAAGCAGCTAAACCCCATTATAAAAATAAATTACTTTGAAACACCCATGAAACAAAGACAGTGAAAGAGAGAGAAATTCTTACACAATGCGTTCAGGGGCTGTGATGCAACCTGGATTGACCATATCTAGACGCACAGCTGGATGAGACATAAGGGTGGACACTCTTGGGGCTGAGAGGTTTGGTGAGGTTGGGTGAGCAAACGCAGACCCTTTAAAGTTATACTGCGTGGTACCCATCGCATGGGTCCCAAATCTCCAGGTTCAAGGGCATCTTCCTACATCAAAAACATGCATGAGAAACCCAGAAGATGGTACACCGTGTATGGGGAAAGGTTTCTAAAACGCACCTCATTTCTCATCTCCTTGTGCCCGGGTTCGCCATTCCAGCCGCTTTACTAGCAAGCTCCCTACTTGGAGCATCAGCACCTTTAACCTCCTGTTCCATACAGGTTGCAATTTGTCCTGAGGATAAACGGGAAGACGTGGAACCAACGAGAGACTAGCTCTTGGTGTTGGGACAGGCACAGGTCACTCTATTTTCCCATCAGAAAGAAGAATCAACCACAGGCTCAGCCTGCCCCCCGGAACCAGAACAGGGCCTGAAGCCATTCTGCGATTTTGCGGACAGCTCCCATAAAAACGAGTTGTAAAATGGAGGTTCGGGGCACTGCAATTCACAAACCTGCAGAGTTATAAATGATAACTCTCGTCCACAAATATATTGAGGGGAGGCAAAGAAGAGGATTTGAAATCAAGGCAGAATTGCAGGAAACGGATTTCAGGAGGTAGATACGAATCGCCTTTAAAGCACATGAAAAGCGGCAAAACGTTGACAATGATGCCCTTGGCCAAAAAGGGCGTATGCGTTTTTTCCTGAATATATTCAGGAAAAAACGCATACGCCCTTTTTGGCCAACCAAGCAACCTGGAAAGGCAAATCAGCGCTACAAAGAAGTCTCGCTTCCCATCGGTCAAAAGGGCCATGCTGAAAAAAGTGTCAAAACCAGAAATGCAGGACAGGCCATGGAGAAATGGGAGCCTTGCTACACTGATGGGCGGGATGTAAATTGCCAAGAGCCACTCTGGAGAAGTGTCCGGTGAGTCCTGAAACATCTGAAAAACACAGCTTAGAGAGCATAGGGCACTTCCACTCATGGGGGTATAAATTGGGAAAATTAAAAATCAGCAAGACACAAGCACCCCAAAGTTTAGGGCTGCTCTGTTGACCAGGACCTCCACTTCATTCCACCTTCAATATCCCAGGAAAGAGAAAAATGGATAAAGAAGTTGTGGTCCTTATGTACAATGGAATATCACTCAGCCATGAAATCAATGTCGTAAGGTTAGTAGCAGCATGATGAGTGGATTTAGGTACGACGATTCTAAGTGAAATAAGTCACACAGAAAAGGACACTTCTCATAAGGTATCACTGATAGAGGGAATGTAAAAACCGTTACACTTGAACTGAATTACAAAACAGAACAGAGTCACACATGCAGAAAACACACTATGGCTGCTTAACGGGAAAGGTGAGGTGGGGTGATACATAAAACAAGGGTATCAAATTAGCTCAGATACCGTTCCATAATCCCAATATGTAATAGACAAGACCTACTCCTTGCTCAGAGAACTGGACTCAACACGCCCTATTCACCGCACAAGAATATATCTGACTAATAATAATCGTAAAACCTATGTATTGATATCTCTCTGTTAGTGTGTCAAGTGGGTGTAAAGCGGCATAAACACAGCAGTGAAAAGCAGCTAAACCCCATTATAAAAATAAATTACTTTGAAACACCCATGAAACAAAGACAGTGAAAGAGAGAGAAATTCTTACACAATGCGTTCAGGGGCTGTGATGCAACCTGGATTGACCATATCTAGACGCACAGCTGGATGAGACATAAGGGTGGACACTCTTGGGGCTGAGAGGTTTGGTGAGGTTGGGTGAGCAAACGCAGACCCTTTAAAGTTATACTGCGTGGTACCCATCGCATGGGTCCCAAATCTCCAGGTTCAAGGGCATCTTCCTACATCAAAAACATGCATGAGAAACCCAGAAGATGGTACACCGTGTATGGGGAAAGGTTTCTAAAACGCACCTCATTTCTCATCTCCTTGTGCCCGGGTTCGCCATTCCAGCCGCTTTACTAGCAAGCTCCCTACTTGGAGCATCAGCACCTTTAACCTCCTGTTCCATACAGGTTGCAATTTGTCCTGAGGATAAACGGGAAGACGTGGAACCAACGAGAGACTAGCTCTTGGTGTTGGGACAGGCACAGGTCACTCTATTTTCCCATCAGAAAGAAGAATCAACCACAGGCTCAGCCTGCCCCCCGGAACCAGAACAGGGCCTGAAGCCATTCTGCGATTTTGCGGACAGCTCCCATAAAAACGAGTTGTAAAATGGAGGTTCAGGGCACTGCAATTCACAAACCTGCAGAGTTATAAATGATAACTCTCGTCCACAAATATATTGAGGGGAGGCAAAGAAGAGGATTTGAAATCAAGGCAGAATTGCAGGAAACGGATTTCAGGAGGTAGATACGAATCGCCTTTAAAGCACATGAAAAGCGGCAAAACGTTGACAATGATGCCCTTGGCCAAAAAGGGCATATGCGTTTTTTCCTGAATATATTCAGGAAAAAACGCATACGCCCTTTTTGGCCAACCAAGCAACCTGGAAAGGCAAATCAGCGCTACAAAGAAGTCTCGCTTCCCATCGGTCAAAAGGGCCATGCTGAAAAAAGTGTCAAAACCAGAAATGCAGGACAGGCCATGGAGAAATGGGAGCCTTGCTACACTGATGGGCGGGATGTAAATTGCCAAGAGCCACTCTGGAGAAGTGTCCGGTGAGTCCTGAAACATCTGAAAAACACAGCTTAGAGAGCATAGGGCACTTCCACTCATGGGGGTATAAATTGGGAAAATTAAAAATCAGCAAGACACAAGCACCCCAAAGTTTAGGGCTGCTCTGTTGACCAGGACCTCCACTTCATTCCACCTTAAATATCCCAGGAAAGAGAAAAATGGATAAAGAAGTTGTGGTCCTTATGTACAATGGAATATCACTCAGCCATGAAATCAATGTCGTAAGGTTAGTAGCAGCATGATGAGTGGATTTAGGTACGACGATTCTAAGTGAAATAAGTCACACAGAAAAGGACACTTCTCATAAGGTATCACTGATAGAGGGAATGTAAAAACCGTTACACTTGAACTGAATTACAAAACAGAACAGAGTCACACATGCAGAAAACACACTATGGCTGCTTAACGGGAAAGGTGAGGTGGGGTGATACATAAAACAAGGGTATCAAATTAGCTCAGATACCGTTCCATAATCCCAATATGTAATAGACAAGACCTACTCCTTGCTCAGAGAACTGGACTCAACACGCCCTATTCACCGCACAAGAATATATCTGACTAATAATAATCGTAAAACCTATGTATTGATATCTCTCTGTTAGTGTGTCAAGTGGGTGTAAAGCGGCATAAACACAGCAGTGAAAAGCAGCTAAACCCCATTATAAAAATAAATTACTTTGAAACACCCATGAAACAAAGACAGTGAAAGAGAGAGAAATTCTTACACAATGCGTTCAGGGGCTGTGATGCAACCTGGATTGACCATATCTAGACGCACAGCTGGATGAGACATAAGGGTGGACACTCTTGGGGCTGAGAGGTTTGGTGAGGTTGGGTGAGCAAACGCAGACCCTTTAAAGTTATACTGCGTGGTACCCATCGCATGGGTCCCAAATCTCCAGGTTCAAGGGCATCTTCCTACATCAAAAACATGCATGAGAAACCCAGAAGATGGTACACCGTGTATGGGGAAAGGTTTCTAAAACGCACCTCATTTCTCATCTCCTTGTGCCCGGGTTCGCCATTCCAGCCGCTTTACTAGCAAGCTCCCTACTTGGAGCATCAGCACCTTTAACCTCCTGTTCCATACAGGTTGCAATTTGTCCTGAGGATAAACGGGAAGACGTGGAACCAACGAGAGACTAGCTCTTGGTGTTGGGACAGGCACAGGTCACTCTATTTTCCCATCAGAAAGAAGAATCAACCACAGGCTCAGCCTGCCCCCCGGAACCAGAACAGGGCCTGAAGCCATTCTGCGATTTTGCGGACAGCTCCCATAAAAACGAGTTGTAAAATGGAGGTTCAGGGCACTGCAATTCACAAACCTGCAGAGTTATAAATGATAACTCTCGTCCACAAATATATTGAGGGGAGGCAAAGAAGAGGATTTGAAATCAAGGCAGAATTGCAGGAAACGGATTTCAGGAGGTAGATACGAATCGCCTTTAAAGCACATGAAAAGCGGCAAAACGTTGACAATGATGCCCTTGGCCAAAAAGGGCGTATGCGTTTTTTCCTGAATATATTCAGGAAAAAACGCATACGCCCTTTTTGGCCAACCAAGCAACCTGGAAAGGCAAATCAGCGCTACAAAGAAGTCTCGCTTCCCATCGGTCAAAAGGGCCATGCTGAAAAAAGTGTCAAAACCAGAAATGCAGGACAGGCCATGGAGAAATGGGAGCCTTGCTACACTGATGGGCGGGATGTAAATTGTCAAGAGCCACTCTGGAGAAGTGTCCGGTGAGTCCTGAAACATCTGAAAAACACAGCTTAGAGAGCATAGGGCACTTCCACTCATGGGGGTATAAATTGGGAAAATTAAAAATCAGCAAGACACAAGCACCCCAAAGTTTAGGGCTGCTCTGTTGACCAGGACCTCCACTTCTTTCCACCTTAAATATCCCAGGAAAGAGAAAAATGGATAAAGAAGTTGTGGTCCTTATGTACAATGGAATATCACTCAGCCATGAAATCAATGTCGTAAGGTTAGTAGCAGCATGATGAGTGGATTTAGGTACGACAATTCTAAGTGAAATAAGTCACACAGAAAAGGACACTTCTCATAAGGTATCACTGATAGAGGGAATGTAAAAACCATTACACTTGAACTGAATTACAAAACAGAACAGAGTCACACATGCAGAAAACACACTATGGCTGCTTAACGGGAAAGGTGAGGTGGGGTGATACATAAAACAAGGGTATCAAATTAGCTCAGATACCGTTCCATAAACCCAATATGTAATAGACAAGACCTACTCCTTGCTCAGAGAACTGGACTCAACACGCCCTATTCACCGCACAAGAATATATCTGACTAATAATAATCGTAAAACCTATGTATTGATATCTCTCTGTTAGTGTGTCAAGTGGGTGTAAAGCGGCATAAGCACAGCAGTGAAAAGCAGCTAAACCCCATTATAAAAATAAATTACTTTGAAACACCCATGAAACAAAGACAGTGAAAGAGAGAGAAATTCTTACACAATGCGTTCAGGGGCTGTGATGCAACCTGGATTGACCATATCTAGACGCACAGCTGGATGAGACATAAGGGTGGACACTCTTGGGGCTGAGAGGTTTGGTGAGGTTGGGTGAGCAAACGCAGACCCTTTAAAGTTATACTGCGTGGTACCCATCGCATGGGTCCCAAATCTCCAGGTTCAAGGGCATCTTCCTACATCAAAAACATGCATGAGAAACCCAGAAGATGGTACAGCGTGTGATGGGGAAAGGTTTCTAAAACGCAGCTCATTTCTCATCTCCTTGTGCCCGGGTTCGCCATTCCAGCCGCTTTACTAGCAAGCTCCCTACTTGGAGCATCAGCACCTTTAACCTCCTGTTCCATACAGGTTGCAATTTGTCCTGAGGATAAACGGGAAGACGTGGAACCAACGAGAGACTAGCTCTTGGTGTTGGGACAGGCACAGGTCACGCTATTTTCCCATCAGAAAGAAGAATTAACCACAGGCTCAGCCTGCCCCCCGGAACCAGAACAGGGCCTGAAGCCATTCTGCGATTTTGCGGCCAGCTCCCATAAAAACGAGTTGTAAAATGGAGGTTCAGGGCACTGCAATTCACAAACCTGCAGAGTTATTAATGATAACTCTCATCCACAAATATATTGAGGGAAGGCAAAGAAGAGGATTTGAAATCAAGGCAGAATTGCAGGAAACAGATTTCAGGAGGTAGATACGAATCGCCTTTAAAGCACATGAAAAGCGGCAAAACGTTGACAATGATGCCCTTGGCCAAAAAGGGCGTATGCGTTTTTTCCTGAATATATTCAGGAAAAAACGCATACGCCCTTTTTGGCCAACCAAGCAACCTGGAAAGGCAAATCAGCGCTACAAAGAAGTCTCGCTTCCCATCGGTCAAAAGGGCCATGCTGAAAAAAGTGTCAAAACCAGAAATGCAGGACAGGCCATGGAGAAATGGGAGCCTTGCTACACTGATGGGCGGGATGTAAATTGCCAAGAGCCACTCTGGAGAAGTGTCCGGTGAGTCCTGAAATATCTGAAAAACACAGCTTAGAGAGCATAGGGCACTTCCACTCATGGGGGTATAAATTGGGAAAATTAAAAATCAGCAAGACACAAGCACCCCAAAGTTTAGGGCTGCTCTGTTGACCAGGACCTCCACTTCATTCCACCTTAAATATCCCAGGAAAGAGAAAAATGGATAAAGAAGTTGTGGTCCTTATGTACAATGGAATATCACTCAGCCAGGAAATCAATGTCGTAAGGTTAGTAGCAGCATGATGAGTGGATTTAGGTACGACGATTCTAAGTGAAATAAGTCACACAGAAAAGGACACTTCTCATAAGGTATCACTGATAGAGGGAATGTAAAAACCGTTACACTTGAACTGAATTACAAAACAGAACAGAGTCACACATGCAGAAAACACACTATGGCTGCTTAACGGGAAAGGTGAGGTGGGGTGATACATAAAACAAGGGTATCAAATTAGCTCAGATACCGTTCCATAATCCCAATATGTAATAGACAAGACCTACTCCTTGCTCAGAGAACTGGACTCAACACGCCCTATTCACCGCACAAGAATATATCTGACTAATAATAATCGTAAAACCTATGTATTGATATCTCTCTGTTAGTGTGTCAAGTGGGTGTAAAGCGGCATAAACACAGCAGTGAAAAGCAGCTAAACCCCATTATAAAAATAAATTACTTTGAAACACCCATGAAACAAAGACAGTGAAAGAGAGAGAAATTCTTACACAATGCGTTCAGGGGCTGTGATGCAACCTGGATTGACCATATCTAGACGCACAGCTGGATGAGACATAAGGGTGGACACTCTTGGGGCTGAGAGGTTTGGTGAGGTTGGGTGAGCAAACGCAGACCCTTTAAAGTTATACTGCGTGGTACCCATCGCATGGGTCCCAAATCTCCAGGTTCAAGGGCATCTTCCTACATCAAAAACATGCATGAGAAACCCAGAAGATGGTACACCGTGTGATGGGGAAAGGTTTCTAAAACGCACCTCATTTCTCATCTCCTTGTGCCCGGGTTCGCCATTCCAGCCGCTTTACTAGCAAGCTCCCTACTTGGAGCATCAGCACCTTTAACCTCCTGTTCCATACAGGTTGCAATTTGTCCTGAGGATAAACGGGAAGACGTGGAACCAACGAGAGACTAGCTCTTGGTGTTGGGACAGGCACAGGTCACTCTATTTTCCCATCAGAAAGAAGAATCAACCACAGGCTCAGCCTGCCCCCCGGAACCAGAACAGGGCCTGAAGCCGTTCTGCGATTTTGCGGACAGCTCCCATAAAAACGAGTTGTAAAATGGAGGTTCAGGGCACTGCAATTCACAAACCTGCAGAGTTATAAATGATAACTCTCGTCCACAAATATATTGAGGGGAGGCAAAGAAGAGGATTTGAAATCAAGGCAGAATTGCAGGAAACGGATTTCAGGAGGTAGATACGAATCGCCTTTAAAGCACATGAAAAGCGGCAAAACGTTGACAATGATGCCCTTGGCCAAAAAGGGCGTATGCGTTTTTTCCTGAATATATTCAGGAAAAAACGCATACGCCCTTTTTGGCCAACCAAGCAACCTGGAAAGGCAAATCAGCGCTACAAAGAAGTCTCGCTTCCCATCGGTCAAAAGGGCCATGCTGAAAAAAGTGTCAAAACCAGAAATGCAGGACAGGCCATGGAGAAATGGGAGCCTTGCTACACTGATGGGCGGGATGTAAATTGCCAAGAGCCACTCTGGAGAAGTGTCCGGTGAGTCCTGAAACATCTGAAAAACACAGCTTAGAGAGCATAGGGCACTTCCACTCATGGGGGTATAAATTGGGAAAATTAAAAATCAGCAAGACACAAGCACCCCAAAGTTTAGGGCTGCTCTGTTGACCAGGACCTCCACTTCATTCCACCTTCAATATCCCAGGAAAGAGAAAAATGGATAAAGAAGTTGTGGTCCTTATGTACAATGGAATATCACTCAGCCATGAAATCAATGTCGTAAGGTTAGTAGCAGCACGATGAGTGGATTTAGGTACGACGATTCTAAGTGAAATAAGTCACACAGAAAAGGACACTTCTCATAAGGTATCACTGATAGAGGGAATGTAAAAACCATTACACTTGAACTGAATTACAAAACAGAACAGAGTCACACATGCAGAAAACACACTATGGCTGCTTAACGGGAAAGGTGAGGTGGGGTGATACATAAAACAAGGGTATCAAATTAGCTCAGATACCGTTCCATAAACCCAATATGTAATAGACAAGACCTACTCCTTGCTCAGAGAACTGGACTCAACACGCCCTATTCACCGCACAAGAATATATCTGACTAATAATAATCGTAAAACCTATGTATTGATATCTCTCTGTTAGTGTGTCAAGTGGGTGTAAAGCGGCATAAACACAGCAGTGAAAAGCAGCTAAACCCCATTATAAAAATAAATTACTTTGAAACACCCATGAAACAAAGACAGTGAAAGAGAGAGAAATTCTTACACAATGCATTCAGGGGCTGTGATGCAACCTGGATTGACCATATCTAGACCCACAGCTGGATGAGACATAAGGGTGGACACTCTTGGGGCTGAGAGGTTTGGTGAGGTTGGGTGAGCAAACGCAGACCCTTTAAAGTAATACTGCGTGGTACCCATCGCATGGGTCCCAAATCTCCAGGTTCAAGGGCATCTTCCTACATCAAAAACATGCATGAGAAACCCAGAAGATGGTACACCGTGTGATGGGGAAAGGTTTCTAAAACGCACCTCATTTCTCATCTCCTTGTGCCCGGGTTCGCCATTCCAGCCGCTTTACTAGCAAGCTCCCTACTTGGAGCATCAGCACCTTTAACCTCCTGTTCCATACAGGTTGCAATTTGTCCTGAGGATAAACGGGAAGACGTGGAACCAACGAGAGACTAGCTCTTGGTGTTGGGACAGGCACAGGTCACTCTATTTTCCCATCAGAAAGAAGAATTAACCACAGGCTCAGCCTGCCCCCCGGAACCAGAACAGGGCCTGAAGCCATTCTGCGATTTTGCGGCCAGCTCCCATAAAAACGAGTTGTAAAATGGAGGTTCAGGGCACTGCAATTCACAAACCTGCAGAGTTATTAATGATAACTCTCGTCCACAAATATATTGAGGGAAGGCAAAGAAGAGGATTTGAAATCAAGGCAGAATTGCAGGAAACAGATTTCAGGAGGTAGATACGAATCGCCTTTAAAGCACATGAAAAGCGGCAAAACGTTGACAATGATGCCCTTGGCCAAAAAGGGCGTATGCGTTTTTTCCTGAATATATTCAGGAAAAAACGCATACGCCCTTTTTGGCCAACCAAGCAACCTGGAAAGGCAAATCAGCGCTACAAAGAAGTCTCGCTTCCCATCGGTCAAAAGGGCCATGCTGAAAAAAGTGTCAAAACCAGAAATGCAGGACAGGCCATGGAGAAATGGGAGCCTTGCTACACTGATGGGCGGGATGTAAATTGCCAAGAGCCACTCTGGAGAAGTGTCCGGTGAGTCCTGAAATATCTGAAAAACACAGCTTAGAGAGCATAGGGCACTTCCACTCATGGGGGTATAAATTGGGAAAATTAAAAATCAGCAAGACACAAGCACCCCAAAGTTTAGGGCTGCTCTGTTGACCAGGACCTCCACTTCATTCCACCTTAAATATCCCAGGAAAGAGAAAAATGGATAAAGAAGTTGTGGTCCTTATGTACAATGGAATATCACTCAGCCAGGAAATCAATGTCGTAAGGTTAGTAGCAGCATGATGAGTGGATTTAGGTACGACGATTCTAAGTGAAATAAGTCACACAGAAAAGGACACTTCTCATAAGGTATCACTGATAGAGGGAATGTAAAAACCGTTACACTTGAACTGAATTACAAAACAGAACAGAGTCACACATGCAGAAAACACACTATGGCTGCTTAACGGGAAAGGTGAGGTGGGGTGATACATAAAACAAGGGTATCAAATTAGCTCAGATACCGTTCCATAATCCCAATATGTAATAGACAAGACCTACTCCTTGCTCAGAGAACTGGACTCAACACGCCCTATTCACCGCACAAGAATATATCTGACTAATAATAATCGTAAAACCTATGTATTGATATCTCTCTGTTAGTGTGTCAAGTGGGTGTAAAGCGGCATAAACACAGCAGTGAAAAGCAGCTAAACCCCATTATAAAAATAAATTACTTTGAAACACCCATGAAACAAAGACAGTGAAAGAGAGAGAAATTCTTACACAATGCGTTCAGGGGCTGTGATGCAACCTGGATTGACCATATCTAGACGCACAGCTGGATGAGACATAAGGGTGGACACTCTTGGGGCTGAGAGGTTTGGTGAGGTTGGGTGAGCAAACGCAGACCCTTTAAAGTTATACTGCGTGGTACCCATCGCATGGGTCCCAAATCTCCAGGTTCAAGGGCATCTTCCTACATCAAAAACATGCATGAGAAACCCAGAAGATGGTACACCGTGTGATGGGGAAAGGTTTCTAAAACGCACCTCATTTCTCATCTCCTTGTGCCCGGGTTCGCCATTCCAGCCGCTTTACTAGCAAGCTCCCTACTTGGAGCATCAGCACCTTTAACCTCCTGTTCCATACAGGTTGCAATTTGTCCTGAGGATAAACGGGAAGACGTGGAACCAACGAGAGACTAGCTCTTGGTGTTGGGACAGGCACAGGTCACTATATTTTCCCATCAGAAAGAAGAATCAACCACAGGCTCAGCCTGCCCCCCGGAACCAGAACAGGGCCTGAAGCCGTTCTGCGATTTTGCGGACAGCTCCCATAAAAACGAGTTGTAAAATGGAGGTTCAGGGCACTGCAATTCACAAACCTGCAGAGTTATAAATGATAACTCTCGTCCACAAATATATTGAGGGGAGGCAAAGAAGAGGATTTGAAATCAAGGCAGAATTGCAGGAAACGGATTTCAGGAGGTAGATACGAATCGCCTTTAAAGCACATGAAAAGCGGCAAAACGTTGACAATGATGCCCTTGGCCAAAAAGGGCGTATGCGTTTTTTCCTGAATATATTCAGGAAAAAACGCATACGCCCTTTTTGGCCAACCAAGCAACCTGGAAAGGCAAATCAGCGCTACAAAGAAGTCTCGCTTCCCATCGGTCAAAAGGGCCATGCTGAAAAAAGTGTCAAAACCAGAAATGCAGGACAGGCCATGGAGAAATGGGAGCCTTGCTACACTGATGGGCGGGATGTAAATTGCCAAGAGCCACTCTGGAGAAGTGTCCGGTGAGTCCTGAAACATCTGAAAAACACAGCTTAGAGAGCATAGGGCACTTCCACTCATGGGGGTATAAATTGGGAAAATTAAAAATCAGCAAGACACAAGCACCCCAAAGTTTAGGGCTGCTCTGTTGACCAGGACCTCCACTTCATTCCACCTTCAATATCCCAGGAAAGAGAAAAATGGATAAAGAAGTTGTGGTCCTTATGTACAATGGAATATCACTCAGCCATGAAATCAATGTCGTAAGGTTAGTAGCAGCACGATGAGTGGATTTAGGTACGACGATTCTAAGTGAAATAAGTCACACAGAAAAGGACACTTCTCATAAGGTATCACTGATAGAGGGAATGTAAAAACCATTACACTTGAACTGAATTACAAAACAGAACAGAGTCACACATGCAGAAAACACACTATGGCTGCTTAACGGGAAAGGTGAGGTGGGGTGATACATAAAACAAGGGTATCAAATTACCTCAGATACCGTTCCATAAACCCAATATGTAATAGACAAGACCTACTCCTTGCTCAGAGAACTGGACTCAACACGCCCTATTCACCGCACAAGAATATATCTGACTAATAATAATCGTAAAACCTATGTATTGATATCTCTCTGTTAGTGTGTCAAGTGGGTGTAAAGCGGCATAAACACAGCAGTGAAAAGCAGCTAAACCCCATTATAAAAATAAATTACTTTGAAACACCCATGAAACAAAGACAGTGAAAGAGAGAGAAATTCTTACACAATGCGTTCAGGGGCTGTGATGCAACCTGGATTGACCATATCTAGACCCACAGCTGGATGAGACATAAGGGTGGACACTCTTGGGGCTGAGAGGTTTGGTGAGGTTGGGTGAGCAAACGCAGACCCTTTAAAGTAATACTGCGTGGTACCCATCGCATGGGTCCCAAATCTCCAGGTTCAAGGGCATCTTCCTACATCAAAAACATGCATGAGAAACCCAGAAGATGGTACACCGTGTGATGGGGAAAGGTTTCTAAAACGCACCTCATTTCTCATCTCCTTGTGCCCGGGTTCGCCATTCCAGCCGCTTTACTAGCAAGCTCCCTACTTGGAGCATCAGCACCTTTAACCTCCTGTTCCATACAGGTTGCAATTTGTCCTGAGGATAAACGGGAAGACGTGGAACCAACGAGAGACTAGCTCTTGGTGTTGGGACAGGCACAGGTCACGCTATTTTCCCATCAGAAAGAAGAATTAACCACAGGCTCAGCCTGCCCCCCGGAACCAGAACAGGGCCTGAAGCCATTCTGTGATTTTGCGGCCAGCTCCCATAAAAACGAGTTGTAAAATGGAGGTTCAGGGCACTGCAATTCACAAACCTGCAGAGTTATTAATGATAACTCTCGTCCACAAATATATTGAGGGAAGGCAAAGAAGAGGATTTGAAATCAAGGCAGAATTGCAGGAAACAGATTTCAGGAGGTAGATACGAATCGCCTTTAAAGCACATGAAAAGCGGCAAAACGTTGACAATGATGCCCTTGGCCAAAAAGGGCGTATGCGTTTTTTCCTGAATATATTCAGGAAAAAACGCATACGCCCTTTTTGGCCAACCAAGCAACCTGGAAAGGCAAATCAGCGCTACAAAGAAGTCTCGCTTCCCATCGGTCAAAAGGGCCATGCTGAAAAAAGTGTCAAAACCAGAAATGCAGGACAGGCCATGGAGAAATGGGAGCCTTGCTACACTGATGGGCGGGATGTAAATTGCCAAGAGCCACTCTGGAGAAGTGTCCGGTGAGTCCTGAAATATCTGAAAAACACAGCTTAGAGAGCATAGGGCACTTCCACTCATGGGGGTATAAATTGGGAAAATTAAAAATCAGCAAGACACAAGCACCCCAAAGTTTAGGGCTGCTCTGTTGACCAGGACCTCCACTTCATTCCACCTTAAATATCCCAGGAAAGAGAAAAATGGATAAAGAAGTTGTGGTCCTTATGTACAATGGAATATCACTCAGCCAGGAAATCAATGTCGTAAGGTTAGTAGCAGCATGATGAGTGGATTTAGGTACGACGATTCTAAGTGAAATAAGTCACACAGAAAAGGACACTTCTCATAAGGTATCACTGATAGAGGGAATGTAAAAACCGTTACACTTGAACTGAATTACAAAACAGAACAGAGTCACACATGCAGAAAACACACTATGGCTGCTTAACGGGAAAGGTGAGGTGGGGTGATACATAAAACAAGGGTATCAAATTAGCTCAGATACCGTTCCATAATCCCAATATGTAATAGACAAGACCTACTCCTTGCTCAGAGAACTGGACTCAACACGCCCTATTCACCGCACAAGAATATATCTGACTAATAATAATCGTAAAACCTATGTATTGATATCTCTCTGTTAGTGTGTCAAGTGGGTGTAAAGCGGCATAAACACAGCAGTGAAAAGCAGCTAAACCCCATTATAAAAATAAATTACTTTGAAACACCCATGAAACAAAGACAGTGAAAGAGAGAGAAATTCTTACACAATGCGTTCAGGGGCTGTGATGCAACCTGGATTGACCATATCTAGACGCACAGCTGGATGAGACATAAGGGTGGACACTCTTGGGGCTGAGAGGTTTGGTGAGGTTGGGTGAGCAAACGCAGACCCTTTAAAGTTATACTGCGTGGTACCCATCGCATGGGTCCCAAATCTCCAGGTTCAAGGGCATCTTCCTACATCAAAAACATGCATGAGAAACCCAGAAGATGGTACACCGTGTGATGGGGAAAGGTTTCTAAAACGCACCTCATTTCTCATCTCCTTGTGCCCGGGTTCGCCATTCCAGCCGCTTTACTAGCAAGCTCCCTACTTGGAGCATCAGCACCTTTAACCTCCTGTTCCATACAGGTTGCAATTTGTCCTGAGGATAAACGGGAAGACGTGGAACCAACGAGAGACTAGCTCTTGGTGTTGGGACAGGCCCAGGTCACTCTATTTTCCCATCAGAAAGAAGAATCAACCACAGGCTCAGCCTGCCCCCCGGAACCAGAACAGGGCCTGAAGCCGTTCTGCGATTTTGCGGACAGCTCCCATAAAAACGAGTTGTAAAATGGAGGTTCAGGGCACTGCAATTGACAAACCTGCAGAGTTATAAATGATAACTCTCGTCCACAAATATATTGAGGGGAGGCAAAGAAGAGGATTTGAAATCAAGGCAGAATTGCAGGAAACGGATTTCAGGAGGTAGATACGAATCGCCTTTAAAGCACATGAAAAGCGGCAAAACGTTGACAATGATGCCCTTGGCCAAAAAGGGCGTATGCTTTTTTTCCTGAATATATTCAGGAAAAAACGCATACGCCCTTTTTGGCCAACCAAGCAACCTGGAAAGGCAAATCAGCGCTACAAAGAAGTCTCGCTTCCCATCGGTCAAAAGGGCCATGCTGAAAAAAGTGTCAAAACCAGAAATGCAGGACAGGCCATGGAGAAATGGGAGCCTTGCTACACTGATGGGCGGGATGTAAATTGCCAAGAGCCACTCTGGAGAAGTGTCCGGTGAGTCCTGAAACATCTGAAAAACACAGCTTAGAGAGCATAGGGCACTTCCACTCATGGGGGTATAAATTGGGAAAATTAAAAATCAGCAAGACACAAGCACCCCAAAGTTTAGGGCTGCTCTGTTGACCAGGACCTCCACTTCATTCCACCTTCAATATCCCAGGAAAGAGAAAAATGGATAAAGAAGTTGTGGTCCTTATGTACAATGGAATATCACTCAGCCATGAAATCAATGTCGTAAGGTTAGTAGCAGCACGATGAGTGGATTTAGGTACGACGATTCTAAGTGAAATAAGTCACACAGAAAAGGACACTTCTCATAAGGTATCACTGATAGAGGGAATGTAAAAACCATTACACTTGAACTGAATTACAAAACAGAACAGAGTCACACATGCAGAAAACACACTATGGCTGCTTAACGGGAAAGGTGAGGTGGGGTGATACATAAAACAAGGGTATCAAATTAGCTCAGATACCGTTCCATAAACCCAATATGTAATAGACAAGACCTACTCCTTGCTCAGAGAACTGGACTCAACACGCCCTATTCACCGCACAAGAATATATCTGACTAATAATAATCGTAAAACCTATGTATTGATATCTCTCTGTTAGTGTGTCAAGTGGGTGTAAAGCGGCATAAACACAGCAGTGAAAAGCAGCTAAACCCCATTATAAAAATAAATTACTTTGAAACACCCATGAAACAAAGACAGTGAAAGAGAGAGAAATTCTTACACAATGCGTTCAGGGGCTGTGATGCAACCTGGATTGACCATATCTAGACCCACA
The DNA here is from genome assembly GCF_965194805.1 of Balaenoptera borealis. NCBI lineage: Eukaryota > Metazoa > Chordata > Mammalia > Artiodactyla > Balaenopteridae > Balaenoptera > Balaenoptera borealis. The sequence goes on from NW_028123989.1 coordinate 1,260,836, forward strand.
GCTGGATGAGACATAAGGGTGGACACTCTTGGGGCTGAGAGGTTTGGTGAGGTTGGGTGAGCAAACGCAGACCCTTTAAAGTAATACTGCGTGGTACCCATCGCATGGGTCCCAAATCTCCAGGTTCAAGGGCATCTTCCTACATCAAAAACATGCATGAGAAACCCAGAAGATGGTACACCGTGTGATGGGGAAAGGTTTCTAAAACGCACCTCATTTCTCATCTCCTTGTGCCCGGGTTCGCCATTCCAGCCGCTTTACTAGCAAGCTCCCTACTTGGAGCATCAGCACCTTTAACCTCCTGTTCCATACAGGTTGCAATTTGTCCTGAGGATAAACGGGAAGACGTGGAACCAACGAGAGACTAGCTCTTGGTGTTGGGACAGGCACAGGTCACGCTATTTTCCCATCAGAAAGAAGAATTAACCACAGGCTCAGCCTGCCCCCCGGAACCAGAACAGGGCCTGAAGCCATTCTGTGATTTTGCGGCCAGCTCCCATAAAAACGAGTTGTAAAATGGAGGTTCAGGGCACTGCAATTCACAAACCTGCAGAGTTATTAATGATAACTCTCGTCCACAAATATATTGAGGGAAGGCAAAGAAGAGGATTTGAAATCAAGGCAGAATTGCAGGAAACAGATTTCAGGAGGTAGATACGAATCGCCTTTAAAGCACATGAAAAGCGGCAAAACGTTGACAATGATGCCCTTGGCCAAAAAGGGCGTATGCGTTTTTTCCTGAATATATTCAGGAAAAAACGCATACGCCCTTTTTGGCCAACCAAGCAACCTGGAAAGGCAAATCAGCGCTACAAAGAAGTCTCGCTTCCCATCGGTCAAAAGGGCCATGCTGAAAAAAGTGTCAAAACCAGAAATGCAGGACAGGCCATGGAGAAATGGGAGCCTTGCTACACTGATGGGCGGGATGTAAATTGCCAAGAGCCACTCTGGAGAAGTGTCCGGTGAGTCCTGAAATATCTGAAAAACACAGCTTAGAGAGCATAGGGCACTTCCACTCATGGGGGTATAAATTGGGAAAATTAAAAATCAGCAAGACACAAGCACCCCAAAGTTTAGGGCTGCTCTGTTGACCAGGACCTCCACTTCATTCCACCTTAAATATCCCAGGAAAGAGAAAAATGGATAAAGAAGTTGTGGTCCTTATGTACAATGGAATATCACTCAGCCAGGAAATCAATGTCGTAAGGTTAGTAGCAGCATGATGAGTGGATTTAGGTACGACGATTCTAAGTGAAATAAGTCACACAGAAAAGGACACTTCTCATAAGGTATCACTGATAGAGGGAATGTAAAAACCGTTACACTTGAACTGAATTACAAAACAGAACAGAGTCACACATGCAGAAAACACACTATGGCTGCTTAACGGGAAAGGTGAGGTGGGGTGATACATAAAACAAGGGTATCAAATTAGCTCAGATACCGTTCCATAAACCCAATATGTAATAGACAAGACCTACTCCTTGCTCAGAGAACTGGACTCAACACGCCCTATTCACCGCACAAGAATATATCTGACTAATAATAATCGTAAAACCTATGTATTGATATCTCTCTGTTAGTGTGTCAAGTGGGTGTAAAGCGGCATAAACACAGCAGTGAAAAGCAGCTAAACCCCATTATAAAAATAAATTACTTTGAAACACCCATGAAACAAAGACAGTGAAAGAGAGAGAAATTCTTACACAATGCGTTCAGGGGCTGTGATGCAACCTGGATTGACCATATCTAGACGCACAGCTGGATGAGACATAAGGGTGGACACTCTTGGGGCTGAGAGGTTTGGTGAGGTTGGGTGAGCAAACGCAGACCCTTTAAAGTTATACTGCGTGGTACCCATCGCATGGGTCCCAAATCTCCAGGTTCAAGGGCATCTTCCTACATCAAAAACATGCATGAGAAACCCAGAAGATGGTACACCGTGTGATGGGGAAAGGTTTCTAAAACGCACCTCATTTCTCATCTCCTTGTGCCCGGGTTCGCCATTCCAGCCGCTTTACTAGCAAGCTCCCTACTTGGAGCATCAGCACCTTTAACCTCCTGTTCCATACAGGTTGCAATTTGTCCTGAGGATAAACGGGAAGACGTGGAACCAACGAGAGACTAGCTCTTGGTGTTGGGACAGGCCCAGGTCACTCTATTTTCCCATCAGAAAGAAGAATCAACCACAGGCTCAGCCTGCCCCCCGGAACCAGAACAGGGCCTGAAGCCGTTCTGCGATTTTGCGGACAGCTCCCATAAAAACGAGTTGTAAAATGGAGGTTCAGGGCACTGCAATTGACAAACCTGCAGAGTTATAAATGATAACTCTCGTCCACAAATATATTGAGGGGAGGCAAAGAAGAGGATTTGAAATCAAGGCAGAATTGCAGGAAACGGATTTCAGGAGGTAGATACGAATCGCCTTTAAAGCACATGAAAAGCGGCAAAACGTTGACAATGATGCCCTTGGCCAAAAAGGGCGTATGCTTTTTTTCCTGAATATATTCAGGAAAAAACGCATACGCCCTTTTTGGCCAACCAAGCAACCTGGAAAGGCAAATCAGCGCTACAAAGAAGTCTCGCTTCCCATCGGTCAAAAGGGCCATGCTGAAAAAAGTGTCAAAACCAGAAATGCAGGACAGGCCATGGAGAAATGGGAGCCTTGCTACACTGATGGGCGGGATGTAAATTGCCAAGAGCCACTCTGGAGAAGTGTCCGGTGAGTCCTGAAACATCTGAAAAACACAGCTTAGAGAGCATAGGGCACTTCCACTCATGGGGGTATAAATTGGGAAAATTAAAAATCAGCAAGACACAAGCACCCCAAAGTTTAGGGCTGCTCTGTTGACCAGGACCTCCACTTCATTCCACCTTAAATATCCCAGGAAAGAGAAAAATGGATAAAGAAGTTGTGGTCCTTATGTACAATGGAATATCACTCAGCCATGAAATCAATGTCGTAAGGTTAGTAGCAGCACGATGAGTGGATTTAGGTACGACGATTCTAAGTGAAATAAGTCACACAGAAAAGGACACTTCTCATAAGGTATCACTGATAGAGGGAATGTAAAAACCATTACACTTGAACTGAATTACAAAACAGAACAGAGTCACACATGCAGAAAACACACTATGGCTGCTTAACGGGAAAGGTGAGGTGGGGTGATACATAAAACAAGGGTATCAAATTAGCTCAGATACCGTTCCATAAACCCAATATGTAATAGACAAGACCTACTCCTTGCTCAGAGAACTGGACTCAACACGCCCTATTCACCGCACAAGAATATATCTGACTAATAATAATCGTAAAACCTATGTATTGATATCTCTCTGTTAGTGTGTCAAGTGGGTGTAAAGCGGCATAAACACAGCAGTGAAAAGCAGCTAAACCCCATTATAAAAATAAATTACTTTGAAACACCCATGAAACAAAGACAGTGAAAGAGAGAGAAATTCTTACACAATGCGTTCAGGGGCTGTGATGCAACCTGGATTGACCATATCTAGACCCACAGCTGGATGAGACATAAGGGTGGACACTCTTGGGGCTGAGAGGTTTGGTGAGGTTGGGTGAGCAAACGCAGACCCTTTAAAGTAATACTGCGTGGTACCCATCGCATGGGTCCCAAATCTCCAGGTTCAAGGGCATCTTCCTACATCAAAAACATGCATGAGAAACCCAGAAGATGGTACACCATGTGATGGGGAAAGGTTTCTAAAACGCACCTCATTTCTCATCTCCTTGTGCCCGGGTTCGCCATTCCAGCCGCTTTACTAGCAAGCTCCCTACTTGGAGCATCAGCACCTTTAACCTCCTGTTCCATACAGGTTGCAATTTGTCCTGAGGATAAACGGGAAGACGTGGAACCAACGAGAGACTAGCTCTTGGTGTTGGGACAGGCACAGGTCACTCTATTTTCCCATCAGAAAGAAGAATTAACCACAGGCTCAGCCTGCCCCCCGGAACCAGAAAAGGGCCTGAAGCCATTCTGCGATTTTGCGGCCAGCTCCCATAAAAACGAGTTGTAAAATGGAGGTTCAGGGCACTGCAATTCACAAACCTGCAGAGTTATAAATGATAACTCTCGTCCACAAATATATTGAGGGAAGGCAAAGAAGAGGATTTGAAATCAAGGCAGAATTGCAGGAAACAGATTTCAGGAGGTAGATACGAATCGCCTTTAAAGCACATGAAAAGCGGCAAAACGTTGACAATGATGCCCTTGGCCAAAAAGGGCGTATGTGTTTTTTCCTGAATATATTCAGGAAAAAACGCATACGCCCTTTTTGGCCAACCAAGCAACCTGGAAAGGCAAATCAGCGCTACAAAGAAGTCTCGCTTCCCATCGGTCAAAAGGGCCATGCTGAAAAAAGTGTCAAAACCAGAAATGCAGGACAGGCCATGGAGAAATGGGAGCCTTGCTACACTGATGGGCGGGATGTAAATTGCCAAGAGCCACTCTGGAGAAGTGTCCGGTGAGTCCTGAAATATCTGAAAAACACAGCTTAGAGAGCATAGGGCACTTCCACTCATGGGGGTATAAATTGGGAAAATTAAAAATCAGCAAGACACAAGCACCCCAAAGTTTAGGGCTGCTCTGTTGACCAGGACCTCCACTTCATTCCACCTTAAATATCCCAGGAAAGAGAAAAATGGATAAAGAAGTTGTGGTCCTTATGTACAATGGAATATCACTCAGCCAGGAAATCAATGTCGTAAGGTTAGTAGCAGCATGATGAGTGGATTTAGGTACGACGATTCTAAGTGAAATAAGTCACACAGAAAAGGACACTTCTCATAAGGTATCACTGATAGAGGGAATGTAAAAACCGTTACACTTGAACTGAATTACAAAACAGAACAGAGTCACACATGCAGAAAACACACTATGGCTGCTTAACGGGAAAGGTGAGGTGGGGTGATACATAAAACAAGGGTATCAAATTAGCTCAGATACCGTTCCATAAACCCAATATGTAATAGACAAGACCTACTCCTTGCTCAGAGAACTGGACTCAACACGCCCTATTCACCGCACAAGAATATATCTGACTAATAATAATCGTAAAACCTATGTATTGATATCTCTCTGTTAGTGTGTCAAGTGGGTGTAAAGCGGCATAAACACAGCAGTGAAAAGCAGCTAAACCCCATTATAAAAATAAATTACTTTGAAACACCCATGAAACAAAGACAGTGAAAGAGAGAGAAATTCTTACACAATGCGTTCAGGGGCTGTGATGCAACCTAGATTGACCATATCTAGACCCACAGCTGGATGAGACATAAGGGTGGACACTCTTGGGGATGAGAGGTTTGGTGAGGTTGGGTGAGCAAACGCAGACCCTTTAAAGTAATACTGCGTGGTACCCATCGCATGGGTCCCAAATCTCCAGGTTCAAGGGCATCTTCCTACATCAAAAACATGCATGAGAAACCCAGAAGATGGTACATCGTGTGATGGGGAAATGTTTCTAAAACGCACCTCATTTCTCATCTCCTTGTGCCCGGGTTCGCCATTCCAGCCGCTTTACTAGCAAGCTCCCTACTTGGAGCATCAGCACTTTTAACCTCCTGTTCCGTACAGGTTGCAATTTGTCCTGAGGATAAACGGGAAGACGTGGAACCAACGAGAGACTAGCTCTTGGTGTTGGGACAGGCACAGGTCACTCTATTTTCCCATCAGAAAGAAGAATTAACCACAGGCTCAGCCTGACCCCCGGAACCAGAACAGGGCCTGAAGCCATTCTGCGATTTTGCGGCCAGCTCCCATAAAAACGAGTTGTAAAATGGAGGTTCAGGGCACTGCAATTCACAAACCTGCAGAGTTATAAATGATAACTCTCGTCCACAAATATATTGAGGGAAGGCAAAGAAGAGGATTTGAAATCAAGGCAGAATTGCAGGAAACAGATTTCAGGAGGTAGATACGAATCGCCTTTAAGCACATGAAAAGCGGCAAAACGTTGACAATGATGCCCTTGGCCAAAAAGGGCGTATGCGTTTTTTCCTGAATATATTCAGGAAAAAACGCATACGCCCTTTTTGGCCAACCAAGCAACCTGGAAAGGCAAATCAGCGCTACAAAGAAGTCTCGCTTCCCATCGGTCAAAAGGGCCATGCTGAAAAAAGTGTCAAAACCAGAAATGCAGGACAGGCCATGGAGAAATGGGAGCCTTGCTACACTGATGGGCGGGATGTAAATTGCCAAGAGCCACTCTGGAGAAGTGTCCGGTGAGTCCTGAAACATCTGAAAAACACAGCTTAGAGAGCATAGGGCACTTCCACTCATGGGGGTATAAATTGGGAAAATTAAAAATCAGCAAGACACAAGCACCCCAAAGTTTAGGGCTGCTCTGTTGACCAGGACCTCCACTTCATTCCACCTTAAATATCCCAGGAAAGAGAAAAATGGATAAAGAAGTTGTGGTCCTTATGTACAATGGAATATCACTCAGCCAGGAAATCAATGTCGTAAGGTTAGTAGCAGCATGATGAGTGGATTTAGGTACGACGATTCTAAGTGAAATAAGTCACACAGAAAAGGACACTTCTCATAAGGTATCACTGATAGAGGGAATGTAAAAACCGTTACACTTGAACTGAATTACAAAACAGAACAGAGTCACACATGCAGAAAACACACTATGGCTGCTTAACGGGAAAGGTGAGGTGGGGTGATACATAAAACAAGGGTATCAAATTAGCTCAGATACCGTTCCATAATCCCAATATGTAATAGACAAGACCTACTCCTTGCTCAGAGAACTGGACTCAACACGCCCTATTCACCGCACAAGAATATATCTGACTAATAATAATCGTAAAACCTATGTATTGATATCTCTCTGTTAGTGTGTCAAGTGGGTGTAAAGCGGCATAAACACAGCAGTGAAAAGCAGCTAAACCCCATTATAAAAATAAATTACTTTGAAACACCCATGAAACAAAGACAGTGAAAGAGAGAGAAATTCTTACACAATGCGTTCAGGGGCTGTGATGCAACCTGGATTGACCATATCTAGACGCACAGCTGGATGAGACATAAGGGTGGACACTCTTGGGGCTGAGAGGTTTGGTGAGGTTGGGTTAGCAAACGCAGACCCTTTAAAGTAATACTGCGTGGTACCCATCGCATGGGTCCCAAATCTCCAGGTTCAAGGGCATCTTCCTACATCAAAAACATGCATGAGAAACCCAGAAGATGGTACACCGTGTGATGGGGAAAGGTTTCTAAAACGCACCTCATTTCTCATCTCCTTGTGCCCGGGTTCGCCATTCCAGCCGCTTTACTAGCAAGCTCCCTACTTGGAGCATCAGCACCTTTAACCTCCTGTTCCGTACAGGTTGCAATTTGTCCTGAGGATAAACGGGAAGACGTGGAACCAACGAGAGACTAGCTCTTGGTGTTGGGACAGGCACAGGTCACTCTATTTTCCCATCAGAAAGAAGAATTAACCACAGGCTCAGCCTGACCCCCGGAACCAGAACAGGGCCTGAAGCCATTCTGCGATTTTGCGGCCAGCTCCCATAAAAACGAGTTGTAAAATGGAGGTTCAGGGCACTGCAACTCACAAACCTGCAGAGTTATAAATGATAACTCTCGTCCACAAATATATTGAGGGAAGGCAAAGAAGAGGATTTGAAATCAAGGCAGAATTGCAGGAAACAGATTTCAGGAGGTAGATACGAATCGCCTTTAAAGCACATGAAAAGCGGCAAAACGTTGACATTGATGCCCTTGGCCAAAAAGGGCGTATGCGTTTTTTCCTGAATATATTCAGGAAAAAACGCATACGCCCTTTTTGGCCAACCAAGCAACCTGGAAAGGCAAATCAGCGCTACAAAGAAGTCTCGCTTCCCATCGGTCAAAAGGGCCATGCTGAAAAAAGTGTCAAAACCAGAAATGCAGGACAGGCCATGGAGAAATGGGAGCCTTGCTACACTGATGGGCGGGATGTAAATTGCCAAGAGCCACTCTGGAGAAGTGTCCGGTGAGTCCTGAAACATCTGAAAAACACAGCTTAGAGAGCATAGGGCACTTCCACTCATGGGGGTATAAATTGGGAAAATTAAAAATCAGCAAGACACAAGCACCCCAAAGTTTAGGGCTGCTCTGTTGACCAGGACCTCCACTTCATTCCACCTTAAATATCCCAGGAAAGAGAAAAATGGATAAAGAAGTTGTGGTCCTTATGTACAATGGAATATCACTCAGCCATGAAATCAATGTCGTAAGGTTAGTAGCAGCACGATGAGTGGATTTAGGTACGACGATTCTAAGTGAAATAAGTCACACAGAAAAGGACACTTCTCATAAGGTATCACTGATAGAGGGAATGTAAAAACCATTACACTTGAACTGAATTACAAAACAGAACAGAGTCACACATGCAGAAAACACACTATGGCTGCTTAACGGGAAAGGTGAGGTGGGGTGATACATAAAACAAGGGTATCAAATTAGCTCAGATACCGTTCCATAAACCCAATATGTAATAGACAAGACCTACTCCTTGCTCAGAGAACTGGACTCAACACGCCCTATTCACCGCACAAGAATATATCTGACTAATAATAATCGTAAAACCTATGTATTGATATCTCTCTGTTAGTGTGTCAAGTGGGTGTAAAGCGGCATAAACACAGCAGTGAAAAGCAGCTAAACCCCATTATAAAAATAAATTACTTTGAAACACCCATGAAACAAAGACAGTGAAAGAGAGAGAAATTCTTACACAATGCGTTCAGGGGCTGTGATGCAACCTGGATTGACCATATCTAGACCCACAGCTGGATGAGACATAAGGGTGGACACTCTTGGGGCTGAGAGGTTTGGTGAGGTTGGGTGAGCAAACGCAGACCCTTTAAAGTAATACTGCGTGGTACCCATCGCATGGGTCCCAAATCTCCAGGTTCAAGGGCATCTTCCTACATCAAAAACATGCATGAGAAACCCAGAAGATGGTACACCGTGTGATGGGGAAAGGTTTCTAAAACGCACCTCATTTCTCATCTCCTTGTGCCCGGGTTCGCCATTCCAGCCGCTTTACTAGCAAGCTCCCTACTTGGAGCATCAGCACCTTTAACCTCCTGTTCCATACAGGTTGCAATTTGTCCTGAGGATAAACGGGAAGACGTGGAACCAACGAGAGACTAGCTCTTGGTGTTGGGACAGGCACAGGTCACTCTATTTTCCCATCAGAAAGAAGAATTAACCACAGGCTCAGTCTGCCCCCCGGAACCAGAAAAGGGCCTGAAGCCATTCTGCGATTTTGCGGCCAGCTCCCATAAAAACGAGTTGTAAAATGGAGGTTCAGGGCACTGCAATTCACAAACCTGCAGAGTTATAAATGATAACTCTCGTCCACAAATATATTGAGGGAAGGCAAAGAAGAGGATTTGAAATCAAGGCAGAATTGCAGGAAACAGATTTCAGGAGGTAGATACGAATCGCCTTTAAAGCACATGAAAAGCGGCAAAACGTTGACAATGATGCCCTTGGCCAAAAAGGGCGTATGTGTTTTTTCCTGAATATATTCAGGAAAAAACGCATACGCCCTTTTTGGCCAACCAAGCAACCTGGAAAGGCAAATCAGCGCTACAAAGAAGTCTCGCTTCCCATCGGTCAAAAGGGCCATGCTGAAAAAAGTGTCAAAACCAGAAATGCAGGACAGGCCATGGAGAAATGGGAGCCTTGCTACACTGATGGGCGGGATGTAAATTGTCAAGAGCCACTCTGGAGAAGTGTCCGGTGAGTCCTGAAACATCTGAAAAACACAGCTTAGAGAGCATAGGGCACTTCCACTCATGGGGGTATAAATTGGGAAAATTAAAAATCAGCAAGACACAAGCACCCCAAAGTTTAGGGCTGCTCTGTTGACCAGGACCTCCACTTCTTTCCACCTTAAATATCCCAGGAAAGAGAAAAATGGATAAAGAAGTTGTGGTCCTTATGTACAATGGAATATCACTCAGCCATGAAATCAATGTCGTAAGGTTAGTAGCAGCATGATGAGTGGATTTAGGTACGACGATTCTAAGTGAAATAAGTCACACAGAAAAGGACACTTCTCATAAGGTATCACTGATAGAGGGAATGTAAAAACCATTACACTTGAACTGAATTACAAAACAGAACAGAGTCACACATGCAGAAAACACACTATGGCTGCTTAACGGGAAAGGTGAGGTGGGGTGATACATAAAACAAGGGTATCAAATTAGCTCAGATACCGTTCCATAAACCCAATATGTAATAGACAAGACCTACTCCTTGCTCAGAGAACTGGACTCAACACGCCCTATTCACCGCACAAGAATATATCTGACTAATAATAATCGTAAAACCTATGTATTGATATCTCTCTGTTAGTGTGTCAAGTGGGTGTAAAGCGGCATAAGCACAGCAGTGAAAAGCAGCTAAACCCCATTATAAAAATAAATTACTTTGAAACACCCATGAAACAAAGACAGTGAAAGAGAGAGAAATTCTTACACAATGCGTTCAGGGGCTGTGATGCAACCTGGATTGACCATATCTAGACGCACAGCTGGATGAGACATAAGGGTGGACACTCTTGGGGCTGAGAGGTTTGGTGAGGTTGGGTGAGCAAACGCAGACCCTTTAAAGTTATACTGCGTGGTACCCATCGCATGGGTCCCAAATCTCCAGGTTCAAGGGCATCTTCCTACATCAAAAACATGCATGAGAAACCCAGAAGATTGTACACCGTGTGATGGGGAAAGGTTTCTAAAACGCACCTCATTTCTCATCTCCTTGTGCCCGGGTTCGCCATTCCAGCTGCTTTACTAACAAGCTCCCTACTTGGAGCATCAGCACTTTTAACCTCCTGTTCCATACAGGTTGCAATTTGTCCTGAGGATAAACGGGAAGACGTGGAACCAACGAGAGACTAGCTCTTGGTGTTGGGACAGGCACAGGTCACTCTATTTTCCCATCAGAAAGAAGAATCAACCACAGGCTCAGCCTGCCCCCCGGAACCAGAACAGGGCCTGAAGCCATTCTGCGATTTTGCGGCCAGCTCCCATAAAAACGAGTTGTAAAATGGAGGTTCAGGGCACTGCAATTCACAAACCTGCAGAGTTATAAATGATAACTCTCGTCCACAAATATATTGAGGGAAGGCAAAGAAGAGGATTTGAAATCAAGGCAGAATTGCAGGAAACAGATTTCAGGAGGTAGATACGAATCGCCTTTAAAGCACATGAAAAGCGGCAAAACGTTGACAATGATGCCCTTGGCCAAAAAGGGCGTATGCGTTTTTTCCTGAATATATTCAGGAAAAAACGCATACGCCCTTCTGGCCAACCAAGGAACCTGGAAAGGCAAATCAGCGCTACAAAGAAGTCTCGCTTCCCATCGGTCAAAAGGGCCATGCTGAAAAAAGTGTCAAAACCAGAAATGCAGGACAGGCCATGGAGAAATGGGAGCCTTGCTACACTGATGGGCGGGATGTAAATTGCCAAGATCCACTCTGGAGAAGTGTCCGGTGAGTCCTGAAACATCTGAAAAACACAGCTTAGAGAGCATAGGGCACTTCCACTCATGGGGGTATAAATTGGGAAAATTAAAAATCAGCAAGACACAAGCACCGCAAAGTTTAGGGCTGCTCTGTTGACCAGGACCTCCACTTCATTCCACCTTAAATATCCCAGGAAAGAGAAAAATGGATAAAGAAGTTGTGGTCCTTATGTACAATGGAATATCACTCAGCCATGAAATCAATGTCGTAAGGTTAGTAGCAGCATGATGAGTGGATTTAGGTACGACGATTCTAAGTGAAATAAGTCACACAGAAAAGGACACTTCTCATAAGGTATCACTGATAGAGGGAATGTAAAAACCGTTACACTTGAACTGAATTACAAAACAGAACAGAGTCACACATGCAGAAAACACACTATGGCTGCTTAACGGGAAAGGTGAGGTGGGGTGATACATAAAACAAGGGTATCAAATTAGCTCAGATACCGTTCCATAAACCCAATATGTAATAGACAAGACCTACTCCTTGCTCAGAGAACTGGACTCAACACGCCCTATTCACCGCACAAGAATATATCTGACTAATAATAATCGTAAAACCTATGTATTGATATCTCTCTGTTAGTGTGTCAAGTGGGTGTAAAGCGGCATAAACACAGCAGTGAAAAGCAGCTAAACCCCATTATAAAAATAAATTACTTTGAAACACCCATGAAACAAAGACAGTGAAAGAGAGAGAAATTCTTACACAATGCATTCAGGGGCTGTGATGCAACCTGGATTGACCATATCTAGACGCACAGCTGGATGAGACATAAGGGTGGACACTCTTGGGGCTGAGAGGTTTGGTGAGGTTGGGTGAGCAAACGCAGACCCTTTAAAGTAATACTGCGTGGTACCCATCGCATGGGTCCCAAATCTCCAGTTTCAAGGGCATCTTCCTACATCAAAAACATGCATGAGAAACCCAGAAGATGGTACACCGTGTGATGGGGAAAGGTTTCTAAAACGCAGCTCATTTCTCATCTCCTTGTGCCCGGGTTCGCCATTCCAGCCGCTTTACTAGCAAGCTCCCTACTTGGAGCATCAGCACCTTTAACCTCCTGTTCCATACAGGTTGCAATTTGTCCTGAGGATAAACGGGAAGACGTGGAACCAACGAGAGACTAGCTCTTGGTGTTGGGACAGGCACAGGTCACGCTATTTTCCCATCAGAAAGAAGAATTAACCACAGGCTCAGCCTGCCCCCCGGAACCAGAACAGGGCCTGAAGCCATTCTGCGATTTTGCGGCCAGCTCCCATAAAAACGAGTTGTAAAATGGAGGTTCAGGGCACTGCAATTCACAAACCTGCAGAGTTATAAATGATAACTCTCGTCCACAAATATATTGAGGGAAGGCAAAGAAGAGGATTTGAAATCAAGGCAGAATTGCAGGAAACAGATTTCAGGAGGTAGATACGAATCGCCTTTAAGCACATGAAAAGCGGCAAAACGTTGACAATGATGCCCTTGGCCAAAAAGGGCGTATGCGTTTTTTCCTGAATATATTCAGGAAAAAACGCATACGCCCTTTTTGGCCAACCAAGCAACCTGGAAAGGCAAATCAGCGCTACAAAGAAGTCTCGCTTCCCATCGGTCAAAAGGGCCATGCTGAAAAAAGTGTCAAAACCAGAAATGCAGGACAGGCCATGGAGAAATGGGAGCCTTGCTACACTGATGGGCGGGATGTAAATTGCCAAGAGCCACTCTGGAGAAGTGTCCGGTGAGTCCTGAAATATCTGAAAAACACAGCTTAGAGAGCATAGGGCACTTCCACTCATGGGGGTATAAATTGGGAAAATTAAAAATCAGCAAGACACAAGCACCCCAAAGTTTAGGGCTGCTCTGTTGACCAGGACCTCCACTTCATTCCACCTTAAATATCCCAGGAAAGAGAAAAATGGATAAAGAAGTTGTGGTCCTTATGTACAATGGAATATCACTCAGCCAGGAAATCAATGTCGTAAGGTTAGTAGCAGCATGATGAGTGGATTTAGGTACGACGATTCTAAGTGAAATAAGTCACACAGAAAAGGACACTTCTCATAAGGTATCACTGATAGAGGGAATGTAAAAACCGTTACACTTGAACTGAATTACAAAACAGAACAGAGTCACACATGCAGAAAACACACTATGGCTGCTTAACGGGAAAGGTGAGGTGGGGTGATACATAAAACAAGGGTATCAAATTAGCTCAGATACCGTTCCATAATCCCAATATGTAATAGACAAGACCTACTCCTTGCTCAGAGAACTGGACTCAACACGCCCTATTCACCGCACAAGAATATATCTGACTAATAATAATCGTAAAACCTATGTATTGATATCTCTCTGTTAGTGTGTCAAGTGGGTGTAAAGCGGCATAAACACAGCAGTGAAAAGCAGCTAAACCCCATTATAAAAATAAATTACTTTGAAACACCCATGAAACAAAGACAGTGAAAGAGAGAGAAATTCTTACACAATGCGTTCAGGGGCTGTGATGCAACCTGGATTGACCATATCTAGACGCACAGCTGGATGAGACATAAGGGTGGACACTCTTGGGGCTGAGAGGTTTGGTGAGGTTGGGTGAGCAAACGCAGACCCTTTAAAGTTATACTGCGTGGTACCCATCGCATGGGTCCCAAATCTCCAGGTTCAAGGGCATCTTCCTACATCAAAAACATGCATGAGAAACCCAGAAGATGGTACACCGTGTGATGGGGAAAGGTTTCTAAAACGCACCTCATTTCTCATCTCCTTGTGCCCGGGTTCGCCATTCCAGCCGCTTTACTAGCAAGCTCCCTACTTGGAGCATCAGCACCTTTAACCTCCTGTTCCATACAGGTTGCAATTTGTCCTGAGGATAAACGGGAAGACGTGGAACCAACGAGAGACTAGCTCTTGGTGTTGGGACAGGCACAGGTCACTCTATTTTCCCATCAGAAAGAAGAATCAACCACAGGCTCAGCCTGCCCCCCGGAACCAGAACAGGGCCTGAAGCCGTTCTGCGATTTTGCGGACAGCTCCCATAAAAACGAGTTGTAAAATGGAGGTTCAGGGCACTGCAATTCACAAACCTGCAGAGTTATAAATGATAACTCTCGTCCACAAATATATTGAGGGGAGGCAAAGAAGAGGATTTGAAATCAAGGCAGAATTGCAGGAAACGGATTTCAGGAGGTAGATACGAATCACCTTTAAAGCACATGAAAAGCGGCAAAACGTTGACAATGATGCCCTTGGCCAAAAAGGGCGTATGCGTTTTTTCCTGAATATATTCAGGAAAAAACGCATACGCCCTTTTTGGCCAACCAAGCAACCTGGAAAGGCAAATCAGCGCTACAAAGAAGTCTCGCTTCCCATCGGTCAAAAGGGCCATGCTGAAAAAAGTGTCAAAACCAGAAATGCAGGACAGGCCATGGAGAAATGGGAGCCTTGCTACACTGATGGGCGGGATGTAAATTGCCAAGAGCCACTCTGGAGAAGTGTCCGGTGAGTCCTGAAACATCTGAAAAACACAGCTTAGAGAGCATAGGGCACTTCCACTCATGGGGGTATAAATTGGGAAAATTAAAAATCAGCAAGACACAAGCACCCCAAAGTTTAGGGCTGCTCTGTTGACCAGGACCTCCACTTCATTCCACCTTCAATATCCCAGGAAAGAGAAAAATGGATAAAGAAGTTGTGGTCCTTATGTACAATGGAATATCACTCAGCCATGAAATCAATGTCAAAAGGTTAGTAGCAGCACGATGAGTGGATTTAGGTACGACGATTCTAAGTGAAATAAGTCACACAGAAAAGGACACTTCTCATAAGGTATCACTGATAGAGGGAATGTAAAAACCATTACACTTGAACTGAATTACAAAACAGAACAGAGTCACACATGCAGAAAACACACTATGGCTGCTTAACGGGAAAGGTGAGGTGGGGTGATACATAAAACAAGGGTATCAAATTAGCTCAGATACCGTTCCATAAACCCAATATGTAATAGACAAGACCTACTCCTTGCTCAGAGAACTGGACTCAACACGCCCTATTCACCGCACAAGAATATATCTGACTAATAATAATCGTAAAACCTATGTATTGATATCTCTCTGTTAGTGTGTCAAGTGGGTGTAAAGCGGCATAAACACAGCAGTGAAAAGCAGCTAAACCCCATTATAAAAATAAATTACTTTGAAACACCCATGAAACAAAGACAGTGAAAGAGAGAGAAATTCTTACACAATGCGTTCAGGGGCTGTGATGCAACCTGGATTGACCATATCTAGACCCACAGCTGGATGAGACATAAGGGTGGACACTCTTGGGGCTGAGAGGTTTGGTGAGGTTGGGTGAGCAAACGCAGACCCTTTAAAGTAATACTGCGTGGTACCCATCGCATGGGTCCCAAATCTCCAGGTTCAAGGGCATCTTCCTACATCAAAAACATGCATGAGAAACCCAGAAGATGGTACATCGTGTGATGGGGAAATGTTTCTAAAACGCACCTCATTTCTCATCTCCTTGTGCCCGGGTTCGCCATTCCAGCCGCTTTACTAGCAAGCTCCCTACTTGGAGCATCAGCACTTTTAACCTCCTGTTCCGTACAGGTTGCAATTTGTCCTGAGGATAAACGGGAAGACGTGGAACCAACGAGAGACTAGCTCTTGGTGTTGGGACAGGCACAGGTCACTCTATTTTCCCATCAGAAAGAAGAATTAACCACAGGCTCAGCCTGACCCCCGGAACCAGAACAGGGCCTGAAGCCATTCTGCGATTTTGCGGCCAGCTCCCATAAAAACGACTTGTAAAATGGAGGTTCAGGGCACTGCAATTCACAAACCTGCAGAGTTATAAATGATAACTCTCGTCCACAAATATATTGAGGGAAGGCAAAGAAGAGGATTTGAAATCAAGGCAGAATTGCAGGAAACAGATTTCAGGAGGTAGATACGAATCGCCTTTAAGCACATGAAAAGCGGCAAAACGTTGACAATGATGCCCTTGGCCAAAAAGGGCGTATGCGTTTTTTCCTGAATATATTCAGGAAAAAACGCATACGCCCTTTTTGGCCAACCAAGCAACCTGGAAAGGCAAATCAGCGCTACAAAGAAGTCTCGCTTCCCATCGGTCAAAAGGGCCATGCTGAAAAAAGTGTCAAAACCAGAAATGCAGGACAGGCCATGGAGAAATGGGAGCCTTGCTACACTGATGGGCGGGATGTAAATTGCCAAGAGCCACTCTGGAGAAGTGTCCGGTGAGTCCTGAAACATCTGAAAAACACAGCTTAGAGAGCATAGGGCACTTCCACTCATGGGGGTATAAATTGGGAAAATTAAAAATCAGCAAGACACAAGCACCCCAAAGTTTAGGGCTGCTCTGTTGACCAGGACCTCCACTTCATTCCACCTTAAATATCCCAGGAAAGAGAAAAATGGATAAAGAAGTTGTGGTCCTTATGTACAATGGAATATCACTCAGCCAGGAAATCAATGTCGTAAGGTTAGTAGCAGCATGATGAGTGGATTTAGGTACGACGATTCTAAGTGAAATAAGTCACACAGAAAAGGACACTTCTCATAAGGTATCACTGATAGAGGGAATGTAAAAACCGTTACACTTGAACTGAATTACAAAACAGAACAGAGTCACACATGCAGAAAACACACTATGGCTGCTTAACGGGAAAGGTGAGGTGGGGTGATACATAAAACAAGGGTATCAAATTAGCTCAGATACCGTTCCATAATCCCAATATGTAATAGACAAGACCTACTCCTTGCTCAGAGAACTGGACTCAACACGCCCTATTCACCGCACAAGAATATATCTGACTAATAATAATCGTAAAACCTATGTATTGATATCTCTCTGTTAGTGTGTCAAGTGGGTGTAAAGCGGCATAAACACAGCAGTGAAAAGCAGCTAAACCCCATTATAAAAATAAATTACTTTGAAACACCCATGAAACAAAGACAGTGAAAGAGAGAGAAATTCTTACACAATGCGTTCAGGGGCTGTGATGCAACCTGGATTGACCATATCTAGACGCACAGCTGGATGAGACATAAGGGTGGACACTCTTGGGGCTGAGAGGTTTGGTGAGGTTGGGTTAGCAAACGCAGACCCTTTAAAGTAATACTGCGTGGTACCCATCGCATGGGTCCCAAATCTCCAGGTTCAAGGGCATCTTCCTACATCAAAAACATGCATGAGAAACCCAGAAGATGGTACACCGTGTGATGGGGAAAGGTTTCTAAAACGCACCTCATTTCTCATCTCCTTGTGCCCGGGTTCGCCATTCCAGCCGCTTTACTAGCAAGCTCCCTACTTGGAGCATCAGCACCTTTAACCTCCTGTTCCGTACAGGTTGCAATTTGTCCTGAGGATAAACGGGAAGACGTGGAACCAACGAGAGACTAGCTCTTGGTGTTGGGACAGGCACAGGTCACTCTATTTTCCCATCAGAAAGAAGAATTAACCACAGGCTCAGCCTGACCCCCGGAACCAGAACAGGGCCTGAAGCCATTCTGCGATTTTGCGGCCAGCTCCCATAAAAACGAGTTGTAAAATGGAGGTTCAGGGCACTGCAACTCACAAACCTGCAGAGTTATAAATGATAACTCTCGTCCACAAATATATTGAGGGAAGGCAAAGAAGAGGATTTGAAATCAAGGCAGAATTGCAGGAAACAGATTTCAGGAGGTAGATACGAATCGCCTTTAAAGCACATGAAAAGCGGCAAAACGTTGACATTGATGCCCTTGGCCAAAAAGGGCGTATGCGTTTTTTCCTGAATATATTCAGGAAAAAACGCATACGCCCTTTTTGGCCAACCAAGCAACCTGGAAAGGCAAATCAGCGCTACAAAGAAGTCTCGCTTCCCATCGGTCAAAAGGGCCATGCTGAAAAAAGTGTCAAAACCAGAAATGCAGGACAGGCCATGGAGAAATGGGAGCCTTGCTACACTGATGGGCGGGATGTAAATTGCCAAGAGCCACTCTGGAGAAGTGTCCGGTGAGTCCTGAAACATCTGAAAAACACAGCTTAGAGAGCATAGGGCACTTCCACTCATGGGGGTATAAATTGGGAAAATTAAAAATCAGCAAGACACAAGCACCCCAAAGTTTAGGGCTGCTCTGTTGACCAGGACCTCCACTTCATTCCACCTTAAATATCCCAGGAAAGAGAAAAATGGATAAAGAAGTTGTGGTCCTTATGTACAATGGAATATCACTCAGCCAGGAAATCAATGTCGTAAGGTTAGTAGCAGCATGATGAGTGGATTTAGGTACGACGATTCTAAGTGAAATAAGTCACCCAGAAAAGGACACTTCTCATAAGGTATCACTGATAGAGGGAATGTAAAAACCGTTACACTTGAACTGAATTACAAAACAGAACAGAGTCACACATGCAGAAAACACACTATGGCTGCTTAACGGGAAAGGTGAGGTGGGGTGATACATAAAACAAGGGTATCAAATTAGCTCAGATACCGTTCCATAAACCCAATATGTAATAGACAAGACCTACTCCTTGCTCAGAGAACTGGACTCAACACGCCCTATTCACCGCACAAGAATATATCTGACTAATAATAATCGTAAAACCTATGTATTGATATCTCTCTGTTAGTGTGTCAAGTGGGTGTAAAGCGGCATAAACACAGCAGTGAAAAGCAGCTAAACCCCATTATAAAAATAAATTACTTTGAAACACCCATGAAACAAAGACAGTGAAAGAGAGAGAAATTCTTACACAATGCGTTCAGGGGCTGTGATGCAACCTGGATTGACCATATCTAGACGCACAGCTGGATGAGACATAAGGGTGGACACTCTTGGGGCTGAGAGGTTTGGTGAGGTTGGGTGAGCAAACGCAGACCCTTTAAAGTAATACTGCGTGGTACCCATCGCATGGGTCCCAAATCTCCAGGTTCAAGGGCACCTTCCTACATCAAAAACATGCATGAGAAACCCAGAAGATGGTACACCGTGTGATGGGGAAAGGTTTCTAAAACGCAGCTCATTTCTCATCTCCTTGTGCCCGGGTTCGCCATTCCAGCCGCTTTACTAGCAAGCTCCCTACTTGGAGCATCAGCACCTTTAACCTCCTGTTCCATACAGGTTGCAATTTGTCCTGAGGATAAACGGGAAGACGTGGAACCAAGGAGAGACTAGCTCTTGGTGTTGGGACAGGCACAGGTCACTCTATTTTCCCATCAGAAAGGAGAATTAACCACAGGCTCAGCCTGCCCCCCGGAACCAGAACAGGGCCTGAAGCCATTCTGCGATTTTGCGGCCAGCTCCCATAAAAACGAGTTGTAAAATGGAGGTTCAGGGCACTGCAATTCACAAACCTGCAGAGTTATAAATGATAACTCTCGTCCACAAATATATTGAGGGAAGGCAAAGAAGAGGATTTGAAATCAAGGCAGAATTGCAGGAAACAGATTTCAGGAGGTAGATACGAATCGCCTTTAAAGCACATGAAAAGCGGCAAAACGTTGACAATGATGCCCTTGGCCAAAAAGGGCGTATGTGTTTTTTCCTGAATATATTCAGGAAAAAACGCATACGCCCTTTTTGGCCAACCAAGCAACCTGGAAAGGCAAATCAGCGCTACAAAGAAGTCTCGCTTCCCATCGGTCAAAAGGGCCATGCTGAAAAAAGTGTCAAAACCAGAAATGCAGGACAGGCCATGGAGAAATGGGAGCCTTGCTACACTGATGGGCGGGATGTAAATTGTCAAGAGCCACTCTGGAGAAGTGTCCGGTGAGTCCTGAAACATCTGAAAAACACAGCTTAGAGAGCATAGGGCACTTCCACTCATGGGGGTATAAATTGGGAAAATTAAAAATCAGCAAGACACAAGCACCGCAAAGTTTAGGGCTGCTCTGTTGACCAGGACCTCCACTTCATTCCACCTTAAATATCCCAGGAAAGAGAAAAATGGATAAAGAAGTTGTGGTCCTTATGTACAATGGAATATCACTCAGCCAGGAAATCAATGTCGTAAGGTTAGTAGCAGCATGATGAGTGGATTTAGGTACGACGATTCTAAGTGAAATAAGTCACACAGAAAAGGACACTTCTCATAAGGTATCACTGATAGAGGGAATGTAAAAACCGTTACACTTGAACTGAATTACAAAACAGAACAGAGTCACACATGCAGAAAACACACTATGGCTGCTTAACGGGAAAGGTGAGGTGGGGTGATACATAAAACAAGGGTATCAAATTAGCTCAGATACCGTTCCATAAACCCAATATGTAATACACAAGACCTACTCCTTGCTCAGAGAACTGGACTCAACACGCCCTATTCACCGCACAAGAATATATCTGACTAATAATAATCGTAAAACCTATGTATTGATATCTCTCTGTTAGTGTGTCAAGTGGGTGTAAAGCGGCATAAACACAGCAGTGAAAAGCAGCTAAACCCCATTATAAAAATAAATTACTTTGAAACACCCATGAAACAAAGACAGTGAAAGAGAGAGAAATTCTTACACAATGCGTTCAGGGGCTGTGATGCAACCTAGATTGACCATATCTAGACCCACAGCTGGATGAGACATAAGGGTGGACACTCTTGGGGATGAGAGGTTTGGTGAGGTTGGGTGAGCAAACGCAGACCCTTTAAAGTAATACTGCGTGGTACCCATCGCATGGGTCCCAAATCTCCAGGTTCAAGGGCATCTTCCTACATCAAAAACATGCATGAGAAACCCAGAAGATGGTACATCGTGTGATGGGGAAATGTTTCTAAAACGCACCTCATTTCTCATCTCCTTGTGCCCGGGTTCGCCATTCCAGCCGCTTTACTAGCAAGCTCCCTACTTGGAGCATCAGCACTTTTAACCTCCTGTTCCGTACAGGTTGCAATTTGTCCTGAGGATAAACGGGAAGACGTGGAACCAACGAGAGACTAGCTCTTGGTGTTGGGACAGGCACAGGTCACTCTATTTTCCCATCAGAAAGAAGAATTAACCACAGGCTCAGCCTGACCCCCGGAACCAGAACAGGGCCTGAAGCCATTCTGCGATTTTGCGGCCAGCTCCCATAAAAACGAGTTGTAAAATGGAGGTTCAGGGCACTGCAATTCACAAACCTGCAGAGTTATAAATGATAACTCTCGTCCACAAATATATTGAGGGAAGGCAAAGAAGAGGATTTGAAATCAAGGCAGAATTGCAGGAAACAGATTTCAGGAGGTAGATACGAATCGCCTTTAAGCACATGAAAAGCGGCAAAACGTTGACAATGATGCCCTTGGCCAAAAAGGGCGTATGCGTTTTTTCCTGAATATATTCAGGAAAAAACGCATACGCCCTTTTTGGCCAACCAAGCAACCTGGAAAGGCAAATCAGCGCTACAAAGAAGTCTCGCTTCCCATCGGTCAAAAGGGCCATGCTGAAAAAAGTGTCAAAACCAGAAATGCAGGACAGGCCATGGAGAAATGGGAGCCTTGCTACACTGATGGGCGGGATGTAAATTGCCAAGAGCCACTCTGGAGAAGTGTCCGGTGAGTCCTGAAACATCTGAAAAACACAGCTTAGAGAGCATAGGGCACTTCCACTCATGGGGGTATAAATTGGGAAAATTAAAAATCAGCAAGACACAAGCACCCCAAAGTTTAGGGCTGCTCTGTTGACCAGGACCTCCACTTCATTCCACCTTAAATATCCCAGGAAAGAGAAAAATGGATAAAGAAGTTGTGGTCCTTATGTACAATGGAATATCACTCAGCCAGGAAATCAATGTCGTAAGGTTAGTAGCAGCATGATGAGTGGATTTAGGTACGACGATTCTAAGTGAAATAAGTCACACAGAAAAGGACACTTCTCATAAGGTATCACTGATAGAGGGAATGTAAAAACCGTTACACTTGAACTGAATTACAAAACAGAACAGAGTCACACATGCAGAAAACACACTATGGCTGCTTAACGGGAAAGGTGAGGTGGGGTGATACATAAAACAAGGGTATCAAATTAGCTCAGATACCGTTCCATAATCCCAATATGTAATAGACAAGACCTACTCCTTGCTCAGAGAACTGGACTCAACACGCCCTATTCACCGCACAAGAATATATCTGACTAATAATAATCGTAAAACCTATGTATTGATATCTCTCTGTTAGTGTGTCAAGTGGGTGTAAAGCGGCATAAACACAGCAGTGAAAAGCAGCTAAACCCCATTATAAAAATAAATTACTTTGAAACACCCATGAAACAAAGACAGTGAAAGAGAGAGAAATTCTTACACAATGCGTTCAGGGGCTGTGATGCAACCTGGATTGACCATATCTAGACGCACAGCTGGATGAGACATAAGGGTGGACACTCTTGGGGCTGAGAGGTTTGGTGAGGTTGGGTTAGCAAACGCAGACCCTTTAAAGTAATACTGCGTGGTACCCATCGCATGGGTCCCAAATCTCCAGGTTCAAGGGCATCTTCCTACATCAAAAACATGCATGAGAAACCCAGAAGATGGTACACCGTGTGATGGGGAAAGGTTTCTAAAACGCACCTCATTTCTCATCTCCTTGTGCCCGGGTTCGCCATTCCAGCCGCTTTACTAGCAAGCTCCCTACTTGGAGCATCAGCACCTTTAACCTCCTGTTCCGTACAGGTTGCAATTTGTCCTGAGGATAAACGGGAAGACGTGGAACCAACGAGAGACTAGCTCTTGGTGTTGGGACAGGCACAGGTCACTCTATTTTCCCATCAGAAAGAAGAATTAACCACAGGCTCAGCCTGACCCCCGGAACCAGAACAGGGCCTGAAGCCATTCTGCGATTTTGCGGCCAGCTCCCATAAAAACGAGTTGTAAAATGGAGGTTCAGGGCACTGCAACTCACAAACCTGCAGAGTTATAAATGATAACTCTCGTCCACAAATATATTGAGGGAAGGCAAAGAAGAGGATTTGAAATCAAGGCAGAATTGCAGGAAACAGATTTCAGGAGGTAGATACGAATCGCCTTTAAAGCACATGAAAAGCGGCAAAACGTTGACATTGATGCCCTTGGCCAAAAAGGGCGTATGCGTTTTTTCCTGAATATATTCAGGAAAAAACGCATACGCCCTTTTTGGCCAACCAAGCAACCTGGAAAGGCAAATCAGCGCTACAAAGAAGTCTCGCTTCCCATCGGTCAAAAGGGCCATGCTGAAAAAAGTGTCAAAACCAGAAATGCAGGACAGGCCATGGAGAAATGGGAGCCTTGCTACACTGATGGGCGGGATGTAAATTGCCAAGAGCCACTCTGGAGAAGTGTCCGGTGAGTCCTGAAACATCTGAAAAACACAGCTTAGAGAGCATAGGGCACTTCCACTCATGGGGGTATAAATTGGGAAAATTAAAAATCAGCAAGACACAAGCACCCCAAAGTTTAGGGCTGCTCTGTTGACCAGGACCTCCACTTCATTCCACCTTAAATGTCCCAGGAAAGAGAAAAATGGATAAAGAAGTTGTGGTCCTTATGTACAATGGAATATCACTCAGCCAGGAAATCAATGTCGTAAGGTTAGTAGCAGCATGATGAGTGGATTTAGGTACGACGATTCTAAGTGAAATAAGTCACCCAGAAAAGGACACTTCTCATAAGGTATCACTGATAGAGGGAATGTAAAAACCGTTACACTTGAACTGAATTACAAAACAGAACAGAGTCACACATGCAGAAAACACACTATGGCTGCTTAACGGGAAAGGTGAGGTGGGGTGATACATAAAACAAGGGTATCAAATTAGCTCAGATACCGTTCCATAAACCCAATATGTAATAGACAAGACCTACTCCTTGCTCAGAGAACTGGACTCAACACGCCCTATTCACCGCACAAGAATATATCTGACTAATAATAATCGTAAAACCTATGTATTGATATCTCTCTGTTAGTGTGTCAAGTGGGTGTAAAGCGGCATAAACACAGCAGTGAAAAGCAGCTAAACCCCATTATAAAAATAAATTACTTTGAAACACCCATGAAACAAAGACAGTGAAAGAGAGAGAAATTCTTACACAATGCGTTCAGGGGCTGTGATGCAACCTGGATTGACCATATCTAGACGCACAGCTGGATGAGACATAAGGGTGGACACTCTTGGGGCTGAGAGGTTTGGTGAGGTTGGGTGAGCAAACGCAGACCCTTTAAAGTAATACTGCGTGGTACCCATCGCATGGGTCCCAAATCTCCAGGTTCAAGGGCACCTTCCTACATCAAAAACATGCATGAGAAACCCAGAAGATGGTACACCGTGTGATGGGGAAAGGTTTCTAAAACGCAGCTCATTTCTCATCTCCTTGTGCCCGGGTTCGCCATTCCAGCCGCTTTACTAGCAAGCTCCCTACTTGGAGCATCAGCACCTTTAACCTCCTGTTCCATACAGGTTGCAATTTGTCCTGAGGATAAACGGGAAGACGTGGAACCAAGGAGAGACTAGCTCTTGGTGTTGGGACAGGCACAGGTCACTCTATTTTCCCATCAGAAAGGAGAATTAACCACAGGCTCAGCCTGCCCCCCGGAACCAGAACAGGGCCTGAAGCCATTCTGCGATTTTGCGGCCAGCTCCCATAAAAACGAGTTGTAAAATGGAGGTTCAGGGCACTGCAATTCACAAACCTGCAGAGTTATAAATGATAACTCTCGTCCACAAATATATTGAGGGAAGGCAAAGAAGAGGATTTGAAATCAAGGCAGAATTGCAGGAAACAGATTTCAGGAGGTAGATACGAATCGCCTTTAAAGCACATGAAAAGCGGCAAAACGTTGACAATGATGCCCTTGGCCAAAAAGGGCGTATGTGTTTTTTCCTGAATATATTCAGGAAAAAACGCATACGCCCTTTTTGGCCAACCAAGCAACCTGGAAAGGCAAATCAGCGCTACAAAGAAGTCTCGCTTCCCATCGGTCAAAAGGGCCATGCTGAAAAAAGTGTCAAAACCAGAAATGCAGGACAGGCCATGGAGAAATGGGAGCCTTGCTACACTGATGGGCGGGATGTAAATTGTCAAGAGCCACTCTGGAGAAGTGTCCGGTGAGTCCTGAAACATCTGAAAAACACAGCTTAGAGAGCATAGGGCACTTCCACTCATGGGGGTATAAATTGGGAAAATTAAAAATCAGCAAGACACAAGCACCGCAAAGTTTAGGGCTGCTCTGTTGACCAGGACCTCCACTTCATTCCACCTTAAATATCCCAGGAAAGAGAAAAATGGATAAAGAAGTTGTGGTCCTTATGTACAATGGAATATCACTCAGCCAGGAAATCAATGTCGTAAGGTTAGTAGCAGCATGATGAGTGGATTTAGGTACGACGATTCTAAGTGAAATAAGTCACACAGAAAAGGACACTTCTCATAAGGTATCACTGATAGAGGGAATGTAAAAACCGTTACACTTGAACTGAATTACAAAACAGAACAGAGTCACACATGCAGAAAACACACTATGGCTGCTTAACGGGAAAGGTGAGGTGGGGTGATACATAAAACAAGGGTATCAAATTAGCTCAGATACCGTTCCATAAACCCAATATGTAATAGACAAGACCTACTCCTTGCTCAGAGAACTGGACTCAACACGCCCTATTCACCGCACAAGAATATATCTGACTAATAATAATCGTAAAACCTATGTATTGATATCTCTCTGTTAGTGTGTCAAGTGGGTGTAAAGCGGCATAAACACAGCAGTGAAAAGCAGCTAAACCCCATTATAAAAATAAATTACTTTGAAACACCCATGAAACAAAGACAGTGAAAGAGAGAGAAATTCTTACACAATGCATTCAGGGGCTGTGATGCAACCTGGATTGACCATATCTAGACGCACAGCTGGATGAGACATAAGGGTGGACACTCTTGGGGCTGAGAGGTTTGGTGAGGTTGGGTGAGCAAACGCAGACCCTTTAAAGTAATACTGCGTGGTACCCATCGCATGGGTCCCAAATCTCCAGGTTCAAGGGCATCTTCCTACATCAAAAACATGCATGAGAAACCCAGAAGATGGTACACCGTGTGATGGGGAAAGGTTTCTAAAACGCACCTCATTTCTCATCTCCTTGTGCCCGGGTTCGCCATTCCAGCCGCTTTACTAGCAAGCTCCCTACTTGGAGCATCAGCACCTTTAACCTCCTGTTCCATACAGGTTGCAATTTGTCCTGAGGATAAACGGGAAGACGTGGAACCAACGAGAGACTAGCTCTTGGTGTTGGGACAGGCACAGGTCACGCTATTTTCCCATCAGAAAGAAGAATTAACCACAGGCTCAGCCTGCCCCCCGGAACCAGAACAGGGCCTGAAGCCATTCTGCGATTTTGCGGCCAGCTCCCATAAAAACGAGTTGTAAAATGGAGGTTCAGGGCACTGCAATTCACAAACCTGCAGAGTTATTAATGATAACTCTCGTCCACAAATATATTGAGGGAAGGCAAAGAAGAGGATTTGAAATCAAGGCAGAATTGCAGGAAACAGATTTCAGGAGGTAGATACGAATCGCCTTTAAAGCACATGAAAAGCGGCAAAACGTTGACAATGATGCCCTTGGCCAAAAAGGGCGTATGCGTTTTTTCCTGAATATATTCAGGAAAAAACGCATACGCCCTTTTTGGCCAACCAAGCAACCTGGAAAGGCAAATCAGCGCTACAAAGAAGTCTCGCTTCCCATCGGTCAAAAGGGCCATGCTGAAAAAAGTGTCAAAACCAGAAATGCAGGACAGGCCATGGAGAAATGGGAGCCTTGCTACACTGATGGGCGGGATGTAAATTGCCAAGAGCCACTCTGGAGAAGTGTCCGGTGAGTCCTGAAACATCTGAAAAACACAGCTTAGAGAGCATAGGGCACTTCCACTCATGGGGGTATAAATTGGGAAAATTAAAAATCAGCAAGACACAAGCACCCCAAAGTTTAGGGCTGCTCTGTTGACCAGGACCTCCACTTCATTCCACCTTAAATCTCCCAGGAAAGAGAAAAATGGATAAAGAAGTTGTGGTCCTTATGTACAATGGAATATCACTCAGCCAGGAAATCAATGTCGTAAGGTTAGTAGCAGCATGATGAGTGGATTTAGGTACGACGATTCTAAGTGAAATAAGTCACACAGAAAAGGACACTTCTCATAAGGTATCACTGATAGAGGGAATGTAAAAACCGTTACACTTGAACTGAATTACAAAACAGAACAGAGTCACACATGCAGAAAACACACTATGGCTGCTTAACGGGAAAGGTGAGGTGGGGTGATACATAAAACAAGGGTATCAAATTAGCTCAGATACCGTTCCATAAACCCAATATGTAATACACAAGACCTACTCCTTGCTCAGAGAACTGGACTCAACACGCCCTATTCACCGCACAAGAATATATCTGACTAATAATAATCGTAAAACCTATGTATTGATATCTCTCTGTTAGTGTGTCAAGTGGGTGTAAAGCGGCATAAACACAGCAGTGAAAAGCAGCTAAACCCCATTATAAAAATAAATTACTTTGAAACACCCATGAAACAAAGACAGTGAAAGAGAGAGAAATTCTTACACAATGCGTTCAGGGGCTGTGATGCAACCTAGATTGACCATATCTAGACCCACAGCTGGATGAGACATAAGGGTGGACACTCTTGGGGATGAGAGGTTTGGTGAGGTTGGGTGAGCAAACGCAGACCCTTTAAAGTAATACTGCGTGGTACCCATCGCATGGGTCCCAAATCTCCAGGTTCAAGGGCATCTTCCTACATCAAAAACATGCATGAGAAACCCAGAAGATGGTACATCGTGTGATGGGGAAATGTTTCTAAAACGCACCTCATTTCTCATCTCCTTGTGCCCGGGTTCGCCATTCCAGCCCCTTTACTAGCAAGCTCCCTACTTGGAGCATCAGCACTTTTAACCTCCTGTTCCGTACAGGTTGCAATTTGTCCTGAGGATAAACGGGAAGACGTGGAACCAACGAGAGACTAGCTCTTGGTGTTGGGACAGGCACAGGTCACTCTATTTTCCCATCAGAAAGAAGAATTAACCACAGGCTCAGCCTGACCCCCGGAACCAGAACAGGGCCTGAAGCCATTCTGCGATTTTGCGGCCAGCTCCCATAAAAACGAGTTGTAAAATGGAGGTTCAGGGCACTGCAATTCACAAACCTGCAGAGTTATAAATGATAACTCTCGTCCACAAATATATTGAGGGAAGACAAAGAAGAGGATTTGAAATCAAGGCAGAATTGCAGGAAACAGATTTCAGGAGGTAGATACGAATCGCCTTTAAGCACATGAAAAGCGGCAAAACGTTGACAATGATGCCCTTGGCCAAAAAGGGCGTATGCGTTTTTTCCTGAATATATTCAGGAAAAAACGCATACGCCCTTTTTGGCCAACCAAGCAACCTGGAAAGGCAAATCAGCGCTACAAAGAAGTCTCGCTTCCCATCGGTCAAAAGGGCCATGCTGAAAAAAGTGTCAAAACCAGAAATGCAGGACAGGCCATGGAGAAATGGGAGCCTTGCTACACTGATGGGCGGGATGTAAATTGCCAAGAGCCACTCTGGAGAAGTGTCCGGTGAGTCCTGAAACATCTGAAAAACACAGCTTAGAGAGCATAGGGCACTTCCACTCATGGGGGTATAAATTGGGAAAATTAAAAATCAGCAAGACACAAGCACCCCAAAGTTTAGGGCTGCTCTGTTGACCAGGACCTCCACTTCATTCCACCTTAAATATCCCAGGAAAGAGAAAAATGGATAAAGAAGTTGTGGTCCTTATGTACAATGGAATATCACTCAGCCAGGAAATCAATGTCGTAAGGTTAGTAGCAGCATGATGAGTGGATTTAGGTACGACGATTCTAAGTGAAATAAGTCACACAGAAAAGGACACTTCTCATAAGGTATCACTGATAGAGGGAATGTAAAAACCGTTACACTTGAACTGAATTACAAAACAGAACAGAGTCACACATGCAGAAAACACACTATGGCTGCTTAACGGGAAAGGTGAGGTGGGGTGATACATAAAACAAGGGTATCAAATTAGCTCAGATACCGTTCCATAATCCCAATATGTAATAGACAAGACCTACTCCTTGCTCAGAGAACTGGACTCAACACGCCCTATTCACCGCACAAGAATATATCTGACTAATAATAATCGTAAAACCTATGTATTGATATCTCTCTGTTAGTGTGTCAAGTGGGTGTAAAGCGGCATAAACACAGCAGTGAAAAGCAGCTAAACCCCATTATAAAAATAAATTACTTTGAAACACCCATGAAACAAAGACAGTGAAAGAGAGAGAAATTCTTACACAATGCGTTCAGGGGCTGTGATGCAACCTGGATTGACCATATCTAGACGCACAGCTGGATGAGACATAAGGGTGGACACTCTTGGGGCTGAGAGGTTTGGTGAGGTTGGGTTAGCAAACGCAGACCCTTTAAAGTTATACTGCGTGGTACCCATCGCATGGGTCCCAAATCTCCAGGTTCAAGGGCATCTTCCTACATCAAAAACATGCATGAGAAACCCAGAAGATGGTACACCGTGTGATGGGGAAAGGTTTCTAAAACGCACCTCATTTCTCATCTCCTTGTGCCCGGGTTCGCCATTCCAGCCGCTTTACTAGCAAGCTCCCTACTTGGAGCATCAGCACCTTTAACCTCCTGTTCCGTACAGGTTGCAATTTGTCCTGAGGATAAACGGGAAGACGTGGAACCAACGAGAGACTAGCTCTTGGTGTTGGGACAGGCACAGGTCACTCTATTTTCCCATCAGAAAGAAGAATTAACCACAGGCTCAGCCTGACCCCCGGAACCAGAACAGGGCCTGAAGCCATTCTGCGATTTTGCGGCCAGCTCCCATAAAAACGAGTTGTAAAATGGAGGTTCAGGGCACTGCAACTCACAAACCTGCAGAGTTATAAATGATAACTCTCGTCCACAAATATATTGAGGGAAGGCAAAGAAGAGGATTTGAAATCAAGGCAGAATTGCAGGAAACAGATTTCAGGAGGTAGATACGAATCGCCTTTAAAGCACATGAAAAGCGGCAAAACGTTGACATTGATGCCCTTGGCCAAAAAGGGCGTATGCGTTTTTTCCTGAATATATTCAGGAAAAAACGCATACGCCCTTTTTGGCCAACCAAGCAACCTGGAAAGGCAAATCAGCGCTACAAAGAAGTCTCGCTTCCCATCGGTCAAAAGGGCCATGCTGAAAAAAGTGTCAAAACCAGAAATGCAGGACAGGCCATGGAGAAATGGGAGCCTTGCTACACTGATGGGCGGGATGTAAATTGCCAAGAGCCACTCTGGAGAAGTGTCCGGTGAGTCCTGAAACATCTGAAAAACACAGCTTAGAGAGCATAGGGCACTTCCACTCATGGGGGTATAAATTGGGAAAATTAAAAATCAGCAAGACACAAGCACCCCAAAGTTTAGGGCTGCTCTGTTGACCAGGACCTCCACTTCATTCCACCTTAAATATCCCAGGAAAGAGAAAAATGGATAAAGAAGTTGTGGTCCTTATGTACAATGGAATATCACTCAGCCAGGAAATCAATGTCGTAAGGTTAGTAGCAGCATGATGAGTGGATTTAGGTACGACGATTCTAAGTGAAATAAGTCACCCAGAAAAGGACACTTCTCATAAGGTATCACTGATAGAGGGAATGTAAAAACCGTTACACTTGAACTGAATTACAAAACAGAACAGAGTCACACATGCAGAAAACACACTATGGCTGCTTAACGGGAAAGGTGAGGTGGGGTGATACATAAAACAAGGGTATCAAATTAGCTCAGATACCGTTCCATAAACCCAATATGTAATAGACAAGACCTACTCCTTGCTCAGAGAACTGGACTCAACACGCCCTATTCACCGCACAAGAATATATCTGACTAATAATAATCGTAAAACCTATGTATTGATATCTCTCTGTTAGTGTGTCAAGTGGGTGTAAAGCGGCATAAACACAGCAGTGAAAAGCAGCTAAACCCCATTATAAAAATAAATTACTTTGAAACACCCATGAAACAAAGACAGTGAAAGAGAGAGAAATTCTTACACAATGCGTTCAGGGGCTGTGATGCAACCTGGATTGACCATATCTAGACGCACAGCTGGATGAGACATAAGGGTGGACACTCTTGGGGCTGAGAGGTTTGGTGAGGTTGGGTGAGCAAACGCAGACCCTTTAAAGTAATACTGCGTGGTACCCATCGCATGGGTCCCAAATCTCCAGGTTCAAGGGCACCTTCCTACATCAAAAACATGCATGAGAAACCCAGAAGATGGTACACCGTGTGATGGGGAAAGGTTTCTAAAACGCAGCTCATTTCTCATCTCCTTGTGCCCGGGTTCGCCATTCCAGCTGCTTTACTAGCAAGCTCCCTACTTGGAGCATCAGCACCTTTAACCTCCTGTTCCATACAGGTTGCAATTTGTCCTGAGGATAAACGGGAAGACGTGGAACCAACGAGAGACTAGCTCTTGGTGTTGGGACAGGCACAGGTCACTCTATTTTCCCATCAGAAAGAAGAATCAACCACAGGCTCAGCCTGCCCCCCGGAACCAGAACAGGGCCTGAAGCCATTCTGCGATTTTGCGGCCAGCTCCCATAAAAACGAGTTGTAAAATGGAGGTTCAGGGCACTGCAATTCACAAACCTGCAGAGTTATAAATGATAACTCTCGTCCACAAATATATTGAGGGAAGGCAAAGAAGAGGATTTGAAATCAAGGCAGAATTGCAGGAAACAGATTTCAGGAGGTAGATACGAATCGCCTTTAAAGCACATGAAAAGCGGCAAAACGTTGACAATGATGCCCTTGGCCAAAAAGGGCGTATGCGTTTTTTCCTGAATATATTCAGGAAAAAACGCATACGCCCTTTTTGGCCAACGAAGCAACCTGGAAAGGCAAATCAGCGCTACAAAGAAGTCTCGCTTCCCATCGGTCAAAAGGGCCATGCTGAAAAAAGTGTCAAAACCAGAAATGCAGGACAGGCCATGGAGAAATGGGAGCCTTGCTACACTGATGGGCGGGATGTAAATTGTCAAGAGCCACTCTGGAGAAGTGTCCGGTGAGTCCTGAAACATCTGAAAAACACAGCTTAGAGAGCATAGGGCACTTCCACTCATGGGGGTATAAATTGGGAAAATTAAAAATCAGCAAGACACAAGCACCCCAAAGTTTAGGGCTGCTCTGTTGACCAGGACCTCCACTTCATTCCACCTTAAATATCCCAGGAAAGAGAAAAATGGATAAAGAAGTTGTGGTCCTTATGTACAATGGAATATCACTCAGCCAGGAAATCAATGTCGTAAGGTTAGTAGCAGCATGATGAGTGGATTTAGGTACGACGATTCTAAGTGAAATAAGTCACACAGAAAAGGACACTTCTCATAAGGTATCACTGATAGAGGGAATGTAAAAACCGTTACACTTGAACTGAATTACAAAACAGAACAGAGTCACACATGCAGAAAACACACTATGGCTGCTTAACGGGAAAGGTGAGGTGGGGTGATACATAAAACAAGGGTATCAAATTAGCTCACATACCGTTCCATAAACCCAATATGTAATAGACAAGACCTACTCCTTGCTCAGAGAACTGGACTCAACACGCCCTATTCACCGCACAAGAATATATCTGACTAATAATAATTGTAAAACCTATGTATTGATATCTCTCTGTTAGTGTGTCAAGTGGGTGTAAAGCGGCATAAGCACAGCAGTGAAAAGCAGCTAAACCCCATTATAAAAATAAATTACTTTGAAACACCCATGAAACAAAGACAGTGAAAGAGAGAGAAATTCTTACACAATGCGTTCAGGGGCTGTGATGCAACCTGGATTGACCATATCTAGACGCACAGCTGGATGAGACATAAGGGTGGACACTCTTGGGGCTGAGAGGTTTGGTGAGGTTGGGTGAGCAAACGCAGACCCTTTAAAGTAATACTGCGTGGTACCCATCGCATGGGTCCCAAATCTCCAGGTTCAAGGGCATCTTCCTACATCAAAAACATGCATGAGAAACCCAGAAGATGGTACACCGTGTGATGGGGAAAGGTTTCTAAAACGCACCTCATTTCTCATCTCCTTGTGCCCGGGTTCGCCATTCCAGCTGCTTTACTAGCAAGCTCCCTACTTGGAGCATCAGCACCTTTAACCTCCTGTTCCATACAGGTTGCAATTTGTCCTGAGGATAAACGGGAAGACGTGGAACCAACGAGAGACTAGCTCTTGGTGTTGGGACAGGCACAGGTCACTCTATTTTCCCATCAGAAAGAAGAATCAACCACAGGCTCAGCCTGCCCCCCGGAACCAGAACAGGGCCTGAAGCCATTCTGCGATTTTGCGGCCAGCTCCCATAAAAACGAGTTGTAAAATGGAGGTTCAGGGCACTGCAATTCACAAACCTGCAGAGTTATAAATGATAACTCTCGTCCACAAATATATTGAGGGAAGGCAAAGAAGAGGATTTGAAATCAAGGCAGAATTGCAGGAAACAGATTTCAGGAGGTAGATACGAATCGCCTTTAAAGCACATGAAAAGCGGCAAAACGTTGACAATGATGCCCTTGGCCAAAAAGGGCGTATGCGTTTTTTCCTGAATATATTCAAGAAAAAACGCATACGCCCTTCTGTCCAACCAAGGAACCTGGAAAGGCAAATCAGCGCTACAAAGAAGTCTCGCTTCCCATCGGTCAAAAGGGCCATGCTGAAAAAAGTGTCAAAACCAGAAATGCAGGACAGGCCATGGAGAAATGGGAGCCTTGCTACACTGATGGGCGGGATGTAAATTGCCAACAGCCACTCTGGAGAAGTGTCCGGTGTGTCCTGAAACATCTGAAAAACACAGCTTAGAGAGCATAGGGCACTTCCACTCATGGGGGTATAAATTGGGAAAATTAAAAATCAGCAAGACACAAGCACCCCAAAGTTTAGGGCTGCTCTGTTGACCAGGACCTCCACTTCATTCCACCTTAAATATCCCAGGAAAGAGAAAAATGGATAAAGAAGTTGTGGTCCTTATGTACAATGGAATATCACTCAGCCAGGAAATCAATGTCGTAAGGTTAGTAGCAGCATGATGAGTGGATTTAGGTACGACGATTCTAAGTGAAATAAGTCACACAGAAAAGGACACTTCTCATAAGGTATCACTGATAGAGGGAATGTAAAAACCGTTACACTTGAACTGAATTACAAAACAGAACAGAGTCACACATGCAGAAAACACACTATGGCTGCTTAACGGGAAAGGTGAGGTGGGGTGATACATAAAACAAGGGTATCAAATTAGCTCAGATACCGTTCCATAAACCCAATATGTAATAGACAAGACCTACTCCTTGCTCAGAGAACTGGACTCAACACGCCCTATTCACCGCACAAGAATATATCTGACTAATAATAATCGTAAAACCTATGTATTGATATCTCTCTGTTAGTGTGTCAAGTGGGTGTAAAGCGGCATAAACACAGCAGTGAAAAGCAGCTAAACCCCATTATAAAAATAAATTACTTTGAAACACCCATGAAACAAAGACAGTGAAAGAGAGAGAAATTCTTACACAATGCGTTCAGGGGCTGTGATGCAACCTGGATTGACCATATCTAGACGCACAGCTGGATGAGACATAAGGGTGGACACTCTTGGGGCTGAGAGGTTTGGTGAGGTTGGGTGAGCAAACGCAGACCCTTTAAAGTAATACTGCGTGGTACCCATCGCATGGGTCCCAAATCTCCAGGTTCAAGGGCATCTTCCTACATCAAAAACATGCATGAGAAACCCAGAAGATGGTACACCGTGTGATGGGGAAAGGTTTCTAAAACGCACCTCATTTCTCATCTCCTTGTGCCCGGGTTCGCCATTCCAGCCGCTTTACTAGCAAGCTCCCTACTTGGAGCATCAGCACCTTTAACCTCCTGTTCCATACAGGTTGCAATTTGTCCTGAGGATAAACGGGAAGACGTGGAACCAACGAGAGACTAGCTCTTGGTGTTGGGACAGGCACAGGTCACTCTATTTTCCCATCAGAAAGAAGAATTAACCACAGGCTCAGCCTGCCCCCCCGGAACCAGAACAGGGCCTGAAGCCATTCTGCGATTTTGCGGCCAGCTCCCATAAAAACGAGTTGTAAAATGGAGGTTCAGGGCACTGCAATTCACAAACCTGCAGAGTTATAAATGATAACTCTCGTCCACAAATATATTGAGGGAAGGCAAAGAAGAGGATTTGAAATCAAGGCAGAATTGCAGGAAACAGATTTCAGGAGGTAGATACGAATCGCCTTTAAAGCACATGAAAAGCGGCAAAACGTTGACAATGATGCCCTTGGCCAAAAAGGGCGTATGCGTTTTTTCCTGAATATATTCAGGAAAAAACGCATACGCCCTTTTTGGCCAACCAAGCAACCTGGAAAGGCAAATCAGCGCTACAAAGAAGTCTCGCTTCCCATCGGTCAAAAGGGCCATGCTGAAAAAAGTGTCAAAACCAGAAATGCAGGACAGGCCATGGAGAAATGGGAGCCTTGCTACACTGATGGGCGGGATGTAAATTGCCAAGAGCCACTCTGGAGAAGTGTCCGGTGAGTCCTGAAACATCTGAAAAACACAGCTTAGAGAGCATAGGGCACTTCCACTCATGGGGGTATAAATTGGGAAAATTAAAAATCAGCAAGACACAAGCACCCCAAAGTTTAGGGCTGCTCTGTTGACCAGGACCTCCACTTCATTCCACCTTAAATATCCCAGGAAAGAGAAAAATGGATAAAGAAGTTGTGGTCCTTATGTACAATGGAATATCACTCAGCCAGGAAATCAATGTCGTAAGGTTAGTAGCAGCATGATGAGTGGATTTAGGTACGACGATTCTAAGTGAAATAAGTCACACAGAAAAGGACACTTCTCATAAGGTATCACTGATAGAGGGAATGTAAAAACGGTTACACTTGAACTGAATTACAAAACAGAACAGAGTCACACATGCAGAAAACACACTATGGCTGCTTAACGGGAAAGGTGAGGTGGGGTGATACATAAAACAAGGGTATCACATTAGCTCAGATACCGTTCCATAATCCCAATATGTAATAGACAAGACCTACTCCTTGCTCAGGGAACTGGACTCAACACGCCCTATTCACCACACAAGAATATATCTGACTAATAATAATCGTAAAACCTATGTATTGATATCTCTCTGTTAGTGTGTCAAGTGGGTGTAAAGCGGCATAAACACAGCAGTGAAAAGCAGCTAAACCCCATTATAAAAATAAATTACTTTGAAACACCCATGAAACAAAGACAGTGAAAGAGAGAGAAATTCTTACACAATGCGTTCAGGGGCTGTGATGCAACCTGGATTGACCATATCTAGACGCACAGCTGGATGAGACATAAGGTGGACACTCTT
This sequence comes from Balaenoptera borealis, assembly GCF_965194805.1. Taxonomy (NCBI): domain Eukaryota; kingdom Metazoa; phylum Chordata; class Mammalia; order Artiodactyla; family Balaenopteridae; genus Balaenoptera; species Balaenoptera borealis. The sequence goes on from NW_028123989.1 coordinate 1,297,819, forward strand.
GGGGCTGAGAGGTTTGGTGAGGTTGGGTGAGCAAACGCAGACCCTTTAAAGTAATACTGCGTGGTACCCATCGCATGGGTCCCAAATCTCCAGGTTCAAGGGCATCTTCCTACATCAAAAACATGCATGAGAAACCCAGAAGATGGTACACCGTGTGATGGGGAAAGGTTTCTAAAACGCACCTCATTTCTCATCTCCTTGTGCCCGGGTTCGCCATTCCAGCCGCTTTACTAGCAATCTCCCTACTTGGAGCATCAGCACCTTTAACCTCCTGTTCCATACAGGTTGCAATTTGTCCTGAGGATAAACGGGGAGACGTGGAACCAACGAGAGACTAGCTCTTGGTGTTGGGACAGGCACAGGTCACTCTATTTTCCCATCAGAAAGAAGAATTAACCACAGGCTCAGCCTGCCCCCCGGAACCAGAACAGGGCCTGAAGCCATTCTGCGATTTTGCGGCCAGCTCCCATAAAAACGAGTTGTAAAATGGAGGTTCAGGGCACTGCAACTCACAAACCTGCAGAGTTATAAATGATAACTCTCGTCCACAAATATATTGAGGGAAGGCAAAGAAGAGGATTTGAAATCAAGGCAGAATTGCAGGAAACAGATTTCAGGAGGTAGATACGAATCGCCTTTAAAGCACATGAAAAGCGGCAAAACGTTGACATTGATGCCCTTGGCCAAAAAGGGCGTATGCGTTTTTTCCTGAATATATTCAGGAAAAAACGCATACGCCCTTTTTGGCCAACCAAGCAACCTGGAAAGGCAAATCAGCGCTACAAAGAAGTCTCGCTTCCCATCGGTCAAAAGGGCCATGCTGAAAAAAGTGTCAAAACCAGAAATGCAGGACAGGCCATGGAGAAATGGGAGCCTTGCTACACTGATGGGCGGGATGTAAATTGCCAAGAGCCACTCTGGAGAAGTGTCCGGTGAGTCCTGAAACATCTGAAAAACACAGCTTAGAGAGCATAGGGCACTTCCACTCATGGGGGTATAAATTGGGAAAATTAAAAATCAGCAAGACACAAGCACCCCAAAGTTTAGGGCTGCTCTGTTGACCAGGACCTCCACTTCATTCCACCTTAAATATCCCAGGAAAGAGAAAAATGGATAAAGAAGTTGTGGTCCTTATGTACAATGGAATATCACTCAGCCAGGAAATCAATGTCGTAAGGTTAGTAGCAGCATGATGAGTGGATTTAGGTACGACGATTCTAAGTGAAATAAGTCACCCAGAAAAGGACACTTCTCATAAGGTATCACTGATAGAGGGAATGTAAAAACCGTTACACTTGAACTGAATTACAAAACAGAACAGAGTCACACATGCAGAAAACACACTATGGCTGCTTAACGGGAAAGGTGAGGTGGGGTGATACATAAAACAAGGGTATCAAATTAGCTCAGATACCGTTCCATAAACCCAATATGTAATAGACAAGACCTACTCCTTGCTCAGAGAACTGGACTCAACACGCCCTATTCACCGCACAAGAATATATCTGACTAATAATAATCGTAAAACCTATGTATTGATATCTCTCTGTTAGTGTGTCAAGTGGGTGTAAAGCGGCATAAACACAGCAGTGAAAAGCAGCTAAACCCCATTATAAAAATAAATTACTTTGAAACACCCATGAAACAAAGACAGTGAAAGAGAGAGAAATTCTTACACAATGCGTTCAGGGGCTGTGATGCAACCTGGATTGACCATATCTAGACGCACAGCTGGATGAGACATAAGGGTGGACACTCTTGGGGCTGAGAGGTTTGGTGAGGTTGGGTGAGCAAACGCAGACCCTTTAAAGTAATACTGCGTGGTACCCATCGCATGGGTCCCAAATCTCCAGGTTCAAGGGCACCTTCCTACATCAAAAACATGCATGAGAAACCCAGAAGATGGTACACCGTGTGATGGGGAAAGGTTTCTAAAACGCAGCTCATTTCTCATCTCCTTGTGCCCGGGTTCGCCATTCCAGCCGCTTTACTAGCAAGCTCCCTACTTGGAGCATCAGCACCTTTAACCTCCTGTTCCATACAGGTTGCAATTTGTCCTGAGGATAAACGGGAAGACGTGGAACCAAGGAGAGACTAGCTCTTGGTGTTGGGACAGGCACAGGTCACTCTATTTTCCCATCAGAAAGAAGAATTAACCACAGGCTCAGCCTGCCCCCCGGAACCAGAACAGGGCCTGAAGCCATTCTGCGATTTTGCGGCCAGCTCCCATAAAAACGAGTTGTAAAATGGAGGTTCAGGGCACTGCAATTCACAAACCTGCAGAGTTATAAATGATAACTCTCGTCCACAAATATATTGAGGGAAGGCAAAGAAGAGGATTTGAAATCAAGGCAGAATTGCAGGAAACAGATTTCAGGAGGTAGATACGAATCGCCTTTAAAGCACATGAAAAGCGGCAAAACGTTGACAATGATGCCCTTGGCCAAAAAGGGCGTATGCGTTTTTTCCTGAATATATTCAGGAAAAAACGCATACGCCCTTTTTGGCCAACCAAGCAACCTGGAAAGGCAAATCAGCGCTACAAAGAAGTCTCGCTTCCCATCGGTCAAAAGGGCCATGCTGAAAAAAGTGTCAAAACCAGAAATGCAGGACAGGCCATGGAGAAATGGGAGCCTTGCTACACTGATGGGCGGGATGTAAATTGTCAAGAGCCACTCTGGAGAAGTGTCCGGTGAGTCCTGAAACATCTGAAAAACACAGCTTAGAGAGCATAGGGCACTTCCACTCATGGGGGTATAAATTGGGAAAATTAAAAATCAGCAAGACACAAGCACCCCAAAGTTTAGGGCTGCTCTGTTGACCAGGACCTCCACTTCATTCCACCTTAAATATCCCAGGAAAGAGAAAAATGGATAAAGAAGTTGTGGTCCTTATGTACAATGGAATATCACTCAGCCAGGAAATCAATGTCGTAAGGTTAGTAGCAGCATGATGAGTGGATTTAGGTACGACGATTCTAAGTGAAATAAGTCACACAGAAAAGGACACTTCTCATAAGGTATCACTGATAGAGGGAATGTAAAAACCGTTACACTTGAACTGAATTACAAAACAGAACAGAGTCACACATGCAGAAAACACACTATGGCTGCTTAACGGGAAAGGTGAGGTGGGGTGATACATAAAACAAGGGTATCAAATTAGCTCACATACCGTTCCATAAACCCAATATGTAATAGACAAGACCTACTCCTTGCTCAGAGAACTGGACTCAACACGCCCTATTCACCGCACAAGAATATATCTGACTAATAATAATTGTAAAACCTATGTATTGATATCTCTCTGTTAGTGTGTCAAGTGGGTGTAAAGCGGCATAAGCACAGCAGTGAAAAGCAGCTAAACCCCATTATAAAAATAAATTACTTTGAAACACCCATGAAACAAAGACAGTGAAAGAGAGAGAAATTCTTACACAATGCGTTCAGGGGCTGTGATGCAACCTGGATTGACCATATCTAGACGCACAGCTGGATGAGACATAAGGGTGGACACTCTTGGGGCTGAGAGGTTTGGTGAGGTTGGGTGAGCAAACGCAGACCCTTTAAAGTAATACTGCGTGGTACCCATCGCATGGGTCCCAAATCTCCAGGTTCAAGGGCATCTTCCTACATCAAAAACATGCATGAGAAACCCAGAAGATGGTACACCGTGTGATGGGGAAAGGTTTCTAAAACGCACCTCATTTCTCATCTCCTTGTGCCCGGGTTCGCCATTCCAGCTGCTTTACTAGCAAGCTCCCTACTTGGAGCATCAGCACCTTTAACCTCCTGTTCCATACAGGTTGCAATTTGTCCTGAGGATAAACGGGAAGACGTGGAACCAACGAGAGACTAGCTCTTGGTGTTGGGACAGGCACAGGTCACTCTATTTTCCCATCAGAAAGAAGAATCAACCACAGGCTCAGCCTGCCCCCCGGAACCAGAACAGGGCCTGAAGCCATTCTGCGATTTTGCGGCCAGCTCCCATAAAAACGAGTTGTAAAATGGAGGTTCAGGGCACTGCAATTCACAAACCTGCAGAGTTATAAATGATAACTCTCGTCCACAAATATATTGAGGGAAGGCAAAGAAGAGGATTTGAAATCAAGGCAGAATTGCAGGAAACAGATTTCAGGAGGTAGATACGAATCGCCTTTAAAGCACATGAAAAGCGGCAAAACGTTGACAATGATGCCCTTGGCCAAAAAGGGCGTATGCGTTTTTTCCTGAATATATTCAGGAAAAAACGCATACGCCCTTCTGTCCAACCAAGGAACCTGGAAAGGCAAATCAGCGCTACAAAGAAGTCTCGCTTCCCATCGGTCAAAAGGGCCATGCTGAAAAAAGTGTCAAAACCAGAAATGCAGGACAGGCCATGGAGAAATGGGAGCCTTGCTACACTGATGGGCGGGATGTAAATTGCCAACAGCCACTCTGGAGAAGTGTCCGGTGTGTCCTGAAACATCTGAAAAACACAGCTTAGAGAGCATAGGGCACTTCCACTCATGGGGGTATAAATTGGGAAAATTAAAAATCAGCAAGACACAAGCACCCCAAAGTTTAGGGCTGCTCTGTTGACCAGGACCTCCACTTCATTCCACCTTAAATATCCCAGGAAAGAGAAAAATGGATAAAGAAGTTGTGGTCCTTATGTACAATGGAATATCACTCAGCCAGGAAATCAATGTCGTAAGGTTAGTAGCAGCATGATGAGTGGATTTAGGTACGACGATTCTAAGTGAAATAAGTCACACAGAAAAGGACACTTCTCATAAGGTATCACTGATAGAGGGAATGTAAAAACCGTTACACTTGAACTGAATTACAAAACAGAACAGAGTCACACATGCAGAAAACACACTATGGCTGCTTAACGGGAAAGGTGAGGTGGGGTGATACATAAAACAAGGGTATCAAATTAGCTCAGATACCGTTCCATAAACCCAATATGTAATACACAAGACCTACTCCTTGCTCAGAGAACTGGACTCAACACGCCCTATTCACCGCACAAGAATATATCTGACTAATAATAATCGTAAAACCTATGTATTGATATCTCTCTGTTAGTGTGTCAAGTGGGTGTAAAGCGGCATAAACACAGCAGTGAAAAGCAGCTAAACCCCATTATAAAAATAAATTACTTTGAAACACCCATGAAACAAAGACAGTGAAAGAGAGAGAAATTCTTACACAATGCGTTCAGGGGCTGTGATGCAACCTAGATTGACCATATCTAGACCCACAGCTGGATGAGACATAAGGGTGGACACTCTTGGGGATGAGAGGTTTGGTGAGGTTGGGTGAGCAAACGCAGACCCTTTAAAGTAATACTGCGTGGTACCCATCGCATGGGTCCCAAATCTCCAGGTTCAAGGGCATCTTCCTACATCAAAAACATGCATGAGAAACCCAGAAGATGGTACATCGTGTGATGGGGAAATGTTTCTAAAACGCACCTCATTTCTCATCTCCTTGTGCCCGGGTTCGCCATTCCAGCCGCTTTACTAGCAAGCTCCCTACTTGGAGCATCAGCACTTTTAACCTCCTGTTCCGTACAGGTTGCAATTTGTCCTGAGGATAAACGGGAAGACGTGGAACCAACGAGAGACTAGCTCTTGGTGTTGGGACAGGCACAGGTCACTCTATTTTCCCATCAGAAAGAAGAATTAACCACAGGCTCAGCCTGACCCCCGGAACCAGAACAGGGCCTGAAGCCATTCTGCGATTTTGCGGCCAGCTCCCATAAAAACGAGTTGTAAAATGGAGGTTCAGGGCACTGCAATTCACAAACCTGCAGAGTTATAAATGATAACTCTCGTCCACAAATATATTGAGGGAAGACAAAGAAGAGGATTTGAAATCAAGGCAGAATTGCAGGAAACAGATTTCAGGAGGTAGATACGAATCGCCTTTAAGCACATGAAAAGCGGCAAAACGTTGACAATGATGCCCTTGGCCAAAAAGGGCGTATGCGTTTTTTCCTGAATATATTCAGGAAAAAACGCATACGCCCTTTTTGGCCAACCAAGCAACCTGGAAAGGCAAATCAGCGCTACAAAGAAGTCTCGCTTCCCATCGGTCAAAAGGGCCATGCTGAAAAAAGTGTCAAAACCAGAAATGCAGGACAGGCCATGGAGAAATGGGAGCCTTGCTACACTGATGGGCGGGATGTAAATTGCCAAGAGCCACTCTGGAGAAGTGTCCGGTGAGTCCTGAAACATCTGAAAAACACAGCTTAGAGAGCATAGGGCACTTCCACTCATGGGGGTATAAATTGGGAAAATTAAAAATCAGCAAGACACAAGCACCCCAAAGTTTAGGGCTGCTCTGTTGACCAGGACCTCCACTTCATTCCACCTTAAATATCCCAGGAAAGAGAAAAATGGATAAAGAAGTTGTGGTCCTTATGTACAATGGAATATCACTCAGCCAGGAAATCAATGTCGTAAGGTTAGTAGCAGCATGATGAGTGGATTTAGGTACGACGATTCTAAGTGAAATAAGTCACACAGAAAAGGACACTTCTCATAAGGTATCACTGATAGAGGGAATGTAAAAACCGTTACACTTGAACTGAATTACAAAACAGAACAGAGTCACACATGCAGAAAACACACTATGGCTGCTTAACGGGAAAGGTGAGGTGGGGTGATACATAAAACAAGGGTATCAAATTAGCTCAGATACCGTTCCATAATCCCAATATGTAATAGACAAGACCTACTCCTTGCTCAGAGAACTGGACTCAACACGCCCTATTCACCGCACAAGAATATATCTGACTAATAATAATCGTAAAACCTATGTATTGATATCTCTCTGTTAGTGTGTCAAGTGGGTGTAAAGCGGCATAAACACAGCAGTGAAAAGCAGCTAAACCCCATTATAAAAATAAATTACTTTGAAACACCCATGAAACAAAGACAGTGAAAGAGAGAGAAATTCTTACACAATGCGTTCAGGGGCTGTGATGCAACCTGGATTGACCATATCTAGACGCACAGCTGGATGAGACATAAGGGTGGACACTCTTGGGGCTGAGAGGTTTGGTGAGGTTGGGTTAGCAAACGCAGACCCTTTAAAGTTATACTGCGTGGTACCCATCGCATGGGTCCCAAATCTCCAGGTTCAAGGGCATCTTCCTACATCAAAAACATGCATGAGAAACCCAGAAGATGGTACACCGTGTGATGGGGAAAGGTTTCTAAAACGCACCTCATTTCTCATCTCCTTGTGCCCGGGTTCGCCATTCCAGCCGCTTTACTAGCAAGCTCCCTACTTGGAGCATCAGCACCTTTAACCTCCTGTTCCGTACAGGTTGCAATTTGTCCTGAGGATAAACGGGAAGACGTGGAACCAACGAGAGACTAGCTCTTGGTGTTGGGACAGGCACAGGTCACTCTATTTTCCCATCAGAAAGAAGAATTAACCACAGGCTCAGCCTGACCCCCGGAACCAGAACAGGGCCTGAAGCCATTCTGCGATTTTGCGGCCAGCTCCCATAAAAACGAGTTGTAAAATGGAGGTTCAGGGCACTGCAATTCACAAACCTGCAGAGTTATAAATGATAACTCTCGTCCACAAATATATTGAGGGAAGGCAAAGAAGAGGATTTGAAATCAAGGCAGAATTGCAGGAAACAGATTTCAGGAGGTAGATACGAATCGCCTTTAAAGCACATGAAAAGCGGCAAAACGTTGACATTGATGCCCTTGGCCAAAAAGGGCGTATGCGTTTTTTCCTGAATATATTCAGGAAAAAACGCATACGCCCTTTTTGGCCAACCAAGCAACCTGGAAAGGCAAATCAGCGCTACAAAGAAGTCTCGCTTCCCATCGGTCAAAAGGGCCATGCTGAAAAAAGTGTCAAAACCAGAAATGCAGGACAGGCCATGGAGAAATGGGAGCCTTGCTACACTGATGGGCGGGATGTAAATTGCCAAGAGCCACTCTGGAGAAGTGTCCGGTGAGTCCTGAAACATCTGAAAAACACAGCTTAGAGAGCATAGGGCACTTCCACTCATGGGGGTATAAATTGGGAAAATTAAAAATCAGCAAGACACAAGCACCCCAAAGTTTAGGGCTGCTCTGTTGACCAGGACCTCCACTTCATTCCACCTTAAATATCCCAGGAAAGAGAAAAATGGATAAAGAAGTTGTGGTCCTTATGTACAATGGAATATCACTCAGCCAGGAAATCAATGTCGTAAGGTTAGTAGCAGCATGATGAGTGGATTTAGGTACGACGATTCTAAGTGAAATAAGTCACCCAGAAAAGGACACTTCTCATAAGGTATCACTGATAGAGGGAATGTAAAAACCGTTACACTTGAACTGAATTACAAAACAGAACAGAGTCACACATGCAGAAAACACACTATGGCTGCTTAACGGGAAAGGTGAGGTGGGGTGATACATAAAACAAGGGTATCAAATTAGCTCAGATACCGTTCCATAAACCCAATATGTAATAGACAAGACCTACTCCTTGCTCAGAGAACTGGACTCAACACGCCCTATTCACCGCACAAGAATATATCTGACTAATAATAATCGTAAAACCTATGTATTGATATCTCTCTGTTAGTGTGTCAAGTGGGTGTAAAGCGGCATAAACACAGCAGTGAAAAGCAGCTAAACCCCATTATAAAAATAAATTACTTTGAAACACCCATGAAACAAAGACAGTGAAAGAGAGAGAAATTCTTACACAATGCGTTCAGGGGCTGTGATGCAACCTGGATTGACCATATCTAGACGCACAGCTGGATGAGACATAAGGGTGGACACTCTTGGGGCTGAGAGGTTTGGTGAGGTTGGGTGAGCAAACGCAGACCCTTTAAAGTAATACTGCGTGGTACCCATCGCATGGGTCCCAAATCTCCAGGTTCAAGGGCACCTTCCTACATCAAAAACATGCATGAGAAACCCAGAAGATGGTACACCGTGTGATGGGGAAAGGTTTCTAAAACGCAGCTCATTTCTCATCTCCTTGTGCCCGGGTTCGCCATTCCAGCCGCTTTACTAGCAAGCTCCCTACTTGGAGCATCAGCACCTTTAACCTCCTGTTCCATACAGGTTGCAATTTGTCCTGAGGATAAACGGGAAGACGTGGAACCAAGGAGAGACTAGCTCTTGGTGTTGGGACAGGCACAGGTCACTCTATTTTCCCATCAGAAAGAAGAATTAACCACAGGCTCAGCCTGCCCCCCGGAACCAGAACAGGGCCTGAAGCCATTCTGCGATTTTGCGGCCAGCTCCCATAAAAACGAGTTGTAAAATGGAGGTTCAGGGCACTGCAATTCACAAACCTGCAGAGTTATAAATGATAACTCTCGTCCACAAATATATTGAGGGAAGGCAAAGAAGAGGATTTGAAATCAAGGCAGAATTGCAGGAAACAGATTTCAGGAGGTAGATACGAATCGCCTTTAAAGCACATGAAAAGCGGCAAAACGTTGACAATGATGCCCTTGGCCAAAAAGGGCGTATGCGTTTTTTCCTGAATATATTCAGGAAAAAACGCATACGCCCTTTTTGGCCAACCAAGCAACCTGGAAAGGCAAATCAGCGCTACAAAGAAGTCTCGCTTCCCATCGGTCAAAAGGGCCATGCTGAAAAAAGTGTCAAAACCAGAAATGCAGGACAGGCCATGGAGAAATGGGAGCCTTGCTACACTGATGGGCGGGATGTAAATTGTCAAGAGCCACTCTGGAGAAGTGTCCGGTGAGTCCTGAAACATCTGAAAAACACAGCTTAGAGAGCATAGGGCACTTCCACTCATGGGGGTATAAATTGGGAAAATTAAAAATCAGCAAGACACAAGCACCCCAAAGTTTAGGGCTGCTCTGTTGACCAGGACCTCCACTTCATTCCACCTTAAATATCCCAGGAAAGAGAAAAATGGATAAAGAAGTTGTGGTCCTTATGTACAATGGAATATCACTCAGCCAGGAAATCAATGTCGTAAGGTTAGTAGCAGCATGATGAGTGGATTTAGGTACGACGATTCTAAGTGAAATAAGTCACACAGAAAAGGACACTTCTCATAAGGTATCACTGATAGAGGGAATGTAAAAACCGTTACACTTGAACTGAATTACAAAACAGAACAGAGTCACACATGCAGAAAACACACTATGGCTGCTTAACGGGAAAGGTGAGGTGGGGTGATACATAAAAGAAGGGTATCAAATTAGCTCACATACCGTTCCATAAACCCAATATGTAATACACAAGACCTACTCCTTGCTCAGAGAACTGGACTCAACACGCCCTATTCACCGCACAAGAATATATCTGACTAATAATAATTGTAAAACCTATGTATTGATATCTCTCTGTTAGTGTGTCAAGTGGGTGTAAAGCGGCATAAGCACAGCAGTGAAAAGCAGCTAAACCCCATTATAAAAATAAATTACTTTGAAACACCCATGAAACAAAGACAGTGAAAGAGAGAGAAATTCTTACACAATGCGTTCAGGGGCTGTGATGCAACCTGGATTGACCATATCTAGACGCACAGCTGGATGAGACATAAGGGTGGACACTCTTGGGGCTGAGAGGTTTGGTGAGGTTGGGTGAGCAAACGCAGACCCTTTAAAGTAATACTGCGTGGTACCCATCGCATGGGTCCCAAATCTCCAGGTTCAAGGGCATCTTCCTACATCAAAAACATGCATGAGAAACCCAGAAGATGGTACACCGTGTGATGGGGAAAGGTTTCTAAAACGCACCTCATTTCTCATCTCCTTGTGCCCGGGTTCGCCATTCCAGCTGCTTTACTAGCAAGCTCCCTACTTGGAGCATCAGCACCTTTAACCTCCTGTTCCATACAGGTTGCAATTTGTCCTGAGGATAAACGGGAAGACGTGGAACCAACGAGAGACTAGCTCTTGGTGTTGGGACAGGCACAGGTCACTCTATTTTCCCATCAGAAAGAAGAATCAACCACAGGCTCAGCCTGCCCCCCGGAACCAGAACAGGGCCTGAAGCCATTCTGCGATTTTGCGGCCAGCTCCCATAAAAACGAGTTGTAAAATGGAGGTTCAGGGCACTGCAATTCACAAACCTGCAGAGTTATAAATGATAACTCTCGTCCACAAATATATTGAGGGAAGGCAAAGAAGAGGATTTGAAATCAAGGCAGAATTGCAGGAAACAGATTTCAGGAGGTAGATACGAATCGCCTTTAAAGCACATGAAAAGCGGCAAAACGTTGACAATGATGCCCTTGGCCAAAAAGGGCGTATGCGTTTTTTCCTGAATATATTCAAGAAAAAACGCATACGCCCTTCTGTCCAACCAAGGAACCTGGAAAGGCAAATCAGCGCTACAAAGAAGTCTCGCTTCCCATCGGTCAAAAGGGCCATGCTGAAAAAAGTGTCAAAACCAGAAATGCAGGACAGGCCATGGAGAAATGGGAGCCTTGCTACACTGATGGGCGGGATGTAAATTGCCAACAGCCACTCTGGAGAAGTGTCCGGTGTGTCCTGAAACATCTGAAAAACACAGCTTAGAGAGCATAGGGCACTTCCACTCATGGGGGTATAAATTGGGAAAATTAAAAATCAGCAAGACACAAGCACCCCAAAGTTTAGGGCTGCTCTGTTGACCAGGACCTCCACTTCATTCCACCTTAAATATCCCAGGAAAGAGAAAAATGGATAAAGAAGTTGTGGTCCTTATGTACAATGGAATATCACTCAGCCAGGAAATCAATGTCGTAAGGTTAGTAGCAGCATGATGAGTGGATTTAGGTACGACGATTCTAAGTGAAATAAGTCACACAGAAAAGGACACTTCTCATAAGGTATCACTGATAGAGGGAATGTAAAAACCGTTACACTTGAACTGAATTACAAAACAGAACAGAGTCACACATGCAGAAAACACACTATGGCTGCTTAACGGGAAAGGTGAGGTGGGGTGATACATAAAACAAGGGTATCAAATTAGCTCAGATACCGTTCCATAAACCCAATATGTAATAGACAAGACCTACTCCTTGCTCAGAGAACTGGACTCAACACGCCCTATTCACCGCACAAGAATATATCTGACTAATAATAATCGTAAAACCTATGTATTGATATCTCTCTGTTAGTGTGTCAAGTGGGTGTAAAGCGGCATAAACACAGCAGTGAAAAGCAGCTAAACCCCATTATAAAAATAAATTACTTTGAAACACCCATGAAACAAAGACAGTGAAAGAGAGAGAAATTCTTACACAATGCGTTCAGGGGCTGTGATGCAACCTGGATTGACCATATCTAGACGCACAGCTGGATGAGACATAAGGGTGGACACTCTTGGGGCTGAGAGGTTTGGTGAGGTTGGGTGAGCAAACGCAGACCCTTTAAAGTAATACTGCGTGGTACCCATCGCATGGGTCCCAAATCTCCAGGTTCAAGGGCATCTTCCTACATCAAAAACATGCATGAGAAACCCAGAAGATGGTACACCGTGTGATGGGGAAAGGTTTCTAAAACGCACCTCATTTCTCATCTCCTTGTGCCCGGGTTCGCCATTCCAGCCGCTTTACTAGCAAGCTCCCTACTTGGAGCATCAGCACCTTTAACCTCCTGTTCCATACAGGTTGCAATTTGTCCTGAGGATAAACGGGAAGACGTGGAACCAACGAGAGACTAGCTCTTGGTGTTGGGACAGGCACAGGTCACTCTATTTTCCCATCAGAAAGAAGAATTAACCACAGGCTCAGCCTGCCCCCCCGGAACCAGAACAGGGCCTGAAGCCATTCTGCGATTTTGCGGCCAGCTCCCATAAAAACGAGTTGTAAAATGGAGGTTCAGGGCACTGCAATTCACAAACCTGCAGAGTTATAAATGATAACTCTCGTCCACAAATATATTGAGGGAAGGCAAAGAAGAGGATTTGAAATCAAGGCAGAATTGCAGGAAACAGATTTCAGGAGGTAGATACGAATCGCCTTTAAAGCACATGAAAAGCGGCAAAACGTTGACAATGATGCCCTTGGCCAAAAAGGGCGTATGCGTTTTTTCCTGAATATATTCAGGAAAAAACGCATACGCCCTTTTTGGCCAACCAAGCAACCTGGAAAGGCAAATCAGCGCTACAAAGAAGTCTCGCTTCCCATCGGTCAAAAGGGCCATGCTGAAAAAAGTGTCAAAACCAGAAATGCAGGACAGGCCATGGAGAAATGGGAGCCTTGCTACACTGATGGGCGGGATGTAAATTGCCAAGAGCCACTCTGGAGAAGTGTCCGGTGAGTCCTGAAACATCTGAAAAACACAGCTTAGAGAGCATAGGGCACTTCCACTCATGGGGGTATAAATTGGGAAAATTAAAAATCAGCAAGACACAAGCACCCCAAAGTTTAGGGCTGCTCTGTTGACCAGGACCTCCACTTCATTCCACCTTAAATATCCCAGGAAAGAGAAAAATGGATAAAGAAGTTGTGGTCCTTATGTACAATGGAATATCACTCAGCCAGGAAATCAATGTCGTAAGGTTAGTAGCAGCATGATGAGTGGATTTAGGTACGACGATTCTAAGTGAAATAAGTCACACAGAAAAGGACACTTCTCATAAGGTATCACTGATAGAGGGAATGTAAAAACGGTTACACTTGAACTGAATTACAAAACAGAACAGAGTCACACATGCAGAAAACACACTATGGCTGCTTAACGGGAAAGGTGAGGTGGGGTGATACATAAAACAAGGGTATCACATTAGCTCAGATACCGTTCCATAATCCCAATATGTAATAGACAAGACCTACTCCTTGCTCAGGGAACTGGACTCAACACGCCCTATTCACCACACAAGAATATATCTGACTAATAATAATCGTAAAACCTATGTATTGATATCTCTCTGTTAGTGTGTCAAGTGGGTGTAAAGCGGCATAAACACAGCAGTGAAAAGCAGCTAAACCCCATTATAAAAATAAATTACTTTGAAACACCCATGAAACAAAGACAGTGAAAGAGAGAGAAATTCTTACACAATGCGTTCAGGGGCTGTGATGCAACCTGGATTGACCATATCTAGACGCACAGCTGGATGAGACATAAGGTGGACACTCTTGGGGCTGAGAGGTTTGGTGAGGTTGGGTGAGCAAACGCAGACCCTTTAAAGTAATACTGCGTGGTACCCATCGCATGGGTCCCAAATCTCCAGGTTCAAGGGCATCTTCCTACATCAAAAACATGCATGAGAAACCCAGAAGATGGTACACCGTGTGATGGGGAAAGGTTTCTAAAACGCACCTCATTTCTCATCTCCTTGTGCCCGGGTTCGCCATTCCAGCCGCTTTACTAGCAATCTCCCTACTTGGAGCATCAGCACCTTTAACCTCCTGTTCCATACAGGTTGCAATTTGTCCTGAGGATAAACGGGGAGACGTGGAACCAACGAGAGACTAGCTCTTGGTGTTGGGACAGGCACAGGTCACTCTATTTTCCCATCAGAAAGAAGAATTAACCACAGGCTCAGCCTGCCCCCCGGAACCAGAACAGGGCCTGAAGCCATTCTGCGATTTTGCGGCCAGCTCCCATAAAAACGAGTTGTAAAATGGAGGTTCAGGGCACTGCAACTCACAAACCTGCAGAGTTATAAATGATAACTCTCGACCACAAATATATTGAGGGAAGGCAAAGAAGAGGATTTGAAATCAAGGCAGAATTGCAGGAAACAGATTTCAGGAGGTAGATACGAATCGCCTTTAAAGCACATGAAAAGCGGCAAAACGTTGACATTGATGCCCTTGGCCAAAAAGGGCGTATGCGTTTTTTCCTGAATATATTCAGGAAAAAACGCATACGCCCTTTTTGGCCAACCAAGCAACCTGGAAAGGCAAATCAGCGCTACAAAGAAGTCTCGCTTCCCATCGGTCAAAAGGGCCATGCTGAAAAAAGTGTCAAAACCAGAAATGCAGGACAGGCCATGGAGAAATGGGAGCCTTGCTACACTGATGGGCGGGATGTAAATTGCCAAGAGCCACTCTGGAGAAGTGTCCGGTGAGTCCTGAAACATCTGAAAAACACAGCTTAGAGAGCATAGGGCACTTCCACTCATGGGGGTATAAATTGGGAAAATTAAAAATCAGCAAGACACAAGCACCCCAAAGTTTAGGGCTGCTCTGTTGACCAGGACCTCCACTTCATTCCACCTTAAATATCCCAGGAAAGAGAAAAATGGATAAAGAAGTTGTGGTCCTTATGTACAATGGAATATCACTCAGCCAGGAAATCAATGTCGTAAGGTTAGTAGCAGCATGATGAGTGGATTTAGGTACGACGATTCTAAGTGAAATAAGTCACCCAGAAAAGGACACTTCTCATAAGGTATCACTGATAGAGGGAATGTAAAAACCGTTACACTTGAACTGAATTACAAAACAGAACAGAGTCACACATGCAGAAAACACACTATGGCTGCTTAACGGGAAAGGTGAGGTGGGGTGATACATAAAACAAGGGTATCAAATTAGCTCAGATACCGTTCCATAAACCCAATATGTAATAGACAAGACCTACTCCTTGCTCAGAGAACTGGACTCAACACGCCCTATTCACCGCACAAGAATATATCTGACTAATAATAATCGTAAAACCTATGTATTGATATCTCTCTGTTAGTGTGTCAAGTGGGTGTAAAGCGGCATAAACACAGCAGTGAAAAGCAGCTAAACCCCATTATAAAAATAAATTACTTTGAAACACCCATGAAACAAAGACAGTGAAAGAGAGAGAAATTCTTACACAATGCGTTCAGGGGCTGTGATGCAACCTGGATTGACCATATCTAGACGCACAGCTGGATGAGACATAAGGGTGGACACTCTTGGGGCTGAGAGGTTTGGTGAGGTTGGGTGAGCAAACGCAGACCCTTTAAAGTAATACTGCGTGGTACCCATCGCATGGGTCCCAAATCTCCAGGTTCAAGGGCACCTTCCTACATCAAAAACATGCATGAGAAACCCAGAAGATGGTACACCGTGTGATGGGGAAAGGTTTCTAAAACGCAGCTCATTTCTCATCTCCTTGTGCCCGGGTTCGCCATTCCAGCCGCTTTACTAGCAAGCTCCCTACTTGGAGCATCAGCACCTTTAACCTCCTGTTCCATACAGGTTGCAATTTGTCCTGAGGATAAACGGGAAGACGTGGAACCAAGGAGAGACTAGCTCTTGGTGTTGGGACAGGCACAGGTCACTCTATTTTCCCATCAGAAAGAAGAATTAACCACAGGCTCAGCCTGCCCCCCGGAACCAGAACAGGGCCTGAAGCCATTCTGCGATTTTGCGGCCAGCTCCCATAAAAACGAGTTGTAAAATGGAGGTTCAGGGCACTGCAATTCACAAACCTGCAGAGTTATAAATGATAACTCTCGTCCACAAATATATTGAGGGAAGGCAAAGAAGAGGATTTGAAATCAAGGCAGAATTGCAGGAAACAGATTTCAGGAGGTAGATACGAATCGCCTTTAAAGCACATGAAAAGCGGCAAAACGTTGACAATGATGCCCTTGGCCAAAAAGGGCGTATGCGTTTTTTCCTGAATATATTCAGGAAAAAACGCATACGCCCTTTTTGGCCAACCAAGCAACCTGGAAAGGCAAATCAGCGCTACAAAGAAGTCTCGCTTCCCATCGGTCAAAAGGGCCATGCTGAAAAAAGTGTCAAAACCAGAAATGCAGGACAGGCCATGGAGAAATGGGAGCCTTGCTACACTGATGGGCGGGATGTAAATTGTCAAGAGCCACTCTGGAGAAGTGTCCGGTGAGTCCTGAAACATCTGAAAAACACAGCTTAGAGAGCATAGGGCACTTCCACTCATGGGGGTATAAATTGGGAAAATTAAAAATCAGCAAGACACAAGCACCCCAAAGTTTAGGGCTGCTCTGTTGACCAGGACCTCCACTTCATTCCACCTTAAATATCCCAGGAAAGAGAAAAATGGATAAAGAAGTTGTGGTCCTTATGTACAATGGAATATCACTCAGCCAGGAAATCAATGTCGTAAGGTTAGTAGCAGCATGATGAGTGGATTTAGGTACGACGATTCTAAGTGAAATAAGTCACACAGAAAAGGACACTTCTCATAAGGTATCACTGATAGAGGGAATGTAAAAACCGTTACACTTGAACTGAATTACAAAACAGAACAGAGTCACACATGCAGAAAACACACTATGGCTGCTTAACGGGAAAGGTGAGGTGGGGTGATACATAAAACAAGGGTATCAAATTAGCTCACATACCGTTCCATAAACCCAATATGTAATAGACAAGACCTACTCCTTGCTCAGAGAACTGGACTCAACACGCCCTATTCACCGCACAAGAATATATCTGACTAATAATAATTGTAAAACCTATGTATTGATATCTCTCTGTTAGTGTGTCAAGTGGGTGTAAAGCGGCATAAGCACAGCAGTGAAAAGCAGCTAAACCCCATTATAAAAATAAATTACTTTGAAACACCCATGAAACAAAGACAGTGAAAGAGAGAGAAATTCTTACACAATGCGTTCAGGGGCTGTGATGCAACCTGGATTGACCATATCTAGACGCACAGCTGGATGAGACATAAGGGTGGACACTCTTGGGGCTGAGAGGTTTGGTGAGGTTGGGTGAGCAAACGCAGACCCTTTAAAGTAATACTGCGTGGTACCCATCGCATGGGTCCCAAATCTCCAGGTTCAAGGGCATCTTCCTACATCAAAAACATGCATGAGAAACCCAGAAGATGGTACACCGTGTGATGGGGAAAGGTTTCTAAAACGCACCTCATTTCTCATCTCCTTGTGCCCGGGTTCGCCATTCCAGCTGCTTTACTAGCAAGCTCCCTACTTGGAGCATCAGCACCTTTAACCTCCTGTTCCATACAGGTTGCAATTTGTCCTGAGGATAAACGGGAAGACGTGGAACCAACGAGAGACTAGCTCTTGGTGTTGGGACAGGCACAGGTCACTCTATTTTCCCATCAGAAAGAAGAATCAACCACAGGCTCAGCCTGCCCCCCGGAACCAGAACAGGGCCTGAAGCCATTCTGCGATTTTGCGGCCAGCTCCCATAAAAACGAGTTGTAAAATGGAGGTTCAGGGCACTGCAATTCACAAACCTGCAGAGTTATAAATGATAACTCTCGTCCACAAATATATTGAGGGAAGGCAAAGAAGAGGATTTGAAATCAAGGCAGAATTGCAGGAAACAGATTTCAGGAGGTAGATACGAATCGCCTTTAAAGCACATGAAAAGCGGCAAAACGTTGACAATGATGCCCTTGGCCAAAAAGGGCGTATGCGTTTTTTCCTGAATATATTCAGGAAAAAACGCATACGCCCTTCTGTCCAACCAAGGAACCTGGAAAGGCAAATCAGCGCTACAAAGAAGTCTCGCTTCCCATCGGTCAAAAGGGCCATGCTGAAAAAAGTGTCAAAACCAGAAATGCAGGACAGGCCATGGAGAAATGGGAGCCTTGCTACACTGATGGGCGGGATGTAAATTGCCAACAGCCACTCTGGAGAAGTGTCCGGTGTGTCCTGAAACATCTGAAAAACACAGCTTAGAGAGCATAGGGCACTTCCACTCATGGGGGTATAAATTGGGAAAATTAAAAATCAGCAAGACACAAGCACCCCAAAGTTTAGGGCTGCTCTGTTGACCAGGACCTCCACTTCATTCCACCTTAAATATCCCAGGAAAGAGAAAAATGGATAAAGAAGTTGTGGTCCTTATGTACAATGGAATATCACTCAGCCAGGAAATCAATGTCGTAAGGTTAGTAGCAGCATGATGAGTGGATTTAGGTACGACGATTCTAAGTGAAATAAGTCACACAGAAAAGGACACTTCTCATAAGGTATCACTGATAGAGGGAATGTAAAAACCGTTACACTTGAACTGAATTACAAAACAGAACAGAGTCACACATGCAGAAAACACACTATGGCTGCTTAACGGGAAAGGTGAGGTGGGGTGATACATAAAACAAGGGTATCAAATTAGCTCAGATACCGTTCCATAAACCCAATATGTAATAGACAAGACCTACTCCTTGCTCAGAGAACTGGACTCAACACGCCCTATTCACCGCACAAGAATATATCTGACTAATAATAATCGTAAAACCTATGTATTGATATCTCTCTGTTAGTGTGTCAAGTGGGTGTAAAGCGGCATAAACACAGCAGTGAAAAGCAGCTAAACCCCATTATAAAAATAAATTACTTTGAAACACCCATGAAACAAAGACAGTGAAAGAGAGAGAAATTCTTACACAATGCGTTCAGGGGCTGTGATGCAACCTGGATTGACCATATCTAGACGCACAGCTGGATGAGACATAAGGGTGGACACTCTTGGGGCTGAGAGGTTTGGTGAGGTTGGGTGAGCAAACGCAGACCCTTTAAAGTAATACTGCGTGGTACCCATCGCATGGGTCCCAAATCTCCAGGTTCAAGGGCATCTTCCTACATCAAAAACATGCATGAGAAACCCAGAAGATGGTACACCGTGTGATGGGGAAAGGTTTCTAAAACGCACCTCATTTCTCATCTCCTTGTGCCCGGGTTCGCCATTCCAGCCGCTTTACTAGCAAGCTCCCTACTTGGAGCATCAGCACCTTTAACCTCCTGTTCCATACAGGTTGCAATTTGTCCTGAGGATAAACGGGAAGACGTGGAACCAACGAGAGACTAGCTCTTGGTGTTGGGACAGGCACAGGTCACTCTATTTTCCCATCAGAAAGAAGAATTAACCACAGGCTCAGCCTGCCCCCCCGGAACCAGAACAGGGCCTGAAGCCATTCTGCGATTTTGCGGCCAGCTCCCATAAAAACGAGTTGTAAAATGGAGGTTCAGGGCACTGCAATTCACAAACCTGCAGAGTTATAAATGATAACTCTCGTCCACAAATATATTGAGGGAAGGCAAAGAAGAGGATTTGAAATCAAGGCAGAATTGCAGGAAACAGATTTCAGGAGGTAGATACGAATCGCCTTTAAAGCACATGAAAAGCGGCAAAACGTTGACAATGATGCCCTTGGCCAAAAAGGGCGTATGCGTTTTTTCCTGAATATATTCAGGAAAAAACGCATACGCCCTTTTTGGCCAACCAAGCAACCTGGAAAGGCAAATCAGCGCTACAAAGAAGTCTCGCTTCCCATCGGTCAAAAGGGCCATGCTGAAAAAAGTGTCAAAACCAGAAATGCAGGACAGGCCATGGAGAAATGGGAGCCTTGCTACACTGATGGGCGGGATGTAAATTGCCAAGAGCCACTCTGGAGAAGTGTCCGGTGAGTCCTGAAACATCTGAAAAACACAGCTTAGAGAGCATAGGGCACTTCCACTCATGGGGGTATAAATTGGGAAAATTAAAAATCAGCAAGACACAAGCACCCCAAAGTTTAGGGCTGCTCTGTTGACCAGGACCTCCACTTCATTCCACCTTAAATATCCCAGGAAAGAGAAAAATGGATAAAGAAGTTGTGGTCCTTATGTACAATGGAATATCACTCAGCCAGGAAATCAATGTCGTAAGGTTAGTAGCAGCATGATGAGTGGATTTAGGTACGACGATTCTAAGTGAAATAAGTCACACAGAAAAGGACACTTCTCATAAGGTATCACTGATAGAGGGAATGTAAAAACGGTTACACTTGAACTGAATTACAAAACAGAACAGAGTCACACATGCAGAAAACACACTATGGCTGCTTAACGGGAAAGGTGAGGTGGGGTGATACATAAAACAAGGGTATCACATTAGCTCAGATACCGTTCCATAATCCCAATATGTAATAGACAAGACCTACTCCTTGCTCAGGGAACTGGACTCAACACGCCCTATTCACCACACAAGAATATATCTGACTAATAATAATCGTAAAACCTATGTATTGATATCTCTCTGTTAGTGTGTCAAGTGGGTGTAAAGCGGCATAAACACAGCAGTGAAAAGCAGCTAAACCCCATTATAAAAATAAATTACTTTGAAACACCCATGAAACAAAGACAGTGAAAGAGAGAGAAATTCTTACACAATGCGTTCAGGGGCTGTGATGCAACCTGGATTGACCATATCTAGACGCACAGCTGGATGAGACATAAGGTGGACACTCTTGGGGCTGAGAGGTTTGGTGAGGTTGGGTGAGCAAACGCAGACCCTTTAAAGTAATACTGCGTGGTACCCATCGCATGGGTCCCAAATCTCCAGGTTCAAGGGCATCTTCCTACATCAAAAACATGCATGAGAAACCCAGAAGATGGTACACCGTGTGATGGGGAAAGGTTTCTAAAACGCACCTCATTTCTCATCTCCTTGTGCCCGGGTTCGCCATTCCAGCCGCTTTACTAGCAATCTCCCTACTTGGAGCATCAGCACCTTTAACCTCCTGTTCCATACAGGTTGCAATTTGTCCTGAGGATAAACGGGGAGACGTGGAACCAACGAGAGACTAGCTCTTGGTGTTGGGACAGGCACAGGTCACTCTATTTTCCCATCAGAAAGAAGAATTAACCACAGGCTCAGCCTGCCCCCCGGAACCAGAACAGGGCCTGAAGCCATTCTGCGATTTTGCGGCCAGCTCCCATAAAAACGAGTTGTAAAATGGAGGTTCAGGGCACTGCAATTCACAAACCTGCAGAGTTATAAATGATAACTCTCGTCCACAAATATATTGAGGGAAGGCAAAGAAGAGGATTTGAAATCAAGGCAGAATTGCAGGAAACAGATTTCAGGAGGTAGATACGAATCGCCTTTAAAGCACATGAAAAGCGGCAAAACGTTGACAATGATGCCCTTGGCCAAAAAGGGCGTATGCGTTTTTTCCTGAATATATTCAGGAAAAAACGCAGACGCCCTTTTTGGCCAACCAAGCAACCTGGAAAGGCAAATCAGCGCTACAAAGAAGTCTCGCTTCCCATCGGTCAAAAGGGCCATGCTGAAAAAAGTGTCAAAACCAGAAATGCAGGACAGGCCATGGAGAAATGGGAGCCTTGCTACACTGATGGGCGGGATGTAAATTGCCAAGAGCCACTCCGGAGAAGTGTCCGGTGAGTCCTGAAACATCTGAAAAACACAGCTTAGAGAGCATAGGGCACTTCCACTCATGGGGGTATAAATTGGGAAAATTAAAAATCAGCAAGACACAAGCACCCCAAAGTTTAGGGCTGCTCTGTTGACCAGGACCTCCACTTCATTCCACCTTAAATATCCCAGGAAAGAGAAAAATGGATAAAGAAGTTGTGGTCCTTATGTACAATGGAATATCACTCAGCCATGAAATCAATGTCGTAAGGTTAGTAGCAGCATGATGAGTGGATTTAGGTACGACGATTCTAAGTGAAATAAGTCACCCAGAAAAGGACACTTCTCATAAGGTATCACTGATAGAGGGAATGTAAAAACCGTTACACTTGAACTGAATTACAAAACAGAACAGAGTCACACATGCAGAAAACACACTATGGCTGCTTAACGGGAAAGGTGAGGTGGGGTGATACATAAAACAAGGGTATCAAATTAGCTCAGATACCGTTCCATAAACCCAATATGTAATAGACAAGACCTACTCCTTGCTCAGAGAACTGGACTCAACACGCCCTATTCACCGCACAAGAATATATCTGACTAATAATAATCGTAAAACCTATGTATTGATATCTCTCTGTTAGTGTGTCAAGTGGGTGTAAAGCGGCATAAACACAGCAGTGAAAAGCAGCTAAACCCCATTATAAAAATAAATTACTTTGAAACACCCATGAAACAAAGACAGTGAAAGAGAGAGAAATTCTTACACAATGCGTTCAGGGGCTGTGATGCAACCTGGATTGACCATATCCAGACGCACAGCTGGATGAGACATAAGGGTGGACACTCTTGGGGCTGAGAGGTTTGGTGAGGTTGGGTGAGCAAACGCAGACCCTTTAAAGTTATACTGCGTGGTACCCATCGCATGGGTCCCAAATCTCCAGGTTCAAGGGCATCTTCCTACATCAAAAACATGCATGAGAAACCCAGAAGATGGTACACCGTGTGATGGGGAAAGGTTTCTAAAACGCACCTCATTTCTCATCTCCTTGTGCCCGGGTTCGCCATTCCAGCTGCTTTACTAGCAAGCTCCCTACTTGGAGCATCAGCACCTTTAACCTCCTGTTCCATACAGGTTGCAATTTGTCCTGAGGATAAACGGGAAGACGTGGAACCAAGGAGAGACTAGCTCTTGGTGTTGGGACAGGCACAGGTCACTCTATTTTCCCATCAGAAAGAAGAATTAACCACAGGCTCAGCCTGCCCCCCGGAACCAGAACAGGGCCTGAAGCCATTCTGCGATTTTGCGGCCAGCTCCCATAAAAACGAGTTGTAAAATGGAGGTTCAGGGCACTGCAATTCACAAACCTGCAGAGTTATAAATGATAACTCTCGTCCACAAATATATTGAGGGAAGGCAAAGAAGAGGATTTGAAATCAAGGCAGAAGTGCAGGAAACAGATTTCAGGAGGTAGATACGAATCGCCTTTAAAGCACATGAAAAGCGGCAAAACGTTGACAATGATGCCCTTGGCCAAAAAGGGCGTCTGCGTTTTTTCCTGAATATATTCAGGAAAAAACGCAGACGCCCTTTTTGGCCAACCAAGCAACCTGGAAAGGCAAATCAGCGCTACAAAGAAGTCTCGCTTCCCATCGGTCAAAAGGGCCATGCTGAAAAAAGTGTCAAAACCAGAAATGCAGGACAGGCCATGGAGAAATGGGAGCCTTGCTACACTGATGGGCGGGATGTAAATTGCCAAGAGCCACTCCGGAGAAGTGTCCGGTGAGTCCTGAAACATCTGAAAAACACAGCTTAGAGAGCATAGGGCACTTCCACTCATGGGGGTATAAATTGGGAAAATTAAAAATCAGCAAGACACAAGCACCCCAAAGTTTAGGGCTGCTCTGTTGACCAGGACCTCCACTTCATTCCACCTTAAATATCCCAGGAAAGAGAAAAATGGATAAAGAAGTTGTGGTCCTTATGTACAATGGAATATCACTCAGCCATGAAATCAATGTCGTAAGGTTAGTAGCAGCATGATGAGTGGATTTAGGTACGACGATTCTAAGTGAAATAAGTCACACAGAAAAGGACACTTCTCATAAGGTATCACTGATAGAGGGAATGTAAAAACCGTTACACTTGAACTGAATTACAAAACAGAACAGAGTCACACATGCAGAAAACACACTATGGCTGCTTAACGGGAAAGGTGAGGTGGGGTGATACATAAAACAAGGGTATCAAATTAGCTCAGATACCGTTCCATAAACCCAATATGTAATAGACAAGACCTACTCCTTGCTCAGAGAACTGGACTCAACACGCCCTATTCACCGCACAAGAATATATCTGACTAATAATAATCGTAAAACCTATGTATTGATATCTCTCTGTTAGTGTGTCAAGTGGGTGTAAAGCGGCATAAGCACAGCAGTGAAAAGCAGCTAAACCCCATTATAAAAATAAATTACTTTGAAACACCCATGAAACAAAGACAGTGAAAGAGAGAGAAATTCTTACACAATGCGTTCAGGGGCTGTGATGCAACCTGGATTGACCATATCTAGACGCACAGCTGGATGAGACATAAGGGTGGACACTCTTGGGGCTGAGAGGTTTGGTGAGGTTGGGTGAGCAAACGCAGACCCTTTAAAGTAATACTGCGTGGTACCCATCGCATGGGTCCCAAATCTCCAGGTTCAAGGGCATCTTCCTACATCAAAAACATGCATGAGAAACCCAGAAGATGGTACACCGTGTGATGGGGAAAGGTTTCTAAAACGCACCTCATTTCTCATCTCCTTGTGCCCGGGTTCGCCATTCCAGCTGCTTTACTAGCAAGCTCCCTACTTGGAGCATCAGCACCTTTAACCTCCTGTTCCATACAGGTTGCAATTTGTCCTGAGGATAAACGGGAAGACGTGGAACCAACGAGAGACTAGCTCTTGGTGTTGGGACAGGCACAGGTCACTCTATTTTCCCATCAGAAAGAAGAATCAACCACAGGCTCAGCCTGCCCCCCGGAACCAGAACAGGGCCTGAAGCCATTCTGCGATTTTGCGGCCAGCTCCCATAAAAACGAGTTGTAAAATGGAGGTTCAGGGCACTGCAATTCACAAACCTGCAGAGTTATAAATGATAACTCTCGTCCACAAATATATTGAGGGAAGGCAAAGAAGAGGATTTGAAATCAAGGCAGAATTGCAGGAAACAGATTTCAGGAGGTAGATACGAATCGCCTTTAAAGCACATGAAAAGCGGCAAAACGTTGACAATGATGCCCTTGGCCAAAAAGGGCGTATGCGTTTTTTCCTGAATATATTCAGGAAAAAACGCATACGCCCTTCTGTCCAACCAAGGAACCTGGAAAGGCAAATCAGCGCTACAAAGAAGTCTCGCTTCCCATCGGTCAAAAGGGCCATGCTGAAAAAAGTGTCAAAACCAGAAATGCAGGACAGGCCATGGAGAAATGGGAGCCTTGCTACACTGATGGGCGGGATGTAAATTGCCAACAGCCACTCTGGAGAAGTGTCCGGTGTGTCCTGAAACATCTGAAAAACACAGCTTAGAGAGCATAGGGCACTTCCACTCATGGGGGTATAAATTGGGAAAATTAAAAATCAGCAAGACACAAGCACCCCAAAGTTTAGGGCTGCTCTGTTGACCAGGACCTCCACTTCATTCCACCTTAAATATCCCAGGAAAGAGAAAAATGGATAAAGAAGTTGTGGTCCTTATGTACAATGGAATATCACTCAGCCAGGAAATCAATGTCGTAAGGTTAGTAGCAGCATGATGAGTGGATTTAGGTACGACGATTCTAAGTGAAATAAGTCACACAGAAAAGGACACTTCTCATAAGGTATCACTGATAGAGGGAATGTAAAAACGGTTACACTTGAACTGAATTACAAAACAGAACAGAGTCACACATGCAGAAAACACACTATGGCTGCTTAACGGGAAAGGTGAGGTGGGGTGATACATAAAACAAGGGTATCAAATTAGCTCAGATACCGTTCCATAATCCCAATATGTAATAGACAAGACCTACTCCTTGCTCAGGGAACTGGACTCAACACGCCCTATTCACCACACAAGAATATATCTGACTAATAATAATCGTAAAACCTATGTATTGATATCTCTCTGTTAGTGTGTCAAGTGGGTGTAAAGCGGCATAAACACAGCAGTGAAAAGCAGCTAAACCCCATTATAAAAATAAATTACTTTGAAACACCCATGAAACAAAGACAGTGAAAGAGAGAGAAATTCTTACACAATGCGTTCAGGGGCTGTGATGCAACCTGGATTGACCATATCTAGACGCACAGCTGGATGAGACATAAGGGTGGACACTCTTGGGGCTGAGAGGTTTGGTGAGGTTGGGTGAGCAAACGCAGACCCTTTAAAGTAATACTGCGTGGTACCCATCGCATGGGTCCCAAATCTCCAGGTTCAAGGGCATCTTCCTACATCAAAAACATGCATGAGAAACCCAGAAGATGGTACACCGTGTGATGGGGAAAGGTTTCTAAAACGCACCTCATTTCTCATCTCCTTGTGCCCGGGTTCGCCATTCCAGCCGCTTTACTAGCAAGCTCCCTACTTGGAGCATCAGCACCTTTAACCTCCTGTTCCATACAGGTTGCAATTTGTCCTGAGGATAAACGGGAAGACGTGGAACCAACGAGAGACTAGCTCTTGGTGTTGGGACAGGCACAGGTCACTCTATTTTCCCATCAGAAAGAAGAATTAACCACAGGCTCAGCCTGCCCCCCCGGAACCAGAACAGGGCCTGAAGCCATTCTGCGATTTTGCGGCCAGCTCCCATAAAAACGAGTTGTAAAATGGAGGTTCAGGGCACTGCAATTCACAAACCTGCAGAGTTATAAATGATAACTCTCGTCCACAAATATATTGAGGGAAGGCAAAGAAGAGGATTTGAAATCAAGGCAGAATTGCAGGAAACAGATTTCAGGAGGTAGATACGAATCGCCTTTAAAGCACATGAAAAGCGGCAAAACGTTGACAATGATGCCCTTGGCCAAAAAGGGCGTATGCGTTTTTTCCTGAATATATTCAGGAAAAAACGCATACGCCCTTTTTGGCCAACCAAGCAACCTGGAAAGGCAAATCAGCGCTACAAAGAAGTCTCGCTTCCCATCGGTCAAAAGGGCCATGCTGAAAAAAGTGTCAAAACCAGAAATGCAGGACAGGCCATGGAGAAATGGGAGCCTTGCTACACTGATGGGCGGGATGTAAATTGCCAAGAGCCACTCTGGAGAAGTGTCCGGTGAGTCCTGAAACATCTGAAAAACACAGCTTAGAGAGCATAGGGCACTTCCACTCATGGGGGTATAAATTGGGAAAATTAAAAATCAGCAAGACACAAGCACCCCAAAGTTTAGGGCTGCTCTGTTGACCAGGACCTCCACTTCATTCCACCTTAAATATCCCAGGAAAGAGAAAAATGGATAAAGAAGTTGTGGTCCTTATGTACAATGGAATATCACTCAGCCAGGAAATCAATGTCGTAAGGTTAGTAGCAGCATGATGAGTGGATTTAGGTACGACGATTCTAAGTGAAATAAGTCACACAGAAAAGGACACTTCTCATAAGGTATCACTGATAGAGGGAATGTAAAAACGGTTACACTTGAACTGAATTACAAAACAGAACAGAGTCACACATGCAGAAAACACACTATGGCTGCTTAACGGGAAAGGTGAGGTGGGGTGATACATAAAACAAGGGTATCACATTAGCTCAGATACCGTTCCATAATCCCAATATGTAATAGACAAGACCTACTCCTTGCTCAGGGAACTGGACTCAACACGCCCTATTCACCACACAAGAATATATCTGACTAATAATAATCGTAAAACCTATGTATTGATATCTCTCTGTTAGTGTGTCAAGTGGGTGTAAAGCGGCATAAACACAGCAGTGAAAAGCAGCTAAACCCCATTATAAAAATAAATTACTTTGAAACACCCATGAAACAAAGACAGTGAAAGAGAGAGAAATTCTTACACAATGCGTTCAGGGGCTGTGATGCAACCTGGATTGACCATATCTAGACGCACAGCTGGATGAGACATAAGGTGGACACTCTTGGGGCTGAGAGGTTTGGTGAGGTTGGGTGAGCAAACGCAGACCCTTTAAAGTAATACTGCGTGGTACCCATCGCATGGGTCCCAAATCTCCAGGTTCAAGGGCATCTTCCTACATCAAAAACATGCATGAGAAACCCAGAAGATGGTACACCGTGTGATGGGGAAATGTTTCTAAAACGCACCTCATTTCTCATCTCCTTGTGCCCGGGTTCGCCATTCCAGCCGCTTTACTAGCAATCTCCCTACTTGGAGCATCAGCACCTTTAACCTCCTGTTCCATACAGGTTGCAATTTGTCCTGAGGATAAACGGGGAGACGTGGAACCAACGAGAGACTAGCTCTTGGTGTTGGGACAGGCACAGGTCACTCTATTTTCCCATCAGAAAGAAGAATTAACCACAGGCTCAGCCTGCCCCCCGGAACCAGAACAGGGCCTGAAGCCATTCTGCGATTTTGCGGCCAGCTCCCATAAAAACGAGTTGTAAAATGGAGGTTCAGGGCACTGCAATTCACAAACCTGCAGAGTTATAAATGATAACTCTCGTCCACAAATATATTGAGGGAAGGCAAAGAAGAGGATTTGAAATCAAGGCAGAATTGCAGGAAACAGATTTCAGGAGGTAGATACGAATCGCCTTTAAAGCACATGAAAAGCGGCAAAACGTTGACAATGATGCCCTTGGCCAAAAAGGGCGTATGCGTTTTTTCCTGAATATATTCAGGAAAAAACGCAGACGCCCTTTTTGGCCAACCAAGCAACCTGGAAAGGCAAATCAGCGCTACAAAGAAGTCTCGCTTCCCATCGGTCAAAAGGGCCATGCTGAAAAAAGTGTCAAAACCAGAAATGCAGGACAGGCCATGGAGAAATGGGAGCCTTGCTACACTGATGGGCGGGATGTAAATTGCCAAGAGCCACTCTGGAGAAGTGTCCGGTGAGTCCTGAAACATCTGAAAAACACAGCTTAGAGAGCATAGGGCACTTCCACTCATGGGGGTATAAATTGGGAAAATTAAAAATCAGCAAGACACAAGCACCCCAAAGTTTAGGGCTGCTCTGTTGACCAGGACCTCCACTTCATTCCACCTTAAATATCCCAGGAAAGAGAAAAATGGATAAAGAAGTTGTGGTCCTTATGTACAATGGAATATCACTCAGCCATGAAATCAATGTCGTAAGGTTAGTAGCAGCATGATGAGTGGATTTAGGTACGACGATTCTAAGTGAAATAAGTCACACAGAAAAGGACACTTCTCATAAGGTATCACTGATAGAGGGAATGTAAAAACCGTTACACTTGAACTGAATTACAAAACAGAACAGAGTCACACATGCAGAAAACACACTATGGCTGCTTAACGGGAAAGGTGAGGTGGGGTGATACATAAAACAAGGGTATCAAATTAGCTCAGATACCGTTCCATAAACCCAATATGTAATAGACAAGACCTACTCCTTGCTCAGAGAACTGGACTCAACACGCCCTATTCACCGCACAAGAATATATCTGACTAATAATAATCGTAAAACCTATGTATTGATATCTCTCTGTTAGTGTGTCAAGTGGGTGTAAAGCGGCATAAACACAGCAGTGAAAAGCAGCTAAACCCCATTATAAAAATAAATTACTTTGAAACACCCATGAAACAAAGACAGTGAAAGAGAGAGAAATTCTTACACAATGCGTTCAGGGGCTGTGATGCAACCTGGATTGACCATATCCAGACGCACAGCTGGATGAGACATAAGGGTGGACACTCTTGGGGCTGAGAGGTTTGGTGAGGTTGGGTGAGCAAACGCAGACCCTTTAAAGTTATACTGCGTGGTACCCATCGCATGGGTCCCAAATCTCCAGGTTCAAGGGCATCTTCCTACATCAAAAACATGCATGAGAAACCCAGAAGATGGTACACCGTGTGATGGGGAAAGGTTTCTAAAACGCACCTCATTTCTCATCTCCTTGTGCCCGGGTTCGCCATTCCAGCTGCTTTACTAGCAAGCTCCCTACTTGGAGCATCAGCACCTTTAACCTCCTGTTCCATACAGGTTGCAATTTGTCCTGAGGATAAACGGGAAGACGTGGAACCAAGGAGAGACTAGCTCTTGGTGTTGGGACAGGCACAGGTCACTCTATTTTCCCATCAGAAAGAAGAATTAACCACAGGCTCAGCCTGCCCCCCGGAACCAGAACAGGGCCTGAAGCCATTCTGCGATTTTGCGGCCAGCTCCCATAAAAACGAGTTGTAAAATGGAGGTTCAGGGCACTGCAATTCACAAACCTGCAGAGTTATAAATGATAACTCTCGTCCACAAATATATTGAGGGAAGGCAAAGAAGAGGATTTGAAATCAAGGCAGAATTGCAGGAAACAGATTTCAGGAGGTAGATACGAATCGCCTTTAAAGCACATGAAAAGCGGCAAAACGTTGACAATGATGCCCTTGGCCAAAAAGGGCGTCTGCGTTTTTTCCTGAATATATTCAGGAAAAAACGCAGACGCCCTTTTTGGCCAACCAAGCAACCTGGAAAGGCAAATCAGCGCTACAAAGAAGTCTCGCTTCCCATCGGTCAAAAGGGCCATGCTGAAAAAAGTGTCAAAACCAGAAATGCAGGACAGGCCATGGAGAAATGGGAGCCTTGCTACACTGATGGGCGGGATGTAAATTGCCAAGAGCCACTCCGGAGAAGTGTCCGGTGAGTCCTGAAACATCTGAAAAACACAGCTTAGAGAGCATAGGGCACTTCCACTCATGGGGGTATAAATTGGGAAAATTAAAAATCAGCAAGACACAAGCACCCCAAAGTTTAGGGCTGCTCTGTTGACCAGGACCTCCACTTCATTCCACCTTAAATATCCCAGGAAAGAGAAAAATGGATAAAGAAGTTGTGGTCCTTATGTACAATGGAATATCACTCAGCCATGAAATCAATGTCGTAAGGTTAGTAGCAGCATGATGAGTGGATTTAGGTACGACGATTCTAAGTGAAATAAGTCACACAGAAAAGGACACTTCTCATAAGGTATCACTGATAGAGGGAATGTAAAAACCGTTACACTTGAACTGAATTACAAAACAGAACAGAGTCACACATGCAGAAAACACACTATGGCTGCTTAACGGGAAAGGTGAGGTGGGGTGATACATAAAACAAGGGTATCAAATTAGCTCAGATACCGTTCCATAAACCCAATATGTAATAGACAAGACCTACTCCTTGCTCAGAGAACTGGACTCAACACGCCCTATTCACCGCACAAGAATATATCTGACTAATAATAATCGTAAAACCTATGTATTGATATCTCTCTGTTAGTGTGTCAAGTGGGTGTAAAGCGGCATAAACACAGCAGTGAAAAGCAGCTAAACCCCATTATAAAAATAAATTACTTTGAAACACCCATGAAACAAAGACAGTGAAAGAGAGAGAAATTCTTACACAATGCGTTCAGGGGCTGTGATGCAACCTGGATTGACCATATCCAGACGCACAGCTGGATGAGACATAAGGGTGGACACTCTTGGGGCTGAGAGGTTTGGTGAGGTTGGGTGAGCAAACGCAGACCCTTTAAAGTTATACTGCGTGGTACCCATCGCATGGGTCCCAAATCTCCAGGTTCAAGGGCATCTTCCTACATCAAAAACATGCATGAGAAACCCAGAAGATGGTACACCGTGTGATGGGGAAAGGTTTCTAAAACGCACCTCATTTCTCATCTCCTTGTGCCCGGGTTCGCCATTCCAGCTGCTTTACTAGCAAGCTCCCTACTTGGAGAATCAGCACCTTTAACCTCCTGTTCCATACAGGTTGCAATTTGTCCTGAGGATAAACGGGAAGACGTGGAACCAAGGAGAGACTAGCTCTTGGTGTTGGGACAGGCACAGGTCACTCTATTTTCCCATCAGAAAGAAGAATTAACCACAGGCTCAGCCTGCCCCCCGGAACCAGAACAGGGCCTGAAGCCATTCTGCGATTTTGCGGCCAGCTCCCATAAAAACGAGTTGTAAAATGGAGGTTCAGGGCACTGCAATTCACAAACCTGCAGAGTTATAAATGATAACTCTCGTCCACAAATATATTGAGGGAAGGCAAAGAAGAGGATTTGAAATCAAGGCAGAATTGCAGGAAACAGATTTCAGGAGGTAGATACGAATCGCCTTTAAAGCACATGAAAAGCGGCAAAACGTTGACAATGATGCCCTTGGCCAAAAAGGGCGTCTGCGTTTTTTCCTGAATATATTCAGGAAAAAACGCAGACGCCCTTTTTGGCCAACCAAGCAACCTGGAAAGGCAAATCAGCGCTACAAAGAAGTCTCGCTTCCCATCGGTCAAAAGGGCCATGCTGAAAAAAGTGTCAAAACCAGAAATGCAGGACAGGCCATGGAGAAATGGGAGCCTTGCTACACTGATGGGCGGGATGTAAATTGCCAAGAGCCACTCCGGAGAAGTGTCCGGTGAGTCCTGAAACATCTGAAAAACACAGCTTAGAGAGCATAGGGCACTTCCACTCATGGGGGTATAAATTGGGAAAATTAAAAATCAGCAAGACACAAGCACCCCAAAGTTTAGGGCTGCTCTGTTGACCAGGACCTCCACTTCATTCCACCTTAAATATCCCAGGAAAGAGAAAAATGGATAAAGAAGTTGTGGTCCTTATGTACAATGGAATATCACTCAGCCATGAAATCAATGTCGTAAGGTTAGTAGCAGCATGATGAGTGGATTTAGGTACGACGATTCTAAGTGAAATAAGTCACACAGAAAAGGACACTTCTCATAAGGTATCACTGATAGAGGGAATGTAAAAACCGTTACACTTGAACTGAATTACAAAACAGAACAGAGTCACACATGCAGAAAACACACTATGGCTGCTTAACGGGAAAGGTGAGGTGGGGTGATACATAAAACAAGGGTATCAAATTAGCTCAGATACCGTTCCATAAACCCAATATGTAATAGACAAGACCTACTCCTTGCTCAGAGAACTGGACTCAACACGCCCTATTCACCGCACAAGAATATATCTGACTAATAATAATCGTAAAACCTATGTATTGATATCTCTCTGTTAGTGTGTCAAGTGGGTGTAAAGCGGCATAAACACAGCAGTGAAAAGCAGCTAAACCCCATTATAAAAATAAATTACTTTGAAACACCCATGAAACAAAGACAGTGAAAGAGAGAGAAATTCTTACACAATGCGTTCAGGGGCTGTGATGCAACCTGGATTGACCATATCCAGACGCACAGCTGGATGAGACATAAGGGTGGACACTCTTGGGGCTGAGAGGTTTGGTGAGGTTGGGTGAGCAAACGCAGACCCTTTAAAGTTATACTGCGTGGTACCCATCGCATGGGTCCCAAATCTCCAGGTTCAAGGGCATCTTCCTACATCAAAAACATGCATGAGAAACCCAGAAGATGGTACACCGTGTGATGGGGAAAGGTTTCTAAAACGCACCTCATTTCTCATCTCCTTGTGCCCGGGTTCGCCATTCCAGCTGCTTTACTAGCAAGCTCCCTACTTGGAGAATCAGCACCTTTAACCTCCTGTTCCATACAGGTTGCAATTTGTCCTGAGGATAAACGGGAAGACGTGGAACCAACGAGAGACTAGCTCTTGGTGTTGGGACAGGCACAGGTCACTCTATTTTCCCATCAGAAAGAAGAATTAACCACAGGCTCAGCCTGCCCCCCGGAACCAGAACAGGGCCTGAAGCCATTCTGCGATTTTGCGGCCAGCTCCCATAAAAACGAGTTGTAAAATGGAGGTTCAGGGCACTGCAATTCACAAACCTGCAGAGTTATAAATGATAACTCTCGTCCACAAATATATTGAGGGAAGGCAAAGAAGAGGATTTGAAATCAAGGCAGAATTGCAGGAAACAGATTTCAGGAGGTAGATACGAATCGCCTTTAAAGCACATGAAAAGCGGCAAAACGTTGACAATGATGCCCTTGGCCAAAAAGGGCGTCTGCGTTTTTTCCTGAATATATTCAGGAAAAAACGCAGACGCCCTTTTTGGCCAACCAAGCAACCTGGAAAGGCAAATCAGCGCTACAAAGAAGTCTCGCTTCCCATCGGTCAAAAGGGCCATGCTGAAAAAAGTGTCAAAACCAGAAATGCAGGACAGGCCATGGAGAAATGGGAGCCTTGCTACACTGATGGGCGGGATGTAAATTGCCAAGAGCCACTCCGGAGAAGTGTCCGGTGAGTCCTGAAACATCTGAAAAACACAGCTTAGAGAGCATAGGGCACTTCCACTCATGGGGGTATAAATTGGGAAAATTAAAAATCAGCAAGACACAAGCACCCCAAAGTTTAGGGCTGCTCTGTTGACCAGGACCTCCACTTCATTCCACCTTAAATATCCCAGGAAAGAGAAAAATGGATAAAGAAGTTGTGGTCCTTATGTACAATGGAATATCACTCAGCCATGAAATCAATGTCGTAAGGTTAGTAGCAGCATGATGAGTGGATTTAGGTACGACGATTCTAAGTGAAATAAGTCACACAGAAAAGGACACTTCTCATAAGGTATCACTGATAGAGGGAATGTAAAAACCGTTACACTTGAACTGAATTACAAAACAGAACAGAGTCACACATGCAGAAAACACACTATGGCTGCTTAACGGGAAAGGTGAGGTGGGGTGATACATAAAACAAGGGTATCAAATTAGCTCAGATACCGTTCCATAAACCCAATATGTAATACACAAGACCTACTCCTTGCTCAGAGAACTGGACTCAACACGCCCTATTCACCGCACAAGAATATATCTGACTAATAATAATCGTAAAACCTATGTATTGATATCTCTCTGTTAGTGTGTCAAGTGGGTGTAAAGCGGCATAAACACAGCAGTGAAAAGCAGCTAAACCCCATTATAAAAATAAATTACTTTGAAACACCCATGAAACAAAGACAGTGAAAGAGAGAGAAATTCTTACACAATGCGTTCAGGGGCTGTGATGCAACCTGGATTGACCATATCTAGACGCACAGCTGGATGAGACATAAGGGTGGACACTCTTGGGGCTGAGAGGTTTGGTGAGGTTGGGTGAGCAAACGCAGACCCTTTAAAGTAATACTGCGTGGTACCCATCGCATGGGTCCCAAATCTCCAGGTTCAAGGGCATCTTCCTACATCAAAAACATGCATGAGAAACCCAGAAGATGGTACACCGTGTGATGGGGAAAGGTTTCTAAAACGCACCTCATTTCTCATCTCCTTGTGCCCGGGTTCGCCATTCCAGCCGCTTTACTAGCAAGCTCCCTACTTGGAGCATCAGCACCTTTAACCTCCTGTTCCATACAGGTTGCAATTTGTCCTGAGGATAAACGGGAAGACGTGGAACCAACGAGAGACTAGCTCTTGGTGTTGGGACAGGCACAGGTCACTCTATTTTCCCATCAGAAAGAAGAATTAACCACAGGCTCAGCCTGCCCCCCCGGAACCAGAACAGGGCCTGAAGCCATTCTGCGATTTTGCGGCCAGCTCCCATAAAAACGAGTTGTAAAATGGAGGTTCAGGGCACTGCAATTCACAAACCTGCAGAGTTATAAATGATAACTCTCGTCCACAAATATATTGAGGGAAGGCAAAGAAGAGGATTTGAAATCAAGGCAGAATTGCAGGAAACAGATTTCAGGAGGTAGATACGAATCGCCTTTAAAGCACATGAAAAGCGGCAAAACGTTGACAATGATGCCCTTGGCCAAAAAGGGCGTATGCGTTTTTTCCTGAATATATTCAGGAAAAAACGCATACGCCCTTTTTGGCCAACCAAGCAACCTGGAAAGGCAAATCAGCGCTACAAAGAAGTCTCGCTTCCCATCGGTCAAAAGGGCCATGCTGAAAAAAGTGTCAAAACCAGAAATGCAGGACAGGCCATGGAGAAATGGGAGCCTTGCTACACTGATGGGCGGGATGTAAATTGCCAAGAGCCACTCTGGAGAAGTGTCCGGTGAGTCCTGAAACATCTGAAAAACACAGCTTAGAGAGCATAGGGCACTTCCACTCATGGGGGTATAAATTGGGAAAATTAAAAATCAGCAAGACACAAGCACCCCAAAGTTTAGGGCTGCTCTGTTGACCAGGACCTCCACTTCATTCCACCTTAAATATCCCAGGAAAGAGAAAAATGGATAAAGAAGTTGTGGTCCTTATGTACAATGGAATATCACTCAGCCAGGAAATCAATGTCGTAAGGTTAGTAGCAGCATGATGAGTGGATTTAGGTACGACGATTCTAAGTGAAATAAGTCACACAGAAAAGGACACTTCTCATAAGGTATCACTGATAGAGGGAATGTAAAAACGGTTACACTTGAACTGAATTACAAAACAGAACAGAGTCACACATGCAGAAAACACACTATGGCTGCTTAACGGGAAAGGTGAGGTGGGGTGATACATAAAACAAGGGTATCAAATTAGCTCAGATACCGTTCCATAATCCCAATATGTAATAGACAAGACCTACTCCTTGCTCAGGGAACTGGACTCAACACGCCCTATTCACCACACAAGAATATATCTGACTAATAATAATCGTAAAACCTATGTATTGATATCTCTCTGTTAGTGTGTCAAGTGGGTGTAAAGCGGCATAAACACAGCAGTGAAAAGCAGCTAAACCCCATTATAAAAATAAATTACTTTGAAACACCCATGAAACAAAGACAGTGAAAGAGAGAGAAATTCTTACACAATGCGTTCAGGGGCTGTGATGCAACCTGGATTGACCATATCTAGACGCACAGCTGGATGAGACATAAGGTGGACACTCTTGGGGCTGAGAGGTTTGGTGAGGTTGGGTGAGCAAACGCAGACCCTTTAAAGTAATACTGCGTGGTACCCATCGCATGGGTCCCAAATCTCCAGGTTCAAGGGCATCTTCCTACATCAAAACCATGCATGAGAAACCCAGAAGATGGTACACCGTGTGATGGGGAAAGGTTTCTAAAACGCACCTCATTTCTCATCTCCTTGTGCCCGGGTTCGCCATTCCAGCCGCTTTACTAGCAATCTCCCTACTTGGAGCATCAGCACCTTTAACCTCCTGTTCCATACAGGTTGCAATTTGTCCTGAGGATAAACGGGGAGACGTGGAACCAACGAGAGACTAGCTCTTGGTGTTGGGACAGGCACAGGTCACTCTATTTTCCCATCAGAAAGAAGAATTAACCACAGGCTCAGCCTGCCCCCCGGAACCAGAACAGGGCCTGAAGCCATTCTGCGATTTTGCGGCCAGCTCCCATAAAAACGAGTTGTAAAATGGAGGTTCAGGGCACTGCAATTCACAAACCTGCAGAGTTATAAATGATAACTCTCGTCCACAAATATATTGAGGGAAGGCAAAGAAGAGGATTTGAAATCAAGGCAGAATTGCAGGAAACAGATTTCAGGAGGTAGATACGAATCGCCTTTAAAGCACATGAAAAGCGGCAAAACGTTGACAATGATGCCCTTGGCCAAAAAGGGCGTCTGCGTTTTTTCCTGAATATATTCAGGAAAAAACGCAGACGCCCTTTTTGGCCAACCAAGCAACCTGGAAAGGCAAATCAGCGCTACAAAGAAGTCTCGCTTCCCATCGGTCAAAAGGGCCATGCTGAAAAAAGTGTCAAAACCAGAAATGCAGGACAGGCCATGGAGAAATGGGAGCCTTGCTACACTGATGGGCGGGATGTAAATTGCCAAGAGCCACTCCGGAGAAGTGTCCGGTGAGTCCTGAAACATCTGAAAAACACAGCTTAGAGAGCATAGGGCACTTCCACTCATGGGGGTATAAATTGGGAAAATTAAAAATCAGCAAGACACAAGCACCCCAAAGTTTAGGGCTGCTCTGTTGACCAGGACCTCCACTTCATTCCACCTTAAATATCCCAGGAAAGAGAAAAATGGATAAAGAAGTTGTGGTCCTTATGTACAATGGAATATCACTCAGCCATGAAATCAATGTCGTAAGGTTAGTAGCAGCATGATGAGTGGATTTAGGTACGACGATTCTAAGTGAAATAAGTCACACAGAAAAGGACACTTCTCATAAGGTATCACTGATAGAGGGAATGTAAAAACCGTTACACTTGAACTGAATTACAAAACAGAACAGAGTCACACATGCAGAAAACACACTATGGCTGCTTAACGGGAAAGGTGAGGTGGGGTGATACATAAAACAAGGGTATCAAATTAGCTCAGATACCGTTCCATAAACCCAATATGTAATAGACAAGACCTACTCCTTGCTCAGAGAACTGGACTCAACACGCCCTATTCACCGCACAAGAATATATCTGACTAATAATAATCGTAAAACCTATGTATTGATATCTCTCTGTTAGTGTGTCAAGTGGGTGTAAAGCGGCATAAACACAGCAGTGAAAAGCAGCTAAACCCCATTATAAAAATAAATTACTTTGAAACACCCATGAAACAAAGACAGTGAAAGAGAGAGAAATTCTTACACAATGCGTTCAGGGGCTGTGATGCAACCTGGATTGACCATATCCAGACGCACAGCTGGATGAGACATAAGGGTGGACACTCTTGGGGCTGAGAGGTTTGGTGAGGTTGGGTGAGCAAACGCAGACCCTTTAAAGTTATACTGCGTGGTACCCATCGCATGGGTCCCAAATCTCCAGGTTCAAGGGCATCTTCCTACATCAAAAACATGCATGAGAAACCCAGAAGATGGTACACCGTGTGATGGGGAAAGGTTTCTAAAACGCACCTCATTTCTCATCTCCTTGTGCCCGGGTTCGCCATTCCAGCTGCTTTACTAGCAAGCTCCCTACTTGGAGCATCAGCACCTTTAACCTCCTGTTCCATACAGGTTGCAATTTGTCCTGAGGATAAACGGGAAGACGTGGAACCAACGAGAGACTAGCTCTTGGTGTTGGGACAGGCACAGGTCACTCTATTTTCCCATCAGAAAGAAGAATTAACCACAGGCTCAGCCTGCCCCCCGGAACCAGAACAGGGCCTGAAGCCATTCTGCGATTTTGCGGCCAGCTCCCATAAAAACGAGTTGTAAAATGGAGGTTCAGGGCACTGCAATTCACAAACCTGCAGAGTTATAAATGATAACTCTCGTCCACAAATATATTGAGGGAAGGCAAAGAAGAGGATTTGAAATCAAGGCAGAATTGCAGGAAACAGATTTCAGGAGGTAGATACGAATCGCCTTTAAAGCACATGAAAAGCGGCAAAACGTTGACAATGATGCCCTTGGCCAAAAAGGGCGTCTGCGTTTTTTCCTGAATATATTCAGGAAAAAACGCAGACGCCCTTTTTGGCCAACCAAGCAACCTGGAAAGGCAAATCAGCGCTACAAAGAAGTCTCGCTTCCCATCGGTCAAAAGGGCCATGCTGAAAAAAGTGTCAAAACCAGAAATGCAGGACAGGCCATGGAGAAATGGGAGCCTTGCTACACTGATGGGCGGGATGTAAATTGCCAAGAGCCACTCCGGAGAAGTGTCCGGTGAGTCCTGAAACATCTGAAAAACACAGCTTAGAGAGCATAGGGCACTTCCACTCATGGGGGTATAAATTGGGAAAATTAAAAATCAGCAAGACACAAGCACCCCAAAGTTTAGGGCTGCTCTGTTGACCAGGACCTCCACTTCATTCCACCTTAAATATCCCAGGAAAGAGAAAAATGGATAAAGAAGTTGTGGTCCTTATGTACAATGGAATATCACTCAGCCATGAAATCAATGTCGTAAGGTTAGTAGCAGCATGATGAGTGGATTTAGGTACGACGATTCTAAGTGAAATAAGTCACACAGAAAAGGACACTTCTCATAAGGTATCACTGATAGAGGGAATGTAAAAACCGTTACACTTGAACTGAATTACAAAACAGAACAGAGTCACACATGCAGAAAACACACTATGGCTGCTTAACGGGAAAGGTGAGGTGGGGTGATACATAAAACAAGGGTATCAAATTAGCTCAGATACCGTTCCATAAACCCAATATGTAATAGACAAGACCTACTCCTTGCTCAGAGAACTGGACTCAACACGCCCTATTCACCGCACAAGAATATATCTGACTAATAATAATCGTAAAACCTATGTATTGATATCTCTCTGTTAGTGTGTCAAGTGGGTGTAAAGCGGCATAAACACAGCAGTGAAAAGCAGCTAAACCCCATTATAAAAATAAATTACTTTGAAACACCCATGAAACAAAGACAGTGAAAGAGAGAGAAATTCTTACACAATGCGTTCAGGGGCTGTGATGCAACCTGGATTGACCATATCTAGACGCACAGCTGGATGAGACATAAGGGTGGACACTCTTGGGGCTGAGAGGTTTGGTGAGGTTGGGTGAGCAAACGCAGACCCTTTAAAGTAATACTGCGTGGTACCCATCGCATGGGTCCCAAATCTCCAGGTTCAAGGGCATCTTCCTACATCAAAAACATGCATGAGAAACCCAGAAGATGGTACACCGTGTGATGGGGAAAGGTTTCTAAAACGCACCTCATTTCTCATCTCCTTGTGCCCGGGTTCGCCATTCCAGCCGCTTTACTAGCAAGCTCCCTACTTGGAGCATCAGCACCTTTAACCTCCTGTTCCATACAGGTTGCAATTTGTCCTGAGGATAAACGGGAAGACGTGGAACCAACGAGAGACTAGCTCTTGGTGTTGGGACAGGCACAGGTCACTCTATTTTCCCATCAGAAAGAAGAATTAACCACAGGCTCAGCCTGCCCCCCCGGAACCAGAACAGGGCCTGAAGCCATTCTGCGATTTTGCGGCCAGCTCCCATAAAAACGAGTTGTAAAATGGAGGTTCAGGGCACTGCAATTCACAAACCTGCAGAGTTATAAATGATAACTCTCGTCCACAAATATATTGAGGGAAGGCAAAGAAGAGGATTTGAAATCAAGGCAGAATTGCAGGAAACAGATTTCAGGAGGTAGATACGAATCGCCTTTAAAGCACATGAAAAGCGGCAAAACGTTGACAATGATGCCCTTGGCCAAAAAGGGCGTATGCGTTTTTTCCTGAATATATTCAGGAAAAAACGCATACGCCCTTTTTGGCCAACCAAGCAACCTGGAAAGGCAAATCAGCGCTACAAAGAAGTCTCGCTTCCCATCGGTCAAAAGGGCCATGCTGAAAAAAGTGTCAAAACCAGAAATGCAGGACAGGCCATGGAGAAATGGGAGCCTTGCTACACTGATGGGCGGGATGTAAATTGCCAAGAGCCACTCTGGAGAAGTGTCCGGTGAGTCCTGAAACATCTGAAAAACACAGCT
Source organism: Balaenoptera borealis (assembly GCF_965194805.1). Taxonomy (NCBI): domain Eukaryota; kingdom Metazoa; phylum Chordata; class Mammalia; order Artiodactyla; family Balaenopteridae; genus Balaenoptera; species Balaenoptera borealis. The sequence continues at coordinate 1,339,258 of NW_028123989.1, forward strand.
TAGAGAGCATAGGGCACTTCCACTCATGGGGGTATAAATTGGGAAAATTAAAAATCAGCAAGACACAAGCACCCCAAAGTTTAGGGCTGCTCTGTTGACCAGGACCTCCACTTCATTCCACCTTAAATATCCCAGGAAAGAGAAAAATGGATAAAGAAGTTGTGGTCCTTATGTACAATGGAATATCACTCAGCCAGGAAATCAATGTCGTAAGGTTAGTAGCAGCATGATGAGTGGATTTAGGTACGACGATTCTAAGTGAAATAAGTCACACAGAAAAGGACACTTCTCATAAGGTATCACTGATAGAGGGAATGTAAAAACGGTTACACTTGAACTGAATTACAAAACAGAACAGAGTCACACATGCAGAAAACACACTATGGCTGCTTAACGGGAAAGGTGAGGTGGGGTGATACATAAAACAAGGGTATCAAATTAGCTCAGATACCGTTCCATAATCCCAATATGTAATAGACAAGACCTACTCCTTGCTCAGGGAACTGGACTCAACACGCCCTATTCACCACACAAGAATATATCTGACTAATAATAATCGTAAAACCTATGTATTGATATCTCTCTGTTAGTGTGTCAAGTGGGTGTAAAGCGGCATAAACACAGCAGTGAAAAGCAGCTAAACCCCATTATAAAAATAAATTACTTTGAAACACCCATGAAACAAAGACAGTGAAAGAGAGAGAAATTCTTACACAATGCGTTCAGGGGCTGTGATGCAACCTGGATTGACCATATCTAGACGCACAGCTGGATGAGACATAAGGTGGACACTCTTGGGGCTGAGAGGTTTGGTGAGGTTGGGTGAGCAAACGCAGACCCTTTAAAGTAATACTGCGTGGTACCCATCGCATGGGTCCCAAATCTCCAGGTTCAAGGGCATCTCCCTACATCAAAACCATGCATGAGAAACCCAGAAGATGGTACACCGTGTGATGGGGAAAGGTTTCTAAAACGCACCTCATTTCTCATCTCCTTGTGCCCGGGTTCGCCATTCCAGCCGCTTTACTAGCAATCTCCCTACTTGGAGCATCAGCACCTTTAACCTCCTGTTCCATACAGGTTGCAATTTGTCCTGAGGATAAACGGGGAGACGTGGAACCAACGAGAGACTAGCTCTTGGTGTTGGGACAGGCACAGGTCACTCTATTTTCCCATCAGAAAGAAGAATTAACCACAGGCTCAGCCTGCCCCCCGGAACCAGAACAGGGCCTGAAGCCATTCTGCGATTTTGCGGCCAGCTCCCATAAAAACGAGTTGTAAAATGGAGGTTCAGGGCACTGCAATTCACAAACCTGCAGAGTTATAAATGATAACTCTCGTCCACAAATATATTGAGGGAAGGCAAAGAAGAGGATTTGAAATCAAGGCAGAATTGCAGGAAACAGATTTCAGGAGGTAGATACGAATCGCCTTTAAAGCACATGAAAAGCGGCAAAACGTTGACAATGATGCCCTTGGCCAAAAAGGGCGTCTGCGTTTTTTCCTGAATATATTCAGGAAAAAACGCAGACGCCCTTTTTGGCCAACCAAGCAACCTGGAAAGGCAAATCAGCGCTACAAAGAAGTCTCGCTTCCCATCGGTCAAAAGGGCCATGCTGAAAAAAGTGTCAAAACCAGAAATGCAGGACAGGCCATGGAGAAATGGGAGCCTTGCTACACTGATGGGCGGGATGTAAATTGCCAAGAGCCACTCCGGAGAAGTGTCCGGTGAGTCCTGAAACATCTGAAAAACACAGCTTAGAGAGCATAGGGCACTTCCACTCATGGGGGTATAAATTGGGAAAATTAAAAATCAGCAAGACACAAGCACCCCAAAGTTTAGGGCTGCTCTGTTGACCAGGACCTCCACTTCATTCCACCTTAAATATCCCAGGAAAGAGAAAAATGGATAAAGAAGTTGTGGTCCTTATGTACAATGGAATATCACTCAGCCATGAAATCAATGTCGTAAGGTTAGTAGCAGCATGATGAGTGGATTTAGGTACGACGATTCTAAGTGAAATAAGTCACACAGAAAAGGACACTTCTCATAAGGTATCACTGATAGAGGGAATGTAAAAACCGTTACACTTGAACTGAATTACAAAACAGAACAGAGTCACACATGCAGAAAACACACTATGGCTGCTTAACGGGAAAGGTGAGGTGGGGTGATACATAAAACAAGGGTATCAAATTAGCTCAGATACCGTTCCATAAACCCAATATGTAATACACAAGACCTACTCCTTGCTCAGAGAACTGGACTCAACACGCCCTATTCACCGCACAAGAATATATCTGACTAATAATAATCGTAAAACCTATGTATTGATATCTCTCTGTTAGTGTGTCAAGTGGGTGTAAAGCGGCATAAACACAGCAGTGAAAAGCAGCTAAACCCCATTATAAAAATAAATTACTTTGAAACACCCATGAAACAAAGACAGTGAAAGAGAGAGAAATTCTTACACAATGCGTTCAGGGGCTGTGATGCAACCTGGATTGACCATATCTAGACGCACAGCTGGATGAGACATAAGGGTGGACACTCTTGGGGCTGAGAGGTTTGGTGAGGTTGGGTGAGCAAACGCAGACCCTTTAAAGTAATACTGCGTGGTACCCATCGCATGGGTCCCAAATCTCCAGGTTCAAGGGCATCTTCCTACATCAAAAACATGCATGAGAAACCCAGAAGATGGTACACCGTGTGATGGGGAAAGGTTTCTAAAACGCACCTCATTTCTCATCTCCTTGTGCCCGGGTTCGCCATTCCAGCCGCTTTACTAGCAAGCTCCCTACTTGGAGCATCAGCACCTTTAACCTCCTGTTCCATACAGGTTGCAATTTGTCCTGAGGATAAACGGGAAGACGTGGAACCAACGAGAGACTAGCTCTTGGTGTTGGGACAGGCACAGGTCACTCTATTTTCCCATCAGAAAGAAGAATTAACCACAGGCTCAGCCTGCCCCCCCGGAACCAGAACAGGGCCTGAAGCCATTCTGCGATTTTGCGGCCAGCTCCCATAAAAACGAGTTGTAAAATGGAGGTTCAGGGCACTGCAATTCACAAACCTGCAGAGTTATAAATGATAACTCTCGTCCACAAATATATTGAGGGAAGGCAAAGAAGAGGATTTGAAATCAAGGCAGAATTGCAGGAAACAGATTTCAGGAGGTAGATACGAATCGCCTTTAAAGCACATGAAAAGCGGCAAAACGTTGACAATGATGCCCTTGGCCAAAAAGGGCGTATGCGTTTTTTCCTGAATATATTCAGGAAAAAACGCATACGCCCTTTTTGGCCAACCAAGCAACCTGGAAAGGCAAATCAGCGCTACAAAGAAGTCTCGCTTCCCATCGGTCAAAAGGGCCATGCTGAAAAAAGTGTCAAAACCAGAAATGCAGGACAGGCCATGGAGAAATGGGAGCCTTGCTACACTGATGGGCGGGATGTAAATTGCCAAGAGCCACTCTGGAGAAGTGTCCGGTGAGTCCTGAAACATCTGAAAAACACAGCTTAGAGAGCATAGGGCACTTCCACTCATGGGGGTATAAATTGGGAAAATTAAAAATCAGCAAGACACAAGCACCCCAAAGTTTAGGGCTGCTCTGTTGACCAGGACCTCCACTTCATTCCACCTTAAATATCCCAGGAAAGAGAAAAATGGATAAAGAAGTTGTGGTCCTTATGTACAATGGAATATCACTCAGCCAGGAAATCAATGTCGTAAGGTTAGTAGCAGCATGATGAGTGGATTTAGGTACGACGATTCTAAGTGAAATAAGTCACACAGAAAAGGACACTTCTCATAAGGTATCACTGATAGAGGGAATGTAAAAACGGTTACACTTGAACTGAATTACAAAACAGAACAGAGTCACACATGCAGAAAACACACTATGGCTGCTTAACGGGAAAGGTGAGGTGGGGTGATACATAAAACAAGGGTATCAAATTAGCTCAGATACCGTTCCATAATCCCAATATGTAATAGACAAGACCTACTCCTTGCTCAGGGAACTGGACTCAACACGCCCTATTCACCACACAAGAATATATCTGACTAATAATAATCGTAAAACCTATGTATTGATATCTCTCTGTTAGTGTGTCAAGTGGGTGTAAAGCGGCATAAACACAGCAGTGAAAAGCAGCTAAACCCCATTATAAAAATAAATTACTTTGAAACACCCATGAAACAAAGACAGTGAAAGAGAGAGAAATTCTTACACAATGCGTTCAGGGGCTGTGATGCAACCTGGATTGACCATATCTAGACGCACAGCTGGATGAGACATAAGGTGGACACTCTTGGGGCTGAGAGGTTTGGTGAGGTTGGGTGAGCAAACGCAGACCCTTTAAAGTAATACTGCGTGGTACCCATCGCATGGGTCCCAAATCTCCAGGTTCAAGGGCATCTTCCTACATCAAAACCATGCATGAGAAACCCAGAAGATGGTACACCGTGTGATGGGGAAAGGTTTCTAAAACGCACCTCATTTCTCATCTCCTTGTGCCCGGGTTCGCCATTCCAGCCGCTTTACTAGCAATCTCCCTACTTGGAGCATCAGCACCTTTAACCTCCTGTTCCATACAGGTTGCAATTTGTCCTGAGGATAAACGGGGAGACGTGGAACCAACGAGAGACTAGCTCTTGGTGTTGGGACAGGCACAGGTCACTCTATTTTCCCATCAGAAAGAAGAATTAACCACAGGCTCAGCCTGCCCCCCGGAACCAGAACAGGGCCTGAAGCCATTCTGCGATTTTGCGGCCAGCTCCCATAAAAACGAGTTGTAAAATGGAGGTTCAGGGCACTGCAATTCACAAACCTGCAGAGTTATAAATGATAACTCTCGTCCACAAATATATTGAGGGAAGGCAAAGAAGAGGATTTGAAATCAAGGCAGAATTGCAGGAAACAGATTTCAGGAGGTAGATACGAATCGCCTTTAAAGCACATGAAAAGCGGCAAAACGTTGACAATGATGCCCTTGGCCAAAAAGGGCGTCTGCGTTTTTTCCTGAATATATTCAGGAAAAAACGCAGACGCCCTTTTTGGCCAACCAAGCAACCTGGAAAGGCAAATCAGCGCTACAAAGAAGTCTCGCTTCCCATCGGTCAAAAGGGCCATGCTGAAAAAAGTGTCAAAACCAGAAATGCAGGACAGGCCATGGAGAAATGGGAGCCTTGCTACACTGATGGGCGGGATGTAAATTGCCAAGAGCCACTCTGGAGAAGTGTCCGGTGAGTCCTGAAACATCTGAAAAACACAGCTTAGAGAGCATAGGGCACTTCCACTCATGGGGGTATAAATTGGGAAAATTAAAAATCAGCAAGACACAAGCACCCCAAAGTTTAGGGCTGCTCTGTTGACCAGGACCTCCACTTCATTCCACCTTAAATATCCCAGGAAAGAGAAAAATGGATAAAGAAGTTGTGGTCCTTATGTACAATGGAATATCACTCAGCCAGGAAATCAATGTCGTAAGGTTAGTAGCAGCATGATGAGTGGATTTAGGTACGACGATTCTAAGTGAAATAAGTCACACAGAAAAGGACACTTCTCATAAGGTATCACTGATAGAGGGAATGTAAAAACGGTTACACTTGAACTGAATTACAAAACAGAACAGAGTCACACATGCAGAAAACACACTATGGCTGCTTAACGGGAAAGGTGAGGTGGGGTGATACATAAAACAAGGGTATCAAATTAGCTCAGATACCGTTCCATAATCCCAATATGTAATAGACAAGACCTACTCCTTGCTCAGGGAACTGGACTCAACACGCCCTATTCACCACACAAGAATATATCTGACTAATAATAATCGTAAAACCTATGTATTGATATCTCTCTGTTAGTGTGTCAAGTGGGTGTAAAGCGGCATAAACACAGCAGTGAAAAGCAGCTAAACCCCATTATAAAAATAAATTACTTTGAAACACCCATGAAACAAAGACAGTGAAAGAGAGAGAAATTCTTACACAATGCGTTCAGGGGCTGTGATGCAACCTGGATTGACCATATCTAGACGCACAGCTGGATGAGACATAAGGTGGACACTCTTGGGGCTGAGAGGTTTGGTGAGGTTGGGTGAGCAAACGCAGACCCTTTAAAGTAATACTGCGTGGTACCCATCGCATGGGTCCCAAATCTCCAGGTTCAAGGGCATCTTCCTACATCAAAACCATGCATGAGAAACCCAGAAGATGGTACACCGTGTGATGGGGAAAGGTTTCTAAAACGCACCTCATTTCTCATCTCCTTGTGCCCGGGTTTGCCATTCCAGCCGCTTTACTAGCAATCTCCCTACTTGGAGCATCAGCACCTTTAACCTCCTGTTCCATACAGGTTGCAATTTGTCCTGAGGATAAACGGGGAGACGTGGAACCAACGAGAGACTAGCTCTTGGTGTTGGGACAGGCACAGGTCACTCTATTTTCCCATCAGAAAGAAGAATTAACCACAGGCTCAGCCTGCCCCCCGGAACCAGAACAGGGCCTGAAGCCATTCTGCGATTTTGCGGCCAGCTCCCATAAAAACGAGTTGTAAAATGGAGGTTCAGGGCACTGCAATTCACAAACCTGCAGAGTTATAAATGATAACTCTCGTCCACAAATATATTGAGGGAAGGCAAAGAAGAGGATTTGAAATCAAGGCAGAATTGCAGGAAACAGATTTCAGGAGGTAGATTCGAATCGCCTTTAAAGCACATGAAAAGCGGCAAAACGTTGACAATGATGCCCTTGGCCAAAAAGGGCGTCTGCGTTTTTTCCTGAATATATTCAGGAAAAAACGCAGACGCCCTTTTTGGCCAACCAAGCAACCTGGAAAGGCAAATCAGCGCTACAAAGAAGTCTCGCTTCCCATCGGTCAAAAGGGCCATGCTGAAAAAAGTGTCAAAACCAGAAATGCAGGACAGGCCATGGAGAAATGGGAGCCTTGCTACACTGATGGGCGGGATGTAAATTGCCAAGAGCCACTCCGGAGAAGTGTCCGGTGAGTCCTGAAACATCTGAAAAACACAGCTTAGAGAGCATAGGGCACTTCCACTCATGGGGGTATAAATTGGGAAAATTAAAAATCAGCAAGACACAAGCACCCCAAAGTTTAGGGCTGCTCTGTTGACCAGGACCTCCACTTCATTCCACCTTAAATATCCCAGGAAAGAGAAAAATGGATAAAGAAGTTGTGGTCCTTATGTACAATGGAATATCACTCAGCCATGAAATCAATGTCGTAAGGTTAGTAGCAGCATGATGAGTGGATTTAGGTACGACGATTCTAAGTGAAATAAGTCACACAGAAAAGGACACTTCTCATAAGGTATCACTGATAGAGGGAATGTAAAAACCGTTACACTTGAACTGAATTACAAAACAGAACAGAGTCACACATGCAGAAAACACACTATGGCTGCTTAACGGGAAAGGTGAGGTGGGGTGATACATAAAACAAGGGTATCAAATTAGCTCAGATACCGTTCCATAAACCCAATATGTAATACACAAGACCTACTCCTTGCTCAGAGAACTGGACTCAACACGCCCTATTCACCGCACAAGAATATATCTGACTAATAATAATCGTAAAACCTATGTATTGATATCTCTCTGTTAGTGTGTCAAGTGGGTGTAAAGCGGCATAAACACAGCAGTGAAAAGCAGCTAAACCCCATTATAAAAATAAATTACTTTGAAACACCCATGAAACAAAGACAGTGAAAGAGAGAGAAATTCTTACACAATGCGTTCAGGGGCTGTGATGCAACCTGGATTGACCATATCTAGACGCACAGCTGGATGAGACATAAGGGTGGACACTCTTGGGGCTGAGAGGTTTGGTGAGGTTGGGTGAGCAAACGCAGACCCTTTAAAGTAATACTGCGTGGTACCCATCGCATGGGTCCCAAATCTCCAGGTTCAAGGGCATCTTCCTACATCAAAAACATGCATGAGAAACCCAGAAGATGGTACACCGTGTGATGGGGAAAGGTTTCTAAAACGCACCTCATTTCTCATCTCCTTGTGCCCGGGTTCGCCATTCCAGCCGCTTTACTAGCAAGCTCCCTACTTGGAGCATCAGCACCTTTAACCTCCTGTTCCATACAGGTTGCAATTTGTCCTGAGGATAAACGGGAAGACGTGGAACCAACGAGAGACTAGCTCTTGGTGTTGGGACAGGCACAGGTCACTCTATTTTCCCATCAGAAAGAAGAATTAACCACAGGCTCAGCCTGCCCCCCCGGAACCAGAACAGGGCCTGAAGCCATTCTGCGATTTTGCGGCCAGCTCCCATAAAAACGAGTTGTAAAATGGAGGTTCAGGGCACTGCAATTCACAAACCTGCAGAGTTATAAATGATAACTCTCGTCCACAAATATATTGAGGGAAGGCAAAGAAGAGGATTTGAAATCAAGGCAGAATTGCAGGAAACAGATTTCAGGAGGTAGATACGAATCGCCTTTAAAGCACATGAAAAGCGGCAAAACGTTGACAATGATGCCCTTGGCCAAAAAGGGCGTATGCGTTTTTTCCTGAATATATTCAGGAAAAAACGCATACGCCCTTTTTGGCCAACCAAGCAACCTGGAAAGGCAAATCAGCGCTACAAAGAAGTCTCGCTTCCCATCGGTCAAAAGGGCCATGCTGAAAAAAGTGTCAAAACCAGAAATGCAGGACAGGCCATGGAGAAATGGGAGCCTTGCTACACTGATGGGCGGGATGTAAATTGCCAAGAGCCACTCTGGAGAAGTGTCCGGTGAGTCCTGAAACATCTGAAAAACACAGCTTAGAGAGCATAGGGCACTTCCACTCATGGGGGTATAAATTGGGAAAATTAAAAATCAGCAAGACACAAGCACCCCAAAGTTTAGGGCTGCTCTGTTGACCAGGACCTCCACTTCATTCCACCTTAAATATCCCAGGAAAGAGAAAAATGGATAAAGAAGTTGTGGTCCTTATGTACAATGGAATATCACTCAGCCAGGAAATCAATGTCGTAAGGTTAGTAGCAGCATGATGAGTGGATTTAGGTACGACGATTCTAAGTGAAATAAGTCACACAGAAAAGGACACTTCTCATAAGGTATCACTGATAGAGGGAATGTAAAAACGGTTACACTTGAACTGAATTACAAAACAGAACAGAGTCACACATGCAGAAAACACACTATGGCTGCTTAACGGGAAAGGTGAGGTGGGGTGATACATAAAACAAGGGTATCAAATTAGCTCAGATACCGTTCCATAATCCCAATATGTAATAGACAAGACCTACTCCTTGCTCAGGGAACTGGACTCAACACGCCCTATTCACCACACAAGAATATATCTGACTAATAATAATCGTAAAACCTATGTATTGATATCTCTCTGTTAGTGTGTCAAGTGGGTGTAAAGCGGCATAAACACAGCAGTGAAAAGCAGCTAAACCCCATTATAAAAATAAATTACTTTGAAACACCCATGAAACAAAGACAGTGAAAGAGAGAGAAATTCTTACACAATGCGTTCAGGGGCTGTGATGCAACCTGGATTGACCATATCTAGACGCACAGCTGGATGAGACATAAGGTGGACACTCTTGGGGCTGAGAGGTTTGGTGAGGTTGGGTGAGCAAACGCAGACCCTTTAAAGTAATACTGCGTGGTACCCATCGCATGGGTCCCAAATCTCCAGGTTCAAGGGCATCTTCCTACATCAAAACCATGCATGAGAAACCCAGAAGATGGTACACCGTGTGATGGGGAAAGGTTTCTAAAACGCACCTCATTTCTCATCTCCTTGTGCCCGGGTTCGCCATTCCAGCCGCTTTACTAGCAATCTCCCTACTTGGAGCATCAGCACCTTTAACCTCCTGTTCCATACAGGTTGCAATTTGTCCTGAGGATAAACGGGGAGACGTGGAACCAACGAGAGACTAGCTCTTGGTGTTGGGACAGGCACAGGTCACTCTATTTTCCCATCAGAAAGAAGAATTAACCACAGGCTCAGCCTGCCCCCCGGAACCAGAACAGGGCCTGAAGCCATTCTGCGATTTTGCGGCCAGCTCCCATAAAAACGAGTTGTAAAATGGAGGTTCAGGGCACTGCAATTCACAAACCTGCAGAGTTATAAATGATAACTCTCGTCCACAAATATATTGAGGGAAGGCAAAGAAGAGGATTTGAAATCAAGGCAGAATTGCAGGAAACAGATTTCAGGAGGTAGATACGAATCGCCTTTAAAGCACATGAAAAGCGGCAAAACGTTGACAATGATGCCCTTGGCCAAAAAGGGCGTCTGCGTTTTTTCCTGAATATATTCAGGAAAAAACGCAGACGCCCTTTTTGGCCAACCAAGCAACCTGGAAAGGCAAATCAGCGCTACAAAGAAGTCTCGCTTCCCATCGGTCAAAAGGGCCATGCTGAAAAAAGTGTCAAAACCAGAAATGCAGGACAGGCCATGGAGAAATGGGAGCCTTGCTACACTGATGGGCGGGATGTAAATTGCCAAGAGCCACTCTGGAGAAGTGTCCGGTGAGTCCTGAAACATCTGAAAAACACAGCTTAGAGAGCATAGGGCACTTCCACTCATGGGGGTATAAATTGGGAAAATTAAAAATCAGCAAGACACAAGCACCCCAAAGTTTAGGGCTGCTCTGTTGACCAGGACCTCCACTTCATTCCACCTTAAATATCCCAGGAAAGAGAAAAATGGATAAAGAAGTTGTGGTCCTTATGTACAATGGAATATCACTCAGCCAGGAAATCAATGTCGTAAGGTTAGTAGCAGCATGATGAGTGGATTTAGGTACGACGATTCTAAGTGAAATAAGTCACACAGAAAAGGACACTTCTCATAAGGTATCACTGATAGAGGGAATGTAAAAACGGTTACACTTGAACTGAATTACAAAACAGAACAGAGTCACACATGCAGAAAACACACTATGGCTGCTTAACGGGAAAGGTGAGGTGGGGTGATACATAAAACAAGGGTATCAAATTAGCTCAGATACCGTTCCATAATCCCAATATGTAATAGACAAGACCTACTCCTTGCTCAGGGAACTGGACTCAACACGCCCTATTCACCGCACAAGAATATATCTGACTAATAATAATCGTAAAACCTATGTATTGATATCTCTCTGTTAGTGTGTCAAGTGGGTGTAAAGCGGCATAAACACAGCAGTGAAAAGCAGCTAAACCCCATTATAAAAATAAATTACTTTGAAACACCCATGAAACAAAGACAGTGAAAGAGAGAGAAATTCTTACACAATGCGTTCAGGGGCTGTGATGCAACCTGGATTGACCATATCTAGACGCACAGCTGGATGAGACATAAGGTGGACACTCTTGGGGCTGAGAGGTTTGGTGAGGTTGGGTGAGCAAACGCAGACCCTTTAAAGTAATACTGCGTGGTACCCATCGCATGGGTCCCAAATCTCCAGGTTCAAGGGCATCTTCCTACATCAAAAACATGCATGAGAAACCCAGAAGATGGTACACCGTGTGATGGGGAAAGGTTTCTAAAACGCACCTCATTTCTCATCTCCTTGTGCCCGGGTTCGCCATTCCAGCCGCTTTACTAGCAAGCTCCCTACTTGGAGCATCAGCACCTTTAACCTCCTGTTCCATACAGGTTGCAATTTGTCCTGAGGATAAACGGGAAGACGTGGAACCAACGAGAGACTAGCTCTTGGTGTTGGGACAGGCACAGGTCACTCTATTTTCCCATCAGAAAGAAGAATTAACCACAGGCTCAGCCTGCCCCCCCGGAACCAGAACAGGGCCTGAAGCCATTCTGCGATTTTGCGGCCAGCTCCCATAAAAACGAGTTGTAAAATGGAGGTTCAGGGCACTGCAATTCACAAACCTGCAGAGTTATAAATGATAACTCTCGTCCACAAATATATTGAGGGAAGGCAAAGAAGAGGATTTGAAATCAAGGCAGAATTGCAGGAAACAGATTTCAGGAGGTAGATACGAATCGCCTTTAAAGCACATGAAAAGCGGCAAAACGTTGACAATGATGCCCTTGGCCAAAAAGGGCGTATGCGTTTTTTCCTGAATATATTCAGGAAAAAACGCATACGCCCTTTTTGGCCAACCAAGCAACCTGGAAAGGCAAATCAGCGCTACAAAGAAGTCTCGCTTCCCATCGGTCAAAAGGGCCATGCTGAAAAAAGTGTCAAAACCAGAAATGCAGGACAGGCCATGGAGAAATGGGAGCCTTGCTACACTGATGGGCGGGATGTAAATTGCCAAGAGCCACTCTGGAGAAGTGTCCGGTGAGTCCTGAAACATCTGAAAAACACAGCTTAGAGAGCATAGGGCACTTCCACTCATGGGGGTATAAATTGGGAAAATTAAAAATCAGCAAGACACAAGCACCCCAAAGTTTAGGGCTGCTCTGTTGACCAGGACCTCCACTTCATTCCACCTTAAATATCCCAGGAAAGAGAAAAATGGATAAAGAAGTTGTGGTCCTTATGTACAATGGAATATCACTCAGCCAGGAAATCAATGTCGTAATGTTAGTAGCAGCATGATGAGTGGATTTAGGTACGACGATTCTAAGTGAAATAAGTCACACAGAAAAGGACACTTCTCATAAGGTATCACTGATAGAGGGAATGTAAAAACGGTTACACTTGAACTGAATTACAAAACAGAACAGAGTCACACATGCAGAAAACACACTATGGCTGCTTAACGGGAAAGGTGAGGTGGGGTGATACATAAAACAAGGGTATCAAATTAGCTCAGATACCGTTCCATAATCCCAATATGTAATAGACAAGACCTACTCCTTGCTCAGGGAACTGGACTCAACACGCCCTATTCACCACACAAGAATATATCTGACTAATAATAATCGTAAAACCTATGTATTGATATCTCTCTGTTAGTGTGTCAAGTGGGTGTAAAGCGGCATAAACACAGCAGTGAAAAGCAGCTAAACCCCATTATAAAAATAAATTACTTTGAAACACCCATGAAACAAAGACAGTGAAAGAGAGAGAAATTCTTACACAATGCGTTCAGGGGCTGTGATGCAACCTGGATTGACCATATCTAGACGCACAGCTGGATGAGACATAAGGTGGACACTCTTGGGGCTGAGAGGTTTGGTGAGGTTGGGTGAGCAAACGCAGACCCTTTAAAGTAATACTGCGTGGTACCCATCGCATGGGTCCCAAATCTCCAGGTTCAAGGGCATCTTCCTACATCAAAACCATGCATGAGAAACCCAGAAGATGGTACACCGTGTGATGGGGAAAGGTTTCTAAAACGCACCTCATTTCTCATCTCCTTGTGCCCGGGTTCGCCATTCCAGCCGCTTTACTAGCAAGCTCCCTACTTGGAGCATCAGCACCTTTAACCTCCTGTTCCATACAGGTTGCAATTTGTCCTGAGGATAAACGGGGAGACGTGGAACCAACGAGAGACTAGCTCTTGGTGTTGGGACAGGCACAGGTCACTCTATTTTCCCATCAGAAAGAAGAATTAACCACAGGCTCAGCCTGCCCCCCCGGAACCAGAACAGGGCCTGAAGCCATTCTGCGATTTTGCGGCCAGCTCCCATAAAAACGAGTTGTAAAATGGAGGTTCAGGGCACTGCAATTCACAAACCTGCAGAGTTATAAATGATAACTCTCGTCCACAAATATATTGAGGGAAGGCAAAGAAGAGGATTTGAAATCAAGGCAGAATTGCAGGAAACAGATTTCAGGAGGTAGATACGAATCGCCTTTAAAGCACATGAAAAGCGGCAAAACGTTGACAATGATGCCCTTGGCCAAAAAGGGCGTATGCGTTTTTTCCTGAATATATTCAGGAAAAAACGCATACGCCCTTTTTGGCCAACCAAGCAACCTGGAAAGGCAAATCAGCGCTACAAAGAAGTCTCGCTTCCCATCGGTCAAAAGGGCCATGCTGAAAAAAGTGTCAAAACCAGAAATGCAGGACAGGCCATGGAGAAATGGGAGCCTTGCTACACTGATGGGCGGGATGTAAATTGCCAAGAGCCACTCTGGAGAAGTGTCCGGTGAGTCCTGAAACATCTGAAAAACACAGCTTAGAGAGCATAGGGCACTTCCACTCATGGGGGTATAAATTGGGAAAATTAAAAATCAGCAAGACACAAGCACCCCAAAGTTTAGGGCTGCTCTGTTGACCAGGACCTCCACTTCATTCCACCTTAAATATCCCAGGAAAGAGAAAAATGGATAAAGAAGTTGTGGTCCTTATGTACAATGGAATATCACTCAGCCAGGAAATCAATGTCGTAAGGTTAGTAGCAGCATGATGAGTGGATTTAGGTACGACGATTCTAAGTGAAATAAGTCACACAGAAAAGGACACTTCTCATAAGGTATCACTGATAGAGGGAATGTAAAAACGGTTACACTTGAACTGAATTACAAAACAGAACAGAGTCACACATGCAGAAAACACACTATGGCTGCTTAACGGGAAAGGTGAGGTGGGGTGATACATAAAACAAGGGTATCAAATTAGCTCAGATACCGTTCCATAATCCCAATATGTAATAGACAAGACCTACTCCTTGCTCAGGGAACTGGACTCAACACGCCCTATTCACCACACAAGAATATATCTGACTAATAATAATCGTAAAACCTATGTATTGATATCTCTCTGTTAGTGTGTCAAGTGGGTGTAAAGCGGCATAAACACAGCAGTGAAAAGCAGCTAAACCCCATTATAAAAATAAATTACTTTGAAACACCCATGAAACAAAGACAGTGAAAGAGAGAGAAATTCTTACACAATGCGTTCAGGGGCTGTGATGCAACCTGGATTGACCATATCTAGACGCACAGCTGGATGAGACATAAGGTGGACACTCTTGGGGCTGAGAGGTTTGGTGAGGTTGGGTGAGCAAACGCAGACCCTTTAAAGTAATACTGCGTGGTACCCATCGCATGGGTCCCAAATCTCCAGGTTCAAGGGCATCTTCCTACATCAAAACCATGCATGAGAAACCCAGAAGATGGTACACCGTGTGATGGGGAAAGGTTTCTAAAACGCACCTCATTTCTCATCTCCTTGTGCCCGGGTTCGCCATTCCAGCCGCTTTACTAGCAAGCTCCCTACTTGGAGCATCAGCACCTTTAACCTCCTGTTCCATACAGGTTGCAATTTGTCCTGAGGATAAACGGGGAGACGTGGAACCAACGAGAGACTAGCTCTTGGTGTTGGGACAGGCACAGGTCACTCTATTTTCCCATCAGAAAGAAGAATTAACCACAGGCTCAGCCTGCCCCCCGGAACCAGAACAGGGCCTGAAGCCATTCTGCGATTTTGCGGCCAGCTCCCATAAAAACGAGTTGTAAAATGGAGGTTCAGGGCACTGCAATTCACAAACCTGCAGAGTTATAAATGATAACTCTCGTCCACAAATATATTGAGGGAAGGCAAAGAAGAGGATTTGAAATCAAGGCAGAATTGCAGGAAACAGATTTCAGGAGGTAGATACGAATCGCCTTTAAAGCACATGAAAAGCGGCAAAACGTTGACAATGATGCCCTTGGCCAAAAAGGGCGTATGCGTTTTTTCCTGAATATATTCAGGAAAAAACGCAGACGCCCTTTTTGGCCAACCAAGCAACCTGGAAAGGCAAATCAGCGCTACAAAGAAGTCTCGCTTCCCATCGGTCAAAAGGGCCATGCTGAAAAAAGTGTCAAAACCAGAAATGCAGGACCGGCCATGGAGAAATGGGAGCCTTGCTACACTGATGGGCGGGATGTAAATTGCCAAGAGCCACTCTGGAGAAGTGTCCGGTGAGTCCTGAAACATCTGAAAAACACAGCTTAGAGAGCATAGGGCACTTCCACTCATGGGGGTATAAATTGGGAAAATTAAAAATCAGCAAGACACAAGCACCCCAAAGTTTAGGGCTGCTCTGTTGACCAGGACCTCCACTTCATTCCACCTTAAATATCCCAGGAAAGAGAAAAATGGATAAAGAAGTTGTGGTCCTTATGTACAATGGAATATCACTCAGCCAGGAAATCAATGTCGTAAGGTTAGTAGCAGCATGATGAGTGGATTTAGGTACGACGATTCTAAGTGAAATAAGTCACACAGAAAAGGACACTTCTCATAAGGTATCACTGATAGAGGGAATGTAAAAACGGTTACACTTGAACTGAATTACAAAACAGAACAGAGTCACACATGCAGAAAACACACTATGGCTGCTTAACGGGAAAGGTGAGGTGGGGTGATACATAAAACAAGGGTATCAAATTAGCTCAGATACCGTTCCATAATCCCAATATGTAATAGACAAGACCTACTCCTTGCTCAGGGAACTGGACTCAACACGCCCTATTCACCGCACAAGAATATATCTGACTAATAATAATCGTAAAACCTATGTATTGATATCTCTCTGTTAGTGTGTCAAGTGGGTGTAAAGCGGCATAAACACAGCAGTGAAAAGCAGCTAAACCCCATTATAAAAATAAATTACTTTGAAACACCCATGAAACAAAGACAGTGAAAGAGAGAGAAATTCTTACACAATGCGTTCAGGGGCTGTGATGCAACCTGGATTGACCATATCTAGACGCACAGCTGGATGAGACATAAGGTGGACACGCTTGGGGCTGAGAGGTTTGGTGAGGTTGGGTGAGCAAACGCAGACCCTTTAAAGTAATACTGCGTGGTACCCATCGCATGGGTCCCAAATCTCCAGGTTCAAGGGCATCTTCCTACATCAAAAACATGCATGAGAAACCCAGAAGATGGTACACCGTGTGATGGGGAAAGGTTTCTAAAACGCACCTCATTTCTCATCTCCTTGTGCCCGGGTTCGCCATTCCAGCCGCTTTACTAGCAAGCTCCCTACTTGGAGCATCAGCACCTTTAACCTCCTGTTCCATACAGGTTGCAATTTGTCCTGAGGATAAACGGGAAGACGTGGAACCAACGAGAGACTAGCTCTTGGTGTTGGGACAGGCACAGGTCACTCTATTTTCCCATCAGGAAGAAGAATTAACCACAGGCTCAGCCTGCCCCCCCGGAACCAGAACAGGGCCTGAAGCCATTCTGCGATTTTGCGGCCAGCTCCCATAAAAACGAGTTGTAAAATGGAGGTTCAGGGCACTGCAATTCACAAACCTGCAGAGTTATAAATGATAACTCTCGTCCACAAATATATTGAGGGAAGGCAAAGAAGAGGATTTGAAATCAAGGCAGAATTGCAGGAAACAGATTTCAGGAGGTAGATACGAATCGCCTTTAAAGCACATGAAAAGCGGCAAAACGTTGACAATGATGCCCTTGGCCAAAAAGGGCGTATGCGTTTTTTCCTGAATATATTCAGGAAAAAACGCATACGCCCTTTTTGGCCAACCAAGCAACCTGGAAAGGCAAATCAGCGCTACAAAGAAGTCTCGCTTCCCATCGGTCAAAAGGGCCATGCTGAAAAAAGTGTCAAAACCAGAAATGCAGGACAGGCCATGGAGAAATGGGAGCCTTGCTACACTGATGGGCGGGATGTAAATTGCCAAGAGCCACTCTGGAGAAGTGTCCGGTGAGTCCTGAAACATCTGAAAAACACAGCTTAGAGAGCATAGGGCACTTCCACTCATGGGGGTATAAATTGGGAAAATTAAAAATCAGCAAGACACAAGCACCCCAAAGTTTAGGGCTGCTCTGTTGACCAGGACCTCCACTTCATTCCACCTTAAATATCCCAGGAAAGAGAAAAATGGATAAAGAAGTTGTGGTCCTTATGTACAATGGAATATCACTCAGCCAGGAAATCAATGTCGTAAGGTTAGTAGCAGCATGATGAGTGGATTTAGGTACGACGATTCTAAGTGAAATAAGTCACACAGAAAAGGACACTTCTCATAAGGTATCACTGATAGAGGGAATGTAAAAACGGTTACACTTGAACTGAATTACAAAACAGAACAGAGTCACACATGCAGAAAACACACTATGGCTGCTTAACGGGAAAGGTGAGGTGGGGTGATACATAAAACAAGGGTATCAAATTAGCTCAGATACCGTTCCATAATCCCAATATGTAATAGACAAGACCTACTCCTTGCTCAGGGAACTGGACTCAACACGCCCTATTCACCACACAAGAATATATCTGACTAATAATAATCGTAAAACCTATGTATTGATATCTCTCTGTTAGTGTGTCAAGTGGGTGTAAAGCGGCATAAACACAGCAGTGAAAAGCAGCTAAACCCCATTATAAAAATAAATTACTTTGAAACACCCATGAAACAAAGACAGTGAAAGAGAGAGAAATTCTTACACAATGCGTTCAGGGGCTGTGATGCAACCTGGATTGACCATATCTAGACGCACAGCTGGATGAGACATAAGGTGGACACTCTTGGGGCTGAGAGGTTTGGTGAGGTTGGGTGAGCAAACGCAGACCCTTTAAAGTAATACTGCGTGGTACCCATCGCATGGGTCCCAAATCTCCAGGTTCAAGGGCATCTTCCTACATCAAAACCATGCATGAGAAACCCAGAAGATGGTACACCGTGTGATGGGGAAAGGTTTCTAAAACGCACCTCATTTCTCATCTCCTTGTGCCCGGGTTCGCCATTCCAGCCGCTTTACTAGCAATCTCCCTACTTGGAGCATCAGCACCTTTAACCTCCTGTTCCATACAGGTTGCAATTTGTCCTGAGGATAAACGGGGAGACGTGGAACCAACGAGAGACTAGCTCTTGGTGTTGGGACAGGCACAGGTCACTCTATTTTCCCATCAGAAAGAAGAATTAACCACAGGCTCAGCCTGCCCCCCGGAACCAGAACAGGGCCTGAAGCCATTCTGCGATTTTGCGGCCAGCTCCCATAAAAACGAGTTGTAAAATGGAGGTTCAGGGCACTGCAATTCACAAACCTGCAGAGTTATAAATGATAACTCTCGTCCACAAATATATTGAGGGAAGGCAAAGAAGAGGATTTGAAATCAAGGCAGAATTGCAGGAAACAGATTTCAGGAGGTAGATACGAATCGCCTTTAAAGCACATGAAAAGCGGCAAAACGTTGACAATGATGCCCTTGGCCAAAAAGGGCGTCTGCGTTTTTTCCTGAATATATTCAGGAAAAAACGCAGACGCCCTTTTTGGCCAACCAAGCAACCTGGAAAGGCAAATCAGCGCTACAAAGAAGTCTCGCTTCCCATCGGTCAAAAGGGCCATGCTGAAAAAAGTGTCAAAACCAGAAATGCAGGACAGGCCATGGAGAAATGGGAGCCTTGCTACACTGATGGGCGGGATGTAAATTGCCAAGAGCCACTCCGGAGAAGTGTCCGGTGAGTCCTGAAACATCTGAAAAACACAGCTTAGAGAGCATAGGGCACTTCCACTCATGGGGGTATAAATTGGGAAAATTAAAAATCAGCAAGACACAAGCACCCCAAAGTTTAGGGCTGCTCTGTTGACCAGGACCTCCACTTCATTCCACCTTAAATATCCCAGGAAAGAGAAAAATGGATAAAGAAGTTGTGGTCCTTATGTACAATGGAATATCACTCAGCCATGAAATCAATGTCGTAAGGTTAGTAGCAGCATGATGAGTGGATTTAGGTACGACGATTCTAAGTGAAATAAGTCACACAGAAAAGGACACTTCTCATAAGGTATCACTGATAGAGGGAATGTAAAAACCGTTACACTTGAACTGAATTACAAAACAGAACAGAGTCACACATGCAGAAAACACACTATGGCTGCTTAACGGGAAAGGTGAGGTGGGGTGATACATAAAACAAGGGTATCAAATTAGCTCAGATACCGTTCCATAAACCCAATATGTAATAGACAAGACCTACTCCTTGCTCAGAGAACTGGACTCAACACGCCCTATTCACCGCACAAGAATATATCCGACTAATAATAATCGTAAAACCTATGTATTGATATCTCTCTGTTAGTGTGTCAAGTGGGTGTAAAGCGGCATAAGCACAGCAGTGAAAAGCAGCTAAACCCCATTATAAAAATAAATTACTTTGAAACACCCATGAAACAAAGACAGTGAAAGAGAGAGAAATTCTTACACAATGCGTTCAGGGGCTGTGATGCAACCTGGATTGACCATATCTAGACGCACAGCTGGATGAGACATAAGGGTGGACACTCTTGGGGCTGAGAGGTTTGGTGAGGTTGGGTGAGCAAACGCAGACCCTTTAAAGTTATACTGCGTGGTACCCATCGCATGGGTCCCAAATCTCCAGGTTCAAGGGCATCTTCCTACATCAAAAACATGCATGAGAAACCCAGAAGATGGTACACCGTGTGATGGGGAAAGGTTTCTAAAACGCACCTCATTTCTCATCTCCTTGTGCCCGGGTTCGCCATTCCAGCCGCTTTACTAGCAAGCTCCCTACTTGGAGCATCAGCACCTTTAACCTCCTGTTCCATACAGGTTGCAATTTATCCTGAGGATAAACGGGAAGACGTGGAACCAACGAGAGACTAGCTCTTGGTGTTGGGACAGGCACAGGTCACTCTATTTTCCCATCAGAAAGAAGAATTAACCACAGGCTCAGCCTGCCCCCCGGAACCAGAACAGGGCCTGAAGCCATTCTGCGATTTTGCGGCCAGCTCCCATAAAAACGAGTTGTAAAATGGAGGTTCAGGGCACTGCAATTCACAAACCTGCAGAGTTATAAATGATAACTCTCGTCCACAAATATATTGAGGGAAGGCAAAGAAGAGGATTTGAAATCAAGGCAGAATTGCAGGAAACAGATTTCAGGAGGTAGATACGAATCGCCTTTAAAGCACATGAAAAGCGGCAAAACGTTGACAATGATGCCCTTGGCCAAAAAGGGCGTCTGCGTTTTTTCCTGAATATATTCAGGAAAAAACGCAGACGCCCTTTTTGGCCAACCAAGCAACCTGGAAAGGCAAATCAGTGCTACAAAGAAGTCTCGCTTCCCATCGGTCAAAAGGGCCATGCTGAAAAAAGTGTCAAAACCAGAAATGCAGGACAGGCCATGGAGAAATGGGAGCCTTGCTACACTGATGGGCGGGATGTAAATTGCCAAGAGCCACTCCGGAGAAGTGTCCGGTGAGTCCTGAAACATCTGAAAAACACAGCTTAGAGAGCATAGGGCACTTCCACTCATGGGGGTATAAATTGGGAAAATTAAAAATCAGCAAGACACAAGCACCCCAAAGTTTAGGGCTGCTCTGTTGACCAGGACCTCCACTTCATTCCACCTTAAATATCCCAGGAAAGAGAAAAATGGATAAAGAAGTTGTGGTCCTTATGTACAATGGAATATCACTCAGCCAGGAAATCAATGTCGTAAGGTTAGTAGCAGCATGATGAGTGGATTTAGGTACGACGATTCTAAGTGAAATAAGTCACACAGAAAAGGACACTTCTCATAAGGTATCACTGATAGAGGGAATGTAAAAACGGTTACACTTGAACTGAATTACAAAACAGAACAGAGTCACACATGCAGAAAACACACTATGGCTGCTTAACGGGAAAGGTGAGGTGGGGTGATACATAAAACAAGGGTATCAAATTAGCTCAGATACCGTTCCATAATCCCAATATGTAATAGACAAGACCTACTCCTTGCTCAGGGAACTGGACTCAACACGCCCTATTCACCACACAAGAATATATCTGACTAATAATAATCGTAAAACCTATGTATTGATATCTCTCTGTTAGTGTGTCAAGTGGGTGTAAAGCGGCATAAACACAGCAGTGAAAAGCAGCTAAACCCCATTATAAAAATAAATTACTTTGAAACACCCATGAAACAAAGACAGTGAAAGAGAGAGAAATTCTTACACAATGCGTTCAGGGGCTGTGATGCAACCTGGATTGACCATATCTAGACGCACAGCTGGATGAGACATAAGGTGGACACTCTTGGGGCTGAGAGGTTTGGTGAGGTTGGGTGAGCAAACGCAGACCCTTTAAAGTAATACTGCGTGGTACCCATCGCATGGGTCCCAAATCTCCAGGTTCAAGGGCATCTTCCTACATCAAAAACATGCATGAGAAACCCAGAAGATGGTACACCGTGTGATGGGGAAAGGTTTCTAAAACGCACCTCATTTCTCATCTCCTTGTGCCCGGGTTCGCCATTCCAGCCGCTTTACTAGCAATCTCCCTACTTGGAGCATCAGCACCTTTAACCTCCTGTTCCATACAGGTTGCAATTTGTCCTGAGGATAAACGGGGAGACGTGGAACCAACGAGAGACTAGCTCTTGGTGTTGGGACAGGCACAGGTCACTCTATTTTCCCATCAGAAAGAAGAATTAACCACAGGCTCAGCCTGCCCCCCGGAACCAGAACAGGGCCTGAAGCCATTCTGCGATTTTGCGGCCAGCTCCCATAAAAACGAGTTGTAAAATGGAGGTTCAGGGCACTGCAATTCACAAACCTGCAGAGTTATAAATGATAACTCTCGTCCACAAATATATTGAGGGAAGGCAAAGAAGAGGATTTGAAATCAAGGCAGAATTGCAGGAAACAGATTTCAGGAGGTAGATACGAATCGCCTTTAAAGCACATGAAAAGCGGCAAAACGTTGACAATGATGCCCTTGGCCAAAAAGGGCGTCTGCGTTTTTTCCTGAATATATTCAGGAAAAAACGCAGACGCCCTTTTTGGCCAACCAAGCAACCTGGAAAGGCAAATCAGCGCTACAAAGAAGTCTCGCTTCCCATCGGTCAAAAGGGCCATGCTGAAAAAAGTGTCAAAACCAGAAATGCAGGACAGGCCATGGAGAAATGGGAGCCTTGCTACACTGATGGGCGGGATGTAAATTGCCAAGAGCCACTCCGGAGAAGTGTCCGGTGAGTCCTGAAACATCTGAAAAACACAGCTTAGAGAGCATAGGGCACTTCCACTCATGGGGATATAAATTGGGAAAATTAAAAATCAGCAAGACACAAGCACCCCAAAGTTTAGGGCTGCTCTGTTGACCAGGACCTCCACTTCATTCCACCTTAAATATCCCAGGAAAGAGAAAAATGGATAAAGAAGTTGTGGTCCTTATGTACAATGGAATATCACTCAGCCATGAAATCAATGTCGTAAGGTTAGTAGCAGCATGATGAGTGGATTTAGGTACGACGATTCTAAGTGAAATAAGTCACACAGAAAAGGACACTTCTCATAAGGTATCAATGATAGAGGGAATGTAAAAACCGTTACACTTGAACTGAATTACAAAACAGAACAGAGTCACACATGCAGAAAACACACTATGGCTGCTTAACGGGAAAGGTGAGGTGGGGTGATACATAAAACAAGGGTATCAAATTAGCTCAGATACCGTTCCATAAACCCAATATGTAATAGACAGGACCTACTCCTTGCTCAGAGAACTGGACTCAACACGCCCTATTCACCGCAAAAGAATATATCTGACTAATAATAATCGTAAAACCTATGTATTGATATCTCTCTGTTAGTGTGTCAAGTGGGTGTAAAGCGGCATAAACACAGCAGTGAAAAGCAGCTAAACCCCATTATAAAAATAAATTACTTTGAAACACCCATGAAACAAAGACAGTGAAAGAGAGAGAAATTCTTACACAATGCGTTCAGGGGCTGTGATGCAACCTGGATTGACCATATCTAGACGCACAGCTGGATGAGACATAAGGGTGGACACTCTTGGGGCTGAGAGGTTTGGTGAGGTTGGGTGAGCAAACGCAGACCCTTTAAAGTAATACTGCGTGGTACCCATCGCATGGGTCCCAAATCTCCAGGTTCAAGGGCATCTTCCTACATCAAAAACATGCATGAGAAACCCAGAAGATGGTACACCGTGTGATGGGGAAAGGTTTCTAAAACGCACCTCATTTCTCATCTCCTTGTGCCCGGGTTCGCCATTCCAGCCGCTTTACTAGCAAGCTCCCTACTTGGAGCATCAGCACCTTTAACCTCCTGTTCCATACAGGTTGCAATTTGTCCTGAGGATAAACGGGAAGACGTGGAACCAACGAGAGACTAGCTCTTGGTGTTGGGACAGGCACAGGTCACTCTATTTTCCCATCAGAAAGAAGAATTAACCACAGGCTCAGCCTGCCCCCCGGAACCAGAACAGGGCCTGAAGCCATTCTGCGATTTTGCGGCCAGCTCCCATAAAAACGAGTTGTAAAATGGAGGTTCAGGGCACTGCAATTCACAAACCTGCAGAGTTATAAATGATAACTCTCGTCCACAAATATATTGAGGGAAGGCAAAGAAGAGGATTTGAAATCAAGGCAGAATTGCAGGAAACAGATTTCAGGAGGTAGATACGAATCGCCTTTAAAGCACATGAAAAGCGGCAAAACGTTGACAATGATGCCCTTGGCCAAAAAGGGCGTATGTGTTTTTTCCTGAATATATTCAGGAAAAAACGCATACGCCCTTTTTGGCCAACCAAGCAACCTGGAAAGGCAAATCAGCGCTACAAAGAAGTCTCGCTTCCCATCGGTCAAAAGGGCCATGCTGAAAAAAGTGTCAAAACCAGAAATGCAGGACAGGCCATGGAGAAATGGGAGCCTTGCTACACTGATGGGCGGGATGTAAATTGTCAAGAGCCACTCCGGAGAAGTGTCCGGTGAGTCCTGAAACATCTGAAAAACACAGCTTAGAGAGCATAGGGCACTTCCACTCATGGGGGTATAAATTGGGAAAATTAAAAATCAGCAAGACACAAGCACCCCAAAGTTTAGGGCTGCTCTGTTGACCAGGACCTCCACTTCATTCCACCTTAAATATCCCAGGAAAGAGAAAAATGGATAAAGAAGTTGTGGTCCTTATGTACAATGGAATATCACTCAGCCATGAAATCAATGTCGTAAGGTTAGTAGCAGCATGATGAGTGGATTTAGGTACGACGATTCTAAGTGAAATAAGTCACACAGAAAAGGACACTTCTCATAAGGTATCACTGATAGAGGGAATGTAAAAACCATTACACTTGAACTGAATTACAAAACAGAACAGAGTCACACATGCAGAAAACACACTATGGCTGCTTAACGGGAAAGGTGAGGTGGGGTGATACATAAAAAAAGGGTATCAAATTAGCTCAGATACCGTTCCATAAACCCAATATGTAATAGACAAGACCTACTCCTTGCTCAGAGAACTGGACTCAACACGCCCTATTCACCGCACAAGAATATATCTGACTAATAATAATCGTAACACCTATGTATTGATATCTCTCTGTTAGTGTGTCAAGTGGGTGTAAAGCGGCATAAGCACAGCAGTGAAAAGCAGCTAAACCCCATTATAAAAATAAATTACTTTGAAACACCCATGAAACAAAGACAGTGAAAGAGAGAGAAATTCTTACACAATGCGTTCAGGGGCTGTGATGCAACCTGGATTGACCATATCTAGACGCACAGCTGGATGAGACATAAGGGTGGACACTCTTGGGGCTGAGAGGTTTGGTGAGGTTGGGTGAGCAAACGCAGACCCTTTAAAGTAATACTGCGTGGTACCCATCGCATGGGTCCCAAATCTCCAGGTTCAAGGGCATCTTCCTACATCAAAAACATGCATGAGAAACCCAGAAGATGGTACACCGTGTGATGGGGAAAGGTTTCTAAAACGCACCTCATTTCTCATCTCCTTGTGCCCGGGTTCGCCATTCCAGCCGCTTTACTAGCAAGCTCCCTACTTGGAGCATCAGCACCTTTAACCTCCTGTTCCATACAGGTTGCAATTTGTCCTGAGGATAAACGGGAAGACGTGGAACCAACGAGAGACTAGCTCTTGGTGTTGGGACAGGCACAGGTCACTCTATTTTCCCATCAGAAAGAAGAATCAACCACAGGCTCAGCCTGCCCCCCGGAACCAGAACAGGGCCTGAAGCCATTCTGCGATTTTGCGGCCAGCTCCCATAAAAACGAGTTGTAAAATGGAGGTTCAGGGCACTGCAATTCACAAACCTGCAGAGTTATAAATGATAACTCTCGTCCACAAATATATTGAGGGAAGGCAAAGAAGAGGATTTGAAATCAAGGCAGAATTGCAGGAAACAGATTTCAGGAGGTAGATACGAATCGCCTTTAAAGCACATGAAAAGCAGCAAAACGTTGACAATGATGCCCTTGGCCAAAAAGGGCGTATGTGTTTTTTCCTGAATATATTCAGGAAAAAACGCAGACGCCCTTTTTGGCCAACCAAGCAACCTGGAAAGGCAAATCAGCGCTACAAAGAAGTCTCGCTTCCCATCGGTCAAAAGGGCCATGCTGAAAAAAGTGTCAAAACCAGAAATGCAGGACAGGCCATGGAGAAATGGGAGCCTTGCTACACTGATGGGCGGGATGTAAATTGCCAAGAGCCACTCCGGAGAAGTGTCCGGTGAGTCCTGAAACATCTGAAAAACACAGCTTAGAGAGCATAGGGCACTTCCACTCATGGGGGTATAAATTGGGAAAATTAAAAATCAGCAAGACACAAGCACCCCAAAGTTTAGGGCTGCTCTGTTGACCAGGACCTCCACTTCATTCCACCTTAAATATCCCAGGAAAGAGAAAAATGGATAAAGAAGTTGTGGTCCTTATGTACAATGGAATATCACTCAGCCATGAAATCAGTGTCGTAAGGTTAGTAGCAGCATGATGAGTGGATTTAGGTACGACGATTCTAAGTGAAATAAGTCACACAGAAAAGGACACTTCTCATAAGGTATCACTGATAGAGGGAATGTAAAAACCGTTACACTTGAACTGAATTACAAAACAGAACAGAGTCACACATGCAGAAAACACACTATGGCTGCTTAACGGGAAAGGTGAGGTGGGGTGATACATAAAACAAGGGTATCAAATTAGCTCAGATACCGTTCCATAAACCCAATATGTAATAGACAAGACCTACTCCTTGCTCAGAGAACTGGACTCAACACGCCCTATTCACCGCACAAGAATATATCTGACTAATAATAATCGTAAAACCTATGTATTGATATCTCTCTGTTAGTGTGTCAAGTGGGTGTAAAGCGGCATAAGCACAGCAGTGAAAAGCAGCTAAACCCCATTATAAAAATAAATTACTTTGAAACACCCATGAAACAAAGACAGTGAAAGAGAGAGAAATTCTTACACAATGCGTTCAGGGGCTGTGATGCAACCTGGATTGACCATATCTAGACGCACAGCTGGATGAGACATAAGGGTGGACACTCTTGGGGCTGAGAGGTTTGGTGAGGTTGGGTGAGCAAACGCAGACCCTTTAAAGTAATACTGCGTGGTACCCATCGCATGGGTCCCAAATCTCCAGGTTCAAGGGCATCTTCCTACATCAAAAACATGCATGAGAAACCCAGAAGATGGTACACCGTGTGATGGGGAAAGGTTTCTAAAACGCACCTCATTTCTCATCTCCTTGTGCCCGGGTTCGCCATTCCAGCCGCTTTACTAGCAAGCTCCCTACTTGGAGCATCAGCACCTTTAACCTCCTGTTCCATACAGGTTGCAATTTGTCCTGAGGATAAACGGGAAGACGTGGAACCAACGAGAGACTAGCTCTTGGTGTTGGGACAGGCACAGGTCACTCTATTTTCCCATCAGAAAGAAGAATCAACCACAGGCTCAGCCTGCCCCCCGGAACCAGAACAGGGCCTGAAGCCATTCTGCGATTTTGCGGCCAGCTCCCATAAAAACGAGTTGTAAAATGGAGGTTCAGGGCACTGCAATTCACAAACCTGCAGAGTTATAAATGATAACTCTCGTCCACAAATATATTGAGGGAAGGCAAAGAAGAGGATTTGAAATCAAGGCAGAATTGCAGGAAACAGATTTCAGGAGGTAGATACGAATCGCCTTTAAAGCACATGAAAAGCGGCAAAACGTTGACAATGATGCCCTTGGCCAAAAAGGGCGTATGCGTTTTTTCCTGAATATATTCAGGAAAAAACGCAGACGCCCTTTTTGGCCAACCAAGCAACCTGGAAAGGCAAATCAGCGCTACAAAGAAGTCTCGCTTCCCATCGGTCAAAAGGGCCATGCTGAAAAAAGTGTCAAAACCAGAAATGCAGGACAGGCCATGGAGAAATGGGAGCCTTGCTACACTGATGGGCGGGATGTAAATTGCCAAGAGCCACTCCGGAGAAGTGTCCGGTGAGTCCTGAAACATCTGAAAAACACAGCTTAGAGAGCATAGGGCACTTCCACTCATGGGGGTATAAATTGGGAAAATTAAAAATCAGCAAGACACAAGCACCCCAAAGTTTAGGGCTGCTCTGTTGACCAGGACCTCCACTTCATTCCAACTTAAATATCCCAGGAAAGAGAAAAATGGATAAAGAAGTTGTGGTCCTTATGTACAATGGAATATCACTCAGCCATGAAATCAATGTCGTAAGGTTAGTAGCAGCATGATGAGTGGATTTAGGTACGACGATTCTAAGTGAAATAAGTCACACAGAAAAGGACACTTCTCATAAGGTATCACTGATAGAGGGAATGTAAAAACCGTTACACTTGAACTGAATTACAAAACAGAACAGAGTCACACATGCAGAAAACACACTATGGCTGCTTAACGGGAAAGGTGAGGTGGGGTGATACATAAAACAAGGGTATCAAATTAGCTCAGATACCGTTCCATAAACCCAATATGTAATAGACAAGACCTACTCCTTGCTCAGAGAACTGGACTCAACACGCCCTATTCACCGCACAAGAATATATCTGACTAATAATAATCGTAAAACCTATGTATTGATATCTCTCTGTTAGTGTGTCAAGTGGGTGTAAAGCGGCATAAACACAGCAGTGAAAAGCAGCTAAACCCCATTATAAAAATAAATTACTTTGAAACACCCATGAAACAAAGACAGTGAAAGAGAGAGAAATTCTTACACAATGCGTTCAGGGGCTGTGATGCAACCTGGATTGACCATATCTAGACGCACAGCTGGATGAGACATAAGGGTGGACACTCTTGGGGCTGAGAGGTTTGGTGAGGTTGGGTGAGCAAACGCAGACCCTTTAAAGTTATACTGCGTGGTACCCATCGCATGGGTCCCAAATCTCCAGGTTCAAGGGCATCTTCCTACATCAAAAACATGCATGAGAAACCCAGAAGATGGTACACCGTGTGATGGGGAAAGGTTTCTAAAACGCACCTCATTTCTCATCTCCTTGTGCCCGGGTTCGCCATTCCAGCCGCTTTACTAGCAAGCTCCCTACTTGGAGCATCAGCACCTTTAACCTCCTGTTCCATACAGGTTGCAATTTGTCCTGAGGATAAACGGGAAGACGTGGAACCAACGAGAGACTAGCTCTTGGTGTTGGGACAGGCACAGGTCACTCTATTTTCCCATCAGAAAGAAGAATCAACCACAGGCTCAGCCTGCCCCCCGGAACCAGAACAGGGCCTGAAGCCATTCTGCGATTTTGCGGCCAGCTCCCATAAAAACGAGTTGTAAAATGGAGGTTCAGGGCACTGCAATTCACAAACCTGCAGAGTTATAAATGATAACTCTCGTCCACAAATATATTGAGGGAAGGCAAAGAAGAGGATTTGAAATCAAGGCAGAATTGCAGGAAACAGATTTCAGGAGGTAGATACGAATCGCCTTTAAAGCACATGAAAAGCGGCAAAACGTTGACAATGATGCCCTTGGCCAAAAAGGGCGTATGCGTTTTTTCCTGAATATATTCAGGAAAAAACGCAGACGCCCTTTTTGGCCAACCAAGCAACCTGGAAAGGCAAATCAGTGCTACAAAGAAGTCTCGCTTCCCATCGGTCAAAAGGGCCATGCTGAAAAAAGTGTCAAAACCAGAAATGCAGGACAGGCCATGGAGAAATGGGAGCCTTGCTACACTGATGGGCGGGATGTAAATTGCCAAGAGCCACTCCGGAGAAGTGTCCGGTGAGTCCTGAAACATCTGAAAAACACAGCTTAGAGAGCATAGGGCACTTCCACTCATGGGGGTATAAATTGGGAAAATTAAAAATCAGCAAGACACAAGCACCCCAAAGTTTAGGGCTGCTCTGTTGACCAGGACCTCCACTTCATTCCACCTTAAATATCCCAGGAAAGAGAAAAATGGATAAAGAAGTTGTGGTCCTTATGTACAATGGAATATCACTCAGCCAGGAAATCAATGTCGTAAGGTTAGTAGCAGCATGATGAGTGGATTTAGGTACGACGATTCTAAGTGAAATAAGTCACACAGAAAAGGACACTTCTCATAAGGTATCACTGATAGAGGGAATGTAAAAACGGTTACACTTGAACTGAATTACAAAACAGAACAGAGTCACACATGCAGAAAACACACTATGGCTGCTTAACGGGAAAGGTGAGGTGGGGTGATACATAAAACAAGGGTATCAAATTAGCTCAGATACCGTTCCATAATCCCAATATGTAATAGACAAGACCTACTCCTTGCTCAGGGAACTGGACTCAACACGCCCTATTCACCACACAAGAATATATCTGACTAATAATAATCGTAAAACCTATGTATTGATATCTCTCTGTTAGTGTGTCAAGTGGGTGTAAAGCGGCATAAACACAGCAGTGAAAAGCAGCTAAACCCCATTATAAAAATAAATTACTTTGAAACACCCATGAAACAAAGACAGTGAAAGAGAGAGAAATTCTTACACAATGCGTTCAGGGGCTGTGATGCAACCTGGATTGACCATATCTAGACGCACAGCTGGATGAGACATAAGGTGGACACTCTTGGGGCTGAGAGGTTTGGTGAGGTTGGGTGAGCAAACGCAGACCCTTTAAAGTAATACTGCGTGGTACCCATCGCATGGGTCCCAAATCTCCAGGTTCAAGGGCATCTTCCTACATCAAAACCATGCATGAGAAACCCAGAAGATGGTACACCGTGTGATGGGGAAAGGTTTCTAAAACGCACCTCATTTCTCATCTCCTTGTGCCCGGGTTCGCCATTCCAGCCGCTTTACTAGCAATCTCCCTACTTGGAGCATCAGCACCTTTAACCTCCTGTTCCATACAGGTTGCAATTTGTCCTGAGGATAAACGGGGAGACGTGGAACCAACGAGAGACTAGCTCTTGGTGTTGGGACAGGCACAGGTCACTCTATTTTCCCATCAGAAAGAAGAATTAACCACAGGCTCAGCCTGCCCCCCGGAACCAGAACAGGGCCTGAAGCCATTCTGCGATTTTGCGGCCAGCTCCCATAAAAACGAGTTGTAAAATGGAGGTTCAGGGCACTGCAATTCACAAACCTGCAGAGTTATAAATGATAACTCTCGTCCACAAATATATTGAGGGAAGGCAAAGAAGAGGATTTGAAATCAAGGCAGAATTGCAGGAAACAGATTTCAGGAGGTAGATACGAATCGCCTTTAAAGCACATGAAAAGCGGCAAAACGTTGACAATGATGCCCTTGGCCAAAAAGGGCGTCTGCGTTTTTTCCTGAATATATTCAGGAAAAAACGCAGACGCCCTTTTTGGCCAACCAAGCAACCTGGAAAGGCAAATCAGCGCTACAAAGAAGTCTCGCTTCCCATCGGTCAAAAGGGCCATGCTGAAAAAAGTGTCAAAACCAGAAATGCAGGACAGGCCATGGAGAAATGGGAGCCTTGCTACACTGATGGGCGGGATGTAAATTGCCAAGAGCCACTCTGGAGAAGTGTCCGGTGAGTCCTGAAACATCTGAAAAACACAGCTTAGAGAGCATAGGGCACTTCCACTCATGGGGGTATAAATTGGGAAAATTAAAAATCAGCAAGACACAAGCACCCCAAAGTTTAGGGCTGCTCTGTTGACCAGGACCTCCACTTCATTCCACCTTAAATATCCCAGGAAAGAGAAAAATGGATAAAGAAGTTGTGGTCCTTATGTACAATGGAATATCACTCAGCCAGGAAATCAATGTCGTAAGGTTAGTAGCAGCATGATGAGTGGATTTAGGTACGACGATTCTAAGTGAAATAAGTCACACAGAAAAGGACACTTCTCATAAGGTATCACTGATAGAGGGAATGTAAAAACGGTTACACTTGAACTGAATTACAAAACAGAACAGAGTCACACATGCAGAAAACACACTATGGCTGCTTAACGGGAAAGGTGAGGTGGGGTGATACATAAAACAAGGGTATCAAATTAGCTCAGATACCGTTCCATAATCCCAATATGTAATAGACAAGACCTACTCCTTGCTCAGGGAACTGGACTCAACACGCCCTATTCACCGCACAAGAATATATCTGACTAATAATAATCGTAAAACCTATGTATTGATATCTCTCTGTTAGTGTGTCAAGTGGGTGTAAAGCGGCATAAACACAGCAGTGAAAAGCAGCTAAACCCCATTATAAAAATAAATTACTTTGAAACACCCATGAAACAAAGACAGTGAAAGAGAGAGAAATTCTTACACAATGCGTTCAGGGGCTGTGATGCAACCTGG
This sequence comes from Balaenoptera borealis, assembly GCF_965194805.1. Taxonomy (NCBI): domain Eukaryota; kingdom Metazoa; phylum Chordata; class Mammalia; order Artiodactyla; family Balaenopteridae; genus Balaenoptera; species Balaenoptera borealis. The sequence goes on from NW_028123989.1 coordinate 1,371,677, forward strand.
ATTGACCATATCTAGACGCACAGCTGGATGAGACATAAGGTGGACACTCTTGGGGCTGAGAGGTTTGGTGAGGTTGGGTGAGCAAACGCAGACCCTTTAAAGTAATACTGCGTGGTACCCATCGCATGGGTCCCAAATCTCCAGGTTCAAGGGCATCTTCCTACATCAAAACCATGCATGAGAAACCCAGAAGATGGTACACCGTGTGATGGGGAAAGGTTTCTAAAACGCACCTCATTTCTCATCTCCTTGTGCCCGGGTTCGCCATTCCAGCCGCTTTACTAGCAAGCTCCCTACTTGGAGCATCAGCACCTTTAACCTCCTGTTCCATACAGGTTGCAATTTGTCCTGAGGATAAACGGGAAGACGTGGAACCAACGAGAGACTAGCTCTTGGTGTTGGGACAGGCACAGGTCACTCTATTTTCCCATCAGAAAGAAGAATTAACCACAGGCTCAGCCTGCCCCCCCGGAACCAGAACAGGGCCTGAAGCCATTCTGCGATTTTGCGGCCAGCTCCCATAAAAACGAGTTGTAAAATGGAGGTTCAGGGCACTGCAATTCACAAACCTGCAGAGTTATAAATGATAACTCTCGTCCACAAATATATTGAGGGAAGGCAAAGAAGAGGATTTGAAATCAAGGCAGAATTGCAGGAAACAGATTTCAGGAGGTAGATACGAATCGCCTTTAAAGCACATGAAAAGCGGCAAAACGTTGACAATGATGCCCTTGGCCAAAAAGGGCGTATGCGTTTTTTCCTGAATATATTCAGGAAAAAACGCATACGCCCTTTTTGGCCAACCAAGCAACCTGGAAAGGCAAATCAGCGCTACAAAGAAGTCTCGCTTCCCATCGGTCAAAAGGGCCATGCTGAAAAAAGTGTCAAAACCAGAAATGCAGGACAGGCCATGGAGAAATGGGAGCCTTGCTACACTGATGGGCGGGATGTAAATTGCCAAGAGCCACTCTGGAGAAGTGTCCGGTGAGTCCTGAAACATCTGAAAAACACAGCTTAGAGAGCATAGGGCACTTCCACTCATGGGGGTATAAATTGGGAAAATTAAAAATCAGCAAGACACAAGCACCCCAAAGTTTAGGGCTGCTCTGTTGACCAGGACCTCCACTTCATTCCACCTTAAATATCCCAGGAAAGAGAAAAATGGATAAAGAAGTTGTGGTCCTTATGTACAATGGAATATCACTCAGCCAGGAAATCAATGTCGTAATGTTAGTAGCAGCATGATGAGTGGATTTAGGTACGACGATTCTAAGTGAAATAAGTCACACAGAAAAGGACACTTCTCATAAGGTATCACTGATAGAGGGAATGTAAAAACGGTTACACTTGAACTGAATTACAAAACAGAACAGAGTCACACATGCAGAAAACACACTATGGCTGCTTAACGGGAAAGGTGAGGTGGGGTGATACATAAAACAAGGGTATCAAATTAGCTCAGATACCGTTCCATAATCCCAATATGTAATAGACAAGACCTACTCCTTGCTCAGGGAACTGGACTCAACACGCCCTATTCACCACACAAGAATATATCTGACTAATAATAATCGTAAAACCTATGTATTGATATCTCTCTGTTAGTGTGTCAAGTGGGTGTAAAGCGGCATAAACACAGCAGTGAAAAGCAGCTAAACCCCATTATAAAAATAAATTACTTTGAAACACCCATGAAACAAAGACAGTGAAAGAGAGAGAAATTCTTACACAATGCGTTCAGGGGCTGTGATGCAACCTGGATTGACCATATCTAGACGCACAGCTGGATGAGACATAAGGTGGACACTCTTGGGGCTGAGAGGTTTGGTGAGGTTGGGTGAGCAAACGCAGACCCTTTAAAGTAATACTGCGTGGTACCCATCGCATGGGTCCCAAATCTCCAGGTTCAAGGGCATCTTCCTACATCAAAACCATGCATGAGAAACCCAGAAGATGGTACACCGTGTGATGGGGAAAGGTTTCTAAAACGCACCTCATTTCTCATCTCCTTGTGCCCGGGTTCGCCATTCCAGCCGCTTTACTAGCAAGCTCCCTACTTGGAGCATCAGCACCTTTAACCTCCTGTTCCATACAGGTTGCAATTTGTCCTGAGGATAAACGGGGAGACGTGGAACCAACGAGAGACTAGCTCTTGGTGTTGGGACAGGCACAGGTCACTCTATTTTCCCATCAGAAAGAAGAATTAACCACAGGCTCAGCCTGCCCCCCCGGAACCAGAACAGGGCCTGAAGCCATTCTGCGATTTTGCGGCCAGCTCCCATAAAAACGAGTTGTAAAATGGAGGTTCAGGGCACTGCAATTCACAAACCTGCAGAGTTATAAATGATAACTCTCGTCCACAAATATATTGAGGGAAGGCAAAGAAGAGGATTTGAAATCAAGGCAGAATTGCAGGAAACAGATTTCAGGAGGTAGATACGAATCGCCTTTAAAGCACATGAAAAGCGGCAAAACGTTGACAATGATGCCCTTGGCCAAAAAGGGCGTATGCGTTTTTTCCTGAATATATTCAGGAAAAAACGCATACGCCCTTTTTGGCCAACCAAGCAACCTGGAAAGGCAAATCAGCGCTACAAAGAAGTCTCGCTTCCCATCGGTCAAAAGGGCCATGCTGAAAAAAGTGTCAAAACCAGAAATGCAGGACAGGCCATGGAGAAATGGGAGCCTTGCTACACTGATGGGCGGGATGTAAATTGCCAAGAGCCACTCTGGAGAAGTGTCCGGTGAGTCCTGAAACATCTGAAAAACACAGCTTAGAGAGCATAGGGCACTTCCACTCATGGGGGTATAAATTGGGAAAATTAAAAATCAGCAAGACACAAGCACCCCAAAGTTTAGGGCTGCTCTGTTGACCAGGACCTCCACTTCATTCCACCTTAAATATCCCAGGAAAGAGAAAAATGGATAAAGAAGTTGTGGTCCTTATGTACAATGGAATATCACTCAGCCAGGAAATCAATGTCGTAAGGTTAGTAGCAGCATGATGAGTGGATTTAGGTACGACGATTCTAAGTGAAATAAGTCACACAGAAAAGGACACTTCTCATAAGGTATCACTGATAGAGGGAATGTAAAAACGGTTACACTTGAACTGAATTACAAAACAGAACAGAGTCACACATGCAGAAAACACACTATGGCTGCTTAACGGGAAAGGTGAGGTGGGGTGATACATAAAACAAGGGTATCAAATTAGCTCAGATACCGTTCCATAATCCCAATATGTAATAGACAAGACCTACTCCTTGCTCAGGGAACTGGACTCAACACGCCCTATTCACCACACAAGAATATATCTGACTAATAATAATCGTAAAACCTATGTATTGATATCTCTCTGTTAGTGTGTCAAGTGGGTGTAAAGCGGCATAAACACAGCAGTGAAAAGCAGCTAAACCCCATTATAAAAATAAATTACTTTGAAACACCCATGAAACAAAGACAGTGAAAGAGAGAGAAATTCTTACACAATGCGTTCAGGGGCTGTGATGCAACCTGGATTGACCATATCTAGACGCACAGCTGGATGAGACATAAGGTGGACACTCTTGGGGCTGAGAGGTTTGGTGAGGTTGGGTGAGCAAACGCAGACCCTTTAAAGTAATACTGCGTGGTACCCATCGCATGGGTCCCAAATCTCCAGGTTCAAGGGCATCTTCCTACATCAAAACCATGCATGAGAAACCCAGAAGATGGTACACCGTGTGATGGGGAAAGGTTTCTAAAACGCACCTCATTTCTCATCTCCTTGTGCCCGGGTTCGCCATTCCAGCCGCTTTACTAGCAAGCTCCCTACTTGGAGCATCAGCACCTTTAACCTCCTGTTCCATACAGGTTGCAATTTGTCCTGAGGATAAACGGGGAGACGTGGAACCAACGAGAGACTAGCTCTTGGTGTTGGGACAGGCACAGGTCACTCTATTTTCCCATCAGAAAGAAGAATTAACCACAGGCTCAGCCTGCCCCCCGGAACCAGAACAGGGCCTGAAGCCATTCTGCGATTTTGCGGCCAGCTCCCATAAAAACGAGTTGTAAAATGGAGGTTCAGGGCACTGCAATTCACAAACCTGCAGAGTTATAAATGATAACTCTCGTCCACAAATATATTGAGGGAAGGCAAAGAAGAGGATTTGAAATCAAGGCAGAATTGCAGGAAACAGATTTCAGGAGGTAGATACGAATCGCCTTTAAAGCACATGAAAAGCGGCAAAACGTTGACAATGATGCCCTTGGCCAAAAAGGGCGTATGCGTTTTTTCCTGAATATATTCAGGAAAAAACGCAGACGCCCTTTTTGGCCAACCAAGCAACCTGGAAAGGCAAATCAGCGCTACAAAGAAGTCTCGCTTCCCATCGGTCAAAAGGGCCATGCTGAAAAAAGTGTCAAAACCAGAAATGCAGGACCGGCCATGGAGAAATGGGAGCCTTGCTACACTGATGGGCGGGATGTAAATTGCCAAGAGCCACTCTGGAGAAGTGTCCGGTGAGTCCTGAAACATCTGAAAAACACAGCTTAGAGAGCATAGGGCACTTCCACTCATGGGGGTATAAATTGGGAAAATTAAAAATCAGCAAGACACAAGCACCCCAAAGTTTAGGGCTGCTCTGTTGACCAGGACCTCCACTTCATTCCACCTTAAATATCCCAGGAAAGAGAAAAATGGATAAAGAAGTTGTGGTCCTTATGTACAATGGAATATCACTCAGCCAGGAAATCAATGTCGTAAGGTTAGTAGCAGCATGATGAGTGGATTTAGGTACGACGATTCTAAGTGAAATAAGTCACACAGAAAAGGACACTTCTCATAAGGTATCACTGATAGAGGGAATGTAAAAACGGTTACACTTGAACTGAATTACAAAACAGAACAGAGTCACACATGCAGAAAACACACTATGGCTGCTTAACGGGAAAGGTGAGGTGGGGTGATACATAAAACAAGGGTATCAAATTAGCTCAGATACCGTTCCATAATCCCAATATGTAATAGACAAGACCTACTCCTTGCTCAGGGAACTGGACTCAACACGCCCTATTCACCGCACAAGAATATATCTGACTAATAATAATCGTAAAACCTATGTATTGATATCTCTCTGTTAGTGTGTCAAGTGGGTGTAAAGCAGCATAAACACAGCAGTGAAAAGCAGCTAAACCCCATTATAAAAATAAATTACTTTGAAACACCCATGAAACAAAGACAGTGAAAGAGAGAGAAATTCTTACACAATGCGTTCAGGGGCTGTGATGCAACCTGGATTGACCATATCTAGACGCACAGCTGGATGAGACATAAGGTGGACACGCTTGGGGCTGAGAGGTTTGGTGAGGTTGGGTGAGCAAACGCAGACCCTTTAAAGTAATACTGCGTGGTACCCATCGCATGGGTCCCAAATCTCCAGGTTCAAGGGCATCTTCCTACATCAAAAACATGCATGAGAAACCCAGAAGATGGTACACCGTGTGATGGGGAAAGGTTTCTAAAACGCACCTCATTTCTCATCTCCTTGTGCCCGGGTTCGCCATTCCAGCCGCTTTACTAGCAAGCTCCCTACTTGGAGCATCAGCACCTTTAACCTCCTGTTCCATACAGGTTGCAATTTGTCCTGAGGATAAACGGGAAGACGTGGAACCAACGAGAGACTAGCTCTTGGTGTTGGGACAGGCACAGGTCACTCTATTTTCCCATCAGGAAGAAGAATTAACCACAGGCTCAGCCTGCCCCCCCGGAACCAGAACAGGGCCTGAAGCCATTCTGCGATTTTGCGGCCAGCTCCCATAAAAACGAGTTGTAAAATGGAGGTTCAGGGCACTGCAATTCACAAACCTGCAGAGTTATAAATGATAACTCTCGTCCACAAATATATTGAGGGAAGGCAAAGAAGAGGATTTGAAATCAAGGCAGAATTGCAGGAAACAGATTTCAGGAGGTAGATACGAATCGCCTTTAAAGCACATGAAAAGCGGCAAAACGTTGACAATGATGCCCTTGGCCAAAAAGGGCGTATGCGTTTTTTCCTGAATATATTCAGGAAAAAACGCATACGCCCTTTTTGGCCAACCAAGCAACCTGGAAAGGCAAATCAGCGCTACAAAGAAGTCTCGCTTCCCATCGGTCAAAAGGGCCATGCTGAAAAAAGTGTCAAAACCAGAAATGCAGGACAGGCCATGGAGAAATGGGAGCCTTGCTACACTGATGGGCGGGATGTAAATTGCCAAGAGCCACTCTGGAGAAGTGTCCGGTGAGTCCTGAAACATCTGAAAAACACAGCTTAGAGAGCATAGGGCACTTCCACTCATGGGGGTATAAATTGGGAAAATTAAAAATCAGCAAGACACAAGCACCCCAAAGTTTAGGGCTGCTCTGTTGACCAGGACCTCCACTTCATTCCACCTTAAATATCCCAGGAAAGAGAAAAATGGATAAAGAAGTTGTGGTCCTTATGTACAATGGAATATCACTCAGCCAGGAAATCAATGTCGTAAGGTTAGTAGCAGCATGATGAGTGGATTTAGGTACGACGATTCTAAGTGAAATAAGTCACACAGAAAAGGACACTTCTCATAAGGTATCACTGATAGAGGGAATGTAAAAACGGTTACACTTGAACTGAATTACAAAACAGAACAGAGTCACACATGCAGAAAACACACTATGGCTGCTTAACGGGAAAGGTGAGGTGGGGTGATACATAAAACAAGGGTATCAAATTAGCTCAGATACCGTTCCATAATCCCAATATGTAATAGACAAGACCTACTCCTTGCTCAGGGAACTGGACTCAACACGCCCTATTCACCACACAAGAATATATCTGACTAATAATAATCGTAAAACCTATGTATTGATATCTCTCTGTTAGTGTGTCAAGTGGGTGTAAAGCGGCATAAACACAGCAGTGAAAAGCAGCTAAACCCCATTATAAAAATAAATTACTTTGAAACACCCATGAAACAAAGACAGTGAAAGAGAGAGAAATTCTTACACAATGCGTTCAGGGGCTGTGATGCAACCTGGATTGACCATATCTAGACGCACAGCTGGATGAGACATAAGGTGGACACTCTTGGGGCTGAGAGGTTTGGTGAGGTTGGGTGAGCAAACGCAGACCCTTTAAAGTAATACTGCGTGGTACCCATCGCATGGGTCCCAAATCTCCAGGTTCAAGGGCATCTTCCTACATCAAAACCATGCATGAGAAACCCAGAAGATGGTACACCATGTGATGGGGAAAGGTTTCTAAAACGCACCTCATTTCTCATCTCCTTGTGCCCGGGTTCGCCATTCCAGCCGCTTTACTAGCAATCTCCCTACTTGGAGCATCAGCACCTTTAACCTCCTGTTCCATACAGGTTGCAATTTGTCCTGAGGATAAACGGGGAGACGTGGAACCAACGAGAGACTAGCTCTTGGTGTTGGGACAGGCACAGGTCACTCTATTTTCCCATCAGAAAGAAGAATTAACCACAGGCTCAGCCTGCCCCCCGGAACCAGAACAGGGCCTGAAGCCATTCTGCGATTTTGCGGCCAGCTCCCATAAAAACGAGTTGTAAAATGGAGGTTCAGGGCACTGCAATTCACAAACCTGCAGAGTTATAAATGATAACTCTCGTCCACAAATATATTGAGGGAAGGCAAAGAAGAGGATTTGAAATCAAGGCAGAATTGCAGGAAACAGATTTCAGGAGGTAGATACGAATCGCCTTTAAAGCACATGAAAAGCGGCAAAACGTTGACAATGATGCCCTTGGCCAAAAAGGGCGTCTGCGTTTTTTCCTGAATATATTCAGGAAAAAACGCAGACGCCCTTTTTGGCCAACCAAGCAACCTGGAAAGGCAAATCAGCGCTACAAAGAAGTCTCGCTTCCCATCGGTCAAAAGGGCCATGCTGAAAAAAGTGTCAAAACCAGAAATGCAGGACAGGCCATGGAGAAATGGGAGCCTTGCTACACTGATGGGCGGGATGTAAATTGCCAAGAGCCACTCCGGAGAAGTGTCCGGTGAGTCCTGAAACATCTGAAAAACACAGCTTAGAGAGCATAGGGCACTTCCACTCATGGGGGTATAAATTGGGAAAATTAAAAATCAGCAAGACACAAGCACCCCAAAGTTTAGGGCTGCTCTGTTGACCAGGACCTCCACTTCATTCCACCTTAAATATCCCAGGAAAGAGAAAAATGGATAAAGAAGTTGTGGTCCTTATGTACAATGGAATATCACTCAGCCATGAAATCAATGTCGTAAGGTTAGTAGCAGCATGATGAGTGGATTTAGGTACGACGATTCTAAGTGAAATAAGTCACACAGAAAAGGACACTTCTCATAAGGTATCACTGATAGAGGGAATGTAAAAACCGTTACACTTGAACTGAATTACAAAACAGAACAGAGTCACACATGCAGAAAACACACTATGGCTGCTTAACGGGAAAGGTGAGGTGGGGTGATACATAAAACAAGGGTATCAAATTAGCTCAGATACCGTTCCATAAACCCAATATGTAATAGACAAGACCTACTCCTTGCTCAGAGAACTGGACTCAACACGCCCTATTCACCGCACAAGAATATATCCGACTAATAATAATCGTAAAACCTATGTATTGATATCTCTCTGTTAGTGTGTCAAGTGGGTGTAAAGCGGCATAAGCACAGCAGTGAAAAGCAGCTAAACCCCATTATAAAAATAAATTACTTTGAAACACCCATGAAACAAAGACAGTGAAAGAGAGAGAAATTCTTACACAATGCGTTCAGGGGCTGTGATGCAACCTGGATTGACCATATCTAGACGCACAGCTGGATGAGACATAAGGGTGGACACTCTTGGGGCTGAGAGGTTTGGTGAGGTTGGGTGAGCAAACGCAGACCCTTTAAAGTTATACTGCGTGGTACCCATCGCATGGGTCCCAAATCTCCAGGTTCAAGGGCATCTTCCTACATCAAAAACATGCATGAGAAACCCAGAAGATGGTACACCGTGTGATGGGGAAAGGTTTCTAAAACGCACCTCATTTCTCATCTCCTTGTGCCCGGGTTCGCCATTCCAGCCGCTTTACTAGCAAGCTCCCTACTTGGAGCATCAGCACCTTTAACCTCCTGTTCCATACAGGTTGCAATTTATCCTGAGGATAAACGGGAAGACGTGGAACCAACGAGAGACTAGCTCTTGGTGTTGGGACAGGCACAGGTCACTCTATTTTCCCATCAGAAAGAAGAATTAACCACAGGCTCAGCCTGCCCCCCGGAACCAGAACAGGGCCTGAAGCCATTCTGCGATTTTGCGGCCAGCTCCCATAAAAACGAGTTGTAAAATGGAGGTTCAGGGCACTGCAATTCACAAACCTGCAGAGTTATAAATGATAACTCTCGTCCACAAATATATTGAGGGAAGGCAAAGAAGAGGATTTGAAATCAAGGCAGAATTGCAGGAAACAGATTTCAGGAGGTAGATACGAATCGCCTTTAAAGCACATGAAAAGCGGCAAAACGTTGACAATGATGCCCTTGGCCAAAAAGGGCGTCTGCGTTTTTTCCTGAATATATTCAGGAAAAAACGCAGACGCCCTTTTTGGCCAACCAAGCAACCTGGAAAGGCAAATCAGTGCTACAAAGAAGTCTCGCTTCCCATCGGTCAAAAGGGCCATGCTGAAAAAAGTGTCAAAACCAGAAATGCAGGACAGGCCATGGAGAAATGGGAGCCTTGCTACACTGATGGGCGGGATGTAAATTGCCAAGAGCCACTCCGGAGAAGTGTCCGGTGAGTCCTGAAACATCTGAAAAACACAGCTTAGAGAGCATAGGGCACTTCCACTCATGGGGGTATAAATTGGGAAAATTAAAAATCAGCAAGACACAAGCACCCCAAAGTTTAGGGCTGCTCTGTTGACCAGGACCTCCACTTCATTCCACCTTAAATATCCCAGGAAAGAGAAAAATGGATAAAGAAGTTGTGGTCCTTATGTACAATGGAATATCACTCAGCCAGGAAATCAATGTCGTAAGGTTAGTAGCAGCATGATGAGTGGATTTAGGTACGACGATTCTAAGTGAAATAAGTCACACAGAAAAGGACACTTCTCATAAGGTATCACTGATAGAGGGAATGTAAAAACGGTTACACTTGAACTGAATTACAAAACAGAACAGAGTCACACATGCAGAAAACACACTATGGCTGCTTAACGGGAAAGGTGAGGTGGGGTGATACATAAAACAAGGGTATCAAATTAGCTCAGATACCGTTCCATAATCCCAATATGTAATAGACAAGACCTACTCCTTGCTCAGGGAACTGGACTCAACACGCCCTATTCACCACACAAGAATATATCTGACTAATAATAATCGTAAAACCTATGTATTGATATCTCTCTGTTAGTGTGTCAAGTGGGTGTAAAGCGGCATAAACACAGCAGTGAAAAGCAGCTAAACCCCATTATAAAAATAAATTACTTTGAAACACCCATGAAACAAAGACAGTGAAAGAGAGAGAAATTCTTACACAATGCGTTCAGGGGCTGTGATGCAACCTGGATTGACCATATCTAGACGCACAGCTGGATGAGACATAAGGTGGACACTCTTGGGGCTGAGAGGTTTGGTGAGGTTGGGTGAGCAAACGCAGACCCTTTAAAGTAATACTGCGTGGTACCCATCGCATGGGTCCCAAATCTCCAGGTTCAAGGGCATCTTCCTACATCAAAAACATGCATGAGAAACCCAGAAGATGGTACACCGTGTGATGGGGAAAGGTTTCTAAAACGCACCTCATTTCTCATCTCCTTGTGCCCGGGTTCGCCATTCCAGCCGCTTTACTAGCAATCTCCCTACTTGGAGCATCAGCACCTTTAACCTCCTGTTCCATACAGGTTGCAATTTGTCCTGAGGATAAACGGGGAGACGTGGAACCAACGAGAGACTAGCTCTTGGTGTTGGGACAGGCACAGGTCACTCTATTTTCCCATCAGAAAGAAGAATTAACCACAGGCTCAGCCTGCCCCCCGGAACCAGAACAGGGCCTGAAGCCATTCTGCGATTTTGCGGCCAGCTCCCATAAAAACGAGTTGTAAAATGGAGGTTCAGGGCACTGCAATTCACAAACCTGCAGAGTTATAAATGATAACTCTCGTCCACAAATATATTGAGGGAAGGCAAAGAAGAGGATTTGAAATCAAGGCAGAATTGCAGGAAACAGATTTCAGGAGGTAGATACGAATCGCCTTTAAAGCACATGAAAAGCGGCAAAACGTTGACAATGATGCCCTTGGCCAAAAAGGGCGTCTGCGTTTTTTCCTGAATATATTCAGGAAAAAACGCAGACGCCCTTTTTGGCCAACCAAGCAACCTGGAAAGGCAAATCAGCGCTACAAAGAAGTCTCGCTTCCCATCGGTCAAAAGGGCCATGCTGAAAAAAGTGTCAAAACCAGAAATGCAGGACAGGCCATGGAGAAATGGGAGCCTTGCTACACTGATGGGCGGGATGTAAATTGCCAAGAGCCACTCCGGAGAAGTGTCCGGTGAGTCCTGAAACATCTGAAAAACACAGCTTAGAGAGCATAGGGCACTTCCACTCATGGGGGTATAAATTGGGAAAATTAAAAATCAGCAAGACACAAGCACCCCAAAGTTTAGGGCTGCTCTGTTGACCAGGACCTCCACTTCATTCCACCTTAAATATCCCAGGAAAGAGAAAAATGGATAAAGAAGTTGTGGTCCTTATGTACAATGGAATATCACTCAGCCATGAAATCAATGTCGTAAGGTTAGTAGCAGCATGATGAGTGGATTTAGGTACGACGATTCTAAGTGAAATAAGTCACACAGAAAAGGACACTTCTCATAAGGTATCAATGATAGAGGGAATGTAAAAACCGTTACACTTGAACTGAATTACAAAACAGAACAGAGTCACACATGCAGAAAACACACTATGGCTGCTTAACGGGAAAGGTGAGGTGGGGTGATACATAAAACAAGGGTATCAAATTAGCTCAGATACCGTTCCATAAACCCAATATGTAATAGACAGGACCTACTCCTTGCTCAGAGAACTGGACTCAACACGCCCTATTCACCGCAAAAGAATATATCTGACTAATAATAATCGTAAAACCTATGTATTGATATCTCTCTGTTAGTGTGTCAAGTGGGTGTAAAGCGGCATAAACACAGCAGTGAAAAGCAGCTAAACCCCATTATAAAAATAAATTACTTTGAAACACCCATGAAACAAAGACAGTGAAAGAGAGAGAAATTCTTACACAATGCGTTCAGGGGCTGTGATGCAACCTGGATTGACCATATCTAGACGCACAGCTGGATGAGACATAAGGGTGGACACTCTTGGGGCTGAGAGGTTTGGTGAGGTTGGGTGAGCAAACGCAGACCCTTTAAAGTAATACTGCGTGGTACCCATCGCATGGGTCCCAAATCTCCAGGTTCAAGGGCATCTTCCTACATCAAAAACATGCATGAGAAACCCAGAAGATGGTACACCGTGTGATGGGGAAAGGTTTCTAAAACGCACCTCATTTCCCATCTCCTTGTGCCCGGGTTCGCCATTCCAGCCGCTTTACTAGCAAGCTCCCTACTTGGAGCATCAGCACCTTTAACCTCCTGTTCCATACAGGTTGCAATTTGTCCTGAGGATAAACGGGAAGACGTGGAACCAACGAGAGACTAGCTCTTGGTGTTGGGACAGGCACAGGTCACTCTATTTTCCCATCAGAAAGAAGAATTAACCACAGGCTCAGCCTGCCCCCCGGAACCAGAACAGGGCCTGAAGCCATTCTGCGATTTTGCGGCCAGCTCCCATAAAAACGAGTTGTAAAATGGAGGTTCAGGGCACTGCAATTCACAAACCTGCAGAGTTATAAATGATAACTCTCGTCCACAAATATATTGAGGGAAGGCAAAGAAGAGGATTTGAAATCAAGGCAGAATTGCAGGAAACAGATTTCAGGAGGTAGATACGAATCGCCTTTAAAGCACATGAAAAGCGGCAAAACGTTGACAATGATGCCCTTGGCCAAAAAGGGCGTATGTGTTTTTTCCTGAATATATTCAGGAAAAAACGCATACGCCCTTTTTGGCCAACCAAGCAACCTGGAAAGGCAAATCAGCGCTACAAAGAAGTCTCGCTTCCCATCGGTCAAAAGGGCCATGCTGAAAAAAGTGTCAAAACCAGAAATGCAGGACAGGCCATGGAGAAATGGGAGCCTTGCTACACTGATGGGCGGGATGTAAATTGTCAAGAGCCACTCCGGAGAAGTGTCCGGTGAGTCCTGAAACATCTGAAAAACACAGCTTAGAGAGCATAGGGCACTTCCACTCATGGGGGTATAAATTGGGAAAATTAAAAATCAGCAAGACACAAGCACCCCAAAGTTTAGGGCTGCTCTGTTGACCAGGACCTCCACTTCATTCCACCTTAAATATCCCAGGAAAGAGAAAAATGGATAAAGAAGTTGTGGTCCTTATGTACAATGGAATATCACTCAGCCATGAAATCAATGTCGTAAGGTTAGTAGCAGCATGATGAGTGGATTTAGGTACGACGATTCTAAGTGAAATAAGTCACACAGAAAAGGACACTTCTCATAAGGTATCACTGATAGAGGGAATGTAAAAACCATTACACTTGAACTGAATTACAAAACAGAACAGAGTCACACATGCAGAAAACACACTATGGCTGCTTAACGGGAAAGGTGAGGTGGGGTGATACATAAAAAAAGGGTATCAAATTAGCTCAGATACCGTTCCATAAACCCAATATGTAATAGACAAGACCTACTCCTTGCTCAGAGAACTGGACTCAACACGCCCTATTCACCGCACAAGAATATATCTGACTAATAATAATCGTAACACCTATGTATTGATATCTCTCTGTTAGTGTGTCAAGTGGGTGTAAAGCGGCATAAGCACAGCAGTGAAAAGCAGCTAAACCCCATTATAAAAATAAATTACTTTGAAACACCCATGAAACAAAGACAGTGAAAGAGAGAGAAATTCTTACACAATGCGTTCAGGGGCTGTGATGCAACCTGGATTGACCATATCTAGACGCACAGCTGGATGAGACATAAGGGTGGACACTCTTGGGGCTGAGAGGTTTGGTGAGGTTGGGTGAGCAAACGCAGACCCTTTAAAGTAATACTGCGTGGTACCCATCGCATGGGTCCCAAATCTCCAGGTTCAAGGGCATCTTCCTACATCAAAAACATGCATGAGAAACCCAGAAGATGGTACACCGTGTGATGGGGAAAGGTTTCTAAAACGCACCTCATTTCTCATCTCCTTGTGCCCGGGTTCGCCATTCCAGCCGCTTTACTAGCAAGCTCCCTACTTGGAGCATCAGCACCTTTAACCTCCTGTTCCATACAGGTTGCAATTTGTCCTGAGGATAAACGGGAAGACGTGGAACCAACGAGAGACTAGCTCTTGGTGTTGGGACAGGCACAGGTCACTCTATTTTCCCATCAGAAAGAAGAATCAACCACAGGCTCAGCCTGCCCCCCGGAACCAGAACAGGGCCTGAAGCCATTCTGCGATTTTGCGGCCAGCTCCCATAAAAACGAGTTGTAAAATGGAGGTTCAGGGCACTGCAATTCACAAACCTGCAGAGTTATAAATGATAACTCTCGTCCACAAATATATTGAGGGAAGGCAAAGAAGAGGATTTGAAATCAAGGCAGAATTGCAGGAAACAGATTTCAGGAGGTAGATACGAATCGCCTTTAAAGCACATGAAAAGCAGCAAAACGTTGACAATGATGCCCTTGGCCAAAAAGGGCGTATGTGTTTTTTCCTGAATATATTCAGGAAAAAACGCAGACGCCCTTTTTGGCCAACCAAGCAACCTGGAAAGGCAAATCAGCGCTACAAAGAAGTCTCGCTTCCCATCGGTCAAAAGGGCCATGCTGAAAAAAGTGTCAAAACCAGAAATGCAGGACAGGCCATGGAGAAATGGGAGCCTTGCTACACTGATGGGCGGGATGTAAATTGCCAAGAGCCACTCCGGAGAAGTGTCCGGTGAGTCCTGAAACATCTGAAAAACACAGCTTAGAGAGCATAGGGCACTTCCACTCATGGGGGTATAAATTGGGAAAATTAAAAATCAGCAAGACACAAGCACCCCAAAGTTTAGGGCTGCTCTGTTGACCAGGACCTCCACTTCATTCCACCTTAAATATCCCAGGAAAGAGAAAAATGGATAAAGAAGTTGTGGTCCTTATGTACAATGGAATATCACTCAGCCATGAAATCAGTGTCGTAAGGTTAGTAGCAGCATGATGAGTGGATTTAGGTACGACGATTCTAAGTGAAATAAGTCACACAGAAAAGGACACTTCTCATAAGGTATCACTGATAGAGGGAATGTAAAAACCGTTACACTTGAACTGAATTACAAAACAGAACAGAGTCACACATGCAGAAAACACACTATGGCTGCTTAACGGGAAAGGTGAGGTGGGGTGATACATAAAACAAGGGTATCAAATTAGCTCAGATACCGTTCCATAAACCCAATATGTAATAGACAAGACCTACTCCTTGCTCAGAGAACTGGACTCAACACGCCCTATTCACCGCACAAGAATATATCTGACTAATAATAATCGTAAAACCTATGTATTGATATCTCTCTGTTAGTGTGTCAAGTGGGTGTAAAGCGGCATAAGCACAGCAGTGAAAAGCAGCTAAACCCCATTATAAAAATAAATTACTTTGAAACACCCATGAAACAAAGACAGTGAAAGAGAGAGAAATTCTTACACAATGCGTTCAGGGGCTGTGATGCAACCTGGATTGACCATATCTAGACGCACAGCTGGATGAGACATAAGGGTGGACACTCTTGGGGCTGAGAGGTTTGGTGAGGTTGGGTGAGCAAACGCAGACCCTTTAAAGTAATACTGCGTGGTACCCATCGCATGGGTCCCAAATCTCCAGGTTCAAGGGCATCTTCCTACATCAAAAACATGCATGAGAAACCCAGAAGATGGTACACCGTGTGATGGGGAAAGGTTTCTAAAACGCACCTCATTTCTCATCTCCTTGTGCCCGGGTTCGCCATTCCAGCCGCTTTACTAGCAAGCTCCCTACTTGGAGCATCAGCACCTTTAACCTCCTGTTCCATACAGGTTGCAATTTGTCCTGAGGATAAACGGGAAGACGTGGAACCAACGAGAGACTAGCTCTTGGTGTTGGGACAGGCACAGGTCACTCTATTTTCCCATCAGAAAGAAGAATCAACCACAGGCTCAGCCTGCCCCCCGGAACCAGAACAGGGCCTGAAGCCATTCTGCGATTTTGCGGCCAGCTCCCATAAAAACGAGTTGTAAAATGGAGGTTCAGGGCACTGCAATTCACAAACCTGCAGAGTTATAAATGATAACTCTCGTCCACAAATATATTGAGGGAAGGCAAAGAAGAGGATTTGAAATCAAGGCAGAATTGCAGGAAACAGATTTCAGGAGGTAGATACGAATCGCCTTTAAAGCACATGAAAAGCGGCAAAACGTTGACAATGATGCCCTTGGCCAAAAAGGGCGTATGCGTTTTTTCCTGAATATATTCAGGAAAAAACGCAGACGCCCTTTTTGGCCAACCAAGCAACCTGGAAAGGCAAATCAGCGCTACAAAGAAGTCTCGCTTCCCATCGGTCAAAAGGGCCATGCTGAAAAAAGTGTCAAAACCAGAAATGCAGGACAGGCCATGGAGAAATGGGAGCCTTGCTACACTGATGGGCGGGATGTAAATTGCCAAGAGCCACTCCGGAGAAGTGTCCGGTGAGTCCTGAAACATCTGAAAAACACAGCTTAGAGAGCATAGGGCACTTCCACTCATGGGGGTATAAATTGGGAAAATTAAAAATCAGCAAGACACAAGCACCCCAAAGTTTAGGGCTGCTCTGTTGACCAGGACCTCCACTTCATTCCAACTTAAATATCCCAGGAAAGAGAAAAATGGATAAAGAAGTTGTGGTCCTTATGTACAATGGAATATCACTCAGCCATGAAATCAATGTCGTAAGGTTAGTAGCAGCATGATGAGTGGATTTAGGTACGACGATTCTAAGTGAAATAAGTCACACAGAAAAGGACACTTCTCATAAGGTATCACTGATAGAGGGAATGTAAAAACCGTTACACTTGAACTGAATTACAAAACAGAACAGAGTCACACATGCAGAAAACACACTATGGCTGCTTAACGGGAAAGGTGAGGTGGGGTGATACATAAAACAAGGGTATCAAATTAGCTCAGATACCGTTCCATAAACCCAATATGTAATAGACAAGACCTACTCCTTGCTCAGAGAACTGGACTCAACACGCCCTATTCACCGCACAAGAATATATCTGACTAATAATAATCGTAAAACCTATGTATTGATATCTCTCTGTTAGTGTGTCAAGTGGGTGTAAAGCGGCATAAACACAGCAGTGAAAAGCAGCTAAACCCCATTATAAAAATAAATTACTTTGAAACACCCATGAAACAAAGACAGTGAAAGAGAGAGAAATTCTTACACAATGCGTTCAGGGGCTGTGATGCAACCTGGATTGACCATATCTAGACGCACAGCTGGATGAGACATAAGGGTGGACACTCTTGGGGCTGAGAGGTTTGGTGAGGTTGGGTGAGCAAACGCAGACCCTTTAAAGTTATACTGCGTGGTACCCATCGCATGGGTCCCAAATCTCCAGGTTCAAGGGCATCTTCCTACATCAAAAACATGCATGAGAAACCCAGAAGATGGTACACCGTGTGATGGGGAAAGGTTTCTAAAACGCACCTCATTTCTCATCTCCTTGTGCCCGGGTTCGCCATTCCAGCCGCTTTACTAGCAAGCTCCCTACTTGGAGCATCAGCACCTTTAACCTCCTGTTCCATACAGGTTGCAATTTGTCCTGAGGATAAACGGGAAGACGTGGAACCAACGAGAGACTAGCTCTTGGTGTTGGGACAGGCACAGGTCACTCTATTTTCCCATCAGAAAGAAGAATCAACCACAGGCTCAGCCTGCCCCCCGGAACCAGAACAGGGCCTGAAGCCATTCTGCGATTTTGCGGCCAGCTCCCATAAAAACGAGTTGTAAAATGGAGGTTCAGGGCACTGCAATTCACAAACCTGCAGAGTTATAAATGATAACTCTCGTCCACAAATATATTGAGGGAAGGCAAAGAAGAGGATTTGAAATCAAGGCAGAATTGCAGGAAACAGATTTCAGGAGGTAGATACGAATCGCCTTTAAAGCACATGAAAAGCGGCAAAACGTTGACAATGATGCCCTTGGCCAAAAAGGGCGTATGCGTTTTTTCCTGAATATATTCAGGAAAAAACGCATACGCCCTTTTTGGCCAACCAAGCAACCTGGAAAGGCAAATCAGCGCTACAAAGAAGTCTCGCTTCCCATCGGTCAAAAGGGCCATGCTGAAAAAAGTGTCAAAACCAGAAATGCAGGACAGGCCATGGAGAAATGGGAGCCTTGCTACACTGATGGGCGGGATGTAAATTGCCAAGAGCCACTCCGGAGAAGTGTCCGGTGAGTCCTGAAACATCTGAAAAACACAGCTTAGAGAGCATAGGGCACTTCCACTCATGGGGGTATAAATTGGGAAAATTAAAAATCAGCAAGACACAAGCACCCCAAAGTTTAGGGCTGCTCTGTTGACCAGGACCTCCACTTCATTCCACCTTAAATATCCCAGGAAAGAGAAAAATGGATAAAGAAGTTGTGGTCCTTATGTACAATGGAATATCACTCAGCCATGAAATCAATGTCGTAAGGTTAGTAGCAGCATGATGAGTGGATTTAGGTACGACGATTCTAAGTGAAATAAGTCACACAGAAAAGGACACTTCTCATAAGGTATCACTGATAGAGGGAATGTAAAAACCGTTACACTTGAACTGAATTACAAAACAGAACAGAGTCACACATGCAGAAAACACACTATGGCTGCTTAACGGGAAAGGTGAGGTGGGGTGATACATAAAACAAGGGTATCAAATTAGCTCAGATACCGTTCCATAAACCCAATATGTAATAGACAAGACCTACTCCTTGCTCAGAGAACTGGACTCAACACGCCCTATTCACCGCACAAGAATATATCTGACTAATAATAATCGTAAAACCTATGTATTGATATCTCTCTGTTAGTGTGTCAAGTGGGTGTAAAGCGGCATAAGCACAGCAGTGAAAAGCAGCTAAACCCCATTATAAAAATAAATTACTTTGAAACACCCATGAAACAAAGACAGTGAAAGAGAGAGAAATTCTTACACAATGCGTTCAGGGGCTGTGATGCAACCTGGATTGACCATATCTAGACGCACAGCTGGATGAGACATAAGGGTGGACACTCTTGGGGCTGAGAGGTTTGGTGAGGTTGGGTGAGCAAACGCAGACCCTTTAAAGTTATACTGCGTGGTACCCATCGCATGGGTCCCAAATCTCCAGGTTCAAGGGCATCTTCCTACATCAAAAACATGCATGAGAAACCCAGAAGATGGTACACCGTGTGATGGGGAAAGGTTTCTAAAACGCACCTCATTTCTCATCTCATTGTGCCCGGGTTCGCCATTCCAGCTGCTTTACTAGCAAGCTCCCTACTTGGAGCATCAGCACCTTTAACCTCCTGTTCCATACAGGTTGCAATTTGTCCTGAGGATAAACGGGAAGACGTGGAACCAACGAGAGACTAGCTCTTGGTGTTGGGACAGGCACAGGTCACTCTATTTTCCCATCAGAAAGAAGAATCAACCACAGGCTCAGCCTGCCCCCCGGAACCAGAACAGGGCCTGAAGCCATTCTGCGATTTTGCGGCCAGCTCCCATAAAAACGAGTTGTAAAATGGAGGTTCAGGGCACTGCAATTCACAAACCTGCAGAGTTATAAATGATAACTCTCGTCCACAAATATATTGAGGGAATGCAAAGAAGAGGATTTGAAATCAAGGCAGAATTGCAGGAAACAGATTTCAGGAGGTAGATACGAATCGCCTTTAAAGCACATGAAAAGCGGCAAAACGTTGACAATGATGCCCTTGGCCAAAAAGGGCGTATGCGTTTTTTCCTGAATATATTCAGGAAAAAACGCAGACGCCCTTTTTGGCCAACCAAGCAACCTGGAAAGGCAAATCAGCGCTACAAAGAAGTCTCGCTTCCCATCGGTCAAAAGGGCCATGCTGAAAAAAGTGTCAAAACCAGAAATGCAGGACAGGCCATGGAGAAATGGGAGCCTTGCTACACTGATGGGCGGGATGTAAATTGCCAAGAGCCACTCTGGAGAAGTGTCCGGTGAGTCCTGAAACATCTGAAAAACACAGCTTAGAGAGCATAGGGCACTTCCACTCATGGGGGTATAAATTGGGAAAATTAAAAATCAGCAAGACACAAGCACCCCAAAGTTTAGGGCTGCTCTGTTGACCAGGACCTCCACTTCATTCCAACTTAAATATCCCAGGAAAGAGAAAAATGGATAAAGAAGTTGTGGTCCTTATGTACAATGGAATATCACTCAGCCAGGAAATCAATGTCGTAAGGTTAGTAGCAGCATGATGAGTGGATTTAGGTACGACGATTCTAAGTGAAATAAGTCACACAGAAAAGGACACTTCTCATAAGGTATCACTGATAGAGGGAATGTAAAAACCGTTACACTTGAACTGAATTACAAAACAGAACAGAGTCACACATGCAGAAAACACACTATGGCTGCTTAACGGGAAAGGTGAGGTGGGGTGATACATAAAACAAGGGTATCAAATTAGCTCAGATACCGTTCCATAAACCCAATATGTAATAGACAAGACCTACTCCTTGCTCAGAGAACTGGACTCAACACGCCCTATTCACCGCACAAGAATATATCTGACTAATAATAATCGTAAAACCTATGTATTGATATCTCTCTGTTAGTGTGTCAAGTGGGTGTAAAGCGGCATAAACACAGCAGTGAAAAGCAGCTAAACCCCATTATAAAAATAAATTACTTTGAAACACCCATGAAACAAAGACAGTGAAAGAGAGAGAAATTCTTACACAATGCTTTCAGGGGCTGTGATGCAACCTGGATTGACCATATCTAGACGCACAGCTGGATGAGACATAAGGGTGGACACTCTTGGGGCTGAGAGGTTTGGTGAGGTTGGGTGAGCAAACGCAGACCCTTTAAAGTAATACTGCGTGGTACCCATCGCATGGGTCCCAAATCTCCAGGTTCAAGGGCATCTTCCTACATCAAAAACATGCATGAGAAACCCAGAAGATGGTACACCGTGTGATGGGGAAAGGTTTCTAAAACGCACCTCATTTCTCATCTCCTTGTGCCCGGGTTCGCCATTCCAGCCGCTTTACTAGCAAGCTCCCTACTTGGAGCATCAGCACCTTTAACCTCCTGTTCCATACAGGTTGCAATTTATCCTGAGGATAAACGGGAAGACGTGGAACCAACGAGAGACTAGCTCTTGGTGTTGGGACAGGCACAGGTCACTCTATTTTCCCATCAGAAAGAAGAATTAACCACAGGCTCAGCCTGCCCCCCGGAACCAGAACAGGGCCTGAAGCCATTCTGCGATTTTGCGGCCAGCTCCCATAAAAACGAGTTGTAAAATGGAGGTTCAGGGCACTGCAATTCACAAACCTGCAGAGTTATAAATGATAACTCTCGTCCACAAATATATTGAGGGAAGGAAAAGAAGAGGATTTGAAATCAAGGCAGAATTGCAGGAAACAGATTTCAGGAGGTAGATACGAATCGCCTTTAAAGCACATGAAAAGCGGCAAAACGTTGACAATGATGCCCTTGGCCAAAAAGGGCGTCTGCGTTTTTTCCTGAATATATTCAGGAAAAAACGCAGACGCCCTTTTTGGCCAACCAAGCAACCTGGAAAGGCAAATCAGTGCTACAAAGAAGTCTCGCTTCCCATCGGTCAAAAGGGCCATGCTGAAAAAAGTGTCAAAACCAGAAATGCAGGACAGGCCATGGAGAAATGGGAGCCTTGCTACACTGATGGGCGGGATGTAAATTGCCAAGAGCCACTCCGGAGAAGTGTCCGGTGAGTCCTGAAACATCTGAAAAACACAGCTTAGAGAGCATAGGGCACTTCCACTCATGGGGGTATAAATTGGGAAAATTAAAAATCAGCAAGACACAAGCACCCCAAAGTTTAGGGCTGCTCTGTTGACCAGGACCTCCACTTCATTCCACCTTAAATATCCCAGGAAAGAGAAAAATGGATAAAGAAGTTGTGGTCCTTATGTACAATGGAATATCACTCAGCCAGGAAATCAATGTCGTAAGGTTAGTAGCAGCATGATGAGTGGATTTAGGTACGACGATTCTAAGTGAAATAAGTCACACAGAAAAGGACACTTCTCATAAGGTATCACTGATAGAGGGAATGTAAAAACGGTTACACTTGAACTGAATTACAAAACAGAACAGAGTCACACATGCAGAAAACACACTATGGCTGCTTAACGGGAAAGGTGAGGTGGGGTGATACATAAAACAAGGGTATCAAATTAGCTCAGATACCGTTCCATAATCCCAATATGTAATAGACAAGACCTACTCCTTGCTCAGGGAACTGGACTCAACACGCCCTATTCACCACACAAGAATATATCTGACTAATAATAATCGTAAAACCTATGTATTGATATCTCTCTGTTAGTGTGTCAAGTGGGTGTAAAGCGGCATAAACACAGCAGTGAAAAGCAGCTAAACCCCATTATAAAAATAAATTACTTTGAAACACCCATGAAACAAAGACAGTGAAAGAGAGAGAAATTCTTACACAATGCGTTCAGGGGCTGTGATGCAACCTGGATTGACCATATCTAGACGCACAGCTGGATGAGACATAAGGTGGACACTCTTGGGGCTGAGAGGTTTGGTGAGGTTGGGTGAGCAAACGCAGACCCTTTAAAGTAATACTGCGTGGTACCCATCGCATGGGTCCCAAATCTCCAGGTTCAAGGGCATCTTCCTACATCAAAAACATGCATGAGAAACCCAGAAGATGGTACACCGTGTGATGGGGAAAGGTTTCTAAAACGCACCTCATTTCTCATCTCCTTGTGCCCGGGTTCGCCATTCCAGCCGCTTTACTAGCAATCTCCCTACTTGGAGCATCAGCACCTTTAACCTCCTGTTCCATACAGGTTGCAATTTGTCCTGAGGATAAACGGGGAGACGTGGAACCAACGAGAGACTAGCTCTTGGTGTTGGGACAGGCACAGGTCACTCTATTTTCCCATCAGAAAGAAGAATTAACCACAGGCTCAGCCTGCCCCCCGGAACCAGAACAGGGCCTGAAGCCATTCTGCGATTTTGCGGCCAGCTCCCATAAAAACGAGTTGTAAAATGGAGGTTCAGGGCACTGCAATTCACAAACCTGCAGAGTTATAAATGATAACTCTCGTCCACAAATATATTGAGGGAAGGCAAAGAAGAGGATTTGAAATCAAGGCAGAATTGCAGGAAACAGATTTCAGGAGGTAGATACGAATCGCCTTTAAAGCACATGAAAAGCGGCAAAACGTTGACAATGATGCCCTTGGCCAAAAAGGGCGTATGCGTTTTTTCCTGAATATATTCAGGAAAAAACGCATACGCCCTTTTTGGCCAACCAAGCAACCTGGAAAGGCAAATCAGCGCTACAAAGAAGTCTCGCTTCCCATCGGTCAAAAGGGCCATGCTGAAAAAAGTGTCAAAACCAGAAATGCAGGACAGGCCATGGAGAAATGGGAGCCTTGCTACACTGATGGGCGGGATGTAAATTGCCAAGAGCCACTCCGGAGAAGTGTCCGGTGAGTCCTGAAACATCTGAAAAACACAGCTTAGAGAGCATAGGGCACTTCCACTCATGGGGGTATAAATTGGGAAAATTAAAAATCAGCAAGACACAAGCACCCCAAAGTTTAGGGCTGCTCTGTTGACCAGGACCTCCACTTCATTCCACCTTAAATATCCCAGGAAAGAGAAAAATGGATAAAGAAGTTGTGGTCCTTATGTACAATGGAATATCACTCAGCCATGAAATCAATGTCGTAAGGTTAGTAGCAGCATGATGAGTGGATTTAGGTACGACGATTCTAAGTGAAATAAGTCACACAGAAAAGGACACTTCTCATAAGGTATCAATGATAGAGGGAATGTAAAAACCGTTACACTTGAACTGAATTACAAAACAGAACAGAGTCACACATGCAGAAAACACACTATGGCTGCTTAACGGGAAAGGTGAGGTGGGGTGATACATA
This sequence comes from Balaenoptera borealis, assembly GCF_965194805.1. Lineage (NCBI taxonomy): Eukaryota > Metazoa > Chordata > Mammalia > Artiodactyla > Balaenopteridae > Balaenoptera > Balaenoptera borealis. Next base: position 1,395,990 of record NW_028123989.1, read on the forward strand.
AAACAAGGGTATCAAATTAGCTCAGATACCGTTCCATAAACCCAATATGTAATAGACAGGACCTACTCCTTGCTCAGAGAACTGGACTCAACACGCCCTATTCACCGCAAAAGAATATATCTGACTAATAATAATCGTAAAACCTATGTATTGATATCTCTCTGTTAGTGTGTCAAGTGGGTGTAAAGCGGCATAAACACAGCAGTGAAAAGCAGCTAAACCCCATTATAAAAATAAATTACTTTGAAACACCCATGAAACAAAGACAGTGAAAGAGAGAGAAATTCTTACACAATGCGTTCAGGGGCTGTGATGCAACCTGGATTGACCATATCTAGACGCACAGCTGGATGAGACATAAGGGTGGACACTCTTGGGGCTGAGAGGTTTGGTGAGGTTGGGTGAGCAAACGCAGACCCTTTAAAGTAATACTGCGTGGTACCCATCGCATGGGTCCCAAATCTCCAGGTTCAAGGGCATCTTCCTACATCAAAAACATGCATGAGAAACCCAGAAGATGGTACACCGTGTGATGGGGAAAGGTTTCTAAAACGCACCTCATTTCTCATCTCCTTGTGCCCGGGTTCGCCATTCCAGCCGCTTTACTAGCAAGCTCCCTACTTGGAGCATCAGCACCTTTAACCTCCTGTTCCATACAGGTTGCAATTTGTCCTGAGGATAAACGGGAAGACGTGGAACCAACGAGAGACTAGCTCTTGGTGTTGGGACAGGCACAGGTCACTCTATTTTCCCATCAGAAAGAAGAATTAACCACAGGCTCAGCCTGCCCCCCGGAACCAGAACAGGGCCTGAAGCCATTCTGCGATTTTGCGGCCAGCTCCCATAAAAACGAGTTGTAAAATGGAGGTTCAGGGCACTGCAATTCACAAACCTGCAGAGTTATAAATGATAACTCTCGTCCACAAATATATTGAGGGAAGGCAAAGAAGAGGATTTGAAATCAAGGCAGAATTGCAGGAAACAGATTTCAGGAGGTAGATACGAATCGCCTTTAAAGCACATGAAAAGCGGCAAAACGTTGACAATGATGCCCTTGGCCAAAAAGGGCGTATGTGTTTTTTCCTGAATATATTCAGGAAAAAACGCATACGCCCTTTTTGGCCAACCAAGCAACCTGGAAAGGCAAATCAGCGCTACAAAGAAGTCTCGCTTCCCATCGGTCAAAAGGGCCATGCTGAAAAAAGTGTCAAAACCAGAAATGCAGGACAGGCCATGGAGAAATGGGAGCCTTGCTACACTGATGGGCGGGATGTAAATTGTCAAGAGCCACTCCGGAGAAGTGTCCGGTGAGTCCTGAAACATCTGAAAAACACAGCTTAGAGAGCATAGGGCACTTCCACTCATGGGGGTATAAATTGGGAAAATTAAAAATCAGCAAGACACAAGCACCCCAAAGTTTAGGGCTGCTCTGTTGACCAGGACCTCCACTTCATTCCACCTTAAATATCCCAGGAAAGAGAAAAATGGATAAAGAAGTTGTGGTCCTTATGTACAATGGAATATCACTCAGCCATGAAATCAATGTCGTAAGGTTAGTAGCAGCATGATGAGTGGATTTAGGTACGACGATTCTAAGTGAAATAAGTCACACAGAAAAGGACACTTCTCATAAGGTATCACTGATAGAGGGAATGTAAAAACCATTACACTTGAACTGAATTACAAAACAGAACAGAGTCACACATGCAGAAAACACACTATGGCTGCTTAACGGGAAAGGTGAGGTGGGGTGATACATAAAAAAAGGGTATCAAATTAGCTCAGATACCGTTCCATAAACCCAATATGTAATAGACAAGACCTACTCCTTGCTCAGAGAACTGGACTCAACACGCCCTATTCACCGCACAAGAATATATCTGACTAATAATAATCGTAACACCTATGTATTGATATCTCTCTGTTAGTGTGTCAAGTGGGTGTAAAGCGGCATAAGCACAGCAGTGAAAAGCAGCTAAACCCCATTATAAAAATAAATTACTTTGAAACACCCATGAAACAAAGACAGTGAAAGAGAGAGAAATTCTTACACAATGCGTTCAGGGGCTGTGATGCAACCTGGATTGACCATATCTAGACGCACAGCTGGATGAGACATAAGGGTGGACACTCTTGGGGCTGAGAGGTTTGGTGAGGTTGGGTGAGCAAACGCAGACCCTTTAAAGTAATACTGCGTGGTACCCATCGCATGGGTCCCAAATCTCCAGGTTCAAGGGCATCTTCCTACATCAAAAACATGCATGAGAAACCCAGAAGATGGTACACCGTGTGATGGGGAAAGGTTTCTAAAACGCACCTCATTTCTCATCTCCTTGTGCCCGGGTTCGCCATTCCAGCCGCTTTACTAGCAAGCTCCCTACTTGGAGCATCAGCACCTTTAACCTCCTGTTCCATACAGGTTGCAATTTGTCCTGAGGATAAACGGGAAGACGTGGAACCAACGAGAGACTAGCTCTTGGTGTTGGGACAGGCACAGGTCACTCTATTTTCCCATCAGAAAGAAGAATCAACCACAGGCTCAGCCTGCCCCCCGGAACCAGAACAGGGCCTGAAGCCATTCTGCGATTTTGCGGCCAGCTCCCATAAAAACGAGTTGTAAAATGGAGGTTCAGGGCACTGCAATTCACAAACCTGCAGAGTTATAAATGATAACTCTCGTCCACAAATATATTGAGGGAAGGCAAAGAAGAGGATTTGAAATCAAGGCAGAATTGCAGGAAACAGATTTCAGGAGGTAGATACGAATCGCCTTTAAAGCACATGAAAAGCAGCAAAACGTTGACAATGATGCCCTTGGCCAAAAAGGGCGTATGTGTTTTTTCCTGAATATATTCAGGAAAAAACGCAGACGCCCTTTTTGGCCAACCAAGCAACCTGGAAAGGCAAATCAGCGCTACAAAGAAGTCTCGCTTCCCATCGGTCAAAAGGGCCATGCTGAAAAAAGTGTCAAAACCAGAAATGCAGGACAGGCCATGGAGAAATGGGAGCCTTGCTACACTGATGGGCGGGATGTAAATTGCCAAGAGCCACTCCGGAGAAGTGTCCGGTGAGTCCTGAAACATCTGAAAAACACAGCTTAGAGAGCATAGGGCACTTCCACTCATGGGGGTATAAATTGGGAAAATTAAAAATCAGCAAGACACAAGCACCCCAAAGTTTAGGGCTGCTCTGTTGACCAGGACCTCCACTTCATTCCACCTTAAATATCCCAGGAAAGAGAAAAATGGATAAAGAAGTTGTGGTCCTTATGTACAATGGAATATCACTCAGCCATGAAATCAGTGTCGTAAGGTTAGTAGCAGCATGATGAGTGGATTTAGGTACGACGATTCTAAGTGAAATAAGTCACACAGAAAAGGACACTTCTCATAAGGTATCACTGATAGAGGGAATGTAAAAACCGTTACACTTGAACTGAATTACAAAACAGAACAGAGTCACACATGCAGAAAACACACTATGGCTGCTTAACGGGAAAGGTGAGGTGGGGTGATACATAAAACAAGGGTATCAAATTAGCTCAGATACCGTTCCATAAACCCAATATGTAATAGACAAGACCTACTCCTTGCTCAGAGAACTGGACTCAACACGCCCTATTCACCGCACAAGAATATATCTGACTAATAATAATCGTAAAACCTATGTATTGATATCTCTCTGTTAGTGTGTCAAGTGGGTGTAAAGCGGCATAAGCACAGCAGTGAAAAGCAGCTAAACCCCATTATAAAAATAAATTACTTTGAAACACCCATGAAACAAAGACAGTGAAAGAGAGAGAAATTCTTACACAATGCGTTCAGGGGCTGTGATGCAACCTGGATTGACCATATCTAGACGCACAGCTGGATGAGACATAAGGGTGGACACTCTTGGGGCTGAGAGGTTTGGTGAGGTTGGGTGAGCAAACGCAGACCCTTTAAAGTAATACTGCGTGGTACCCATCGCATGGGTCCCAAATCTCCAGGTTCAAGGGCATCTTCCTACATCAAAAACATGCATGAGAAACCCAGAAGATGGTACACCGTGTGATGGGGAAAGGTTTCTAAAACGCACCTCATTTCTCATCTCCTTGTGCCCGGGTTCGCCATTCCAGCCGCTTTACTAGCAAGCTCCCTACTTGGAGCATCAGCACCTTTAACCTCCTGTTCCATACAGGTTGCAATTTGTCCTGAGGATAAACGGGAAGACGTGGAACCAACGAGAGACTAGCTCTTGGTGTTGGGACAGGCACAGGTCACTCTATTTTCCCATCAGAAAGAAGAATCAACCACAGGCTCAGCCTGCCCCCCGGAACCAGAACAGGGCCTGAAGCCATTCTGCGATTTTGCGGCCAGCTCCCATAAAAACGAGTTGTAAAATGGAGGTTCAGGGCACTGCAATTCACAAACCTGCAGAGTTATAAATGATAACTCTCGTCCACAAATATATTGAGGGAAGGCAAAGAAGAGGATTTGAAATCAAGGCAGAATTGCAGGAAACAGATTTCAGGAGGTAGATACGAATCGCCTTTAAAGCACATGAAAAGCGGCAAAACGTTGACAATGATGCCCTTGGCCAAAAAGGGCGTATGCGTTTTTTCCTGAATATATTCAGGAAAAAACGCATACGCCCTTTTTGGCCAACCAAGCAACCTGGAAAGGCAAATCAGCGCTACAAAGAAGTCTCGCTTCCCATCGGTCAAAAGGGCCATGCTGAAAAAAGTGTCAAAACCAGAAATGCAGGACAGGCCATGGAGAAATGGGAGCCTTGCTACACTGATGGGCGGGATGTAAATTGCCAAGAGCCACTCCAGAGAAGTGTCCGGTGAGTCCTGAAACATCTGAAAAACACAGCTTAGAGAGCATAGGGCACTTCCACTCATGGGGGTATAAATTGGGAAAATTAAAAATCAGCAAGACACAAGCACCCCAAAGTTTAGGGCTGCTCTGTTGACCAGGACCTCCACTTCATTCCACCTTAAATATCCCAGGAAAGAGAAAAATGGATAAAGAAGTTGTGGTCCTTATGTACAATGGAATATCACTCAGCCATGAAATCAATGTCGTAAGGTTAGTAGCAGCATGATGAGTGGATTTAGGTACGACGATTCTAAGTGAAATAAGTCACACAGAAAAGGACACTTCTCATAAGGTATCACTGATAGAGGGAATGTAAAAACCGTTACACTTGAACTGAATTACAAAACAGAACAGAGTCACACATGCAGAAAACACACTATGGCTGCTTAACGGGAAAGGTGAGGTGGGGTGATACATAAAACAAGGGTATCAAATTAGCTCAGATACCGTTCCATAAACCCAATATGTAATAGACAAGACCTACTCCTTGCTCAGAGAACTGGACTCAACACGCCCTATTCACCGCACAAGAATATATCTGACTAATAATAATCGTAAAACCTATGTATTGATATCTCTCTGTTAGTGTGTCAAGTGGGTGTAAAGCGGCATAAACACAGCAGTGAAAAGCAGCTAAACCCCATTATAAAAATAAATTACTTTGAAACACCCATGAAACAAAGACAGTGAAAGAGAGAGAAATTCTTACACAATGCGTTCAGGGGCTGTGATGCAACCTGGATTGACCATATCTAGACGCACAGCTGGATGAGACATAAGGGTGGACACTCTTGGGGCTGAGAGGTTTGGTGAGGTTGGGTGAGCAAACGCAGACCCTTTAAAGTTATACTGCGTGGTACCCATCGCATGGGTCCCAAATCTCCAGGTTCAAGGGCATCTTCCTACATCAAAAACATGCATGAGAAACCCAGAAGATGGTACACCGTGTGATGGGGAAAGGTTTCTAAAACGCACCTCATTTCTCATCTCCTTGTGCCCGGGTTCGCCATTCCAGCCGCTTTACTAGCAAGCTCCCTACTTGGAGCATCAGCACCTTTAACCTCCTGTTCCATACAGGTTGCAATTTGTCCTGAGGATAAACGGGAAGACGTGGAACCAACGAGAGACTAGCTCTTGGTGTTGGGACAGGCACAGGTCACTCTATTTTCCCATCAGAAAGAAGAATCAACCACAGGCTCAGCCTGCCCCCCGGAACCAGAACAGGGCCTGAAGCCATTCTGCGATTTTGCGGCCAGCTCCCATAAAAACGAGTTGTAAAATGGAGGTTCAGGGCACTGCAATTCACAAACCTGCAGAGTTATAAATGATAACTCTCGTCCACAAATATATTGAGGGAAGGCAAAGAAGAGGATTTGAAATCAAGGCAGAATTGCAGGAAACAGATTTCAGGAGGTAGATACGAATCGCCTTTAAAGCACATGAAAAGCGGCAAAACGTTGACAATGATGCCCTTGGCCAAAAAGGGCGTATGCGTTTTTTCCTGAATATATTCAGGAAAAAACGCATACGCCCTTTTTGGCCAACCAAGCAACCTGGAAAGGCAAATCAGCGCTACAAAGAAGTCTCGCTTCCCATCGGTCAAAAGGGCCATGCTGAAAAAAGTGTCAAAACCAGAAATGCAGGACAGGCCATGGAGAAATGGGAGCCTTGCTACACTGATGGGCGGGATGTAAATTGCCAAGAGCCACTCCGGAGAAGTGTCCGGTGAGTCCTGAAACATCTGAAAAACACAGCTTAGAGAGCATAGGGCACTTCCACTCATGGGGGTATAAATTGGGAAAATTAAAAATCAGCAAGACACAAGCACCCCAAAGTTTAGGGCTGCTCTGTTGACCAGGACCTCCACTTCATTCCACCTTAAATATCCCAGGAAAGAGAAAAATGGATAAAGAAGTTGTGGTCCTTATGTACAATGGAATATCACTCAGCCATGAAATCAATGTCGTAAGGTTAGTAGCAGCATGATGAGTGGATTTAGGTACGACGATTCTAAGTGAAATAAGTCACACAGAAAAGGACACTTCTCATAAGGTATCACTGATAGAGGGAATGTAAAAACCGTTACACTTGAACTGAATTACAAAACAGAACAGAGTCACACATGCAGAAAACACACTATGGCTGCTTAACGGGAAAGGTGAGGTGGGGTGATACATAAAACAAGGGTATCAAATTAGCTCAGATACCGTTCCATAAACCCAATATGTAATAGACAAGACCTACTCCTTGCTCAGAGAACTGGACTCAACACGCCCTATTCACCGCACAAGAATATATCTGACTAATAATAATCGTAAAACCTATGTATTGATATCTCTCTGTTAGTGTGTCAAGTGGGTGTAAAGCGGCATAAACACAGCAGTGAAAAGCAGCTAAACCCCATTATAAAAATAAATTACTTTGAAACACCCATGAAACAAAGACAGTGAAAGAGAGAGAAATTCTTACACAATGCGTTCAGGGGCTGTGATGCAACCTGGATTGACCATATCTAGACGCACAGCTGGATGAGACATAAGGGTGGACACTCTTGGGGCTGAGAGGTTTGGTGAGGTTGGGTGAGCAAACGCAGACCCTTTAAAGTTATACTGCGTGGTACCCATCGCATGGGTCCCAAATCTCCAGGTTCAAGGGCATCTTCCTACATCAAAAACATGCATGAGAAACCCAGAAGATGGTACACCGTGTGATGGGGAAAGGTTTCTAAAACGCACCTCATTTCTCATCTCATTGTGCCCGGGTTCGCCATTCCAGCTGCTTTACTAGCAAGCTCCCTACTTGGAGCATCAGCACCTTTAACCTCCTGTTCCATACAGGTTGCAATTTGTCCTGAGGATAAACGGGAAGACGTGGAACCAACGAGAGACTAGCTCTTGGTGTTGGGACAGGCACAGGTCACTCTATTTTCCCATCAGAAAGAAGAATCAACCACAGGCTCAGCCTGCCCCCCGGAACCAGAACAGGGCCTGAAGCCATTCTGCGATTTTGCGGCCAGCTCCCATAAAAACGAGTTGTAAAATGGAGGTTCAGGGCACTGCAATTCACAAACCTGCAGAGTTATAAATGATAACTCTCGTCCACAAATATATTGAGGGAAGGCAAAGAAGAGGATTTGAAATCAAGGCAGAATTGCAGGAAACAGATTTCAGGAGGTAGATACGAATCGCCTTTAAAGCACATGAAAAGCGGCAAAACGTTGACAATGATGCCCTTGGCCAAAAAGGGCGTATGCGTTTTTTCCTGAATATATTCAGGAAAAAACGCATACGCCCTTTTTGGCCAACCAAGCAACCTGGAAAGGCAAATCAGCGCTACAAAGAAGTCTCGCTTCCCATCGGTCAAAAGGGCCATGCTGAAAAAAGTGTCAAAACCAGAAATGCAGGACAGGCCATGGAGAAATGGGAGCCTTGCTACACTGATGGGCGGGATGTAAATTGCCAAGAGCCACTCTGGAGAAGTGTCCGGTGAGTCCTGAAACATCTGAAAAACACAGCTTAGAGAGCATAGGGCACTTCCACTCATGGGGGTATAAATTGGGAAAATTAAAAATCAGCAAGACACAAACACCCCAAAGTTTAGGGCTGCTCTGTTGACCAGGACCTCCACTTCATTCCAACTTAAATATCCCAGGAAAGAGAAAAATGGATAAAGAAGTTGTGGTCCTTATGTACAATGGAATATCACTCAGCCAGGAAATCAATGTCGTAAGGTTAGTAGCAGCATGATGAGTGGATTTAGGTACGACGATTCTAAGTGAAATAAGTCACACAGAAAAGGACACTTCTCATAAGGTATCACTGATAGAGGGAATGTAAAAACCGTTACACTTGAACTGAATTACAAAACAGAACAGAGTCACACATGCAGAAAACACACTATGGCTGCTTAACGGGAAAGGTGAGGTGGGGTGATACATAAAACAAGGGTATCAAATTAGCTCAGATACCGTTCCATAAACCCAATATGTAATAGACAAGACCTACTCCTTGCTCAGAGAACTGGACTCAACACGCCCTATTCACCGCACAAGAATATATCTGACTAATAATAATCGTAAAACCTATGTATTGATATCTCTCTGTTAGTGTGTCAAGTGGGTGTAAAGCGGCATAAACACAGCAGTGAAAAGCAGCTAAACCCCATTATAAAAATAAATTACTTTGAAACACCCATGAAACAAAGACAGTGAAAGAGAGAGAAATTCTTACACAATGCTTTCAGGGGCTGTGATGCAACCTGGATTGACCATATCTAGACGCACAGCTGGATGAGACATAAGGGTGGACACTCTTGGGGCTGAGAGGTTTGGTGAGGTTGGGTGAGCAAACGCAGACCCTTTAAAGTAATACTGCGTGGTACCCATCGCATGGGTCCCAAATCTCCAGGTTCAAGGGCATCTTCCTACATCAAAAACATGCATGAGAAACCCAGAAGATGGTACACCGTGTGATGGGGAAAGGTTTCTAAAACGCACCTCATTTCTCATCTCCTTGTGCCCGGGTTCGCCATTCCAGCCGCTTTACTAGCAAGCTCCCTACTTGGAGCATCAGCACCTTTAACCTCCTGTTCCATACAGGTTGCAATTTGTCCTGAGGATAAACGGGAAGACGTGGAACCAACGAGAGACTAGCTCTTGGTGTTGGGACAGGCACAGGTCACTCTATTTTCCCATCAGAAAGAAGAATTAACCACAGGCTCAGCCTGCCCCCCGGAACCAGAACAGGGCCTGAAGCCATTCTGCAATTTTGCGGCCAGCTCCCATAAAAACGAGTTGTAAAATGGAGGTTCAGGGCACTGCAATTCCCAAACCTGCAGAGTTATTAATGATAACTCTCGTCCACAAATATATTGAGGGAAGGCAAAGAAGAGGATTTGAAATCAAGGCAGAATTGCAGGAAACAGATTTCAGGAGGTAGATACGAATCGCCTTTAAAGCACATGAAAAGCGGCAAAACGTTGACAATGATGCCCTTGGCCAAAAAGGGCGTATGCCTTTTTTCCTGAATATATTCAGGAAAAAACGCATACGCCCTTTTTGGCCAACCAAGCAACCTGGAAAGGCAATTCAGCGCTACAAAGAAGTCTCGCTTCCCATCGGTCAAAAGGGCCATGCTGAAAAAAGTGTCAAAACCAGAAATGCAGGACAGGCCATGGAGAAATGGGAGCCTTGCTACACTGATGGGCGGGATGTAAATTGCCAAGAGCCACTCTGGAGAAGTGTCCGGTGAGTCCTGAAACATCTGAAAAACACAGCTTAGAGAGCATAGGGCACTTCCACTCATGGGGGTATAAATTGGGAAAATGAAAAATCAGCAAGACACAAGCACCCCAAAGTTTAGGGCTGCTCTGTTGACCAGGACCTCCACTTCATTCCACCTTAAATATCCCAGGAAAGAGAAAAATGGATAAAGAAGTTGTGGTCCTTATGTACAATGGAATATCACTCAGCCAGGAAATCAATGTCGTAAGGTTAGTAGCAGCATGATGAGTGGATTTAGGTACGACGATTCTAAGTGAAATAAGTCACACAGAAAAGGACACTTCTCATAAGGTATCACTGATAGAGGGAATGTAAAAACCGTTACACTTGAACTGAATTACAAAACAGAACAGAGTCACACATGCAGAAAACACACTATGGCTGCTTAACGGGAAAGGTGAGGTGGGGTGATACATAAAACAAGGGTATCAAATTAGCTCAGATACCGTTCCATAAACCCAATATGTAATAGACAAGACCTACTCCTTGCTCAGAGAACTGGACTCAACACGCCCTATTCACCGCACAAGAATATATCTGACTAATAATAATCGTAAAACCTATGTATTGATATCTCTCTGTTAGTGTGTCAAGTGGGTGTAAAGCGGCATAAACACAGCAGTGAAAAGCAGCTAAACCCCATTATAAAAATAAATTACTTTGAAACACCCATGAAACAAAGACAGTGAAAGAGAGAGAAATTCTTACACAATGCGTTCAGGGGCTGTGATGCAACCTGGATTGACCATATCTAGACGCACAGCTGGATGAGACATAAGGGTGGACACTCTTGGGGCTGAGAGGTTTGGTGAGGTTGGGTGAGCAAAAGCAGACCCTTTAAAGTAATACTGCGTGGTACCCATCGCATGGGTCCCAAATCTCCAGGTTCAAGGGCATCTTCCTACATCAAAAACATGCATGAGAAACCCAGAAGATGGTACACCGTGTGATGGGGAAAGGTTTCTAAAACGCACCTCATTTCTCATCTCCTTGTGCCCGGGTTCGCCATTCCAGCCACTTTACTAGCAAGCTCCCTACTTGGAGCATCAGCACCTTTAACCTCCTGTTCCGTACAGGTTGCAATTTGTCCTGAGGATAAACGGGAAGACGTGGAACCAACGAGAGACTAGCTCTTGGTGTTGGGACAGGCACAGGTCACTCTATTTTCCCATCAGAAAGAAGAATTAACCACAGGCTCAGCCTGCCCCCCGGAACCAGAACAGGGCCTGAAGCCATTCTGCGATTTTGCGGCCAGCTCCCATAAAAACGAGTTGTAAAATGGAGGTTCAGGGCACTGCAATTCACAAACCTGCAGAGTTATAAATGATAACTCTCGTCCACAAATATATTGAGGGAAGGCAAAGAAGAGGATTTGAAATCAAGGCAGAATTGCAGGAAACAGATTTCAGGAGGTAGATACGAATCGCCTTTAAAGCACATGAAAAGCGGCAAAACGTTGACAATGATGCCCTTGGCCAAAAAGGGCGTATGCGTTTTTTCCTGAATATATTCAGGAAAAAACGCATACGCCCTTTTTGGCCAACCAAGCAACCTGGAAAGGCAAATCAGCGCTACAAAGAAGTCTCGCTTCCCATCGGTCAAAAGGGCCATGCTGAAAAAAGTGTCAAAACCAGAAATGCAGGACAGGCCATGGAGAAATGGGAGCCTTGCTACACTGATGGGCGGGATGTAAATTGCCAAGAGCCACTCTGGAGAAGTGTCCGGTGAGTCCTGAAACATCTGAAAAACACAGCTTAGAGAGCATAGGGCACTTCCACTCATGGGGGTATAAATTGGGAAAATTAAAAATCAGCAAGACACAAGCACCCCAAAGTTTAGGGCTGCTCTGTTGACCAGGACCTCCACTTCATTCCACCTTAAATATCCCAGGAAAGAGAAAAATGGATAAAGAAGTTGTGGTCCTTATGTACAATGGAATATCACTCAGCCAGGAAATCAATGTCGTAAGGTTAGTAGCAGCATGATGAGTGGATTTAGGTACGACGATTCTAAGTGAAATAAGTCACACAGAAAAGGACACTTCTCATAAGGTATCACTGATAGAGGGAATGTAAAAACCGTTACACTTGAACTGAATTACAAAACAGAACAGAGTCACACATGCAGAAAACACACTATGGCTGCTTAACGGGAAAGGTGAGGTGGGGTGATACATAAAACAAGGGTATCAAATTAGCTCAGATACCGTTCCATAAACCCAATATGTAATACACAAGACCTACTCCTTGCTCAGAGAACTGGACTCAACACGCCCTATTCACCGCACAAGAATATATCTGATTAATAATAATCGTAAAACCTATGTATTGATATCTCTCTGTTAGTGTGTCAAGTGGGTGTAAAGCCGCATAAACACAGCAGTGAAAAGCAGCTAAACCCCATTATAAAAATAAATTACTTTGAAACAACCATGAAACAAAGACAGTGAAAGAGAGAGAAATTCTTACACAATGCGTTCAGGGGCTGTGATGCAACCTGGATTGACCATATCTAGACGCACAGCTGGATGAGACATAAGGGTGGACACTCTTGGGGCTGAGAGGTTTGGTGAGGTTGGGTGAGCAAACGCAGACCCTTTAAAGTAATACTGCGTGGTACCCATCGCATGGGTCCCAAATCTCCAGGTTCAAGGGCATCTTCCTACATCAAATCATGCATGAGAAACCCAGAAGATGGTACACCGTGTGATGGGGAAAGGTTTCTAAAACGCACCTCATTTCTCATCTCCTTGTGCCCGGGTTCGCCATTCCAGCCGCTTTACTAGCAAACTCCCTACTTGGAGCATCAGCACCTTTAACCTCCTGTTCCGTACAGGTTGCAATTTGTCCTGAGGATAAACGGGAAGACGTGGAACCAACGAGAGACTAGCTCTTGGTGTTGGGACAGGCACAGGTCACTCTATTTTCCCATCAGAAAGAAGAATTAACCACAGGCTCAGCCTGCCCCCCGGAACCAGAACAGGGCCTGAAGCCATTCTGCGATTTTGCGGCCAGCTCCCATAAAAACGAGTTGTAAAATGGAGGTTCAGGGCACTGCAATTCACAAACCTGCAGAGTTATAAATGATAACTCTCGTCCACAAATATATTGAGGGAAGGCAAAGAAGAGGATTTGAAATCAAGGCAGAATTGCAGGAAACAGATTTCAGGAGGTAGATACGAATCGCCTTTAAAGCACATGAAAAGCGGCAAAACGTTGACAATGATGCCCTTGGCCAAAAAGGGCGTATGCGTTTTTTCCTGAATATATTCAGGAAAAAACGCATACGCCCTTTTTGGCCAACCAAGCAACCTGGAAAGGCAAATCAGCGCTACAAAGAAGTCTCGCTTCCCATCGGTCAAAAGGGCCATGCTGAAAAAAGTGTCAAAACCAGAAATGCAGGACAGGCCATGGAGAAATGGGAGCCTTGCTACACTGATGGGCGGGATGTAAATTGCCAAGAGCCACTCTGGAGAAGTGTCCGGTGAGTCCTGAAACATCTGAAAAACACAGCTTAGAGAGCATAGGGCACTTCCACTCATGGGGGTATAAATTGGGAAAATTAAAAATCAGCAAGACACAAGCACCCCAAAGTTTAGGGCTGCTCTGTTGACCAGGACCTCCACTTCATTCCACCTTAAATATCCCAGGAAAGAGAAAAATGGATAAAGAAGTTGTGGTCCTTATGTACAATGGAATATCACTCAGCCAGGAAATCAATGTCGTAAGGTTAGTAGCAGCATGATGAGTGGATTTAGGTACGACGATTCTAAGTGAAATAAGTCACACAGAAAAGGACACTTCTCATAAGGTATCACTGATAGAGGGAATGTAAAAACCGTTACACTTGAACTGAATTACAAAACAGAACAGAGTCACACATGCAGAAAACACACTATGGCTGCTTAACGGGAAAGGTGAGGTGGGGTGATACATAAAACAAGGGTATCAAATTAGCTCAGATACCGTTCCATAAACCCAATATGTAATAGACAAGACCTACTCCTTGCTCAGAGAACTGGACTCAACACGCCCTATTCACCGCACAAGAATATATCTGACTAATAATAATCGTAAAACCTATGTATTGATATCTCTCTGTTAGTGTGTCAAGTGGGTGTAAAGCGGCATAAACACAGCAGTGAAAAGCAGCTAAACCCCATTATAAAAATAAATTACTTTGAAACACCCATGAAACAAAGACAGTGAAAGAGAGAGAAATTCTTACACAATGCGTTCAGGGGCTGTGATGCAACCTGGATTGACCATATCTAGACGCACAGCTGGATGAGACATAAGGGTGGACACTCTTGGGGCTGAGAGGTTTGGTGAGGTTGGGTGAGCAAACGCAGACCCTTTAAAGTTATACTGCGTGGTACCCATCGCATGGGTCCCAAATCTCCAGGTTCAAGGGCATCTTCCTACATCAAAAACATGCATGAGAAACCCAGAAGATGGTACACCGTGTGATGGGGAAAGGTTTCTAAAACGCACCTCATTTCTCATCTCCTTGTGCCCGGGTTCGCCATTCCAGCCACTTTACTAGCAAGCTCCCTACTTGGAGCATCAGCACCTTTAACCTCCTGTTCCATACAGGTTGCAATTGGTCCTGAGGATAAACGGGAAGACGTGGAACCAACGAGAGACTAGCTCTTGGTGTTGGGACAGGCACAGGTCACTCTATTTTCCCATCAGAAAGAAGAATCAACCACAGGCTCAGCCTGCCCCCCGGAACCAGAACAGGGCCTGAAGCCATTCTGCGATTTTGCGGCCAGCTCCCATAAAAACGAGTTGTAAAATGGAGGTTCAGGGCACTGCAATTCACAAACCTGCAGAGTTATAAATGATAACTCTCGTCCACAAATATATTGAGGGAAGGCAAAGAAGAGGATTTGAAATCAAGGCAGAATTGCAGGAAACAGATTTCAGGAGGTAGATACGAATCGCCTTTAAAGCACATGAAAAGCGGCAAA
Source organism: Balaenoptera borealis (assembly GCF_965194805.1). Taxonomy (NCBI): domain Eukaryota; kingdom Metazoa; phylum Chordata; class Mammalia; order Artiodactyla; family Balaenopteridae; genus Balaenoptera; species Balaenoptera borealis. The sequence continues at coordinate 1,411,105 of NW_028123989.1, forward strand.
ACGTTGACAATGATGCCCTTGGCCAAAAAGGGCGTATGCGTTTTTTCCTGAATATATTCAGGAAAAAACGCAGACGCCCTTTTTGGCCAACCAAGCAACCTGGAAAGGCAAATCAGCGCTACAAAGAAGTCTCGCTTCCCATCGGTCAAAAGGGCCATGCTGAAAAAAGTGTCAAAACCAGAAATGCAGGACAGGCCATGGAGAAATGGGAGCCTTGCTACACTGATGGGCGGGATGTAAATTGACAAGAGCCACTCCGGAGAAGTGTCCGGTGAGTCCTGAAACATCTGAAAAACACAGCTTAGAGAGCATAGGGCACTTCCACTCATGGGGGTATAAATTGGGAAAATTAAAAATCAGCAAGACACAAGCACCCCAAAGTTTAGGGCTGCTCTGTTGACCAGGACCTCCACTTCATTCCACCTTAAATATCCCAGGAAAGAGAAAAATGGATAAAGAAGTTGTGGTCCTTATGTACAATGGAATATCACTCAGCCAGGAAATCAATGTCGTAAGGTTAGTAGCAGCATGATGAGTGGATTTAGGTACGACGATTCTAAGTGAAATAAGTCACACAGAAAAGGACACTTCTCATAAGGTATCACTGATAGAGGGAATGTAAAAACCGTTACACTTGAACTGAATTACAAAACAGAACAGAGTCACACATGCAGAAAACACACTATGGCTGCTTAACGGGAAAGGTGAGGTGGGGTGATACATAAAACAAGGGTATCAAATTAGCTCAGATACCGTTCCATAAACCCAATATGTAATACACAAGAACTACTCCTTGCTCAGAGAACTGGACTCAACACGCCCTATTCACCGCACAAGAATATATCTGACTAATAATAATCGTAAAACCTATGTATTGATATCTCTCTGTTAGTGTGTCAAGTGGGTGTAAAGCGGCATAAACACAGCAGTGAAAAGCAGCTAAACCCCATTATAAAAATAAATTACTTTGAAACACCCATGAAACAAAGACAGTGAAAGAGAGAGAAATTCTTACACAATGCGTTCAGGGGCTGTGATGCAACCTGGATTGACCATATCTAGACCCACAGCTGGATGAGACATAAGGGTGGACACTCTTGGGGCTGAGAGGTTTGGTGAGGTTGGGTGAGCAAACGCAGACCCTTTAAAGTTATACTGCGTGGTACCCATCGCATGGGTCCCAAATCTCCAGGTTCAAGGGCATCTTCCTACATCAAAAACATGCATGAGAAACCCAGAAGATGGTACACCGTGTGATGGGGAAAGGTTTCTAAAACGCACCTCATTTCTCATCTCCTTGTGCCCGGGTTCGCCATTCCAGCTGCTTTACTAGCAAGCTCCCTACTTGGAGCATCAGCACCTTTAACCTCCTGTTCCATACAGGTTGCAATTTGTCCTGAGGATAAACGGGAAGACGTGGAACCAACGAGAGACTAGCTCTTGGTGTTGGGACAGGCACAGGTCACTCTATTTTCCCATCAGAAAGAAGAATCAACCACAGGCTCAGCCTACCCCCCGGAACCAGAACAGGGCCTGAAGCCATTCTGCGATTTTGCGGCCAGCTCCCATAAAAACGAGTTGTAAAATGGAGGTTCAGGGCACTGCAATTCACAAACCTGCAGAGTTATAAATGATAACTCTCGTCCACAAATATATTGAGGGAAGGCAAAGAAGAGGATTTGAAATCAAGGCAGAATTGCAGGAAACAGATTTCAGGAGGTAGATACGAATCGCCTTTAAAGCACATGAAAAGCGGCAAAACGTTGACAATGATGCCCTTGGCCAAAAAGGGCGTATGCGTTTTTTCCTGAATATATTCAGGAAAAAACGCATACGCCCTTTTTGGCCAACCAAGCAACCTGGAAAGGCAAATCAGCGCTACAAAGAAGTCTCGCTTCCCATCGGTCAAAAGGGCCATGCTGAAAAAAGTGTCAAAACCAGAAATGCAGGACAGGCCATGGAGAAATGGGAGCCTTGCTACACTGATGGGCGGGATGTAAATTGCCAAGAGCCACTCTGGAGAAGTGTCCGGTGAGTCCTGAAACATCTGAAAAACACAGCTTAGAGAGCATAGGGCACTTCCACTCATGGGGGTATAAATTGGGAAAATTAAAAATCAGCAAGACACAAGCACCCCAAAGTTTAGGGCTGCTCTGTTGACCAGGACCTCCACTTCATTCCACCTTAAATATCCCAGGAAAGAGAAAAATGGATAAAGAAGTTGTGGTCCTTATGTACAATGGAATATCACTCAGCCAGGAAATCAATGTCGTAAGGTTAGTAGCAGCATGATGAGTGGATTTAGGTACGACGATTCTAAGTGAAATAAGTCACACAGAAAAGGACACTTCTCATAAGGTATCACTGATAGAGGGAATGTAAAAACCGTTACACTTGAACTGAATTACAAAACAGAACAGAGTCACACATGCAGAAAACACACTATGGCTGCTTAACGGGAAAGGTGAGGTGGGGTGATACATAAAACAAGGGTATCAAATTAGCTCAGATACCGTTCCATAAACCCAATATGTAATAGACAAGACCTACTCCTTGCTCAGAGAACTGGACTCAACACGCCCTATTCACCGCACAAGAATATATCTGACTAATAATAATCGTAAAACCTATGTATTGATATCTCTCTGTTAGTGTGTCAAGTGGGTGTAAAGCGGCATAAACACAGCAGTGAAAAGCAGCTAAACCCCATTATAAAAATAAATTACTTTGAAACACCCATGAAACAAAGACAGTGAAAGAGAGAGAAATTCTTACACAATGCGTTCAGGGGCTGTGATGCAACCTGGATTGACCATATCTAGACGCACAGCTGGATGAGACATAAGGGTGGACACTCTTGGGGCTGAGAGGTTTGGTGAGGTTGGGTGAGCAAACGCAGACCCTTTAAAGTAATACTGCGTGGTACCCATCGCATGGGTCCCAAATCTCCAGGTTCAAGGGCATCTTCCTACATCAAAAACATGCATGAGAAACCCAGAAGATGGTACACCGTGTGATGGGGAAAGGTTTCTAAAACGCACCTCATTTCTCATCTCCTTGTGCCCGGGTTCGCCATTCCAGCCGCTTTACTAGCAAGCTCCCTAATTGGAGCATCAGCACCTTTAACCTCCTGTTCCATACAGGTTGCAATTTGTCCTGAGGATAAACGGGAAGACGTGGAACCAACGAGAGACTAGCTCTTGGTGTTGGGACAGGCACAGGTCACTCTATTTTCCCATCAGAAAGAAGAATTAACCACAGGCTCAGCCTGCCCCCCGGAACCAGAACAGCGCCTGAAGCCATTCTGCAATTTTGCGGCCAGCTCCCACAAAAACGAGTTGTAAAATGGAGGTTCAGGGCACTGCAATTCCCAAACCTGCAGAGTTATTAATGATAACTCTCGTCCACAAATATATTGAGGGAAGGCAAAGAAGAGGATTTGAAATCAAGGCAGAATTGCAGGAAACAGATTTCAGGAGGTAGATACGAATCGCCTTTAAAGCACATGAAAAGCGGCAAAACGTTGACAATGATGCCCTTGGCCAAAAAGGGCGTATGCCTTTTTTCCTGAATATATTCAGGAAAAAACGCATACGCCCTTTTTGGCCAACCAAGCAACCTGGAAAGGCAATTCAGCGCTACAAAGAAGTCTCGCTTCCCATCGGTCAAAAGGGCCATGCTGAAAAAAGTGTCAAAACCAGAAATGCAGGACAGGCCATGGAGAAATGGGAGACTTGCTACACTGATGGGCGGGATGTAAATTGCCAACAGCCACTCTGGAGAAGTGTCCGGTGAGTCCTGAAACATCTGAAAAACACAGCTTAGAGAGCATAGGGCACTTCCACTCATGGGGGTATAAATTGGGAAAATGAAAAATCAGCAAGACACAAGCACCCCAAAGTTTAGGGCTGCTCTGTTGACCAGGACCTCCACTTCATTCCACCTTAAATATCCCAGGAAAGAGAAAAATGGATAAAGAAGTTGTGGTCCTTATGTACAATGGAATATCACTCAGCCAGGAAATCAATGTCGTAAGGTTAGTAGCAGCATGATGAGTGGATTTAGGTACGACGATTCTAAGTGAAATAAGTCACACAGAAAAGGACACTTCTCATAAGGTATCACTGATAGAGGGAATGTAAAAACCGTTACACTTGAACTGAATTACAAAACAGAACAGAGTCACACATGCAGAAAACACACTATGGCTGCTTAACGGGAAAGGTGAGGTGGGGTGATACATAAAACAAGGGTATCAAATTAGCTCAGATACCGTTCCATAAACCCAATATGTAATAGACAAGACCTACTCCTTGCTCAGAGAACTGGACTCAACACGCCCTATTCACCGCACAAGAATATATCTGACTAATAATAATCGTAAAACCTATGTATTGATATCTCTCTGTTAGTGTGTCAAGTGGGTGTAAAGCGGCATAAACACAGCAGTGAAAAGCAGCTAAACCCCATTATAAAAATAAATTACTTTGAAACACCCATGAAACAAAGACAGTGAAAGAGAGAGAAATTCTTACACAATGCGTTCAGGGGCTGTGATGCAACCTGGATTGACCATATCTAGACGCACAGCTGGATGAGACATAAGGGTGGACACTCTTGGGGCTGAGAGGTTTGGTGAGGTTGGGTGAGCAAACGCAGACCCTTTAAAGTAATACTGCGTGGTACCCATCGCATGGGTCCCAAATCTCCAGGTTCAAGGGCATCTTCCTACATCAAAAACATGCATGAGAAACCCAGAAGATGGTACACCATGTGATGGGGAAAGGTTTCTAAAACGCACCTCATTTCTCATCTCCTTGTGCCCGGGTTCGCCATTCCAGCCACTTTACTAGCAAGCTCCCTACTTGGAGCATCAGCACCTTTAACCTCCTGTTCCGTACAGGTTGCAATTTGTCCTGAGGATAAACGGGAAGACGTGGAACCAACGAGAGACTAGCTCTTGGTGTTGGGACAGGCACAGGTCACTCTATTTTCCCATCAGAAAGAAGAATTAACCACAGGCTCAGCCTGCCCCCCGGAACCAGAACAGGGCCTGAAGCCATTCTGCGATTTTGCGGCCAGCTCCCATAAAAACGAGTTGTAAAATGGAGGTTCAGGGCACTGCAATTCACAAACCTGCAGAGTTATAAATGATAACTCTCGTCCACAAATATATTGAGGGAAGGCAAAGAAGAGGATTTGAAATCAAGGCAGAATTGCAGGAAACAGATTTCAGGAGGTAGATACGAATCGTCTTTAAAGCACATGAAAAGCGGCAAAACGTTGACAATGATGCCCTTGGCCAAAAAGGGCGTATGCGTTTTTTCCTGAATATATTCAGGAAAAAACGCATACGCCCTTTTTGGCCAACCAAGCAACCTGGAAAGGCAAATCAGCGCTACAAAGAAGTCTCGCTTCCCATCGGTCAAAAGGGCCATGCTGAAAAAAGTGTCAAAACCAGAAATGCAGGACAGGCCATGGAGAAATGGGAGCCTTGCTACACTGATGGGCGGGATGTAAATTGCCAAGAGCCACTCTGGAGAAGTGTCCGGTGAGTCCTGAAACATCTGAAAAACACAGCTTAGAGAGCATAGGGCACTTCCACTCATGGGGGTATAAATTGGGAAAATTAAAAATCAGCAAGACACAAGCACCCCAAAGTTTAGGGCTGCTCTGTTGACCAGGACCTCCACTTCATTCCACCTTAAATATCCCAGGAAAGAGAAAAATGGATAAAGAAGTTGTGGTCCTTATGTACAATGGAATATCACTCAGCCAGGAAATCAATGTCGTAAGGTTAGTAGCAGCATGATGAGTGGATTTAGGTACGACGATTCTAAGTGAAATAAGTCACACAGAAAAGGACACTTCTCATAAGGTATCACTGATAGAGGGAATGTAAAAACCGTTACACTTGAACTGAATTACAAAACAGAACAGAGTCACACATGCAGAAAACACACTATGGCTGCTTAACGGGAAAGGTGAGGTGGGGTGATACATAAAACAAGGGTATCAAATTAGCTCAGATACCGTTCCATAAACCCAATATGTAATACACAAGACCTACTCCTTGCTCAGAGAACTGGACTCAACACGCCCTATTCACCGCACAAGAATATATCTGACTAATAATAATCGTAAAACCTATGTATTGATATCTCTCTGTTAGTGTGTCAAGTGGGTGTAAAGCCGCATAAACACAGCAGTGAAAAGCAGCTAAACCCCATTATAAAAATAAATTACTTTGAAACAACCATGAAACAAAGACAGTGAAAGAGAGAGAAATTCTTACACAATGCGTTCAGGGGCTGTGATGCAACCTGGATTGACCATATCTAGACGCACAGCTGGATGAGACATAAGGGTGGACACTCTTGGGGATGAGAGGTTTGGTGAGGTTGGGTGAGCAAACGCAGACCCTTTAAAGTAATACTGCGTGGTACCCATCGCATGGGTCCCAAATCTCCAGGTTCAAGGGCATCTTCCTACATCAAAAACATGCATGAGAAACCCAGAAGATGGTACACCGTGTGATGGGGAAAGGTTTCTAAAACGCACCTCATTTCTCATCTCCTTGTGCCCGGGTTCGCCATTCCAGCCGCTTTACTAGCAAGCTCCCTACTTGGAGCATCAGCACCTTTAACCTCCTGTTCCGTACAGGTTGCAATTTGTCCTGAGGATAAACGGGAAGACGTGGAACCAACGAGAGACTAGCTCTTGGTGTTGGGACAGGCACAGGTCACTCTATTTTCCCATCAGAAAGAAGAATTAACCACAGGCTCAGCCTGCCCCCCGGAACCAGAACAGGGCCTGAAGCCATTCTGCGATTTTGCGGCCAGCTCCCATAAAAACGAGTTGTAAAATGGAGGTTCAGGGCACTGCAATTCACAAACCTGCAGAGTTATAAATGATAACTCTCGTCCACAAATATATTGAGGGAAGGCAAAGAAGAGGATTTGAAATCAAGGCAGAATTGCAGGAAACAGATTTCAGGAGGTAGATACGAATCGCCTTTAAAGCACATGAAAAGCGGCAAAACGTTGACAATGATGCCCTTGGCCAAAAAGGGCGTATGCGTTTTTTCCTGAATATATTCAGGAAAAAACGCATACGCCCTTTTTGGCCAACCAAGCAACCTGGAAAGGCAAATCAGCGCTACAAAGAAGTCTCGCTTCCCATCGGTCAAAAGGGCCATGCTGAAAAAAGTGTCAAAACCAGAAATGCAGGACAGGCCATGGAGAAATGGGAGCCTTGCTACACTGATGGGCGGGATGTAAATTGCCAAGAGCCACTCTGGAGAAGTGTCCGGTGAGTCCTGAAACATCTGAAAAACACAGCTTAGAGAGCATAGGGCACTTCCACTCATGGGGGTATAAATTGGGAAAATTAAAAATCAGCAAGACACAAGCACCCCAAAGTTTAGGGCTGCTCTGTTGACCAGGACCTCCACTTCATTCCACCTTAAATATCCCAGGAAAGAGAAAAATGGATAAAGAAGTTGTGGTCCTTATGTACAATGGAATATCACTCAGCCAGGAAATCAATGTCGTAAGGTTAGTAGCAGCATGATGAGTGGATTTAGGTACGACGATTCTAAGTGAAATAAGTCACACAGAAAAGGACACTTCTCATAAGGTATCACTGATAGAGGGAATGTAAAAACCGTTACACTTGAACTGAATTACAAAACAGAACAGAGTCACACATGCAGAAAACACACTATGGCTGCTTAACGGGAAAGGTGAGGTGGGGTGATACATAAAACAAGGGTATCAAATTAGCTCAGATACCGTTCCATAAACCCAATATGTAATAGACAAGACCTACTCCTTGCTCAGAGAACTGGACTCAACACGCCCTATTCACCGCACAAGAATATATCTGACTAATAATAATCGTAAAACCTATGTATTGATATCTCTCTGTTAGTGTGTCAAGTGGGTGTAAAGCGGCATAAACACAGCAGTGAAAAGCAGCTAAACCCCATTATAAAAATAAATTACTTTGAAACACCCATGAAACAAAGACAGTGAAAGAGAGAGAAATTCTTACACAATGCGTTCAGGGGCTGTGATGCAACCTGGATTGACCATATCTAGACGCACAGCTGGATGAGACATAAGGGTGGACACTCTTGGGGCTGAGAGGTTTGGTGAGGTTGGGTGAGCAAACGCAGACCCTTTAAAGTAATACTGCGTGGTACCCATCGCATGGGTCCCAAATCTCCAGGTTCAAGGGCATCTTCCTACATCAAAAACATGCATGAGAAACCCAGAAGATGGTACACCGTGTGATGGGGAAAGGTTTCTAAAACGCACCTCATTTCTCATCTCCTTGTGCCCGGGTTCGCCATTCCAGCCGCTTTACTAGCAAGCTCCCTAATTGGAGCATCAGCACCTTTAACCTCCTGTTCCATACAGGTTGCAATTTGTCCTGAGGATAAACGGGAAGACGTGGAACCAACGAGAGACTAGCTCTTGGTGTTGGGACAGGCACAGGTCACTCTATTTTCCCATCAGAAAGAAGAATTAACCACAGGCTCAGCCTGCCCCCCGGAACCAGAACAGCGCCTGAAGCCATTCTGCAATTTTGCGGCCAGCTCCCACAAAAACGAGTTGTAAAATGGAGGTTCAGGGCACTGCAATTCCCAAACCTGCAGAGTTATTAATGATAACTCTCGTCCACAAATATATTGAGGGAAGGCAAAGAAGAGGATTTGAAATCAAGGCAGAATTGCAGGAAACAGATTTCAGGAGGTAGATACGAATCGCCTTTAAAGCACATGAAAAGCGGCAAAACGTTGACAATGATGCCCTTGGCCAAAAAGGGCGTATGCCTTTTTTCCTGAATATATTCAGGAAAAAACGCATACGCCCTTTTTGGCCAACCAAGCAACCTGGAAAGGCAATTCAGCGCTACAAAGAAGTCTCGCTTCCCATCGGTCAAAAGGGCCATGCTGAAAAAAGTGTCAAAACCAGAAATGCAGGACAGGCCATGGAGAAATGGGAGACTTGCTACACTGATGGGCGGGATGTAAATTGCCAACAGCCACTCTGGAGAAGTGTCCGGTGAGTCCTGAAACATCTGAAAAACACAGCTTAGAGAGCATAGGGCACTTCCACTCATGGGGGTATAAATTGGGAAAATGAAAAATCAGCAAGACACAAGCACCCCAAAGTTTAGGGCTGCTCTGTTGACCAGGACCTCCACTTCATTCCACCTTAAATATCCCAGGAAAGAGAAAAATGGATAAAGAAGTTGTGGTCCTTATGTACAATGGAATATCACTCAGCCAGGAAATCAATGTCGTAAGGTTAGTAGCAGCATGATGAGTGGATTTAGGTACGACGATTCTAAGTGAAATAAGTCACACAGAAAAGGACACTTCTCATAAGGTATCACTGATAGAGGGAATGTAAAAACCGTTACACTTGAACTGAATTACAAAACAGAACAGAGTCACACATGCAGAAAACACACTATGGCTGCTTAACGGGAAAGGTGAGGTGGGGTGATACATAAAACAAGGGTATCAAATTAGCTCAGATACCGTTCCATAAACCCAATATGTAATAGACAAGACCTACTCCTTGCTCAGAGAACTGGACTCAACACGCCCTATTCACCGCACAAGAATATATCTGACTAATAATAATCGTAAAACCTATGTATTGATATCTCTCTGTTAGTGTGTCAAGTGGGTGTAAAGCGGCATAAACACAGCAGTGAAAAGCAGCTAAACCCCATTATAAAAATAAATTACTTTGAAACACCCATGAAACAAAGACAGTGAAAGAGAGAGAAATTCTTACACAATGCGTTCAGGGGCTGTGATGCAACCTGGATTGACCATATCTAGACGCACAGCTGGATGAGACATAAGGGTGGACACTCTTGGGGCTGAGAGGTTTGGTGAGGTTGGGTGAGCAAACGCAGACCCTTTAAAGTAATACTGCGTGGTACCCATCGCATGGGTCCCAAATCTCCAGGTTCAAGGGCATCTTCCTACATCAAAAACATGCATGAGAAACCCAGAAGATGGTACACCATGTGATGGGGAAAGGTTTCTAAAACGCACCTCATTTCTCATCTCCTTGTGCCCGGGTTCGCCATTCCAGCCACTTTACTAGCAAGCTCCCTACTTGGAGCATCAGCACCTTTAACCTCCTGTTCCGTACAGGTTGCAATTTGTCCTGAGGATAAACGGGAAGACGTGGAACCAACGAGAGACTAGCTCTTGGTGTTGGGACAGGCACAGGTCACTCTATTTTCCCATCAGAAAGAAGAATTAACCACAGGCTCAGCCTGCCCCCCGGAACCAGAACAGGGCCTGAAGCCATTCTGCGATTTTGCGGCCAGCTCCCATAAAAACGAGTTGTAAAATGGAGGTTCAGGGCACTGCAATTCACAAACCTGCAGAGTTATAAATGATAACTCTCGTCCACAAATATATTGAGGGAAGGCAAAGAAGAGGATTTGAAATCAAGGCAGAATTGCAGGAAACAGATTTCAGGAGGTAGATACGAATCGTCTTTAAAGCACATGAAAAGCGGCAAAACGTTGACAATGATGCCCTTGGCCAAAAAGGGCGTATGCGTTTTTTCCTGAATATATTCAGGAAAAAACGCATACGCCCTTTTTGGCCAACCAAGCAACCTGGAAAGGCAAATCAGCGCTACAAAGAAGTCTTGCTTCCCATCGGTCAAAAGGGCCATGCTGAAAAAAGTGTCAAAACCAGAAATGCAGGACAGGCCATGGAGAAATGGGAGCCTTGCTACACTGATGGGCGGGATGTAAATTGCCAAGAGCCACTCTGGAGAAGTGTCCGGTGAGTCCTGAAACATCTGAAAAACACAGCTTAGAGAGCATAGGGCACTTCCACTCATGGGGGTATAAATTGGGAAAATTAAAAATCAGCAAGACACAAGCACCCCAAAGTTTAGGGCTGCTCTGTTGACCAGGACCTCCACTTCATTCCACCTTAAATATCCCAGGAAAGAGAAAAATGGATAAAGAAGTTGTGGTACTTATGTACAATGGAATATCACTCAGCCAGGAAATCAATGTCGTAAGGTTAGTAGCAGCATGATGAGTGGATTTAGGTACGACGATTCTAAGTGAAATAAGTCACACAGAAAAGGACACTTCTCATAAGGTATCACTGATAGAGGGAATGTAAAAACCGTTACACTTGAACTGAATTACAAAACAGAACAGAGTCACACATGCAGAAAACACACTATGGCTGCTTAACGGGAAAGGTGAGGTGGGGTGATACATAAAACAAGGGTATCAAATTAGCTCAGATACCGTTCCATAAACCCAATATGTAATACACAAGACCTACTCCTTGCTCAGAGAACTGGACTCAACACGCCCTATTCACCGCACAAGAATATATCTGACTAATAATAATCGTAAAACCTATGTATTGATATCTCTCTGTTAGTGTGTCAAGTGGGTGTAAAGCCGCATAAACACAGCAGTGAAAAGCAGCTAAACCCCATTATAAAAATAAATTACTTTGAAACAACCATGAAACAAAGACAGTGAAAGAGAGAGAAATTCTTACACAATGCGTTCAGGGGCTGTGATGCAACCTGGATTGACCATATCTAGACGCACAGCTGGATGAGACATAAGGGTGGACACTCTTGGGGCTGAGAGGTTTGGTGAGGTTGGGTGAGCAAACGCAGACCCTTTAAAGTAATACTGCGTGGTACCCATCGCATGGGTCCCAAATCTCCAGGTTCAAGGGCATCTTCCTACATCAAAAACATGCATGAGAAACCCAGAAGATGGTACACCGTGTGATGGGGAAAGGTTTCTAAAACGCACCTCATTTCTCATCTCCTTGTGCCCGGGTTCGCCATTCCAGCCGCTTTACTAGCAAGCTCCCTACTTGGAGCATCAGCACCTTTAACCTCCTGTTCCGTACAGGTTGCAATTTGTCCTGAGGATAAACGGGAAGACGTGGAACCAACGAGAGACTAGCTCTTGGTGTTGGGACAGGCACAGGTCACTCTATTTTCCCATCAGAAAGAAGAATTAACCACAGGCTCAGCCTGCCCCCCGGAACCAGAACAGGGCCTGAAGCCATTCTGCGATTTTGCGGCCAGCTCCCATAAAAACGAGTTGTAAAATGGAGGTTCAGGGCACTGCAATTCACAAACCTGCAGAGTTATAAATGATAACTCTCGTCCACAAATATATTGAGGGAAGGCAAAGAAGAGGATTTGAAATCAAGGCAGAATTGCAGGAAACAGATTTCAGGAGGTAGATACGAATCGCCTTTAAAGCACATGAAAAGCGGCAAAACGTTGACAATGATGCCCTTGGCCAAAAAGGGCGTATGCGTTTTTTCCTGAATATATTCAGGAAAAAACGCATACGCCCTTTTTGGCCAACCAAGCAACCTGGAAAGGCAAATCAGCGCTACAAAGAAGTCTCGCTTCCCATCGGTCAAAAGGGCCATGCTGAAAAAAGTGTCAAAACCAGAAATGCAGGACAGGCCATGGAGAAATGGGAGCCTTGCTACACTGATGGGCGGGATGTAAATTGTCAAGAGCCACTCTGGAGAAGTGTCCGGTGAGTCCTGAAACATCTGAAAAACACAGCTTAGAGAGCATAGGGCACTTCCACTCATGGGGGTATAAATTGGGAAAATTAAAAATCAGCAAGACACAAGCACCCCAAAGTTTAGGGCTGCTCTGTTGACCAGGACCTCCACTTCATTCCACCTTAAATATCCCAGGAAAGAGAAAAATGGATAAAGAAGTTGTGGTCCTTATGTACAATGGAATATCACTCAGCCAGGAAATAAATGTCGTAAGGTTAGTAGCAGCATGATGAGTGGATTTAGGTACGACGATTCTAAGTGAAATAAGTCACACAGAAAAGGACACGTCTCATAAGGTATCACTGATAGAGGGAATGTAAAAACCGTTACACTTGAACTGAATTACAAAACAGAACAGAGTCACACATGCAGAAAACACACTATGGCTGCTTAACGGGAAAGGTGAGGTGGGGTGATACATAAAACAAGGGTATCAAATTAGCTCAGATACCATTCCATAAACCCAATATGTAATAGACAAGACCTACTCCTTGCTCAGAGAACTGGACTCAACACGCCCTATTCACTGCACAAGAATATAACTGAATAATAATAATCGTAAAACCTATGTATTGATATCTCTCTTTTAGTGTGTCAAGTGGGTGTAAAGCGGCATAAACACAGCAGTGAAAAGCAGCTAAACCCCATTATAAAAATAAATTACTTTGAAACACCCATGAAACAAAGACAGTGAAAGAGAGAGAAATTCTTACACAATGCGTTCAGGGGCTGTGATGCAACCTGGATTGACCATATCTAGACGCACAGCTGGATGAGACATAAGGGTGGACACTCTTGGGGCTGAGAGGTTTGGTGAGGTTGGGTGAGCAAACGCAGACCCTTTAAAGTAATACTGCGTGGTACCCATCGCATGGGTCCCAAATCTCCAGGTTCAAGGGCATCTTCCTACATCAAAAACATGCATGAGAAACCCAGAAGATGGTACACCGTGTGATGGGGAAAGGTTTCTAAAACGCACCTCATTTCTCATCTCCTTGTGCCCGGGTTCGCCATTCCAGCCGCTTTACTAGCAAGCTCCCTACTTGGAGCATCAGCACCTTTAACCTCCTGTTCCGTACAGGTTGCAATTTGTCCTGAGGATAAACGGGAAGACGTGGAACCAACGAGAGACTAGCTCTTGGTGTTGGGACAGGCACAGGTCACTCTATTTTCCCATCAGAAAGAAGAATTAACCACAGGCTCAGCCTGACCCCCGGAACCAGAACAGGGCCTGAAGCCATTCTGCGATTTTGCGGCCAGCTCCCATAAAAACGAGTTGTAAAATGGAGGTTCAGGGCACTGCAATTCACAAACCTGCAGAGTTATAAATGATAACTCTCGTCCACAAATATATTGAGGGAAGGCAAAGAAGAGGATTTGAAATCAAGGCAGAATTGGAGGAAACAGATTTCAGGAGGTAGATACGAATCGCCTTTAAAGCACATGAAAAGCTGCAAAACGTTGACAATGATGCCCTTGGCCAAAAAGGGCGTATGCGTTTTTTCCTGAATATATTCAGGAAAAAACGCATACGCCCTTTTTGGCCAACCAAGCAACCTGGAAAGGCAAATCAGCACTACAAAGAAGTCTCGCTTCCCATCGGTCAAAAGGGCCATGCTGAAAAAAGTGTCAAAACCAGAAATGCAGGGCAGGCCATGGAGAAATGGGAGCCTTGCTACACTGATGGGCGGGATGTAAATTGCCAAGAGCCACTCTGGAGAAGTGTCCGGTGAGTCCTGAAACATCTGAAAAACACAGCTTAGAGAGCATAGGGCACTTCCACTCATGGGGGTATAAATTGGGAAAATTAAAAATCAGCAAGACACAAGCACCCCAAAGTTTAGGGCTGCTCTGTTGACCAGGACCTCCACTTCATTCCACCTTAAATATCCCAGGAAAGAGAAAAATGAATAAAGAAGTTGTGGTCCTTATGTACAATGGAATATCACTCAGCCAGGAAATCAATGTCGTAAGGTTAGTAGCAGCATGATGAGTGGATTTAGGTACGACGATTCTAAGTGAAATAAGTCACACAGAAAAGGACACTTCTCATAAGGTATCACTGATAGAGGGAATGTAAAAACCATTACACTTGAACTGAATTACAAAACAGAACAGAGTCACACATGCAGAAAACACACTATGGCTGCTTAACGGGAAAGGTGAGGTGGGGTGATACATAAAACAAGGGTATCAAATTAGCTCAGATACCGTTCCATAAACCCAATATGTAATAGACAAGACCTACTCCTTGCTCAGAGAACTGGACTCAACACGCCCTATTCACCGCACAAGAATATATCTGACTAATAATAATCGTAAAACCTATGTATTGATATCTCTCTGCTAGTGTGTCAAGTGGATGTAAAGCAGCATAAACACAGCAGTGAAAAGCAGCTAAACCCCATTATAAAAATAAATTACTTTGAAACAACCATGAAACAAAGACAGTGAAAGAGAGAGAAATTCTTACACAATGCGTTCAGGGGCTGTGATGCAACCTGGATTGACCATATCTAGACGCACAGCTGGATGAGACATAAGGGTGGACACTCTTGGGGCTGAGAGGTTTGGTGAGGTTGGGTGAGCAAACGCAGACCCTTTAAAGTAATACTGCGTGGTACCCATCGCATGGGTCCCAAATCTCCAGGTTCAAGGGCATCTTCCTACATCAAAAACATGCATGAGAAACCCAGAAGATGGTACACCGTGTGATGGGGAAAGGTTTCTAAAACGCACCTCATTTCTCATCTCCTTGTGCCCGGGTTCGCCATTCCAGCCACTTTACTAGCAAGCTCCCTACTTGGAGCATCAGCACCTTTAACCTCCTGTTCCGTACAGGTTGCAATTTGTCCTGAGGATAAACGGGAAGACGTGGAACCAACGAGAGACTAGCTCTTGGTGTTGGGACAGGCACAGGTCACTCTATTTTCCCATCAGAAAGAAGAATTAACCACAGGCTCAGCCTGCCCCCCGGAACCAGAACAGGGCCTGAAGCCATTCTGCGATTTTGCGGCCAGCTCCCATAAAAACGAGTTGTAAAATGGAGGTTCAGGGCACTGCAATTCACAAACCTGCAGAGTTATAAATGATAACTCTCGTCCACAAATATATTGAGGGAAGGCAAAGAAGAGGATTTGAAATCAAGGCAGAATTGCAGGAAACAGATTTCAGGAGGTAGATACGAATCGCCTTTAAAGCACATGAAAAGCGGCAAAACGTTGACAATGATGCCCTTGGCCAAAAAGGGCGTATGCGTTTTTTCCTGAATATATTCAGGAAAAAACGCATACGCCCTTTTTGGCCAACCAAGCAACCTGGAAAGGCAAATCAGCACTACAAAGAAGTCTCGCTTCCCATCGGTCAAAAGGGCCATGCTGAAAAAAGTGTCAAAACCAGAAATGCAGGACAGGCCATGGAGAAATGGGAGCCTTGCTACACTGATGGGCGGGATGTAAATTGCCAAGAGCCACTCTGGAGAAGTGTCCGATGAGTCCTGAAACATCTGAAAAACACAGCTTAGAGAGCATAGGGCACTTCCACTCATGGGGGTATAAATTGGGAAAATTAAAAATCAGCAAGACACAAGCACCCCAAAGTTTAGGGCTGCTCTGTTGACCAGGACCTCCACTTCATTCCACCTTAAATATCCCAGGAAAGAGAAAAATGGATAAAGAAGTTGTGGTCCTTATGTACAATGGAATATCACTCAGCCAGGAAATCAATGTCGTAAGGTTAGTAGCAGCATGATGAGTGGATTTAGGTACGACGATTCTAAGTGAAATAAGTCACACAGAAAAGGACACTTCTCATAAGGTATCACTGATAGAGGGAATGTAAAAACCGTTACACTTGAACTGAATTACAAAACAGAACAGAGTCACACATGCAGAAAACACACTATGGCTGCTTAACGGGAAAGGTGAGATGGGGTGATACATAAAACAAGGGTATCAAATTAGCTCAGATACCATTCCATAAACCCAATATGTAATAGACAAGACCTACTCCTTGCTCAGAGAACTGGACTCAACACGCCCTATTCACCGCACAAGAATATATCTGACTAATAATAATCGTAAAACCTATGTATTGATATCTCTCTGTTAGTGTGTCAAGTGGGTGTAAAGCGGCATAAACACAGCAGTGAAAAGCAGCTAAACCCCATTATAAAAATAAATTACTTTGAAACACCCATGAAACAAAGACAGTGAAAGAGAGAGAAATTCTTACACAATGCGTTCAGGGGCTGTGATGCAACCTGGACTGACCATATCTAGACGCACAGCTGGATGAGACATAAGGGTGGACACTCTTGGGGCTGAGAGGTTTGGTGAGGTTGGGTGAGCAAACGCAGACCCTTTAAAGTAATACTGCGTGGTACCCATCGCATGGGTCCCAAATCTCCAGGTTCAAGGGCATCTTCCTACATCAAAAACATGCATGAGAAACCCAGAAGATGGTACACTGTGTGATGTGGAAAGGTTTCTAAAACGCACCTCATTTCTCATCTCCTTGTGCCCGGGTTCGCCATTCCAGCCACTTTACTAGCAAGCTCCCTACTTGGAGCATCAGCACCTTTAACCTCCTGTTCCGTACAGGTTGCAATTTGTCCTGAGGATAAACGGGAAGACGTGGAACCAACGAGAGACTAGCTCTTGGTGTTGGGACAGGCACAGGTCACTCTATTTTCCCATCAGAAAGAAGAATTAACCACAGGCTCAGCCTGCCCCCCGGAACCAGAACAGGGCCTGAAGCCATTCTGCGATTTTGCGGCCAGCTCCCATAAAAACGAGTTGTAAAATGGAGGTTCAGGGCACTGCAATTCACAAACCTGCAGAGTTATAAATGATAACTCTCGTCCACAAATATATTGAGGGAAGGCAAAGAAGAGGATTTGAAATCAAGGCAGAATTGCAGGAAACAGATTTCAGGAGGTAGATACGAATCGCCTTTAAAGCACATGAAAAGCGGCAAAACGTTGACAATGATGCCCTTGGCCAAAAAGGGCGTATGCGTTTTTTCCTGAATATATTCAGGAAAAAACGCATACGCCCTTTTTGGCCAACCAAGCAACCTGGAAAGGCAAATCAGCGCTACAAAGAAGTCTCGCTTCCCATCGGTCAAAAGGGCCATGCTGAAAAAAGTGTCAAAACCAGAAATGCAGGACAGGCCATGGAGAAATGGGAGCCTTGCTACACTGATGGGCGGGATGTAAATTGCCAAGAGCCACTCTGGAGAAGTGTCCGGTGAGTCCTGAAACATCTGAAAAACACAGCTTAGAGAGCATAGGGCACTTCCACTCATGGGGGTATAAATTGGGAAAATTAAAAATCAGCAAGACACAAGCACCCCAAAGTTTAGGGCTGCTCTGTTGACCAGGACCTCCACTTCATTCCACCTTAAATATCCCAGGAAAGAGAAAAATGGATAAAGAAGTTGTGGTCCTTATGTACAATGGAATATCACTCAGCCAGGAAATCAATGTCGTAAGGTTAGTAGCAGCATGATGAGTGGATTTAGGTACGACGATTCTAAGTGAAATAAGTCACACAGAAAAGGACACTTCTCATAAGGTATCACTGATAGAGGGAATGTAAAAACCGTTACACTTGAACTGAATTACAAAACAGAACAGAGTCACACATGCAGAAAACACACTATGGCTGCTTAACGGGAAAGGTGAGGTGGGGTGATACATAAAACAAGGGTATCAAATTAGCTCAGATACCGTTCCATAAACCCAATATGTAATACACAAGACCTACTCCTTGCTCAGAGAACTGGACTCAACACGCCCTATTCACCGCACAAGAATATATCTGACTAATAATAATCGTAAAACCTATGTATTGATATCTCTCTGTTAGTGTGTCAAGTGGGTGTAAAGCGGCATAAACACAGCAGTGAAAAGCAGCTAAACCCCATTATAAAAATAAATTACTTTGAAACAACCATGAAACAAAGACAGTGAAAGAGAGAGAAATTCTTACACAATGCGTTCAGGGGCTGTGATGCAACCTGGATTGACCATATCTAGACGCACAGCTGGATGAGACATAAGGGTGGACACTCTTGGGGCTGAGAGGTTTGGTGAGGTTGGGTGAGCAAACGCAGACCCTTTAAAGTAATACTGCGTGGTACCCATCGCATGGGTCCCAAATCTCCAGGTTCAAGGGCATCTTCCTACATCAAAAACATGCATGAGAAACCCAGAAGATGGTACACCGTGTGATGGGGAAAGGTTTCTAAAACGCACCTCATTTCTCATCTCCTTGTGCCCGGGTTCGCCATTCCAGCCGCTTTACTAGCAAACTCCCTACTTGGAGCATCAGCACCTTTAACCTCCTGTTCCGTACAGGTTGCAATTTGTCCTGAGGATAAACGGGAAGACGTGGAACCAACGAGAGACTAGCTCTTGGTGTTGGGACAGGCACAGGTCACTCTATTTTCCCATCAGAAAGAAGAATCAACCACAGGCTCAGCCTACCCCCCGGAACCAGAACAGGGCCTGAAGCCATTCTGCGATTTTGCGGCCAGCTCCCATAAAAACGAGTTGTAAAATGGAGGTTCAGGGCACTGCAATTCACAAACCTGCAGAGTTATAAATGATAACTCTCGTCCACAAATATATTGAGGGAAGGCAAAGAAGAGGATTTGAAATCAAGGCAGAATTGCAGGAAACAGATTTCAGGAGGTAGATACGAATCGCCTTTAAAGCACATGAAAAGCGGCAAAACGTTGACAATGATGCCCTTGGCCAAAAAGGGCGTATGCGTTTTTTCCTGAATATATTCAGGAAAAAACGCATACGCCCTTTTTGGCCAACCAAGCAACCTGGAAAGGCAAATCAGCGCTACAAAGAAGTCTCGCTTCCCATCGGTCAAAAGGGCCATGCTGAAAAAAGTGTCAAAACCAGAAATGCAGGACAGGCCATGGAGAAATGGGAGCCTTGCTACACTGATGGGCGGGATGTAAATTGCCAAGAGCCACTCTGGAGAAGTGTCCGGTGAGTCCTGAAACATCTGAAAAACACAGCTTAGAGAGCATAGGGCACTTCCACTCATGGGGGTATAAATTGGGAAAATTAAAAATCAGCAAGACACAAGCACCCCAAAGTTTAGGGCTGCTCTGTTGACCAGGACCTCCACTTCATTCCACCTTAAATATCCCAGGAAAGAGAAAAATGGATAAAGAAGTTGTGGTCCTTATGTACAATGGAATATCACTCAGCCAGGAAATCAATGTCGTAAGGTTAGTAGCAGCATGATGAGTGGATTTAGGTACGACGATTCTAAGTGAAATAAGTCACACAGAAAAGGACACTTCTCATAAGGTATCACTGATAGAGGGAATGTAAAAACCGTTACACTTGAACTGAATTACAAAACAGAACAGAGTCACACATGCAGAAAACACACTATGGCTGCTTAACGGGAAAGGTGAGGTGGGGTGATACATAAAACAAGGGTATCAAATTAGCTCAGATACCGTTCCATAAACCCAATATGTAATAGACAAGACCTACTCCTTGCTCAGAGAACTGGACTCAACACGCCCTATTCACCGCACAAGAATATATCTGACTAATAATAATCGTAAAACCTATGTATTGATATCTCTCTGTTAGTGTGTCAAGTGGGTGTAAAGCGGCATAAACACAGCAGTGAAAAGCAGCTAAACCCCATTATAAAAATAAATTACTTTGAAACACCCATGAAACAAAGACAGTGAAAGAGAGAGAAATTCTTACACAATGCGTTCAGGGGCTGTGATGCAACCTGGATTGACCATATCTAGACGCACAGCTGGATGAGACATAAGGGTGGACACTCTTGGGGCTGAGAGGTTTGGTGAGGTTGGGTGAGCAAACGCAGACCCTTTAAAGTAATACTGCGTGGTACCCATCGCATGGGTCCCAAATCTCCAGGTTCAAGGGCATCTTCCTACATCAAAAACATGCATGAGAAACCCAGAAGATGGTACACCGTGTGATGGGGAAAGGTTTCTAAAACGCACCTCATTTCTCATCTCCTTGTGCCCGGGTTCGCCATTCCAGCCGCTTTACTAGCAAACTCCCTACTTGGAGCATCAGCACCTTTAACCTCCTGTTCCGTACAGGTTGCAATTTGTCCTGAGGATAAACGGGAAGACGTGGAACCAACGAGAGACTAGCTCTTGGTGTTGGGACAGGCACAGGTCACTCTATTTTCCCATCAGAAAGAAGAATCAACCACAGGCTCAGCCTACCCCCCGGAACCAGAACAGGGCCTGAAGCCATTCTGCGATTTTGCGGCCAGCTCCCATAAAAACGAGTTGTAAAATGGAGGTTCAGGGCACTGCAATTCACAAACCTGCAGAGTTATAAATGATAACTCTCGTCCACAAATATATTGAGGGAAGGCAAAGAAGAGGATTTGAAATCAAGGCAGAATTGCAGGAAACAGATTTCAGGAGGTAGATACGAATCGCCTTTAAAGCACATGAAAAGCGGCAAAACGTTGACAATGATGCCCTTGGCCAAAAAGGGCGTATGCGTTTTTTCCTGAATATATTCAGGAAAAAACGCATACGCCCTTTTTGGCCAACCAAGCAACCTGGAAAGGCAAATCAGCGCTACAAAGAAGTCTCGCTTCCCATCGGTCAAAAGGGCCATGCTGAAAAAAGTGTCAAAACCAGAAATGCAGGACAGGCCATGGAGAAATGGGAGCCTTGCTACACTGATGGGCGGGATGTAAATTGCCAAGAGCCACTCTGGAGAAGTGTCCGGTGAGTCCTGAAACATCTGAAAAACACAGCTTAGAGAGCATAGGGCACTTCCACTCATGGGGGTATAAATTGGGAAAATTAAAAATCAGCAAGACACAAGCACCCCAAAGTTTAGGGCTGCTCTGTTGACCAGGACCTCCACTTCATTCCACCTTAAATATCCCAGGAAAGAGAAAAATGGATAAAGAAGTTGTGGTCCTTATGTACAATGGAATATCACTCAGCCAGGAAATCAATGTCGTAAGGTTAGTAGCAGCATGATGAGTGGATTTAGGTACGACGATTCTAAGTGAAATAAGTCACACAGAAAAGGACACTTCTCATAAGGTATCACTGATAGAGGGAATGTAAAAACCGTTACACTTGAACTGAATTACAAAACAGAACAGAGTCACACATGCAGAAAACACACTATGGCTGCTTAACGGGAAAGGTGAGGTGGGGTGATACATAAAACAAGGGTATCAAATTAGCTCAGATACCGTTCCATAAACCCAATATGTAATAGACAAGACCTACTCCTTGCTCAGAGAACTGGACTCAACACGCCCTATTCACCGCACAAGAATATATCTGACTAATAATAATCGTAAAACCTATGTATTGATATCTCTCTGTTAGTGTGTCAAGTGGGTGTAAAGCGGCATAAACACAGCAGTGAAAAGCAGCTAAACCCCATTATAAAAATAAATTACTTTGAAACACCCATGAAACAAAGACAGTGAAAGAGAGAGAAATTCTTACACAATGCGTTCAGGGGCTGTGATGCAACCTGGATTGACCATATCTAGACGCACAGCTGGATGAGACATAAGGGTGGACACTCTTGGGGCTGAGAGGTTTGGTGAGGTTGGGTGAGCAAACGCAGACCCTTTAAAGTAATACTGCGTGGTACCCATCGCATGGGTCCCAAATCTCCAGGTTCAAGGGCATCTTCCTACATCAAAAACATGCATGAGAAACCCAGAAGATGGTACACCGTGTGATGGGGAAAGGTTTCTAAAACGCACCTCATTTCTCATCTCCTTGTGCCCGGGTTCGCCATTCCAGCCGCTTTACTAGCAAGCTCCCTAATTGGAGCATCAGCACCTTTAACCTCCTGTTCCATACAGGTTGCAATTTGTCCTGAGGATAAACGGGAAGACGTGGAACCAACGAGAGACTAGCTCTTGGTGTTGGGACAGGCACAGGTCACTCTATTTTCCCATCAGAAAGAAGAATTAACCACAGGCTCAGCCTGCCCCCCGGAACCAGAACAGCGCCTGAAGCCATTCTGCAATTTTGCGGCCAGCTCCCACAAAAACGAGTTGTAAAATGGAGGTTCAGGGCACTGCAATTCCCAAACCTGCAGAGTTATTAATGATAACTCTCGTCCACAAATATATTGAGGGAAGGCAAAGAAGAGGATTTGAAATCAAGGCAGAATTGCAGGAAACAGATTTCAGGAGGTAGATACGAATCGCCTTTAAAGCACATGAAAAGCGGCAAAACGTTGACAATGATGCCCTTGGCCAAAAAGGGCGTATGCCTTTTTTCCTGAATATATTCAGGAAAAAACGCATACGCCCTTTTTGGCCAACCAAGCAACCTGGAAAGGCAATTCAGCGCTACAAAGAAGTCTCGCTTCCCATCGGTCAAAAGGGCCATGCTGAAAAAAGTGTCAAAACCAGAAATGCAGGACAGGCCATGGAGAAATGGGAGACTTGCTACACTGATGGGCGGGATGTAAATTGCCAACAGCCACTCTGGAGAAGTGTCCGGTGAGTCCTGAAACATCTGAAAAACACAGCTTAGAGAGCATAGGGCACTTCCACTCATGGGGGTATAAATTGGGAAAATGAAAAATCAGCAAGACACAAGCACCCCAAAGTTTAGGGCTGCTCTGTTGACCAGGACCTCCACTTCATTCCACCTTAAATATCCCAGGAAAGAGAAAAATGGATAAAGAAGTTGTGGTCCTTATGTACAATGGAATATCACTCAGCCAGGAAATCAATGTCGTAAGGTTAGTAGCAGCATGATGAGTGGATTTAGGTACGACGATTCTAAGTGAAATAAGTCACACAGAAAAGGACACTTCTCATAAGGTATCACTGATAGAGGGAATGTAAAAACCGTTACACTTGAACTGAATTACAAAACAGAACAGAGTCACACATGCAGAAAACACACTATGGCTGCTTAACGGGAAAGGTGAGGTGGGGTGATACATAAAACAAGGGTATCAAATTAGCTCAGATACCGTTCCATAAACCCAATATGTAATAGACAAGACCTACTCCTTGCTCAGAGAACTGGACTCAACACGCCCTATTCACCGCACAAGAATATATCTGACTAATAATAATCGTAAAACCTATGTATTGATATCTCTCTGTTAGTGTGTCAAGTGGGTGTAAAGCGGCATAAACACAGCAGTGAAAAGCAGCTAAACCCCATTATAAAAATAAATTACTTTGAAACACCCATGAAACAAAGACAGTGAAAGAGAGAGAAATTCTTACACAATGCGTTCAGGGGCTGTGATGCAACCTGGATTGACCATATCTAGACGCACAGCTGGATGAGACATAAGGGTGGACACTCTTGGGGCTGAGAGGTTTGGTGAGGTTGGGTGAGCAAACGCAGACCCTTTAAAGTAATACTGCGTGGTACCCATCGCATGGGTCCCAAATCTCCAGGTTCAAGGGCATCTTCCTACATCAAAAACATGCATGAGAAACCCAGAAGATGGTACACCATGTGATGGGGAAAGGTTTCTAAAACGCACCTCATTTCTCATCTCCTTGTGCCCGGGTTCGCCATTCCAGCCACTTTACTAGCAAGCTCCCTACTTGGAGCATCAGCACCTTTAACCTCCTGTTCCGTACAGGTTGCAATTTGTCCTGAGGATAAACGGGAAGACGTGGAACCAACGAGAGACTAGCTCTTGGTGTTGGGACAGGCACAGGTCACTCTATTTTCCCATCAGAAAGAAGAATTAACCACAGGCTCAGCCTGCCCCCCGGAACCAGAACAGGGCCTGAAGCCATTCTGCGATTTTGCGGCCAGCTCCCATAAAAACGAGTTGTAAAATGGAGGTTCAGGGCACTGCAATTCACAAACCTGCAGAGTTATAAATGATAACTCTCGTCCACAAATATATTGAGGGAAGGCAAAGAAGAGGATTTGAAATCAAGGCAGAATTGCAGGAAACAGATTTCAGGAGGTAGATACGAATCGTCTTTAAAGCACATGAAAAGCGGCAAAACGTTGACAATGATGCCCTTGGCCAAAAAGGGCGTATGCGTTTTTTCCTGAATATATTCAGGAAAAAACGCATACGCCCTTTTTGGCCAACCAAGCAACCTGGAAAGGCAAATCAGCGCTACAAAGAAGTCTCGCTTCCCATCGGTCAAAAGGGCCATGCTGAAAAAAGTGTCAAAACCAGAAATGCAGGACAGGCCATGGAGAAATGGGAGCCTTGCTACACTGATGGGCGGGATGTAAATTGCCAAGAGCCACTCTGGAGAAGTGTCCGGTGAGTCCTGAAACATCTGAAAAACACAGCTTAGAGAGCATAGGGCACTTCCACTCATGGGGGTATAAATTGGGAAAATTAAAAATCAGCAAGACACAAGCACCCCAAAGTTTAGGGCTGCTCTGTTGACCAGGACCTCCACTTCATTCCACCTTAAATATCCCAGGAAAGAGAAAAATGGATAAAGAAGTTGTGGTCCTTATGTACAATGGAATATCACTCAGCCAGGAAATCAATGTCGTAAGGTTAGTAGCAGCATGATGAGTGGATTTAGGTACGACGATTCTAAGTGAAATAAGTCACACAGAAAAGGACACTTCTCATAAGGTATCACTGATAGAGGGAATGTAAAAACCGTTACACTTGAACTGAATTACAAAACAGAACAGAGTCACACATGCAGAAAACACACTATGGCTGCTTAACGGGAAAGGTGAGGTGGGGTGATACATAAAACAAGGGTATCAAATTAGCTCAGATACCGTTCCATAAACCCAATATGTAATACACAAGACCTACTCCTTGCTCAGAGAACTGGACTCAACACGCCCTATTCACCGCACAAGAATATATCTGACTAATAATAATCGTAAAACCTATGTATTGATATCTCTCTGTTAGTGTGTCAAGTGGGTGTAAAGCCGCATAAACACAGCAGTGAAAAGCAGCTAAACCCCATTATAAAAATAAATTACTTTGAAACAACCATGAAACAAAGACAGTGAAAGAGAGAGAAATTCTTACACAATGCGTTCAGGGGCTGTGATGCAACCTGGATTGACCATATCTAGACGCACAGCTGGATGAGACATAAGGGTGGACACTCTTGGGGCTGAGAGGTTTGGTGAGGTTGGGTGAGCAAACGCAGACCCTTTAAAGTAATACTGCGTGGTACCCATCGCATGGGTCCCAAATCTCCAGGTTCAAGGGCATCTTCCTACATCAAAAACATGCATGAGAAACCCAGAAGATGGTACACCGTGTGATGGGGAAAGGTTTCTAAAACGCACCTCATTTCTCATCTCCTTGTGCCCGGGTTCGCCATTCCAGCCGCTTTACTAGCAAGCTCCCTACTTGGAGCATCAGCACCTTTAACCTCCTGTTCCGTACAGGTTGCAATTTGTCCTGAGGATAAACGGGAAGACGTGGAACCAACGAGAGACTAGCTCTTGGTGTTGGGACAGGCACAGGTCACTCTATTTTCCCATCAGAAAGAAGAATTAACCACAGGCTCAGCCTGCCCCCCGGAACCAGAACAGGGCCTGAAGCCATTCTGCGATTTTGCGGCCAGCTCCCATAAAAACGAGTTGTAAAATGGAGGTTCAGGGCACTGCAATTCACAAACCTGCAGAGTTATAAATGATAACTCTCGTCCACAAATATATTGAGGGAAGGCAAAGAAGAGGATTTGAAATCAAGGCAGAATTGCAGGAAACAGATTTCAGGAGGTAGATACGAATCGCCTTTAAAGCACATGAAAAGCGGCAAAACGTTGACAATGATGCCCTTGGCCAAAAAGGGCGTATGCGTTTTTTCCTGAATATATTCAGGAAAAAACGCATACGCCCTTTTTGGCCAACCAAGCAACCTGGAAAGGCAAATCAGCGCTACAAAGAAGTCTCGCTTCCCATCGGTCAAAAGGGCCATGCTGAAAAAAGTGTCAAAACCAGAAATGCAGGACAGGCCATGGAGAAATGGGAGCCTTGCTACACTGATGGGCGGGATGTAAATTGCCAAGAGCCACTCTGGAGAAGTGTCCGGTGAGTCCTGAAACATCTGAAAAACACAGCTTAGAGAGCATAGGGCACTTCCACTCATGGGGGTATAAATTGGGAAAATTAAAAATCAGCAAGACACAAGCACCCCAAAGTTTAGGGCTGCTCTGTTGACCAGGACCTCCACTTCATTCCACCTTAAATATCCCAGGAAAGAGAAAAATGGATAAAGAAGTTGTGGTCCTTATGTACAATGGAATATCACTCAGCCAGGAAATCAATGTCGTAAGGTTAGTAGCAGCATGATGAGTGGATTTAGGTACGACGATTCTAAGTGAAATAAGTCACACAGAAAAGGACACTTCTCATAAGGTATCACTGATAGAGGGAATGTAAAAACCGTTACACTTGAACTGAATTACAAAACAGAACAGAGTCACACATGCAGAAAACACACTATGGCTGCTTAACGGGAAAGGTGAGGTGGGGTGATACATAAAACAAGGGTATCAAATTAGCTCAGATACCGTTCCATAAACCCAATATGTAATAGACAAGACCTACTCCTTGCTCAGAGAACTGGACTCAACACGCCCTATTCACCGCACAAGAATATATCTGACTAATAATAATCGTAAAACCTATGTATTGATATCTCTCTGTTAGTGTGTCAAGTGGGTGTAAAGCGGCATAAACACAGCAGTGAAAAGCAGCTAAACCCCATTATAAAAATAAATTACTTTGAAACACCCATGAAACAAAGACAGTGAAAGAGAGAGAAATTCTTACACAATGCGTTCAGGGGCTGTGATGCAACCTGGATTGACCATATCTAGACGCACAGCTGGATGAGACATAAGGGTGGACACTCTTGGGGCTGAGAGGTTTGGTGAGGTTGGGTGAGCAAACGCAGACCCTTTAAAGTAATACTGCGTGGTACCCATCGCATGGGTCCCAAATCTCCAGGTTCAAGGGCATCTTCCTACATCAAAAACATGCATGAGAAACCCAGAAGATGGTACACCGTGTGATGGGGAAAGGTTTCTAAAACGCACCTCATTTCTCATCTCCTTGTGCCCGGGTTCGCCATTCCAGCCGCTTTACTAGCAAGCTCCCTAATTGGAGCATCAGCACCTTTAACCTCCTGTTCCATACAGGTTGCAATTTGTCCTGAGGATAAACGGGAAGACGTGGAACCAACGAGAGACTAGCTCTTGGTGTTGGGACAGGCACAGGTCACTCTATTTTCCCATCAGAAAGAAGAATTAACCACAGGCTCAGCCTGCCCCCCGGAACCAGAACAGCGCCTGAAGCCATTCTGCAATTTTGCGGCCAGCTCCCACAAAAACGAGTTGTAAAATGGAGGTTCAGGGCACTGCAATTCCCAAACCTGCAGAGTTATTAATGATAACTCTCGTCCACAAATATATTGAGGGAAGGCAAAGAAGAGGATTTGAAATCAAGGCAGAATTGCAGGAAACAGATTTCAGGAGGTAGATACGAATCGCCTTTAAAGCACATGAAAAGCGGCAAAACGTTGACAATGATGCCCTTGGCCAAAAAGGGCGTATGCCTTTTTTCCTGAATATATTCAGGAAAAAACGCATACGCCCTTTTTGGCCAACCAAGCAACCTGGAAAGGCAATTCAGCGCTACAAAGAAGTCTCGCTTCCCATCGGTCAAAAGGGCCATGCTGAAAAAAGTGTCAAAACCAGAAATGCAGGACAGGCCATGGAGAAATGGGAGACTTGCTACACTGATGGGCGGGATGTAAATTGCCAACAGCCACTCTGGAGAAGTGTCCGGTGAGTCCTGAAACATCTGAAAAACACAGCTTAGAGAGCATAGGGCACTTCCACTCATGGGGGTATAAATTGGGAAAATGAAAAATCAGCAAGACACAAGCACCCCAAAGTTTAGGGCTGCTCTGTTGACCAGGACCTCCACTTCATTCCACCTTAAATATCCCAGGAAAGAGAAAAATGGATAAAGAAGTTGTGGTCCTTATGTACAATGGAATATCACTCAGCCAGGAAATCAATGTCGTAAGGTTAGTAGCAGCATGATGAGTGGATTTAGGTACGACGATTCTAAGTGAAATAAGTCACACAGAAAAGGACACTTCTCATAAGGTATCACTGATAGAGGGAATGTAAAAACCGTTACACTTGAACTGAATTACAAAACAGAACAGAGTCACACATGCAGAAAACACACTATGGCTGCTTAACGGGAAAGGTGAGGTGGGGTGATACATAAAACAAGGGTATCAAATTAGCTCAGATACCGTTCCATAAACCCAATATGTAATAGACAAGACCTACTCCTTGCTCAGAGAACTGGACTCAACACGCCCTATTCACCGCACAAGAATATATCTGACTAATAATAATCGTAAAACCTATGTATTGATATCTCTCTGTTAGTGTGTCAAGTGGGTGTAAAGCGGCATAAACACAGCAGTGAAAAGCAGCTAAACCCCATTATAAAAATAAATTACTTTGAAACACCCATGAAACAAAGACAGTGAAAGAGAGAGAAATTCTTACACAATGCGTTCAGGGGCTGTGATGCAACCTGGATTGACCATATCTAGACGCACAGCTGGATGAGACATAAGGGTGGACACTCTTGGGGCTGAGAGGTTTGGTGAGGTTGGGTGAGCAAACGCAGACCCTTTAAAGTAATACTGCGTGGTACCCATCGCATGGGTCCCAAATCTCCAGGTTCAAGGGCATCTTCCTACATCAAAAACATGCATGAGAAACCCAGAAGATGGTACACCATGTGATGGGGAAAGGTTTCTAAAACGCACCTCATTTCTCATCTCCTTGTGCCCGGGTTCGCCATTCCAGCCACTTTACTAGCAAGCTCCCTACTTGGAGCATCAGCACCTTTAACCTCCTGTTCCGTACAGGTTGCAATTTGTCCTGAGGATAAACGGGAAGACGTGGAACCAACGAGAGACTAGCTCTTGGTGTTGGGACAGGCACAGGTCACTCTATTTTCCCATCAGAAAGAAGAATTAACCACAGGCTCAGCCTGCCCCCCGGAACCAGAACAGGGCCTGAAGCCATTCTGCGATTTTGCGGCCAGCTCCCATAAAAACGAGTTGTAAAATGGAGGTTCAGGGCACTGCAATTCACAAACCTGCAGAGTTATAAATGATAACTCTCGTCCACAAATATATTGAGGGAAGGCAAAGAAGAGGATTTGAAATCAAGGCAGAATTGCAGGAAACAGATTTCAGGAGGTAGATACGAATCGTCTTTAAAGCACATGAAAAGCGGCAAAACGTTGACAATGATGCCCTTGGCCAAAAAGGGCGTATGCGTTTTTTCCTGAATATATTCAGGAAAAAACGCATACGCCCTTTTTGGCCAACCAAGCAACCTGGAAAGGCAAATCAGCGCTACAAAGAAGTCTCGCTTCCCATCGGTCAAAAGGGCCATGCTGAAAAAAGTGTCAAAACCAGAAATGCAGGACAGGCCATGGAGAAATGGGAGCCTTGCTACACTGATGGGCGGGATGTAAATTGCCAAGAGCCACTCTGGAGAAGTGTCCGGTGAGTCCTGAAACATCTGAAAAACACAGCTTAGAGAGCATAGGGCACTTCCACTCATGGGGGTATAAATTGGGAAAATTAAAAATCAGCAAGACACAAGCACCCCAAAGTTTAGGGCTGCTCTGTTGACCAGGACCTCCACTTCATTCCACCTTAAATATCCCAGGAAAGAGAAAAATGGATAAAGAAGTTGTGGTACTTATGTACAATGGAATATCACTCAGCCAGGAAATCAATGTCGTAAGGTTAGTAGCAGCATGATGAGTGGATTTAGGTACGACGATTCTAAGTGAAATAAGTCACACAGAAAAGGACACTTCTCATAAGGTATCACTGATAGAGGGAATGTAAAAACCGTTACACTTGAACTGAATTACAAAACAGAACAGAGTCACACATGCAGAAAACACACTATGGCTGCTTAACGGGAAAGGTGAGGTGGGGTGATACATAAAACAAGGGTATCAAATTAGCTCAGATACCGTTCCATAAACCCAATATGTAATACACAAGACCTACTCCTTGCTCAGAGAACTGGACTCAACACGCCCTATTCACCGCACAAGAATATATCTGACTAATAATAATCGTAAAACCTATGTATTGATATCTCTCTGTTAGTGTGTCAAGTGGGTGTAAAGCCGCATAAACACAGCAGTGAAAAGCAGCT
The DNA here is from genome assembly GCF_965194805.1 of Balaenoptera borealis. Classification (NCBI taxonomy): domain Eukaryota; kingdom Metazoa; phylum Chordata; class Mammalia; order Artiodactyla; family Balaenopteridae; genus Balaenoptera; species Balaenoptera borealis. The sequence goes on from NW_028123989.1 coordinate 1,441,966, forward strand.
AAACCCCATTATAAAAATAAATTACTTTGAAACAACCATGAAACAAAGACAGTGAAAGAGAGAGAAATTCTTACACAATGCGTTCAGGGGCTGTGATGCAACCTGGATTGACCATATCTAGACGCACAGCTGGATGAGACATAAGGGTGGACACTCTTGGGGCTGAGAGGTTTGGTGAGGTTGGGTGAGCAAACGCAGACCCTTTAAAGTAATACTGCGTGGTACCCATCGCATGGGTCCCAAATCTCCAGGTTCAAGGGCATCTTCCTACATCAAAAACATGCATGAGAAACCCAGAAGATGGTACACCGTGTGATGGGGAAAGGTTTCTAAAACGCACCTCATTTCTCATCTCCTTGTGCCCGGGTTCGCCATTCCAGCCGCTTTACTAGCAAGCTCCCTACTTGGAGCATCAGCACCTTTAACCTCCTGTTCCGTACAGGTTGCAATTTGTCCTGAGGATAAACGGGAAGACGTGGAACCAACGAGAGACTAGCTCTTGGTGTTGGGACAGGCACAGGTCACTCTATTTTCCCATCAGAAAGAAGAATTAACCACAGGCTCAGCCTGCCCCCCGGAACCAGAACAGGGCCTGAAGCCATTCTGCGATTTTGCGGCCAGCTCCCATAAAAACGAGTTGTAAAATGGAGGTTCAGGGCACTGCAATTCACAAACCTGCAGAGTTATAAATGATAACTCTCGTCCACAAATATATTGAGGGAAGGCAAAGAAGAGGATTTGAAATCAAGGCAGAATTGCAGGAAACAGATTTCAGGAGGTAGATACGAATCGCCTTTAAAGCACATGAAAAGCGGCAAAACGTTGACAATGATGCCCTTGGCCAAAAAGGGCGTATGCGTTTTTTCCTGAATATATTCAGGAAAAAACGCATACGCCCTTTTTGGCCAACCAAGCAACCTGGAAAGGCAAATCAGCGCTACAAAGAAGTCTCGCTTCCCATCGGTCAAAAGGGCCATGCTGAAAAAAGTGTCAAAACCAGAAATGCAGGACAGGCCATGGAGAAATGGGAGCCTTGCTACACTGATGGGCGGGATGTAAATTGTCAAGAGCCACTCTGGAGAAGTGTCCGGTGAGTCCTGAAACATCTGAAAAACACAGCTTAGAGAGCATAGGGCACTTCCACTCATGGGGGTATAAATTGGGAAAATTAAAAATCAGCAAGACACAAGCACCCCAAAGTTTAGGGCTGCTCTGTTGACCAGGACCTCCACTTCATTCCACCTTAAATATCCCAGGAAAGAGAAAAATGGATAAAGAAGTTGTGGTCCTTATGTACAATGGAATATCACTCAGCCAGGAAATAAATGTCGTAAGGTTAGTAGCAGCATGATGAGTGGATTTAGGTACGACGATTCTAAGTGAAATAAGTCACACAGAAAAGGACACGTCTCATAAGGTATCACTGATAGAGGGAATGTAAAAACCGTTACACTTGAACTGAATTACAAAACAGAACAGAGTCACACATGCAGAAAACACACTATGGCTGCTTAACGGGAAAGGTGAGGTGGGGTGATACATAAAACAAGGGTATCAAATTAGCTCAGATACCATTCCATAAACCCAATATGTAATAGACAAGACCTACTCCTTGCTCAGAGAACTGGACTCAACACGCCCTATTCACTGCACAAGAATATAACTGAATAATAATAATCGTAAAACCTATGTATTGATATCTCTCTTTTAGTGTGTCAAGTGGGTGTAAAGCGGCATAAACACAGCAGTGAAAAGCAGCTAAACCCCATTATAAAAATAAATTACTTTGAAACACCCATGAAACAAAGACAGTGAAAGAGAGAGAAATTCTTACACAATGCGTTCAGGGGCTGTGATGCAACCTGGATTGACCATATCTAGACGCACAGCTGGATGAGACATAAGGGTGGACACTCTTGGGGATGAGAGGTTTGGTGAGGTTGGGTGAGCAAACGCAGACCCTTTAAAGTAATACTGCGTGGTACCCATCGCATGGGTCCCAAATCTCCAGGTTCAAGGGCATCTTCCTACATCAAAAACATGCATGAGAAACCCAGAAGATGGTACACCGTGTGATGGGGAAAGGTTTCTAAAACGCACCTCATTTCTCATCTCCTTGTGCCCGGGTTCGCCATTCCAGCCGCTTTACTAGCAAGCTCCCTACTTGGAGCATCAGCACCTTTAACCTCCTGTTCCGTACAGGTTGCAATTTGTCCTGAGGATAAACGGGAAGACGTGGAACCAACGAGAGACTAGCTCTTGGTGTTGGGACAGGCACAGGTCACTCTATTTTCCCATCAGAAAGAAGAATTAACCACAGGCTCAGCCTGACCCCCGGAACCAGAACAGGGCCTGAAGCCATTCTGCGATTTTGCGGCCAGCTCCCATAAAAACGAGTTGTAAAATGGAGGTTCAGGGCACTGCAATTCACAAACCTGCAGAGTTATAAATGATAACTCTCGTCCACAAATATATTGAGGGAAGGCAAAGAAGAGGATTTGAAATCAAGGCAGAATTGCAGGAAACAGATTTCAGGAGGTAGATACGAATCGCCTTTAAAGCACATGAAAAGCTGCAAAACGTTGACAATGATGCCCTTGGCCAAAAAGGGCGTATGCGTTTTTTCCTGAATATATTCAGGAAAAAACGCATACGCCCTTTTTGGCCAACCAAGCAACCTGGAAAGGCAAATCAGCACTACAAAGAAGTCTCGCTTCCCATCGGTCAAAAGGGCCATGCTGAAAAAAGTGTCAAAACCAGAAATGCAGGGCAGGCCATGGAGAAATGGGAGCCTTGCTACACTGATGGGCGGGATGTAAATTGCCAAGAGCCACTCTGGAGAAGTGTCCGGTGAGTCCTGAAACATCTGAAAAACACAGCTTAGAGAGCATAGGGCACTTCCACTCATGGGGGTATAAATTGGGAAAATTAAAAATCAGCAAGACACAAGCACCCCAAAGTTTAGGGCTGCTCTGTTGACCAGGACCTCCACTTCATTCCACCTTAAATATCCCAGGAAAGAGAAAAATGAATAAAGAAGTTGTGGTCCTTATGTACAATGGAATATCACTCAGCCAGGAAATCAATGTCGTAAGGTTAGTAGCAGCATGATGAGTGGATTTAGGTACGACGATTCTAAGTGAAATAAGTCACACAGAAAAGGACACTTCTCATAAGGTATCACTGATAGAGGGAATGTAAAAACCATTACACTTGAACTGAATTACAAAACAGAACAGAGTCACACATGCAGAAAACACACTATGGCTGCTTAACGGGAAAGGTGAGGTGGGGTGATACATAAAACAAGGGTATCAAATTAGCTCAGATACCGTTCCATAAACCCAATATGTAATAGACAAGACCTACTCCTTGCTCAGAGAACTGGACTCAACACGCCCTATTCACCGCACAAGAATATATCTGACTAATAATAATCGTAAAACCTATGTATTGATATCTCTCTGCTAGTGTGTCAAGTGGATGTAAAGCAGCATAAACACAGCAGTGAAAAGCAGCTAAACCCCATTATAAAAATAAATTACTTTGAAACAACCATGAAACAAAGACAGTGAAAGAGAGAGAAATTCTTACACAATGCGTTCAGGGGCTGTGATGCAACCTGGATTGACCATATCTAGACGCACAGCTGGATGAGACATAAGGGTGGACACTCTTGGGGCTGAGAGGTTTGGTGAGGTTGGGTGAGCAAACGCAGACCCTTTAAAGTAATACTGCGTGGTACCCATCGCATGGGTCCCAAATCTCCAGGTTCAAGGGCATCTTCCTACATCAAAAACATGCATGAGAAACCCAGAAGATGGTACACCGTGTGATGGGGAAAGGTTTCTAAAACGCACCTCATTTCTCATCTCCTTGTGCCCGGGTTCGCCATTCCAGCCGCTTTACTAGCAAGCTCCCTACTTGGAGCATCAGCACCTTTAACCTCCTGTTCCGTACAGGTTGCAATTTGTCCTGAGGATAAACGGGAAGACGTGGAACCAACGAGAGACTAGCTCTTGGTGTTGGGACAGGCACAGGTCACTCTATTTTCCCATCAGAAAGAAGAATTAACCACAGGCTCAGCCTGCCCCCCGGAACCAGAACAGGGCCTGAAGCCATTCTGCGATTTTGCGGCCAGCTCCCATAAAAACGAGTTGTAAAATGGAGGTTCAGGGCACTGCAATTCACAAACCTGCAGAGTTATAAATGATAACTCTCGTCCACAAATATATTGAGGGAAGGCAAAGAAGAGGATTTGAAATCAAGGCAGAATTGCAGGAAACAGATTTCAGGAGGTAGATACGAATCGCCTTTAAAGCACATGAAAAGCGGCAAAACGTTGACAATGATGCCCTTGGCCAAAAAGGGCGTATGCGTTTTTTCCTGAATATATTCAGGAAAAAACGCATACGCCCTTTTTGGCCAACCAAGCAACCTGGAAAGGCAAATCAGCACTACAAAGAAGTCTCGCTTCCCATCGGTCAAAAGGGCCATGCTGAAAAAAGTGTCAAAACCAGAAATGCAGGACAGGCCATGGAGAAATGGGAGCCTTGCTACACTGATGGGCGGGATGTAAATTGCCAAGAGCCACTCTGGAGAAGTGTCCGATGAGTCCTGAAACATCTGAAAAACACAGCTTAGAGAGCATAGGGCACTTCCACTCATGGGGGTATAAATTGGGAAAATTAAAAATCAGCAAGACACAAGCACCCCAAAGTTTAGGGCTGCTCTGTTGACCAGGACCTCCACTTCATTCCACCTTAAATATCCCAGGAAAGAGAAAAATGGATAAAGAAGTTGTGGTCCTTATGTACAATGGAATATCACTCAGCCAGGAAATCAATGTCGTAAGGTTAGTAGCAGCATGATGAGTGGATTTAGGTACGACGATTCTAAGTGAAATAAGTCACACAGAAAAGGACACTTCTCATAAGGTATCACTGATAGAGGGAATGTAAAAACCGTTACACTTGAACTGAATTACAAAACAGAACAGAGTCACACATGCAGAAAACACACTATGGCTGCTTAACGGGAAAGGTGAGATGGGGTGATACATAAAACAAGGGTATCAAATTAGCTCAGATACCATTCCATAAACCCAATATGTAATAGACAAGACCTACTCCTTGCTCAGAGAACTGGACTCAACACGCCCTATTCACCGCACAAGAATATATCTGACTAATAATAATCGTAAAACCTATGTATTGATATCTCTCTGTTAGTGTGTCAAGTGGGTGTAAAGCGGCATAAACACAGCAGTGAAAAGCAGCTAAACCCCATTATAAAAATAAATTACTTTGAAACACCCATGAAACAAAGACAGTGAAAGAGAGAGAAATTCTTACACAATGCGTTCAGGGGCTGTGATGCAACCTGGACTGACCATATCTAGACGCACAGCTGGATGAGACATAAGGGTGGACACTCTTGGGGCTGAGAGGTTTGGTGAGGTTGGGTGAGCAAACGCAGACCCTTTAAAGTAATACTGCGTGGTACCCATCGCATGGGTCCCAAATCTCCAGGTTCAAGGGCATCTTCCTACATCAAAAACATGCATGAGAAACCCAGAAGATGGTACACTGTGTGATGTGGAAAGGTTTCTAAAACGCACCTCATTTCTCATCTCCTTGTGCCCGGGTTCGCCATTCCAGCCACTTTACTAGCAAGCTCCCTACTTGGAGCATCAGCACCTTTAACCTCCTGTTCCGTACAGGTTGCAATTTGTCCTGAGGATAAACGGGAAGACGTGGAACCAACGAGAGACTAGCTCTTGGTGTTGGGACAGGCACAGGTCACTCTATTTTCCCATCAGAAAGAAGAATTAACCACAGGCTCAGCCTGCCCCCCGGAACCAGAACAGGGCCTGAAGCCATTCTGCGATTTTGCGGCCAGCTCCCATAAAAACGAGTTGTAAAATGGAGGTTCAGGGCACTGCAATTCACAAACCTGCAGAGTTATAAATGATAACTCTCGTCCACAAATATATTGAGGGAAGGCAAAGAAGAGGATTTGAAATCAAGGCAGAATTGCAGGAAACAGATTTCAGGAGGTAGATACGAATCGCCTTTAAAGCACATGAAAAGCGGCAAAACGTTGACAATGATGCCCTTGGCCAAAAAGGGCGTATGCGTTTTTTCCTGAATATATTCAGGAAAAAACGCATACGCCCTTTTTGGCCAACCAAGCAACCTGGAAAGGCAAATCAGCGCTACAAAGAAGTCTCGCTTCCCATCGGTCAAAAGGGCCATGCTGAAAAAAGTGTCAAAACCAGAAATGCAGGACAGGCCATGGAGAAATGGGAGCCTTGCTACACTGATGGGCGGGATGTAAATTGCCAAGAGCCACTCTGGAGAAGTGTCCGGTGAGTCCTGAAACATCTGAAAAACACAGCTTAGAGAGCATAGGGCACTTCCACTCATGGGGGTATAAATTGGGAAAATTAAAAATCAGCAAGACACAAGCACCCCAAAGTTTAGGGCTGCTCTGTTGACCAGGACCTCCACTTCATTCCACCTTAAATATCCCAGGAAAGAGAAAAATGGATAAAGAAGTTGTGGTCCTTATGTACAATGGAATATCACTCAGCCAGGAAATCAATGTCGTAAGGTTAGTAGCAGCATGATGAGTGGATTTAGGTACGACGATTCTAAGTGAAATAAGTCACACAGAAAAGGACACTTCTCATAAGGTATCACTGATAGAGGGAATGTAAAAACCGTTACACTTGAACTGAATTACAAAACAGAACAGAGTCACACATGCAGAAAACACACTATGGCTGCTTAACGGGAAAGGTGAGGTGGGGTGATACATAAAACAAGGGTATCAAATTAGCTCAGATACCGTTCCATAAACCCAATATGTAATACACAAGACCTACTCCTTGCTCAGAGAACTGGACTCAACACGCCCTATTCACCGCACAAGAATATATCTGACTAATAATAATCGTAAAACCTATGTATTGATATCTCTCTGTTAGTGTGTCAAGTGGGTGTAAAGCGGCATAAACACAGCAGTGAAAAGCAGCTAAACCCCATTATAAAAATAAATTACTTTGAAACAACCATGAAACAAAGACAGTGAAAGAGAGAGAAATTCTTACACAATGCGTTCAGGGGCTGTGATGCAACCTGGATTGACCATATCTAGACGCACAGCTGGATGAGACATAAGGGTGGACACTCTTGGGGCTGAGAGGTTTGGTGAGGTTGGGTGAGCAAACGCAGACCCTTTAAAGTAATACTGCGTGGTACCCATCGCATGGGTCCCAAATCTCCAGGTTCAAGGGCATCTTCCTACATCAAAAACATGCATGAGAAACCCAGAAGATGGTACACCGTGTGATGGGGAAAGGTTTCTAAAACGCACCTCATTTCTCATCTCCTTGTGCCCGGGTTCGCCATTCCAGCCGCTTTACTAGCAAACTCCCTACTTGGAGCATCAGCACCTTTAACCTCCTGTTCCGTACAGGTTGCAATTTGTCCTGAGGATAAACGGGAAGACGTGGAACCAACGAGAGACTAGCTCTTGGTGTTGGGACAGGCACAGGTCACTCTATTTTCCCATCAGAAAGAAGAATTAACCACAGGCTCAGCCTGCCCCCCGGAACCAGAACAGGGCCTGAAGCCATTCTGCGATTTTGCGGCCAGCTCCCATAAAAACGAGTTGTAAAATGGAGGTTCAGGGCACTGCAATTCACAAACCTGCAGAGTTATAAATGATAACTCTCGTCCACAAATATATTGAGGGAAGGCAAAGAAGAGGATTTGAAATCAAGGCAGAATTGCAGGAAACAGATTTCAGGAGGTAGATACGAATCGCCTTTAAAGCACATGAAAAGCGGCAAAACGTTGACAATGATGCCCTTGGCCAAAAAGGGCGTATGCGTTTTTTCCTGAATATATTCAGGAAAAAACGCATACGCCCTTTTTGGCCAACCAAGCAACCTGGAAAGGCAAATCAGCGCTACAAAGAAGTCTCGCTTCCCATCGGTCAAAAGGGCCATGTTGAAAAAAGTGTCAAAACCAGAAATGCAGGACAGGCCATGGAGAAATGGGAGCCTTGCTACACTGATGGGCGGGATGTAAATTGCCAAGAGCCACTCTGGAGAAGTGTCCGGTGAGTCCTGAAACATCTGAAAAACACAGCTTAGAGAGCATAGGGCACTTCCACTCATGGGGGTATAAATTGGGAAAATTAAAAATCAGCAAGACACAAGCACCCCAAAGTTTAGGGCTGCTCTGTTGACCAGGACCTCCACTTCATTCCACCTTAAATATCCCAGGAAAGAGAAAAATGAATAAAGAAGTTGTGGTCCTTATGTACAATGGAATATCACTCAGCCAGGAAATCAATGTCGTAAGGTTAGTAGCAGCATGATGAGTGGATTTAGGTACGACGATTCTAAGTGAAATAAGTCACACAGAAAAGGACACTTCTCATAAGGTATCACTGATAGAGGGAATGTAAAAACCGTTACACTTGATCTGAATTACAAAATAGAACAGAGTCACACATGCAGAAAACACACTATGGCTGCTTAACGGGAAAGGTGAGGTGGGGTGATACATAAAACAAGGGTATCAAATTAGCTCAGATACCATTCCATAAACCCAATATGTAATAGACAAGACCTACTCCTTGCTCAGAGAACTGGACTCAACACGCCCTATTCACCGCACAAGAATATATCTGACTAATAATAATTGTAAAACCTATGTATTGATATCTCTCTGTTAGTGTGTCAACTGGGTGTAAAGCGACATAAACACAGCAGTGAAAAGCAGCTAAACCCCATTATAAAAATAAATTACTTTGAAACACCCATGAAACAAAGACAGTGAAAGAGAGAGAAATTCTTACACAATGCGTTCAGGGGCTGTGATGCAACCTGGACTGACCATATCTAGACGCACAGCTGGATGAGACATAAGGGTGGACACTCTTGGGGCTGAGAGGTTTGGTGAGGTTGGGTGAGCAAACGCAGACCCTTTAAAGTAATACTGCGTGGTACCCATCGCATGGGTCCCAAATCTCCAGGTTCAAGGGCATCTTCCTACATCAAAAACATGCATGAGAAACCCAGAAGATGGTACACCGTGTGATGGGGAAAGGTTTCTAAAACGCACCTCATTTCTCATCTCCTTGTGCCCGGGTTCGCCATTCCAGCCTCTTTACTAGCAAGCTCCCTACTTGGGGCATCAGCACCTTTAACCTCCTGTTCCGTACAGGTTGCAATTTGTCCTGAGGATAAACGGGAAGACGTGGAACCAACGAGAGACTAGCTCTTGGTGTTGGGACAGGCACAGGTCACTCTATTTTCCCATCAGAAAGAAGAATTAACCACAGGCTCAGCCTGACCCCCGGAACCAGAACAGGGCCTGAAGCCATTCTGCGATTTTGCGGCCAGCTCCCATAAAAACGAGTTATAAAATGGAGGTTTAGGGCACTGCAATTCACAAACCTGCAGAGTTATAAATGATAACTCTCGTCCACAAATATATTGAGGGAAGGCAAAGAAGAGGATTTGAAATCAAGGCAGAATTGCAGGAAACAGATTTCAGGAGGTAGATACGAATCGCCTTTAAAGCACATGAAAAGCGGCAAAACGTTGACAATGATGCCCTTGGCCAAAAAGGGCGTATGTGTTTTTTCCTGAATATATTCAGGAAAAAACGCATACGCCCTTTTTGGCCAACCAAGCAACCTGGAAAGGCAAATCAGCGCTACAGAGAAGTCTCGCTTCCCATCGGTCAAAAGGGCCATGGTGAAAAAAGTGTCAAAACCAGAAATGCAGGACAGACCATGGAGAAATGGGAGCCTTGCTACACTGATGGGCGGGATGTAAATTGCCAAGAGCCACTCTGGAGAAGTGTCCGGTGAGTCCTGAAACATCTGAAAAACACAGCTTAGAGAGCATAGGGCACTTCCACTCATGGGGGTATAAATTGGGAAAATTAAAAATCAGCAAGACACAAGCACCCCAAAGTTTAGGGCTGCTCTGTTGACCAGGACCTCCACTTCATTCCACCTTAAATATCCCAGGAAAGAGAAAAATGAATAAAGAAGTTGTGGTCCTTATGTACAATGGAATATCACTCAGCCAGGAAATCAATGTCGTAAGGTTAGTAGCAGCATGATGAGTGGATTTAGGTACGACGATTCTAAGTGAAATAAGTCACACAGAAAAGGACACTTCTCATAAGGTATCACTGATAGAGGGAATGTAAAAACCGTTACACTTGATCTGAATTACAAAATAGAACAGAGTCACACATGCAGAAAACACACTATGGCTGCTTAACGGGAAAGGTGAGGTGGGGTGATACATAAAACAAGGGTATCAAATTAGCTCAGATACCATTCCATAAACCCAATATGTAATAGACAAGACCTACTCCTTGCTCAGAGAACTGGACTCAACACGCCCTATTCACCGCACAAGAATATATCTGACTAATAATAATTGTAAAACCTATGTATTGATATCTCTCTGTTAGTGTGTCAAGTGGGTGTAAAGCGGCATAAACACAGCAGTGAAAAGCAGCTAAACCCCATTATAAAAATAAATTACTTTGAAACACCCATGAAACAAAGACAGTGAAAGAGAGAGAAATTCTTACACAATGCGTTCAGGGGCTGTGATGCAACCTGGACTGACCATATCTAGACGCACAGCTGGATGAGACATAAGGGTGGACACTCTTGGGGCTGAGAGGTTTGGTGAGGTTGGGTGAGCAAACGCAGACCCTTTAAAGTAATACTGCGTGGTACCCATCGCATGGGTCCCAAATCTCCAGGTTCAAGGGCATCTTCCTACATCAAAAACATGCATGAGAAACCCAGAAGATGGTACACCGTGTGATGGGGAAAGGTTTCTAAAACGCACCTCATTTCTCATCTCCTTGTGCCCGGGTTCGCCATTCCAGCCTCTTTACTAGCAAGCTCCCTACTTGGGGCATCAGCACCTTTAACCTCCTGTTCCGTACAGGTTGCAATTTGTCCTGAGGATAAACGGGAAGACGTGGAACCAACGAGAGACTAGCTCTTGGTGTTGGGACAGGCACAGGTCACTCTATTTTCCCATCAGAAAGAAGAATTAACCACAGGCTCAGCCTGACCCCCGGAACCAGAACAGGGCCTGAAGCCATTCTGCGATTTTGCGGCCAGCTCCCATAAAAACGAGTTATAAAATGGAGGTTTAGGGCACTGCAATTCACAAACCTGCAGAGTTATAAATGATAACTCTCGTCCACAAATATATTGAGGGGAGGCAAAGAAGAGGATTAGAAATCAAGGCAGAATTGCAGGAAACAGATTTCAGGAGGTAGATACGAATCGCCTTTAAAGCACATGAAAAGCGGCAAAACGTTGACAATGATGCCCTTGGCCAAAAAGGGCGTATGCGTTTTTTCCTGAATATATTCAGGAAAAAACGCATACGCCCTTTTTGGCCAACCAAGCAACCTGGAAAGGCAAATCAGCGCTACAGAGAAGTCTCGCTTCCCATCGGTCAAAAGGGCCATGGTGAAAAAAGTGTCAAAACCAGAAATGCAGGACAGGCCATGGAGAAATGGGAGCCTTGCTACACTGATGGGCGGGATGTAAATTGCCAAGAGCCACTCTGGAGAAGTGTCCGGTGAGTCCTGAAACATCTGAAAAACACAGCTTAGAGAGCATAGGGCACTTCCACTCATGGGGGTATAAATTGGGAAAATTAAAAATCAGCAAGACACAAGCACCCCAAAGTTTAGGGCTGCTCTGTTGACCAGGACCTCCACTTCATTCCACCTTAAATATCCCAGGAAAGACAAAAATGGATAAAGAAGTTGTGGTCCTTATGTACAATGGAATATCACTCAGCCATGAAATCAATGTCGTAAGGTTAGTAGCAGCATGATGAGTGGATTTAGGTACGACGATTCTAAGTGAAATAAGTCACACAGAAAAGGACACTTCTCATAAGGTATCACTGATAGAGGGAATGTAAAAACCGTTACACTTGAACTGAATTACAAAACAGAACAGAGTCACACATGCAGAAAACACACTATGGCTGCTTAACGGGAAAGGTGAGGTGGGGTGATACATAAAACAAGGGTATCAAATTAGCTCAGATACCATTCCATAAACCCAATATGTAATAGACAAGACCTACTCCTTGCTCAGAGAACTGGACTCAACACGCCCTATTCACCACACAAGAATATATCTGACTAATAATAATCGTAAAACCTATGTATTGATATCTCTCTGTTAGTGTGTCAAGTGGGTGTAAAGCGGCATAAACACAGCAGTGAAAAGCAGCTAAACCCCATTATAAAAATAAATTACTTTGAAACACCCATGAAACAAAGACAGTGAAAGAGAGAGAAATTCTTACACAATGCGTTCAGGGGCTGTGATGCAACCTGGATTGACCATATCTAGACGCACAGCTGGATGAGACATAAGGGTGGACACTCTTGGGGCTGAGAGGTTTGTTGACGTTGGGTGAGCAAATGCAGACCCTTTAAAGTAATACTGCGTGGTACCCATCACATGGGTCCCAAATCTCCAGGTTCAAGGGCATCTTCCTACATCAAAAACATGCATGAGAAACCCAGAAGATGGTACACCGTGTGATGGGGAAAGGTTTCTAAAACGCACCACATTTCTCATCTCCTTGTGCCCGGGTTCGCCATTCCAGCCGCTTTACTAGCAAGCTCCCTAATTGGAGCATCAGCACCTTTAACCTCCTGTTCCGTACAGGTTGCAATTTGTCCTGAGGATAAACGGGAAGACGTGGAACCAACGAGAGACTAGCTCTTGGTGTTGGGACAGGCACAGGTCACTCTATTTTCCCATCAGAAAGAAGAATTAACCACAGGCTCAGCCTGACCCCCGGAACCAGAACAGGGCCTGAAGCCATTCTGCGATTTTGCGGCCAGCTCCCATAAAAACGAGTTGTAAAATGGAGGTTCAGGGCACTGCAATTCACAAACCTGCAGAGTTATAAATGATAACTCTCGTCCACAAATATATTGAGGGAAGGCAAAGAAGAGGATTTGAAATCAAGGCAGAATTGCAGGAAACAGATTTCAGGAGGTAGATACGAATCGCCTTTAAAGCACATGAAAAGCGGCAAAACGTTGACAATGATGCCCTTGGCCAAAAAGGGCGTATGCGTTTTTTCCTGAATATATTCAGGAAAAAACGCATACGCCCTTTTTGGCCAACCAAGCAACCTGGAAAGGCAAATCAGCACTACAAAGAAGTCTCGCTTCCCATCGGTCAAAAGGGCCATGCTGAAAAAAGTGTCAAAACCAGAAATGCAGGGCAGGCCATGGAGAAATGGGAGCCTTGCTACACTGATGGGCGGGATGTAAATTGCCAAGAGCCACTCTGGAGAAGTGTACGGTGTGTCCTGAAACATCTGAAAAACACAGCTTAGAGAGCATAGGGCACTTCCACTCATGGGGGTATAAATTGGGAAAATTAAAAATCAGCAAGACACAAGCACCCCAAAGTTTAGGGCTGCTCTGTTGACCAGGACCTCCACTTCATTCCACCTTAAATATCCCAGGAAAGAGAAAAATGGATAAAGAAGTTGTGGTCCTTATGTACAATGGAATATCACTCAGCCAGGAAATCAATGTCGTAAGGTTAGTAGCAGCATGATGAGTGGATTTAGGTACGACGATTCTAAGTGAAATAAGTCACACAGAAAAGGACACGTCTCATAAGGTATCACTGATAGAGGGAATGTAAAAACCGTTACACTTGAACTGAATTACAAAACAGAACAGAGTCACACATGCAGAAAACACACTATGGCTGCTTAACGGGAAAGGTGAGGTGGGGTGATACATAAAACAAGGGTATCAAATTAGCTCAGATACCATTCCATAAACCCAATATGTAATAGACAAGACCTACTCCTTGCTCAGAGAACTGGACTCAACACGCCCTATTCACTGCACAAGAATATAACTGAATAATAATAATCGTAAAACCTATGTATTGATATCTCTCTTTTAGTGTGTCAAGTGGGTGTAAAGCGGCATAAACACAGCAGTGAAAAGCAGCTAAACCCCATTATAAAAATAAATTACTTTGAAACACCCATGAAACAAAGACAGTGAAAGAGAGAGAAATTCTTACACAATGCGTTCAGGGGCTGTGATGCAACCTGGATTGACCATATCTAGACGCACAGCTGGATGAGACATAAGGGTGGACACTCTTGGGGATGAGAGGTTTGGTGAGGTTGGGTGAGCAAACGCAGACCCTTTAAAGTAATACTGCGTGGTACCCATCGCATGGGTCCCAAATCTCCAGGTTCAAGGGCATCTTCCTACATCAAAAACATGCATGAGAAACCCAGAAGATGGTACACCGTGTGATGGGGAAAGGTTTCTAAAACGCACCTCATTTCTCATCTCCTTGTGCCCGGGTTCGCCATTCCAGCCGCTTTACTAGCAAGCTCCCTACTTGGAGCATCAGCACCTTTAACCTCCTGTTCCGTACAGGTTGCAATTTGTCCTGAGGATAAACGGGAAGACGTGGAACCAACGAGAGACTAGCTCTTGGTGTTGGGACAGGCACAGGTCACTCTATTTTCCCATCAGAAAGAAGAATTAACCACAGGCTCAGCCTGCCCCCCGGAACCAGAACAGGGCCTGAAGCCATTCTGCGATTTTGCGGCCAGCTCCCATAAAAACGAGTTGTAAAATGGAGGTTCAGGGCACTGCAATTCACAAACCTGCAGAGTTATAAATGATAACTCTCGTCCACAAATATATTGAGGGAAGGCAAAGAAGAGGATTTGAAATCAAGGCAGAATTGCAGGAAACAGATTTCAGGAGGTAGATACGAATCGCCTTTAAAGCACATGAAAAGCTGCAAAACGTTGACAATGATGCCCTTGGCCAAAAAGGGCGTATGCGTTTTTTCCTGAATATATTCAGGAAAAAACGCATACGCCCTTTTTGGCCAACCAAGCAACCTGGAAAGGCAAATCAGCACTACAAAGAAGTCTCGCTTCCCATCGGTCAAAAGGGCCATGCTGAAAAAAGTGTCAAAACCAGAAATGCAGGGCAGGCCATGGAGAAATGGGAGCCTTGCTACACTGATGGGCGGGATGTAAATTGCCAAGAGCCACTCTGGAGAAGTGTCCGGTGAGTCCTGAAACATCTGAAAAACACAGCTTAGAGAGCATAGGGCACTTCCACTCATGGGGGTATAAATTGGGAAAATTAAAAATCAGCAAGACACAAGCACCCCAAAGTTTAGGGCTGCTCTGTTGACCAGGACCTCCACTTCATTCCACCTTAAATATCCCAGGAAAGAGAAAAATGAATAAAGAAGTTGTGGTCCTTATGTACAATGGAATATCACTCAGCCAGGAAATCAATGTCGTAAGGTTAGTAGCAGCATGATGAGTGGATTTAGGTACGACGATTCTAAGTGAAATAAGTCACACAGAAAAGGACACTTCTCATAAGGTATCACTGATAGAGGGAATGTAAAAACCATTACACTTGAACTGAATTACAAAACAGAACAGAGTCACACATGCAGAAAACACACTATGGCTGCTTAACGGGAAAGGTGAGGTGGGGTGATACATAAAACAAGGGTATCAAATTAGCTCAGATACCGTTCCATAAACCCAATATGTAATAGACAAGACCTACTCCTTGCTCAGAGAACTGGACTCAACACGCCCTATTCACCGCACAAGAATATATCTGACTAATAATAATCGTAAAACCTATGTATTGATATCTCTCTGCTAGTGTGTCAAGTGGATGTAAAGCAGCATAAACACAGCAGTGAAAAGCAGCTAAACCCCATTATAAAAATAAATTACTTTGAAACAACCATGAAACAAAGACAGTGAAAGAGAGAGAAATTCTTACACAATGCGTTCAGGGGCTGTGATGCAACCTGGATTGACCATATCTAGACGCACAGCTGGATGAGACATAAGGGTGGACACTCTTGGGGCTGAGAGGTTTGGTGAGGTTGGGTGAGCAAACGCAGACCCTTTAAAGTAATACTGCGTGGTACCCATCGCATGGGTCCCAAATCTCCAGGTTCAAGGGCATCTTCCTACATCAAAAACATGCATGAGAAACCCAGAAGATGGTACACCGTGTGATGGGGAAAGGTTTCTAAAACGCACCTCATTTCTCATCTCCTTGTGCCCGGGTTCGCCATTCCAGCCGCTTTACTAGCAAGCTCCCTACTTGGAGCATCAGCACCTTTAACCTCCTGTTCCGTACAGGTTGCAATTTGTCCTGAGGATAAACGGGAAGACGTGGAACCAACGAGAGACTAGCTCTTGGTGTTGGGACAGGCACAGGTCACTCTATTTTCCCATCAGAAAGAAGAATTAACCACAGGCTCAGCCTGACCCCCGGAACCAGAACAGGGCCTGAAGCCATTCTGCGATTTTGCGGCCAGCTCCCATAAAAACGAGTTGTAAAATGGAGGTTCAGGGCACTGCAATTCACAAACCTGCAGAGTTATAAATGATAACTCTCGTCCACAAATATATTGAGGGAAGGCAAAGAAGAGGATTTGAAATCAAGGCAGAATTGCAGGAAACAGATTTCAGGAGGTAGATACGAATCGCCTTTAAAGCACATGAAAAGCGGCAAAACGTTGACAATGATGCCCTTGGCCAAAAAGGGCGTATGCG
Organism: Balaenoptera borealis; assembly: GCF_965194805.1. Classification (NCBI taxonomy): domain Eukaryota; kingdom Metazoa; phylum Chordata; class Mammalia; order Artiodactyla; family Balaenopteridae; genus Balaenoptera; species Balaenoptera borealis. The sequence goes on from NW_028123989.1 coordinate 1,458,665, forward strand.
TTTTTTCCTGAATATATTCAGGAAAAAACGCATACGCCCTTTTTGGCCAACCAAGCAACCTGGAAAGGCAAATCAGCACTACAAAGAAGTCTCGCTTCCCATCGGTCAAAAGGGCCATGCTGAAAAAAGTGTCAAAACCAGAAATGCAGGACAGGCCATGGAGAAATGGGAGCCTTGCTACACTGATGGGCGGGATGTAAATTGCCAAGAGCCACTCTGGAGAAGTGTCCGGTGAGTCCTGAAACATCTGAAAAACACAGCTTAGAGAGCATAGGGCACTTCCACTCATGGGGGTATAAATTGGGAAAATTAAAAATCAGCAAGACACAAGCACCCCAAAGTTTAGGGCTGCTCTGTTGACCAGGACCTCCACTTCATTCCACCTTAAATATCCCAGGAAAGAGAAAAATGGATAAAGAAGTTGTGGTCCTTATGTACAATGGAATATCACTCAGCCAGGAAATCAATGTCGTAAGGTTAGTAGCAGCATGATGAGTGGATTTAGGTACGACGATTCTAAGTGAAATAAGTCACACAGAAAAGGACACTTCTCATAAGGTATCACTGATAGAGGGAATGTAAAAACCGTTACACTTGAACTGAATTACAAAACAGAACAGAGTCACACATGCAGAAAACACACTATGGCTGCTTAACGGGAAAGGTGAGATGGGGTGATACATAAAACAAGGGTATCAAATTAGCTCAGATACCATTCCATAAACCCAATATGTAATAGACAAGACCTACTCCTTGCTCAGAGAACTGGACTCAACACGCCCTATTCACCGCACAAGAATATATCTGACTAATAATAATCGTAAAACCTATGTATTGATATCTCTCTGTTAGTGTGTCAAGTGGGTGTAAAGCGGCATAAACACAGCAGTGAAAAGCAGCTAAACCCCATTATAAAAATAAATTACTTTGAAACACCCATGAAACAAAGACAGTGAAAGAGAGAGAAATTCTTACACAATGCGTTCAGGGGCTGTGATGCAACCTGGACTGACCATATCTAGACGCACAGCTGGATGAGACATAAGGGTGGACACTCTTGGGGCTGAGAGGTTTGGTGAGGTTGGGTGAGCAAACGCAGACCCTTTAAAGTAATACTGCGTGGTACCCATCGCATGGGTCCCAAATCTCCAGGTTCAAGGGCATCTTCCTACATCAAAAACATGCATGAGAAACCCAGAAGATGGTACACTGTGTGATGTGGAAAGGTTTCTAAAACGCACCTCATTTCTCATCTCCTTGTGCCCGGGTTCGCCATTCCAGCCACTTTACTAGCAAGCTCCCTACTTGGAGCATCAGCACCTTTAACCTCCTGTTCCGTACAGGTTGCAATTTGTCCTGAGGATAAACGGGAAGACGTGGAACCAACGAGAGACTAGCTCTTGGTGTTGGGACAGGCACAGGTCACTCTATTTTCCCATCAGAAAGAAGAATTAACCACAGGCTCAGCCTGCCCCCCGGAACCAGAACAGGGCCTGAAGCCATTCTGCGATTTTGCGGCCAGCTCCCATAAAAACGAGTTGTAAAATGGAGGTTCAGGGCACTGCAATTCACAAACCTGCAGAGTTATAAATGATAACTCTCGTCCACAAATATATTGAGGGAAGGCAAAGAAGAGGATTTGAAATCAAGGCAGAATTGCAGGAAACAGATTTCAGGAGGTAGATACGAATCGCCTTTAAAGCACATGAAAAGCGGCAAAACGTTGACAATGATGCCCTTGGCCAAAAAGGGCGTATGCGTTTTTTCCTGAATATATTCAGGAAAAAACGCATACGCCCTTTTTGGCCAACCAAGCAACCTGGAAAGGCAAATCAGCGCTACAAAGAAGTCTCGCTTCCCATCGGTCAAAAGGGCCATGTTGAAAAAAGTGTCAAAACCAGAAATGCAGGACAGGCCATGGAGAAATGGGAGCCTTGCTACACTGATGGGCGGGATGTAAATTGCCAAGAGCCACTCTGGAGAAGTGTCCGGTGAGTCCTGAAACATCTGAAAAACACAGCTTAGAGAGCATAGGGCACTTCCACTCATGGGGGTATAAATTGGGAAAATTAAAAATCAGCAAGACACAAGCACCCCAAAGTTTAGGGCTGCTCTGTTGACCAGGACCTCCACTTCATTCCACCTTAAATATCCCAGGAAAGAGAAAAATGAATAAAGAAGTTGTGGTCCTTATGTACAATGGAATATCACTCAGCCAGGAAATCAATGTCGTAAGGTTAGTAGCAGCATGATGAGTGGATTTAGGTACGACGATTCTAAGTGAAATAAGTCACACAGAAAAGGACACTTCTCATAAGGTATCACTGATAGAGGGAATGTAAAAACCGTTACACTTGATCTGAATTACAAAATAGAACAGAGTCACACATGCAGAAAACACACTATGGCTGCTTAACGGGAAAGGTGAGGTGGGGTGATACATAAAACAAGGGTATCAAATTAGCTCAGATACCATTCCATAAACCCAATATGTAATAGACAAGACCTACTCCTTGCTCAGAGAACTGGACTCAACACGCCCTATTCACCGCACAAGAATATATCTGACTAATAATAATTGTAAAACCTATGTATTGATATCTCTCTGTTAGTGTGTCAACTGGGTGTAAAGCGGCATAAACACAGCAGTGAAAAGCAGCTAAACCCCATTATAAAAATAAATTACTTTGAAACACCCATGAAACAAAGACAGTGAAAGAGAGAGAAATTCTTACACAATGCGTTCAGGGGCTGTGATGCAACCTGGACTGACCATATCTAGACGCACAGCTGGATGAGACATAAGGGTGGACACTCTTGGGGCTGAGAGGTTTGGTGAGGTTGGGTGAGCAAACGCAGACCCTTTAAAGTAATACTGCGTGGTACCCATCGCATGGGTCCCAAATCTCCAGGTTCAAGGGCATCTTCCTACATCAAAAACATGCATGAGAAACCCAGAAGATGGTACACCGTGTGATGGGGAAAGGTTTCTAAAACGCACCTCATTTCTCATCTCCTTGTGCCCGGGTTCGCCATTCCAGCCTCTTTACTAGCAAGCTCCCTACTTGGGGCATCAGCACCTTTAACCTCCTGTTCCGTACAGGTTGCAATTTGTCCTGAGGATAAACGGGAAGACGTGGAACCAACGAGAGACTAGCTCTTGGTGTTGGGACAGGCACAGGTCACTCTATTTTCCCATCAGAAAGAAGAATTAACCACAGGCTCAGCCTGACCCCCGGAACCAGAACAGGGCCTGAAGCCATTCTGCGATTTTGCGGCCAGCTCCCATAAAAACGAGTTATAAAATGGAGGTTTAGGGCACTGCAATTCACAAACCTGCAGAGTTATAAATGATAACTCTCGTCCACAAATATATTGAGGGAAGGCAAAGAAGAGGATTTGAAATCAAGGCAGAATTGCAGGAAACAGATTTCAGGAGGTAGATACGAATCGCCTTTAAAGCACATGAAAAGCGGCAAAACGTTGACAATGATGCCCTTGGCCAAAAAGGGCGTATGTGTTTTTTCCTGAATATATTCAGGAAAAAACGCATACGCCCTTTTTGGCCAACCAAGCAACCTGGAAAGGCAAATCAGCGCTACAGAGAAGTCTCGCTTCCCATCGGTCAAAAGGGCCATGGTGAAAAAAGTGTCAAAACCAGAAATGCAGGACAGACCATGGAGAAATGGGAGCCTTGCTACACTGATGGGCGGGATGTAAATTGCCAAGAGCCACTCTGGAGAAGTGTCCGGTGAGTCCTGAAACATCTGAAAAACACAGCTTAGAGAGCATAGGGCACTTCCACTCATGGGGGTATAAATTGGGAAAATTAAAAATCAGCAAGACACAAGCACCCCAAAGTTTAGGGCTGCTCTGTTGACCAGGACCTCCACTTCATTCCACCTTAAATATCCCAGGAAAGAGAAAAATGAATAAAGAAGTTGTGGTCCTTATGTACAATGGAATATCACTCAGCCAGGAAATCAATGTCGTAAGGTTAGTAGCAGCATGATGAGTGGATTTAGGTACGACGATTCTAAGTGAAATAAGTCACACAGAAAAGGACACTTCTCATAAGGTATCACTGATAGAGGGAATGTAAAAACCGTTACACTTGATCTGAATTACAAAATAGAACAGAGTCACACATGCAGAAAACACACTATGGCTGCTTAACGGGAAAGGTGAGGTGGGGTGATACATAAAACAAGGGTATCAAATTAGCTCAGATACCATTCCATAAACCCAATATGTAATAGACAAGACCTACTCCTTGCTCAGAGAACTGGACTCAACACGCCCTATTCACCGCACAAGAATATATCTGACTAATAATAATTGTAAAACCTATGTATTGATATCTCTCTGTTAGTGTGTCAAGTGGGTGTAAAGCGGCATAAACACAGCAGTGAAAAGCAGCTAAACCCCATTATAAAAATAAATTACTTTGAAACACCCATGAAACAAAGACAGTGAAAGAGAGAGAAATTCTTACACAATGCGTTCAGGGGCTGTGATGCAACCTGGACTGACCATATCTAGACGCACAGCTGGATGAGACATAAGGGTGGACACTCTTGGGGCTGAGAGGTTTGGTGAGGTTGGGTGAGCAAACGCAGACCCTTTAAAGTAATACTGCGTGGTACCCATCGCATGGGTCCCAAATCTCCAGGTTCAAGGGCATCTTCCTACATCAAAAACATGCATGAGAAACCCAGAAGATGGTACACCGTGTGATGGGGAAAGGTTTCTAAAACGCACCTCATTTCTCATCTCCTTGTGCCCGGGTTCGCCATTCCAGCCTCTTTACTAGCAAGCTCCCTACTTGGGGCATCAGCACCTTTAACCTCCTGTTCCGTACAGGTTGCAATTTGTCCTGAGGATAAACGGGAAGACGTGGAACCAACGAGAGACTAGCTCTTGGTGTTGGGACAGGCACAGGTCACTCTATTTTCCCATCAGAAAGAAGAATTAACCACAGGCTCAGCCTGACCCCCGGAACCAGAACAGGGCCTGAAGCCATTCTGCGATTTTGCGGCCAGCTCCCATAAAAACGAGTTATAAAATGGAGGTTTAGGGCACTGCAATTCACAAACCTGCAGAGTTATAAATGATAACTCTCGTCCACAAATATATTGAGGGGAGGCAAAGAAGAGGATTAGAAATCAAGGCAGAATTGCAGGAAACAGATTTCAGGAGGTAGATACGAATCGCCTTTAAAGCACATGAAAAGCGGCAAAACGTTGACAATGATGCCCTTGGCCAAAAAGGGCGTATGCGTTTTTTCCTGAATATATTCAGGAAAAAACGCATACGCCCTTTTTGGCCAACCAAGCAACCTGGAAAGGCAAATCAGCGCTACAGAGAAGTCTCGCTTCCCATCGGTCAAAAGGGCCATGGTGAAAAAAGTGTCAAAACCAGAAATGCAGGACAGGCCATGGAGAAATGGGAGCCTTGCTACACTGATGGGCGGGATGTAAATTGCCAAGAGCCACTCTGGAGAAGTGTCCGGTGAGTCCTGAAACATCTGAAAAACACAGCTTAGAGAGCATAGGGCACTTCCACTCATGGGGGTATAAATTGGGAAAATTAAAAATCAGCAAGACACAAGCACCCCAAAGTTTAGGGCTGCTCTGTTGACCAGGACCTCCACTTCATTCCACCTTAAATATCCCAGGAAAGACAAAAATGGATAAAGAAGTTGTGGTCCTTATGTACAATGGAATATCACTCAGCCATGAAATCAATGTCGTAAGGTTAGTAGCAGCATGATGAGTGGATTTAGGTACGACGATTCTAAGTGAAATAAGTCACACAGAAAAGGACACTTCTCATAAGGTATCACTGATAGAGGGAATGTAAAAACCGTTACACTTGAACTGAATTACAAAACAGAACAGAGTCACACATGCAGAAAACACACTATGGCTGCTTAACGGGAAAGGTGAGGTGGGGTGATACATAAAACAAGGGTATCAAATTAGCTCAGATACCATTCCATAAACCCAATATGTAATAGACAAGACCTACTCCTTGCTCAGAGAACTGGACTCAACACGCCCTATTCACCACACAAGAATATATCTGACTAATAATAATCGTAAAACCTATGTATTGATATCTCTCTGTTAGTGTGTCAAGTGGGTGTAAAGCGGCATAAACACAGCAGTGAAAAGCAGCTAAACCCCATTATAAAAATAAATTACTTTGAAACACCCATGAAACAAAGACAGTGAAAGAGAGAGAAATTCTTACACAATGCGTTCAGGGGCTGTGATGCAACCTGGATTGACCATATCTAGACGCACAGCTGGATGAGACATAAGGGTGGACACTCTTGGGGCTGAGAGGTTTGTTGACGTTGGGTGAGCAAATGCAGACCCTTTAAAGTAATACTGCGTGGTACCCATCACATGGGTCCCAAATCTCCAGGTTCAAGGGCATCTTCCTACATCAAAAACATGCATGAGAAACCCAGAAGATGGTACACCGTGTGATGGGGAAAGGTTTCTAAAACGCACCACATTTCTCATCTCCTTGTGCCCGGGTTCGCCATTCCAGCCGCTTTACTAGCAAGCTCCCTAATTGGAGCATCAGCACCTTTAACCTCCTGTTCCGTACAGGTTGCAATTTGTCCTGAGGATAAACGGGAAGACGTGGAACCAACGAGAGACTAGCTCTTGGTGTTGGGACAGGCACAGGTCACTCTATTTTCCCATCAGAAAGAAGAATTAACCACAGGCTCAGCCTGACCCCCGGAACCAGAACAGGGCCTGAAGCCATTCTGCGATTTTGCGGCCAGCTCCCATAAAAACGAGTTGTAAAATGGAGGTTCAGGGCACTGCAATTCACAAACCTGCAGAGTTATAAATGATAACTCTCGTCCACAAATATATTGAGGGAAGGCAAAGAAGAGGATTTGAAATCAAGGCAGAATTGCAGGAAACAGATTTCAGGAGGTAGATACGAATCGCCTTTAAAGCACATGAAAAGCGGCAAAACGTTGACAATGATGCCCTTGGCCAAAAAGGGCGTATGCGTTTTTTCCTGAATATATTCAGGAAAAAACGCATACGCCCTTTTTGGCCAACCAAGCAACCTGGAAAGGCAAATCAGCACTACAAAGAAGTCTCGCTTCCCATCGGTCAAAAGGGCCATGCTGAAAAAAGTGTCAAAACCAGAAATGCAGGGCAGGCCATGGAGAAATGGGAGCCTTGCTACACTGATGGGCGGGATGTAAATTGCCAAGAGCCACTCTGGAGAAGTGTACGGTGTGTCCTGAAACATCTGAAAAACACAGCTTAGAGAGCATAGGGCACTTCCACTCATGGGGGTATAAATTGGGAAAATTAAAAATCAGCAAGACACAAGCACCCCAAAGTTTAGGGCTGCTCTGTTGACCAGGACCTCCACTTCATTCCACCTTAAATATCCCAGGAAAGAGAAAAATGGATAAAGAAGTTGTGGTCCTTATGTACAATGGAATATCACTCAGCCAGGAAATCAATGTCGTAAGGTTAGTAGCAGCATGATGAGTGGATTTAGGTACGACGATTCTAAGTGAAATAAGTCACACAGAAAAGGACACGTCTCATAAGGTATCACTGATAGAGGGAATGTAAAAACCGTTACACTTGAACTGAATTACAAAACAGAACAGAGTCACACATGCAGAAAACACACTATGGCTGCTTAACGGGAAAGGTGAGGTGGGGTGATACATAAAACAAGGGTATCAAATTAGCTCAGATACCATTCCATAAACCCAATATGTAATAGACAAGACCTACTCCTTGCTCAGAGAACTGGACTCAACACGCCCTATTCACTGCACAAGAATATAACTGAATAATAATAATCGTAAAACCTATGTATTGATATCTCTCTTTTAGTGTGTCAAGTGGGTGTAAAGCGGCATAAACACAGCAGTGAAAAGCAGCTAAACCCCATTATAAAAATAAATTACTTTGAAACACCCATGAAACAAAGACAGTGAAAGAGAGAGAAATTCTTACACAATGCGTTCAGGGGCTGTGATGCAACCTGGATTGACCATATCTAGACGCACAGCTGGATGAGACATAAGGGTGGACACTCTTGGGGATGAGAGGTTTGGTGAGGTTGGGTGAGCAAACGCAGACCCTTTAAAGTAATACTGCGTGGTACCCATCGCATGGGTCCCAAATCTCCAGGTTCAAGGGCATCTTCCTACATCAAAAACATGCATGAGAAACCCAGAAGATGGTACACCGTGTGATGGGGAAAGGTTTCTAAAACGCACCTCATTTCTCATCTCCTTGTGCCCGGGTTCGCCATTCCAGCCGCTTTACTAGCAAGCTCCCTACTTGGAGCATCAGCACCTTTAACCTCCTGTTCCGTACAGGTTGCAATTTGTCCTGAGGATAAACGGGAAGACGTGGAACCAACGAGAGACTAGCTCTTGGTGTTGGGACAGGCACAGGTCACTCTATTTTCCCATCAGAAAGAAGAATTAACCACAGGCTCAGCCTGCCCCCCGGAACCAGAACAGGGCCTGAAGCCATTCTGCGATTTTGCGGCCAGCTCCCATAAAAACGAGTTGTAAAATGGAGGTTCAGGGCACTGCAATTCACAAACCTGCAGAGTTATAAATGATAACTCTCGTCCACAAATATATTGAGGGAAGGCAAAGAAGAGGATTTGAAATCAAGGCAGAATTGCAGGAAACAGATTTCAGGAGGTAGATACGAATCGCCTTTAAAGCACATGAAAAGCTGCAAAACGTTGACAATGATGCCCTTGGCCAAAAAGGGCGTATGCGTTTTTTCCTGAATATATTCAGGAAAAAACGCATACGCCCTTTTTGGCCAACCAAGCAACCTGGAAAGGCAAATCAGCACTACAAAGAAGTCTCGCTTCCCATCGGTCAAAAGGGCCATGCTGAAAAAAGTGTCAAAACCAGAAATGCAGGGCAGGCCATGGAGAAATGGGAGCCTTGCTACACTGATGGGCGGGATGTAAATTGCCAAGAGCCACTCTGGAGAAGTGTCCGGTGAGTCCTGAAACATCTGAAAAACACAGCTTAGAGAGCATAGGGCACTTCCACTCATGGGGGTATAAATTGGGAAAATTAAAAATCAGCAAGACACAAGCACCCCAAAGTTTAGGGCTGCTCTGTTGACCAGGACCTCCACTTCATTCCACCTTAAATATCCCAGGAAAGAGAAAAATGAATAAAGAAGTTGTGGTCCTTATGTACAATGGAATATCACTCAGCCAGGAAATCAATGTCGTAAGGTTAGTAGCAGCATGATGAGTGGATTTAGGTACGACGATTCTAAGTGAAATAAGTCACACAGAAAAGGACACTTCTCATAAGGTATCACTGATAGAGGGAATGTAAAAACCATTACACTTGAACTGAATTACAAAACAGAACAGAGTCACACATGCAGAAAACACACTATGGCTGCTTAACGGGAAAGGTGAGGTGGGGTGATACATAAAACAAGGGTATCAAATTAGCTCAGATACCGTTCCATAAACCCAATATGTAATAGACAAGACCTACTCCTTGCTCAGAGAACTGGACTCAACACGCCCTATTCACCGCACAAGAATATATCTGACTAATAATAATCGTAAAACCTATGTATTGATATCTCTCTGCTAGTGTGTCAAGTGGATGTAAAGCAGCATAAACACAGCAGTGAAAAGCAGCTAAACCCCATTATAAAAATAAATTACTTTGAAACAACCATGAAACAAAGACAGTGAAAGAGAGAGAAATTCTTACACAATGCGTTCAGGGGCTGTGATGCAACCTGGATTGACCATATCTAGACGCACAGCTGGATGAGACATAAGGGTGGACACTCTTGGGGCTGAGAGGTTTGGTGAGGTTGGGTGAGCAAACGCAGACCCTTTAAAGTAATACTGCGTGGTACCCATCGCATGGGTCCCAAATCTCCAGGTTCAAGGGCATCTTCCTACATCAAAAACATGCATGAGAAACCCAGAAGATGGTACACCGTGTGATGGGGAAAGGTTTCTAAAACGCACCTCATTTCTCATCTCCTTGTGCCCGGGTTCGCCATTCCAGCCGCTTTACTAGCAAGCTCCCTACTTGGAGCATCAGCACCTTTAACCTCCTGTTCCGTACAGGTTGCAATTTGTCCTGAGGATAAACGGGAAGACGTGGAACCAACGAGAGACTAGCTCTTGGTGTTGGGACAGGCACAGGTCACTCTATTTTCCCATCAGAAAGAAGAATTAACCACAGGCTCAGCCTGCCCCCCGGAACCAGAACAGGGCCTGAAGCCATTCTGCGATTTTGCGGCCAGCTCCCATAAAAACGAGTTGTAAAATGGAGGTTCAGGGCACTGCAATTCACAAACCTGCAGAGTTATAAATGATAACTCTCGTCCACAAATATATTGAGGGAAGGCAAAGAAGAGGATTTGAAATCAAGGCAGAATTGCAGGAAACAGATTTCAGGAGGTAGATACGAATCGCCTTTAAAGCACATGAAAAGCGGCAAAACGTTGACAATGATGCCCTTGGCCAAAAAGGGCGTATGCGTTTTTTCCTGAATATATTCAGGAAAAAACGCATACGCCCTTTTTGGCCAACCAAGCAACCTGGAAAGGCAAATCAGCGCTACAAAGAAGTCTCGCTTCCCATCGGTCAAAAGGGCCATGTTGAAAAAAGTGTCAAAACCAGAAATGCAGGACAGGCCATGGAGAAATGGGAGCCTTGCTACACTGATGGGCGGGATGTAAATTGCCAAGAGCCACTCTGGAGAAGTGTCCGGTGAGTCCTGAAACATCTGAAAAACACAGCTTAGAGAGCATAGGGCACTTCCACTCATGGGGGTATAAATTGGGAAAATTAAAAATCAGCAAGACACAAGCACCCCAAAGTTTAGGGCTGCTCTGTTGACCAGGACCTCCACTTCATTCCACCTTAAATATCCCAGGAAAGAGAAAAATGAATAAAGAAGTTGTGGTCCTTATGTACAATGGAATATCACTCAGCCAGGAAATCAATGTCGTAAGGTTAGTAGCAGCATGATGAGTGGATTTAGGTACGACGATTCTAAGTGAAATAAGTCACACAGAAAAGGACACTTCTCATAAGGTATCACTGATAGAGGGAATGTAAAAACCGTTACACTTGATCTGAATTACAAAATAGAACAGAGTCACACATGCAGAAAACACACTATGGCTGCTTAACGGGAAAGGTGAGGTGGGGTGATACATAAAACAAGGGTATCAAATTAGCTCAGATACCATTCCATAAACCCAATATGTAATAGACAAGACCTACTCCTTGCTCAGAGAACTGGACTCAACACGCCCTATTCACCGCACAAGAATATATCTGACTAATAATAATTGTAAAACCTATGTATTGATATCTCTCTGTTAGTGTGTCAACTGGGTGTAAAGCGGCATAAACACAGCAGTGAAAAGCAGCTAAACCCCATTATAAAAATAAATTACTTTGAAACACCCATGAAACAAAGACAGTGAAAGAGAGAGAAATTCTTACACAATGCGTTCAGGGGCTGTGATGCAACCTGGACTGACCATATCTAGACGCACAGCTGGATGAGACATAAGGGTGGACACTCTTGGGGCTGAGAGGTTTGGTGAGGTTGGGTGAGCAAACGCAGACCCTTTAAAGTAATACTGCGTGGTACCCATCGCATGGGTCCCAAATCTCCAGGTTCAAGGGCATCTTCCTACATCAAAAACATGCATGAGAAACCCAGAAGATGGTACACCGTGTGATGGGGAAAGGTTTCTAAAACGCACCTCATTTCTCATCTCCTTGTGCCCGGGTTCGCCATTCCAGCCTCTTTACTAGCAAGCTCCCTACTTGGGGCATCAGCACCTTTAACCTCCTGTTCCGTACAGGTTGCAATTTGTCCTGAGGATAAACGGGAAGACGTGGAACCAACGAGAGACTAGCTCTTGGTGTTGGGACAGGCACAGGTCACTCTATTTTCCCATCAGAAAGAAGAATTAACCACAGGCTCAGCCTGACCCCCGGAACCAGAACAGGGCCTGAAGCCATTCTGCGATTTTGCGGCCAGCTCCCATAAAAACGAGTTATAAAATGGAGGTTTAGGGCACTGCAATTCACAAACCTGCAGAGTTATAAATGATAACTCTCGTCCACAAATATATTGAGGGAAGGCAAAGAAGAGGATTTGAAATCAAGGCAGAATTGCAGGAAACAGATTTCAGGAGGTAGATACGAATCGCCTTTAAAGCACATGAAAAGCGGCAAAACGTTGACAATGATGCCCTTGGCCAAAAAGGGCGTATGTGTTTTTTCCTGAATATATTCAGGAAAAAACGCATACGCCCTTTTTGGCCAACCAAGCAACCTGGAAAGGCAAATCAGCGCTACAGAGAAGTCTCGCTTCCCATCGGTCAAAAGGGCCATGGTGAAAAAAGTGTCAAAACCAGAAATGCAGGACAGACCATGGAGAAATGGGAGCCTTGCTACACTGATGGGCGGGATGTAAATTGCCAAGAGCCACTCTGGAGAAGTGTCCGGTGAGTCCTGAAACATCTGAAAAACACAGCTTAGAGAGCATAGGGCACTTCCACTCATGGGGGTATAAATTGGGAAAATTAAAAATCAGCAAGACACAAGCACCCCAAAGTTTAGGGCTGCTCTGTTGACCAGGACCTCCACTTCATTCCACCTTAAATATCCCAGGAAAGAGAAAAATGAATAAAGAAGTTGTGGTCCTTATGTACAATGGAATATCACTCAGCCAGGAAATCAATGTCGTAAGGTTAGTAGCAGCATGATGAGTGGATTTAGGTACGACGATTCTAAGTGAAATAAGTCACACAGAAAAGGACACTTCTCATAAGGTATCACTGATAGAGGGAATGTAAAAACCGTTACACTTGATCTGAATTACAAAATAGAACAGAGTCACACATGCAGAAAACACACTATGGCTGCTTAACGGGAAAGGTGAGGTGGGGTGATACATAAAACAAGGGTATCAAATTAGCTCAGATACCATTCCATAAACCCAATATGTAATAGACAAGACCTACTCCTTGCTCAGAGAACTGGACTCAACACGCCCTATTCACCGCACAAGAATATATCTGACTAATAATAATTGTAAAACCTATGTATTGATATCTCTCTGTTAGTGTGTCAAGTGGGTGTAAAGCGGCATAAACACAGCAGTGAAAAGCAGCTAAACCCCATTATAAAAATAAATTACTTTGAAACACCCATGAAACAAAGACAGTGAAAGAGAGAGAAATTCTTACACAATGCGTTCAGGGGCTGTGATGCAACCTGGACTGACCATATCTAGACGCACAGCTGGATGAGACATAAGGGTGGACACTCTTGGGGCTGAGAGGTTTGGTGAGGTTGGGTGAGCAAACGCAGACCCTTTAAAGTAATACTGCGTGGTACCCATCGCATGGGTCCCAAATCTCCAGGTTCAAGGGCATCTTCCTACATCAAAAACATGCATGAGAAACCCAGAAGATGGTACACCGTGTGATGGGGAAAGGTTTCTAAAACGCACCTCATTTCTCATCTCCTTGTGCCCGGGTTCGCCATTCCAGCCTCTTTACTAGCAAGCTCCCTACTTGGGGCATCAGCACCTTTAACCTCCTGTTCCGTACAGGTTGCAATTTGTCCTGAGGATAAACGGGAAGACGTGGAACCAACGAGAGACTAGCTCTTGGTGTTGGGACAGGCACAGGTCACTCTATTTTCCCATCAGAAAGAAGAATTAACCACAGGCTCAGCCTGACCCCCGGAACCAGAACAGGGCCTGAAGCCATTCTGCGATTTTGCGGCCAGCTCCCATAAAAACGAGTTATAAAATGGAGGTTTAGGGCACTGCAATTCACAAACCTGCAGAGTTATAAATGATAACTCTCGTCCACAAATATATTGAGGGGAGGCAAAGAAGAGGATTAGAAATCAAGGCAGAATTGCAGGAAACAGATTTCAGGAGGTAGATACGAATCGCCTTTAAAGCACATGAAAAGCGGCAAAACGTTGACAATGATGCCCTTGGCCAAAAAGGGCGTATGCGTTTTTTCCTGAATATATTCAGGAAAAAACGCATACGCCCTTTTTGGCCAACCAAGCAACCTGGAAAGGCAAATCAGCGCTACAGAGAAGTCTCGCTTCCCATCGGTCAAAAGGGCCATGGTGAAAAAAGTGTCAAAACCAGAAATGCAGGACAGGCCATGGAGAAATGGGAGCCTTGCTACACTGATGGGCGGGATGTAAATTGCCAAGAGCCACTCTGGAGAAGTGTCCGGTGAGTCCTGAAACATCTGAAAAACACAGCTTAGAGAGCATAGGGCACTTCCACTCATGGGGGTATAAATTGGGAAAATTAAAAATCAGCAAGACACAAGCACCCCAAAGTTTAGGGCTGCTCTGTTGACCAGGACCTCCACTTCATTCCACCTTAAATATCCCAGGAAAGACAAAAATGGATAAAGAAGTTGTGGTCCTTATGTACAATGGAATATCACTCAGCCATGAAATCAATGTCGTAAGGTTAGTAGCAGCATGATGAGTGGATTTAGGTACGACGATTCTAAGTGAAATAAGTCACACAGAAAAGGACACTTCTCATAAGGTATCACTGATAGAGGGAATGTAAAAACCGTTACACTTGAACTGAATTACAAAACAGAACAGAGTCACACATGCAGAAAACACACTATGGCTGCTTAACGGGAAAGGTGAGGTGGGGTGATACATAAAACAAGGGTATCAAATTAGCTCAGATACCATTCCATAAACCCAATATGTAATAGACAAGACCTACTCCTTGCTCAGAGAACTGGACTCAACACGCCCTATTCACCACACAAGAATATATCTGACTAATAATAATCGTAAAACCTATGTATTGATATCTCTCTGTTAGTGTGTCAAGTGGGTGTAAAGCGGCATAAACACAGCAGTGAAAAGCAGCTAAACCCCATTATAAAAATAAATTACTTTGAAACACCCATGAAACAAAGACAGTGAAAGAGAGAGAAATTCTTACACAATGCGTTCAGGGGCTGTGATGCAACCTGGATTGACCATATCTAGACGCACAGCTGGATGAGACATAAGGGTGGACACTCTTGGGGCTGAGAGGTTTGTTGACGTTGGGTGAGCAAATGCAGACCCTTTAAAGTAATACTGCGTGGTACCCATCACATGGGTCCCAAATCTCCAGGTTCAAGGGCATCTTCCTACATCAAAAACATGCATGAGAAACCCAGAAGATGGTACACCGTGTGATGGGGAAAGGTTTCTAAAACGCACCACATTTCTCATCTCCTTGTGCCCGGGTTCGCCATTCCAGCCGCTTTACTAGCAAGCTCCCTAATTGGAGCATCAGCACCTTTAACCTCCTGTTCCGTACAGGTTGCAATTTGTCCTGAGGATAAACGGGAAGACGTGGAACCAACGAGAGACTAGCTCTTGGTGTTGGGACAGGCACAGGTCACTCTATTTTCCCATCAGAAAGAAGAATTAACCACAGGCTCAGCCTGACCCCCGGAACCAGAACAGGGCCTGAAGCCATTCTGCGATTTTGCGGCCAGCTCCCATAAAAACGAGTTGTAAAATGGAGGTTCAGGGCACTGCAATTCACAAACCTGCAGAGTTATAAATGATAACTCTCGTCCACAAATATATTGAGGGAAGGCAAAGAAGAGGATTTGAAATCAAGGCAGAATTGCAGGAAACAGATTTCAGGAGGTAGATACGAATCGCCTTTAAAGCACATGAAAAGCGGCAAAACGTTGACAATGATGCCCTTGGCCAAAAAGGGCGTATGCGTTTTTTCCTGAATATATTCAGGAAAAAACGCATACGCCCTTTTTGGCCAACCAAGCAACCTGGAAAGGCAAATCAGCACTACAAAGAAGTCTCGCTTCCCATCGGTCAAAAGGGCCATGCTGAAAAAAGTGTCAAAACCAGAAATGCAGGGCAGGCCATGGAGAAATGGGAGCCTTGCTACACTGATGGGCGGGATGTAAATTGCCAAGAGCCACTCTGGAGAAGTGTACGGTGTGTCCTGAAACATCTGAAAAACACAGCTTAGAGAGCATAGGGCACTTCCACTCATGGGGGTATAAATTGGGAAAATTAAAAATCAGCAAGACACAAGCACCCCAAAGTTTAGGGCTGCTCTGTTGACCAGGACCTCCACTTCATTCCACCTTAAATATCCCAGGAAAGAGAAAAATGGATAAAGAAGTTGTGGTCCTTATGTACAATGGAATATCACTCAGCCAGGAAATCAATGTCGTAAGGTTAGTAGCAGCATGATGAGTGGATTTAGGTACGACGATTCTAAGTGAAATAAGTCACACAGAAAAGGACACGTCTCATAAGGTATCACTGATAGAGGGAATGTAAAAACCGTTACACTTGAACTGAATTACAAAACAGAACAGAGTCACACATGCAGAAAACACACTATGGCTGCTTAACGGGAAAGGTGAGGTGGGGTGATACATAAAACAAGGGTATCAAATTAGCTCAGATACCATTCCATAAACCCAATATGTAATAGACAAGACCTACTCCTTGCTCAGAGAACTGGACTCAACACGCCCTATTCACTGCACAAGAATATAACTGAATAATAATAATCGTAAAACCTATGTATTGATATCTCTCTTTTAGTGTGTCAAGTGGGTGTAAAGCGGCATAAACACAGCAGTGAAAAGCAGCTAAACCCCATTATAAAAATAAATTACTTTGAAACACCCATGAAACAAAGACAGTGAAAGAGAGAGAAATTCTTACACAATGCGTTCAGGGGCTGTGATGCAACCTGGATTGACCATATCTAGACGCACAGCTGGATGAGACATAAGGGTGGACACTCTTGGGGATGAGAGGTTTGGTGAGGTTGGGTGAGCAAACGCAGACCCTTTAAAGTAATACTGCGTGGTACCCATCGCATGGGTCCCAAATCTCCAGGTTCAAGGGCATCTTCCTACATCAAAAACATGCATGAGAAACCCAGAAGATGGTACACCGTGTGATGGGGAAAGGTTTCTAAAACGCACCTCATTTCTCATCTCCTTGTGCCCGGGTTCGCCATTCCAGCCGCTTTACTAGCAAGCTCCCTACTTGGAGCATCAGCACCTTTAACCTCCTGTTCCGTACAGGTTGCAATTTGTCCTGAGGATAAACGGGAAGACGTGGAACCAACGAGAGACTAGCTCTTGGTGTTGGGACAGGCACAGGTCACTCTATTTTCCCATCAGAAAGAAGAATTAACCACAGGCTCAGCCTGCCCCCCGGAACCAGAACAGGGCCTGAAGCCATTCTGCGATTTTGCGGCCAGCTCCCATAAAAACGAGTTGTAAAATGGAGGTTCAGGGCACTGCAATTCACAAACCTGCAGAGTTATAAATGATAACTCTCGTCCACAAATATATTGAGGGAAGGCAAAGAAGAGGATTTGAAATCAAGGCAGAATTGCAGGAAACAGATTTCAGGAGGTAGATACGAATCGCCTTTAAAGCACATGAAAAGCTGCAAAACGTTGACAATGATGCCCTTGGCCAAAAAGGGCGTATGCGTTTTTTCCTGAATATATTCAGGAAAAAACGCATACGCCCTTTTTGGCCAACCAAGCAACCTGGAAAGGCAAATCAGCACTACAAAGAAGTCTCGCTTCCCATCGGTCAAAAGGGCCATGCTGAAAAAAGTGTCAAAACCAGAAATGCAGGGCAGGCCATGGAGAAATGGGAGCCTTGCTACACTGATGGGCGGGATGTAAATTGCCAAGAGCCACTCTGGAGAAGTGTCCGGTGAGTCCTGAAACATCTGAAAAACACAGCTTAGAGAGCATAGGGCACTTCCACTCATGGGGGTATAAATTGGGAAAATTAAAAATCAGCAAGACACAAGCACCCCAAAGTTTAGGGCTGCTCTGTTGACCAGGACCTCCACTTCATTCCACCTTAAATATCCCAGGAAAGAGAAAAATGAATAAAGAAGTTGTGGTCCTTATGTACAATGGAATATCACTCAGCCAGGAAATCAATGTCGTAAGGTTAGTAGCAGCATGATGAGTGGATTTAGGTACGACGATTCTAAGTGAAATAAGTCACACAGAAAAGGACACTTCTCATAAGGTATCACTGATAGAGGGAATGTAAAAACCATTACACTTGAACTGAATTACAAAACAGAACAGAGTCACACATGCAGAAAACACACTATGGCTGCTTAACGGGAAAGGTGAGGTGGGGTGATACATAAAACAAGGGTATCAAATTAGCTCAGATACCGTTCCATAAACCCAATATGTAATAGACAAGACCTACTCCTTGCTCAGAGAACTGGACTCAACACGCCCTATTCACCGCACAAGAATATATCTGACTAATAATAATCGTAAAACCTATGTATTGATATCTCTCTGCTAGTGTGTCAAGTGGATGTAAAGCAGCATAAACACAGCAGTGAAAAGCAGCTAAACCCCATTATAAAAATAAATTACTTTGAAACAACCATGAAACAAAGACAGTGAAAGAGAGAGAAATTCTTACACAATGCGTTCAGGGGCTGTGATGCAACCTGGATTGACCATATCTAGACGCACAGCTGGATGAGACATAAGGGTGGACACTCTTGGGGCTGAGAGGTTTGGTGAGGTTGGGTGAGCAAACGCAGACCCTTTAAAGTAATACTGCGTGGTACCCATCGCATGGGTCCCAAATCTCCAGGTTCAAGGGCATCTTCCTACATCAAAAACATGCATGAGAAACCCAGAAGATGGTACACCGTGTGATGGGGAAAGGTTTCTAAAACGCACCTCATTTCTCATCTCCTTGTGCCCGGGTTCGCCATTCCAGCCGCTTTACTAGCAAGCTCCCTACTTGGAGCATCAGCACCTTTAACCTCCTGTTCCGTACAGGTTGCAATTTGTCCTGAGGATAAACGGGAAGACGTGGAACCAACGAGAGACTAGCTCTTGGTGTTGGGACAGGCACAGGTCACTCTATTTTCCCATCAGAAAGAAGAATTAACCACAGGCTCAGCCTGCCCCCCGGAACCAGAACAGGGCCTGAAGCCATTCTGCGATTTTGCGGCCAGCTCCCATAAAAACGAGTTGT
This sequence comes from Balaenoptera borealis, assembly GCF_965194805.1. Taxonomy (NCBI): domain Eukaryota; kingdom Metazoa; phylum Chordata; class Mammalia; order Artiodactyla; family Balaenopteridae; genus Balaenoptera; species Balaenoptera borealis. Next base: position 1,477,807 of record NW_028123989.1, read on the forward strand.
AAAATGGAGGTTCAGGGCACTGCAATTCACAAACCTGCAGAGTTATAAATGATAACTCTCGTCCACAAATATATTGAGGGAAGGCAAAGAAGAGGATTTGAAATCAAGGCAGAATTGCAGGAAACAGATTTCAGGAGGTAGATACGAATCGCCTTTAAAGCACATGAAAAGCGGCAAAACGTTGACAATGATGCCCTTGGCCAAAAAGGGCGTATGCGTTTTTTCCTGAATATATTCAGGAAAAAACGCATACGCCCTTTTTGGCCAACCAAGCAACCTGGAAAGGCAAATCAGCACTACAAAGAAGTCTCGCTTCCCATCGGTCAAAAGGGCCATGCTGAAAAAAGTGTCAAAACCAGAAATGCAGGACAGGCCATGGAGAAATGGGAGCCTTGCTACACTGATGGGCGGGATGTAAATTGCCAAGAGCCACTCTGGAGAAGTGTCCGATGAGTCCTGAAACATCTGAAAAACACAGCTTAGAGAGCATAGGGCACTTCCACTCATGGGGGTATAAATTGGGAAAATTAAAAATCAGCAAGACACAAGCACCCCAAAGTTTAGGGCTGCTCTGTTGACCAGGACCTCCACTTCATTCCACCTTAAATATCCCAGGAAAGAGAAAAATGGATAAAGAAGTTGTGGTCCTTATGTACAATGGAATATCACTCAGCCAGGAAATCAATGTCGTAAGGTTAGTAGCAGCATGATGAGTGGATTTAGGTACGACGATTCTAAGTGAAATAAGTCACACAGAAAAGGACACTTCTCATAAGGTATCACTGATAGAGGGAATGTAAAAACCGTTACACTTGAACTGAATTACAAAACAGAACAGAGTCACACATGCAGAAAACACACTATGGCTGCTTAACGGGAAAGGTGAGATGGGGTGATACATAAAACAAGGGTATCAAATTAGCTCAGATACCATTCCATAAACCCAATATGTAATAGACAAGACCTACTCCTTGCTCAGAGAACTGGACTCAACACGCCCTATTCACCGCACAAGAATATATCTGACTAATAATAATCGTAAAACCTATGTATTGATATCTCTCTGTTAGTGTGTCAAGTGGGTGTAAAGCGGCATAAACACAGCAGTGAAAAGCAGCTAAACCCCATTATAAAAATAAATTACTTTGAAACACCCATGAAACAAAGACAGTGAAAGAGAGAGAAATTCTTACACAATGCGTTCAGGGGCTGTGATGCAACCTGGACTGACCATATCTAGACGCACAGCTGGATGAGACATAAGGGTGGACACTCTTGGGGCTGAGAGGTTTGGTGAGGTTGGGTGAGCAAACGCAGACCCTTTAAAGTAATACTGCGTGGTACCCATCGCATGGGTCCCAAATCTCCAGGTTCAAGGGCATCTTCCTACATCAAAAACATGCATGAGAAACCCAGAAGATGGTACACTGTGTGATGTGGAAAGGTTTCTAAAACGCACCTCATTTCTCATCTCCTTGTGCCCGGGTTCGCCATTCCAGCCACTTTACTAGCAAGCTCCCTACTTGGAGCATCAGCACCTTTAACCTCCTGTTCCGTACAGGTTGCAATTTGTCCTGAGGATAAACGGGAAGACGTGGAACCAACGAGAGACTAGCTCTTGGTGTTGGGACAGGCACAGGTCACTCTATTTTCCCATCAGAAAGAAGAATTAACCACAGGCTCAGCCTGCCCCCCGGAACCAGAACAGGGCCTGAAGCCATTCTGCGATTTTGCGGCCAGCTCCCATAAAAACGAGTTGTAAAATGGAGGTTCAGGGCACTGCAATTCACAAACCTGCAGAGTTATAAATGATAACTCTCGTCCACAAATATATTGAGGGAAGGCAAAGAAGAGGATTTGAAATCAAGGCAGAAGTGCAGGAAACAGATTTCAGGAGGTAGATACGAATCGCCTTTAAAGCACATGAAAAGCGGCAAAACGTTGACAATGATGCCCTTGGCCAAAAAGGGCGTATGCGTTTTTTCCTGAATATATTCAGGAAAAAACGCATACGCCCTTTTTGGCCAACCAAGCAACCTGGAAAGGCAAATCAGCGCTACAAAGAAGTCTCGCTTCCCATCGGTCAAAAGGGCCATGCTGAAAAAAGTGTCAAAACCAGAAATGCAGGACAGGCCATGGAGAAATGGGAGCCTTGCTACACTGATGGGCGGGATGTAAATTGCCAAGAGCCACTCTGGAGAAGTGTCCGGTGAGTCCTGAAACATCTGAAAAACACAGCTTAGAGAGCATAGGGCACTTCCACTCATGGGGGTATAAATTGGGAAAATTAAAAATCAGCAAGACACAAGCACCCCAAAGTTTAGGGCTGCTCTGTTGACCAGGACCTCCACTTCATTCCACCTTAAATATCCCAGGAAAGAGAAAAATGGATAAAGAAGTTGTGGTCCTTATGTACAATGGAATATCACTCAGCCAGGAAATCAATGTCGTAAGGTTAGTAGCAGCATGATGAGTGGATTTAGGTACGACGATTCTAAGTGAAATAAGTCACACAGAAAAGGACACTTCTCATAAGGTATCACTGATAGAGGGAATGTAAAAACCGTTACACTTGAACTGAATTACAAAACAGAACAGAGTCACACATGCAGAAAACACACTATGGCTGCTTAACGGGAAAGGTGAGGTGGGGTGATACATAAAACAAGGGTATCAAATTAGCTCAGATACCGTTCCATAAACCCAATATGTAATACACAAGACCTACTCCTTGCTCAGAGAACTGGACTCAACACGCCCTATTCACCGCACAAGAATATATCTGACTAATAATAATCGTAAAACCTATGTATTGATATCTCTCTGTTAGTGTGTCAAGTGGGTGTAAAGCGGCATAAACACAGCAGTGAAAAGCAGCTAAACCCCATTATAAAAATAAATTACTTTGAAACAACCATGAAACAAAGACAGTGAAAGAGAGAGAAATTCTTACACAATGCGTTCAGGGGCTGTGATGCAACCTGGATTGACCATATCTAGACGCACAGCTGGATGAGACATAAGGGTGGACACTCTTGGGGCTGAGAGGTTTGGTGAGGTTGGGTGAGCAAACGCAGACCCTTTAAAGTAATACTGCGTGGTACCCATCGCATGGGTCCCAAATCTCCAGGTTCAAGGGCATCTTCCTACATCAAAAACATGCATGAGAAACCCAGAAGATGGTACACCGTGTGATGGGGAAAGGTTTCTAAAACGCACCTCATTTCTCATCTCCTTGTGCCCGGGTTCGCCATTCCAGCCGCTTTACTAGCAAACTCCCTACTTGGAGCATCAGCACCTTTAACCTCCTGTTCCGTACAGGTTGCAATTTGTCCTGAGGATAAACGGGAAGACGTGGAACCAACGAGAGACTAGCTCTTGGTGTTGGGACAGGCACAGGTCACTCTATTTTCCCATCAGAAAGAAGAATTAACCACAGGCTCAGCCTGCCCCCCGGAACCAGAACAGGGCCTGAAGCCATTCTGCGATTTTGCGGCCAGCTCCCATAAAAACGAGTTGTAAAATGGAGGTTCAGGGCACTGCAATTCACAAACCTGCAGAGTTATAAATGATAACTCTCGTCCACAAATATATTGAGGGAAGGCAAAGAAGAGGATTTGAAATCAAGGCAGAATTGCAGGAAACAGATTTCAGGAGGTAGATACGAATCGCCTTTAAAGCACATGAAAAGCGGCAAAACGTTGACAATGATGCCCTTGGCCAAAAAGGGCGTATGCGTTTTTTCCTGAATATATTCAGGAAAAAACGCATACGCCCTTTTTGGCCAACCAAGCAACCTGGAAAGGCAAATCAGCGCTACAAAGAAGTCTCGCTTCCCATCGGTCAAAAGGGCCATGTTGAAAAAAGTGTCAAAACCAGAAATGCAGGACAGGCCATGGAGAAATGGGAGCCTTGCTACACTGATGGGCGGGATGTAAATTGCCAAGAGCCACTCTGGAGAAGTGTCCGGTGAGTCCTGAAACATCTGAAAAACACAGCTTAGAGAGCATAGGGCACTTCCACTCATGGGGGTATAAATTGGGAAAATTAAAAATCAGCAAGACACAAGCACCCCAAAGTTTAGGGCTGCTCTGTTGACCAGGACCTCCACTTCATTCCACCTTAAATATCCCAGGAAAGAGAAAAATGAATAAAGAAGTTGTGGTCCTTATGTACAATGGAATATCACTCAGCCAGGAAATCAATGTCGTAAGGTTAGTAGCAGCATGATGAGTGGATTTAGGTACGACGATTCTAAGTGAAATAAGTCACACAGAAAAGGACACTTCTCATAAGGTATCACTGATAGAGGGAATGTAAAAACCGTTACACTTGATCTGAATTACAAAATAGAACAGAGTCACACATGCAGAAAACACACTATGGCTGCTTAACGGGAAAGGTGAGGTGGGGTGATACATAAAACAAGGGTATCAAATTAGCTCAGATACCATTCCATAAACCCAATATGTAATAGACAAGACCTACTCCTTGCTCAGAGAACTGGACTCAACACGCCCTATTCACCGCACAAGAATATATCTGACTAATAATAATTGTAAAACCTATGTATTGATATCTCTCTGTTAGTGTGTCAACTGGGTGTAAAGCGGCATAAACACAGCAGTGAAAAGCAGCTAAACCCCATTATAAAAATAAATTACTTTGAAACACCCATGAAACAAAGACAGTGAAAGAGAGAGAAATTCTTACACAATGCGTTCAGGGGCTGTGATGCAACCTGGACTGACCATATCTAGACGCACAGCTGGATGAGACATAAGGGTGGACACTCTTGGGGCTGAGAGGTTTGGTGAGGTTGGGTGAGCAAACGCAGACCCTTTAAAGTAATACTGCGTGGTACCCATCGCATGGGTCCCAAATCTCCAGGTTCAAGGGCATCTTCCTACATCAAAAACATGCATGAGAAACCCAGAAGATGGTACACCGTGTGATGGGGAAAGGTTTCTAAAACGCACCTCATTTCTCATCTCCTTGTGCCCGGGTTCGCCATTCCAGCCTCTTTACTAGCAAGCTCCCTACTTGGGGCATCAGCACCTTTAACCTCCTGTTCCGTACAGGTTGCAATTTGTCCTGAGGATAAACGGGAAGACGTGGAACCAACGAGAGACTAGCTCTTGGTGTTGGGACAGGCACAGGTCACTCTATTTTCCCATCAGAAAGAAGAATTAACCACAGGCTCAGCCTGACCCCCGGAACCAGAACAGGGCCTGAAGCCATTCTGCGATTTTGCGGCCAGCTCCCATAAAAACGAGTTATAAAATGGAGGTTTAGGGCACTGCAATTCACAAACCTGCAGAGTTATAAATGATAACTCTCGTCCACAAATATATTGAGGGAAGGCAAAGAAGAGGATTTGAAATCAAGGCAGAATTGCAGGAAACAGATTTCAGGAGGTAGATACGAATCGCCTTTAAAGCACATGAAAAGCGGCAAAACGTTGACAATGATGCCCTTGGCCAAAAAGGGCGTATGTGTTTTTTCCTGAATATATTCAGGAAAAAACGCATACGCCCTTTTTGGCCAACCAAGCAACCTGGAAAGGCAAATCAGCGCTACAGAGAAGTCTCGCTTCCCATCGGTCAAAAGGGCCATGGTGAAAAAAGTGTCAAAACCAGAAATGCAGGACAGACCATGGAGAAATGGGAGCCTTGCTACACTGATGGGCGGGATGTAAATTGCCAAGAGCCACTCTGGAGAAGTGTCCGGTGAGTCCTGAAACATCTGAAAAACACAGCTTAGAGAGCATAGGGCACTTCCACTCATGGGGGTATAAATTGGGAAAATTAAAAATCAGCAAGACACAAGCACCCCAAAGTTTAGGGCTGCTCTGTTGACCAGGACCTCCACTTCATTCCACCTTAAATATCCCAGGAAAGAGAAAAATGAATAAAGAAGTTGTGGTCCTTATGTACAATGGAATATCACTCAGCCAGGAAATCAATGTCGTAAGGTTAGTAGCAGCATGATGAGTGGATTTAGGTACGACGATTCTAAGTGAAATAAGTCACACAGAAAAGGACACTTCTCATAAGGTATCACTGATAGAGGGAATGTAAAAACCGTTACACTTGATCTGAATTACAAAATAGAACAGAGTCACACATGCAGAAAACACACTATGGCTGCTTAACGGGAAAGGTGAGGTGGGGTGATACATAAAACAAGGGTATCAAATTAGCTCAGATACCATTCCATAAACCCAATATGTAATAGACAAGACCTACTCCTTGCTCAGAGAACTGGACTCAACACGCCCTATTCACCGCACAAGAATATATCTGACTAATAATAATTGTAAAACCTATGTATTGATATCTCTCTGTTAGTGTGTCAAGTGGGTGTAAAGCGGCATAAACACAGCAGTGAAAAGCAGCTAAACCCCATTATAAAAATAAATTACTTTGAAACACCCATGAAACAAAGACAGTGAAAGAGAGAGAAATTCTTACACAATGCGTTCAGGGGCTGTGATGCAACCTGGACTGACCATATCTAGACGCACAGCTGGATGAGACATAAGGGTGGACACTCTTGGGGCTGAGAGGTTTGGTGAGGTTGGGTGAGCAAACGCAGACCCTTTAAAGTAATACTGCGTGGTACCCATCGCATGGGTCCCAAATCTCCAGGTTCAAGGGCATCTTCCTACATCAAAAACATGCATGAGAAACCCAGAAGATGGTACACCGTGTGATGGGGAAAGGTTTCTAAAACGCACCTCATTTCTCATCTCCTTGTGCCCGGGTTCGCCATTCCAGCCTCTTTACTAGCAAGCTCCCTACTTGGGGCATCAGCACCTTTAACCTCCTGTTCCGTACAGGTTGCAATTTGTCCTGAGGATAAACGGGAAGACGTGGAACCAACGAGAGACTAGCTCTTGGTGTTGGGACAGGCACAGGTCACTCTATTTTCCCATCAGAAAGAAGAATTAACCACAGGCTCAGCCTGACCCCCGGAACCAGAACAGGGCCTGAAGCCATTCTGCGATTTTGCGGCCAGCTCCCATAAAAACGAGTTATAAAATGGAGGTTTAGGGCACTGCAATTCACAAACCTGCAGAGTTATAAATGATAACTCTCGTCCACAAATATATTGAGGGGAGGCAAAGAAGAGGATTAGAAATCAAGGCAGAATTGCAGGAAACAGATTTCAGGAGGTAGATACGAATCGCCTTTAAAGCACATGAAAAGCGGCAAAACGTTGACAATGATGCCCTTGGCCAAAAAGGGCGTATGCGTTTTTTCCTGAATATATTCAGGAAAAAACGCATACGCCCTTTTTGGCCAACCAAGCAACCTGGAAAGGCAAATCAGCGCTACAGAGAAGTCTCGCTTCCCATCGGTCAAAAGGGCCATGGTGAAAAAAGTGTCAAAACCAGAAATGCAGGACAGGCCATGGAGAAATGGGAGCCTTGCTACACTGATGGGCGGGATGTAAATTGCCAAGAGCCACTCTGGAGAAGTGTCCGGTGAGTCCTGAAACATCTGAAAAACACAGCTTAGAGAGCATAGGGCACTTCCACTCATGGGGGTATAAATTGGGAAAATTAAAAATCAGCAAGACACAAGCACCCCAAAGTTTAGGGCTGCTCTGTTGACCAGGACCTCCACTTCATTCCACCTTAAATATCCCAGGAAAGACAAAAATGGATAAAGAAGTTGTGGTCCTTATGTACAATGGAATATCACTCAGCCATGAAATCAATGTCGTAAGGTTAGTAGCAGCATGATGAGTGGATTTAGGTACGACGATTCTAAGTGAAATAAGTCACACAGAAAAGGACACTTCTCATAAGGTATCACTGATAGAGGGAATGTAAAAACCGTTACACTTGAACTGAATTACAAAACAGAACAGAGTCACACATGCAGAAAACACACTATGGCTGCTTAACGGGAAAGGTGAGGTGGGGTGATACATAAAACAAGGGTATCAAATTAGCTCAGATACCATTCCATAAACCCAATATGTAATAGACAAGACCTACTCCTTGCTCAGAGAACTGGACTCAACACGCCCTATTCACCACACAAGAATATATCTGACTAATAATAATCGTAAAACCTATGTATTGATATCTCTCTGTTAGTGTGTCAAGTGGGTGTAAAGCGGCATAAACACAGCAGTGAAAAGCAGCTAAACCCCATTATAAAAATAAATTACTTTGAAACACCCATGAAACAAAGACAGTGAAAGAGAGAGAAATTCTTACACAATGCGTTCAGGGGCTGTGATGCAACCTGGATTGACCATATCTAGACGCACAGCTGGATGAGACATAAGGGTGGACACTCTTGGGGCTGAGAGGTTTGTTGACGTTGGGTGAGCAAATGCAGACCCTTTAAAGTAATACTGCGTGGTACCCATCACATGGGTCCCAAATCTCCAGGTTCAAGGGCATCTTCCTACATCAAAAACATGCATGAGAAACCCAGAAGATGGTACACCGTGTGATGGGGAAAGGTTTCTAAAACGCACCACATTTCTCATCTCCTTGTGCCCGGGTTCGCCATTCCAGCCGCTTTACTAGCAAGCTCCCTAATTGGAGCATCAGCACCTTTAACCTCCTGTTCCGTACAGGTTGCAATTTGTCCTGAGGATAAACGGGAAGACGTGGAACCAACGAGAGACTAGCTCTTGGTGTTGGGACAGGCACAGGTCACTCTATTTTCCCATCAGAAAGAAGAATTAACCACAGGCTCAGCCTGACCCCCGGAACCAGAACAGGGCCTGAAGCCATTCTGCGATTTTGCGGCCAGCTCCCATAAAAACGAGTTGTAAAATGGAGGTTCAGGGCACTGCAATTCACAAACCTGCAGAGTTATAAATGATAACTCTCGTCCACAAATATATTGAGGGAAGGCAAAGAAGAGGATTTGAAATCAAGGCAGAATTGCAGGAAACAGATTTCAGGAGGTAGATACGAATCGCCTTTAAAGCACATGAAAAGCGGCAAAACGTTGACAATGATGCCCTTGGCCAAAAAGGGCGTATGCGTTTTTTCCTGAATATATTCAGGAAAAAACGCATACGCCCTTTTTGGCCAACCAAGCAACCTGGAAAGGCAAATCAGCACTACAAAGAAGTCTCGCTTCCCATCGGTCAAAAGGGCCATGCTGAAAAAAGTGTCAAAACCAGAAATGCAGGGCAGGCCATGGAGAAATGGGAGCCTTGCTACACTGATGGGCGGGATGTAAATTGCCAAGAGCCACTCTGGAGAAGTGTACGGTGTGTCCTGAAACATCTGAAAAACACAGCTTAGAGAGCATAGGGCACTTCCACTCATGGGGGTATAAATTGGGAAAATTAAAAATCAGCAAGACACAAGCACCCCAAAGTTTAGGGCTGCTCTGTTGACCAGGACCTCCACTTCATTCCACCTTAAATATCCCAGGAAAGAGAAAAATGGATAAAGAAGTTGTGGTCCTTATGTACAATGGAATATCACTCAGCCAGGAAATCAATGTCGTAAGGTTAGTAGCAGCATGATGAGTGGATTTAGGTACGACGATTCTAAGTGAAATAAGTCACACAGAAAAGGACACTTCTCATAAGGTATCACTGATAGAGGGAATGTAAAAACCGTTACACTTGATCTGAATTACAAAACAGAACAGAGTCACACATGCAGAAAACACACTATGGCTGCTTAACGGGAAAGGTGAGATGGGGTGATACATAAAACAAGGGTATCAAATTAGCTCAGATACCATTCCATAAACCCAATATGTAATAGACAAGACCTACTCCTTGCTCAGAGAACTGGACTCAACACGCCCTATTCACCGCACAAGAATATATCTGACTAATAATAATCGTAAAACCTATGTATTGATATCTCTCTGTTAGTGTGTCAAGTGGGTGTAAAGCGGCATAAACACAGCAGTGAAAAGCAGCTAAACCCCATTATAAAAATAAATTACTTTGAAACACCCATGAAACAAAGACAGTGAAAGAGAGAGAAATTCTTACACAATGCGTTCAGGGGCTGTGATGCAACCTGGACTGACCATATCTAGACGCACAGCTGGATGAGACATAAGGGTGGACACTCTTGGGGCTGAGAGGTTTGGTGAGGTTGGGTGAGCAAACGCAGACCCTTTAAAGTAATACTGCGTGGTACCCATCGCATGGGTCCCAAATCTCCAGGTTCAAGGGCATCTTCCTACATCAAAAACATGCATGAGAAACCCAGAAGATGGTACACCGTGTGATGGGGAAAGGTTTCTAAAACGCACCTCATTTCTCATCTCCTTGTGCCCGGGTTCGCCATTCCAGCCACTTTACTAGCAAGCTCCCTACTTGGAGCATCAGCACCTTTAACCTCCTGTTCCGTACAGGTTGCAATTTGTCCTGAGGATAAACGGGAAGACGTGGAACCAACGAGAGACTAGCTCTTGGTGTTGGGACAGGCACAGGTCACTCTATTTTCCCATCAGAAAGAAGAATTAACCACAGGCTCAGCCTGCCCCCCGGAACCAGAACAGGGCCTGAAGCCATTCTGCGATTTTGCGGCCAGCTCCCATAAAAACGAGTTGTAAAATGGAGGTTCAGGGCACTGCAATTCACAAACCTGCAGAGTTATAAATGATAACTCTCGTCCACAAATATATTGAGGGAAGGCAAAGAAGAGGATTTGAAATCAAGGCAGAATTGCAGGAAACAGATTTCAGGAGGTAGATACGAATCGCCTTTAAAGCACATGAAAAGCGGCAAAACGTTGACAATGATGCCCTTGGCCAAAAAGGGCGTATGCGTTTTTTCCTGAATATATTCAGGAAAAAACGCATACGCCCTTTTTGGCCAACCAAGCAACCTGGAAAGGCAAATCAGCGCTACAAAGAAGTCTCGCTTCCCATCGGTCAAAAGGGCCATGCTGAAAAAAGTGTCAAAACCAGAAATGCAGGACAGGCCATGGAGAAATGGGAGCCTTGCTACACTGATGGGCGGGATGTAAATTGCCAAGAGCCACTCTGGAGAAGTGTCCGGTGAGTCCTGAAACATCTGAAAAACACAGCTTAGAGAGCATAGGGCACTTCCACTCATGGGGGTATAAATTGGGAAAATTAAAAATCAGCAAGACACAAGCACCCCAAAGTTTAGGGCTGCTCTGTTGACCAGGACCTCCACTTCATTCCACCTTAAATATCCCAGGAAAGAGAAAAATGGATAAAGAAGTTGTGGTCCTTATGTACAATGGAATATCACTCAGCCAGGAAATCAATGTCGTAAGGTTAGTAGCAGCATGATGAGTGGATTTAGGTACGACGATTCTAAGTGAAATAAGTCACACAGAAAAGGACACTTCTCATAAGGTATCACTGATAGAGGGAATGTAAAAACCGTTACACTTGAACTGAATTACAAAACAGAACAGAGTCACACATGCAGAAAACACACTATGGCTGCTTAACGGGAAAGGTGAGGTGGGGTGATACATAAAACAAGGGTATCAAATTAGCTCAGATACCGTTCCATAAACCCAATATGTAATACACAAGACCTACTCCTTGCTCAGAGAACTGGACTCAACACGCCCTATTCACCGCACAAGAATATATCTGACTAATAATAATTGTAAAACCTATGTATTGATATCTCTCTGTTAGTGTGTCAAGTGGGTGTAAAGCGGCATAAACACAGCAGTGAAAAGCAGCTAAACCCCATTATAAAAATAAATTACTTTGAAACACCCATGAAACAAAGACAGTGAAAGAGAGAGAAATTCTTACACAATGCGTTCAGGGGCTGTGATGCAACCTGGACTGACCATATCTAGACGCACAGCTGGATGAGACATAAGGGTGGACACTCTTGGGGCTGAGAGGTTTGGTGAGGTTGGGTGAGCAAACGCAGACCCTTTAAAGTAATACTGCGTGGTACCCATCGCATGGGTCCCAAATCTCCAGGTTCAAGGGCATCTTCCTACATCAAAAACATGCATGAGAAACCCAGAAGATGGTACACCGTGTGATGGGGAAAGGTTTCTAAAACGCACCTCATTTCTCATCTCCTTGTGCCCGGGTTCGCCATTCCAGCCTCTTTACTAGCAAGCTCCCTACTTGGGGCATCAGCACCTTTAACCTCCTGTTCCGTACAGGTTGCAATTTGTCCTGAGGATAAACGGGAAGACGTGGAACCAACGAGAGACTAGCTCTTGGTGTTGGGACAGGCACAGGTCACTCTATTTTCCCATCAGAAAGAAGAATTAACCACAGGCTCAGCCTGACCCCCGGAACCAGAACAGGGCCTGAAGCCATTCTGCGATTTTGCGGCCAGCTCCCATAAAAACGAGTTATAAAATGGAGGTTTAGGGCACTGCAATTCACAAACCTGCAGAGTTATAAATGATAACTCTCGTCCACAAATATATTGAGGGGAGGCAAAGAAGAGGATTTGAAATCAAGGCAGAATTGCACGAAACAGATTTCAGGAGGTAGATACGAATCGCCTTTAAAGCACATGAAAAGCGGCAAAACGTTGACAATGATGCCCTTGGCCAAAAAGGGCGTATGCGTTTTTTCCTGAATATATTCAGGAAAAAACGCATACGCCCTTTTTGGCCAACCAAGCAACCTGGAAAGGCAAATCAGCGCTACAGAGAAGTCTCGCTTCCCATCGGTCAAAAGGGCCATGGTGAAAAAAGTGTCAAAACCAGAAATGCAGGACAGACCATGGAGAAATGGGAGCCTTGCTACACTGATGGGCGGGATGTAAATTGCCAAGAGCCACTCTGGAGAAGTGTCCGGTGAGTCCTGAAACATCTGAAAAACACAGCTTAGAGAGCATAGGGCACTTCCACTCATGGGGGTATAAATTGGGAAAATTAAAAATCAGCAAGACACAAGCACCCCAAAGTTTAGGGCTGCTCTGTTGACCAGGACCTCCACTTCATTCCACCTTAAATATCCCAGGAAAGAGAAAAATGAATAAAGAAGTTGTGGTCCTTATGTACAATGGAATATCACTCAGCCAGGAAATCAATGTCGTAAGGTTAGTAGCAGCATGATGAGTGGATTTAGGTACGACGATTCTAAGTGAAATAAGTCACACAGAAAAGGACACTTCTCATAAGGTATCACTGATAGAGGGAATGTAAAAACCGTTACACTTGATCTGAATTACAAAATAGAACAGAGTCACACATGCAGAAAACACACTATGGCTGCTTAACGGGAAAGGTGAGGTGGGGTGATACATAAAACAAGGGTATCAAATTAGCTCAGATACCATTCCATAAACCCAATATGTAATAGACAAGACCTACTCCTTGCTCAGAGAACTGGACTCAACACGCCCTATTCACCGCACAAGAATATATCTGACTAATAATAATTGTAAAACCTATGTATTGATATCTCTCTGTTAGTGTGTCAAGTGGGTGTAAAGCGGCATAAACACAGCAGTGAAAAGCAGCTAAACCCCATTATAAAAATAAATTACTTTGAAACACCCATGAAACAAAGACAGTGAAAGAGAGAGAAATTCTTACACAATGCGTTCAGGGGCTGTGATGCAACCTGGACTGACCATATCTAGACGCACAGCTGGATGAGACATAAGGGTGGACACTCTTGGGGCTGAGAGGTTTGGTGAGGTTGGGTGAGCAAACGCAGACCCTTTAAAGTAATACTGCGTGGTACCCATCGCATGGGTCCCAAATCTCCAGGTTCAAGGGCATCTTCCTACATCAAAAACATGCATGAGAAACCCAGAAGATGGTACACCGTGTGATGGGGAAAGGTTTCTAAAACGCACCTCATTTCTCATCTCCTTGTGCCCGGGTTCGCCATTCCAGCCTCTTTACTAGCAAGCTCCCTACTTGGGGCATCAGCACCTTTAACCTCCTGTTCCGTACAGGTTGCAATTTGTCCTGAGGATAAACGGGAAGACGTGGAACCAACGAGAGACTAGCTCTTGGTGTTGGGACAGGCACAGGTCACTCTATTTTCCCATCAGAAAGAAGAATTAACCACAGGCTCAGCCTGACCCCCGGAACCAGAACAGGGCCTGAAGCCATTCTGCGATTTTGCGGCCAGCTCCCATAAAAACGAGTTGTAAAATGGAGGTTTAGGGCACTGCAATTCACAAACCTGCAGAGTTATAAATGATAACTCTCGTCCACAAATATATTGAGGGGAGGCAAAGAAGAGGATTTGAAATCAAGGCAGAATTGCAGGAAACAGATTTCAGGAGGTAGATACGAATCGCCTTTAAAGCACATGAAAAGCGGCAAAACGTTGACAATGATGCCCTTGGCCAAAAAGGGCGTATGCGTTTTTTCCTGAATATATTCAGGAAAAAACGCATACGCCCTTTTTGGCCAACCAAGCAACCTGGAAAGGCAAATCAGCGCTACAGAGAAGTCTCGCTTCCCATCGGTCAAAAGGGCCATGGTGAAAAAAGTGTCAAAACCAGAAATGCAGGACAGGCCATGGAGAAATGGGAGCCTTGCTACACTGATGGGCGGGATGTAAATTGCCAAGAGCCACTCTGGAGAAGTGTCCGGTGAGTCCTGAAACATCTGAAAAACACAGCTTAGAGAGCATAGGGCACTTCCACTCATGGGGGTATAAATTGGGAAAATTAAAAATCAGCAAGACACAAGCACCCCAAAGTTTAGGGCTGCTCTGTTGACCAGGACCTCCACTTCATTCCACCTTAAATATCCCAGGAAAGAGAAAAATGAATAAAGAAGTTGTGGTCCTTATGTACAATGGAATATCACTCAGCCAGGAAATCAATGTCGTAAGGTTAGTAGCAGCATGATGAGTGGATTTAGGTACGACGATTCTAAGTGAAATAAGTCACACAGAAAAGGACACTTCTCATAAGGTATCACTGATAGAGGGAATGTAAAAACCGTTACACTTGATCTGAATTACAAAATAGAACAGAGTCACACATGCAGAAAACACACTATGGCTGCTTAACGGGAAAGGTGAGGTGGGGTGATACATAAAACAAGGGTATCAAATTAGCTCAGATACCATTCCATAAACCCAATATGTAATAGACAAGACCTACTCCTTGCTCAGAGAACTGGACTCAACACGCCCTATTCACCGCACAAGAATATATCTGACTAATAATAATTGTAAAACCTATGTATTGATATCTCTCTGTTAGTGTGTCAAGTGGGTGTAAAGCGGCATAAACACAGCAGTGAAAAGCAGCTAAACCCCATTATAAAAATAAATTACTTTGAAACACCCATGAAACAAAGACAGTGAAAGAGAGAGAAATTCTTACACAATGCGTTCAGGGGCTGTGATGCAACCTGGACTGACCATATCTAGACGCACAGCTGGATGAGACATAAGGGTGGACACTCTTGGGGCTGAGAGGTTTGGTGAGGTTGGGTGAGCAAACGCAGACCCTTTAAAGTAATACTGCGTGGTACCCATCGCATGGGTCCCAAATCTCCAGGTTCAAGGGCATCTTCCTACATCAAAAACATGCATGAGAAACCCAGAAGATGGTACACCGTGTGATGGGGAAAGGTTTCTAAAACGCACCTCATTTCTCATCTCCTTGTGCCCGGGTTCGCCATTCCAGCCTCTTTACTAGCAAGCTCCCTAATTGGGGCATCAGCACCTTTAACCTCCTGTTCCGTACAGGTTGCAATTTGTCCTGAGGATAAACGGGAAGACGTGGAACCAACGAGAGACTAGCTCTTGGTGTTGGGACAGGCACAGGTCACTCTATTTTCCCATCAGAAAGAAGAATTAACCACAGGCTCAGCCTGACCCCCGGAACCAGAACAGGGCCTGAAGCCATTCTGCGATTTTGCGGCCAGCTCCCATAAAAACGAGTTATAAAATGGAGGTTTAGGGCACTGCAATTCACAAACCTGCAGAGTTATAAATGATAACTCTCGTCCACAAATATATTGAGGGGAGGCAAAGAAGAGGATTTGAAATCAAGGCAGAATTGCAGGAAACAGATTTCAGGAGGTAGATACGAATCGCCTTTAAAGCACATGAAAAGCGGCAAAACGTTGACAATGATGCCCTTGGCCAAAAAGGGCGTATGCGTTTTTTCCTGAATATATTCAGGAAAAAACGCATACGCCCTTTTTGGCCAACCAAGCAACCTGGAAAGGCAAATCAGCGCTACAGAGAAGTCTCGCTTCCCATCGGTCAAAAGGGCCATGGTGAAAAAAGTGTCAAAACCAGAAATGCAGGACAGGCCATGGAGAAATGGGAGCCTTGCTACACTGATGGGCGGGATGTAAATTGCCAAGAGCCACTCTGGAGAAGTGTCCGGTGAGTCCTGAAACATCTGAAAAACACAGCTTAGAGAGCATAGGGCACTTCCACTCATGGGGGTATAAATTGGGAAAATTAAAAATCAGCAAGACACAAGCACCCCAAAGTTTAGGGCTGCTCTGTTGACCAGGACCTCCACTTCATTCCACCTTAAATATCCCAGGAAAGACAAAAATGGATAAAGAAGTTGTGGTCCTTATGTACAATGGAATATCACTCAGCCATGAAATCAATGTCGTAAGGTTAGTAGCAGCATGATGAGTGGATTTAGGTACGACGATTCTAAGTGAAATAAGTCACACAGAAAAGGACACTTCTCATAAGGTATCACTGATAGAGGGAATGTAAAAACCGTTACACTTGAACTGAATTACAAAACAGAACAGAGTCACACATGCAGAAAACACACTATGGCTGCTTAACGGGAAAGGTGAGGTGGGGTGATACATAAAACAAGGGTATCAAATTAGCTCAGATACCATTCCATAAACCCAATATGTAATAGACAAGACCTACTCCTTGCTCAGAGAACTGGACTCAACACGCCCTATTCACCACACAAGAATATATCTGACTAATAATAATCGTAAAACCTATGTATTGATATCTCTCTGTTAGTGTGTCAAGTGGGTGTAAAGCGGCATAAACACAGCAGTGAAAAGCAGCTAAACCCCATTATAAAAATAAATTACTTTGAAACACCCATGAAACAAAGACAGTGAAAGAGAGAGAAATTCTTACACAATGCGTTCAGGGGCTGTGATGCAACCTGGATTGACCATATCTAGACGCACAGCTGGATGAGACATAAGGGTGGACACTCTTGGGGCTGAGAGGTTTGTTGACGTTGGGTGAGCAAACGCAGACCCTTTAAAGTAATACTGCGTGGTACCCATCACATGGGTCCCAAATCTCCAGGTTCAAGGGCATCTTCCTACATCAAAAACATGCATGAGAAACCCAGAAGATGGTACACCGTGTGATGGGGAAAGGTTTCTAAAACGCACCACATTTCTCATCTCCTTGTGCCCGGGTTCGCCATTCCAGCCGCTTTACTAGCAAGCTCCCTAATTGGAGCATCAGCACCTTTAACCTCCTGTTCCGTACAGGTTGCAATTTGTTCTGAGGATAAACGGGAAGACGTGGAACCAACGAGAGACTAGCTCTTGGTGTTGGGACAGGCACAGGTCACTCTATTTTCCCATCAGAAAGAAGAATTAACCACAGGCTCAGCCTGACCCCCGGAACCAGAACAGGGCCTGAAGCCATTCTGCGATTTTGCGGCCAGCTCCCATAAAAACGAGTTGTAAAATGGAGGTTCAGGGCACTGCAATTCACAAACCTGCAGAGTTATAAATGATAACTCTCGTCCACAAATATATTGAGGGAAGGCAAAGAAGAGGATTTGAAATCAAGGCAGAATTGCAGGAAACAGATTTCAGGAGGTAGATAGGAATCGGCTTTAAAGCACATGAAAAGCGGCAAAACGTTGACAATGATGCCCTTGGCCAAAAAGGGCGTATGCGTTTTTTCCTGAATATATTCAGGAAAAAACGCATACGCCCTTTTTGGCCAACCAAGCAACCTGGAAAGGCAAATCAGCACTACAAAGAAGTCTCGCTTCCCATCGGTCAAAAGGGCCATGCTGAAAAAAGTGTCAAAACCAGAAATGCAGGGCAGGCCATGGAGAAATGGGAGCCTTGCTACACTGATGGGCGGGATGTAAATTGCCAAGAGCCACTCTGGAGAAGTGTCCGGTGAGTCCTGAAACATCTGAAAAACACAGCTTAGAGAGCATAGGGCACTTCCACTCATGGGGGTATAAATTGGGAAAATTAAAAATCAGCAAGACACAAGCACCCCAAAGTTTAGGGCTGCTCTGTTGACCAGGACCTCCACTTCATTCCACCTTAAATATCCCAGGAAAGAGAAAAATGAATAAAGAAGTTGTGGTCCTTATGTACAATGGAATATCACTCAGCCAGGAAATCAATGTCGTAAGGTTAGTAGCAGCATGATGAGTGGATTTAGGTACGACGATTCTAAGTGAAATAAGTCACACAGAAAAGGACACTTCTCATAAGGTATCACTGATAGAGGGAATGTAAAAACCGTTACACTTGATCTGAATTACAAAATAGAACAGAGTCACACATGCAGAAAACACACTATGGCTGCTTAACGGGAAAGGTGAGGTGGGGTGATACATAAAACAAGGGTATCAAATTAGCTCAGATACCATTCCATAAACCCAATATGTAATAGACAAGACCTACTCCTTGCTCAGAGAACTGGACTCAACACGGCCTATTCACCGCACAAGAATATATCTGACTAATAATAATTGTAAAACCTATGTATTGATATCTCTCTGTTAGTGTGTCAAGTGGGTGTAAAGCGGCATAAACACAGCAGTGAAAAGCAGCTAAACCCCATTATAAAAATAAATTACTTTGAAACACCCATGAAACAAAGACAGTGAAAGAGAGAGAAATTCTTACACAATGCGTTCAGGGGCTGTGATGCAACCTGGACTGACCATATCTAGACGCACAGCTGGATGAGACATAAGGGTGGACACTCTTGGGGCTGAGAGGTTTGGTGAGGTTGGGTGAGCAAACGCAGACCCTTTAAAGTAATACTGCGTGGTACCCATCGCATGGGTCCCAAATCTCCAGGTTCAAGGGCATCTTCCTACATCAAAAACATGCATGAGAAACCCAGAAGATGGTACACCGTGTGATGGGGAAAGGTTTCTAAAACGCACCTCATTTCTCATCTCCTTGTGCCCGGGTTCGCCATTCCAGCCTCTTTACTAGCAAGCTCCCTACTTGGGGCATCAGCACCTTTAACCTCCTGTTCCGTACAGGTTGCAATTTGTCCTGAGGATAAACGGGAAGACGTGGAACCAACGAGAGACTAGCTCTTGGTGTTGGGACAGGCACAGGTCACTCTATTTTCCCATCAGAAAGAAGAATTAACCACAGGCTCAGCCTGACCCCCGGAACCAGAACAGGGCCTGAAGCCATTCTGCGATTTTGCGGCCAGCTCCCATAAAAACGAGTTATAAAATGGAGGTTTAGGGCACTGCAATTCACAAACCTGCAGAGTTATAAATGATAACTCTCGTCCACAAATATATTGAGGGGAGGCAAAGAAGAGGATTTGAAATCAAGGCAGAATTGCAGGAAACAGATTTCAGGAGGTAGATACGAATCGCCTTTAAAGCACATGAAAAGCGGCAAAACGTTGACAATGATGCCCTTGGCCAAAAAGGGCGTATGCGTTTTTTCCTGAATATATTCAGGAAAAAACGCATACGCCCTTTTTGGCCAACCAAGCAACCTGGAAAGGCAAATCAGCGCTACAAAGAAGTCTCGCTTCCCATCGGTCAAAAGGGCCATGCTGAAAAAAGTGTCAAAACCAGAAATGCAGGACAGGCCATGGAGAAATGGGAGCCTTGCTACACTGATGGGCGGGATGTAAATTGCCAAGAGCCACTCTGGAGAAGTGTCCGGTGAGTCCTGAAACATCTGAAAAACACAGCTTAGAGAGCATAGGGCACTTCCACTCATGGGGGTATAAATTGGGAAAATTAAAAATCAGCAAGACACAAGCACCCCAAAGTTTAGGGCTGCTCTGTTGACCAGGACCTCCACTTCATTCCACCTTAAATATCCCAGGAAAGACAAAAATGGATAAAGAAGTTGTGGTCCTTATGTACAATGGAATATCACTCAGCCATGAAATCAATGTCGTAAGGTTAGTAGCAGCATGATGAGTGGATTTAGGTACGACGATTCTAAGTGAAATAAGTCACACAGAAAAGGACACTTCTCATAAGGTATCACTGATAGAGGGAATGTAAAAACCGTTACACTTGAACTGAATTACAAAACAGAACAGAGTCACACATGCAGAAAACACACTATGGCTGCTTAACGGGAAAGGTGAGGTGGGGTGATACATAAAAGAAGGGTATCAAATTAGCTCAGATACCATTCCATAAACCCAATATGTAATAGACAAGACCTACTCCTTGCTCAGAGAACTGGACTCAGCACGCCCTATTCACCACACAAGAATATATCTGACTAATAATAATCGTAAAACCTATGTATTGATATCTCTCTGTTAGTGTGTCAAGTGGGTGTAAAGCGGCATAAACACAGCAGTGAAAAGCAGCTAAACCCCATTATAAAAATAAATTACTTTGAAACACCCATGAAACAAAGACAGTGAAAGAGAGAGAAATTCTTACACAATGCGTTCAGGGGCTGTGATGCAACCTGGATTGACCATATCTAGACGCACAGCTGGATGAGACATAAGGGTGGACACTCTTGGGGCTGAGAGGTTTGTTGAGGTTGGGTGAGCAAACGCAGACCCTTTAAAGTAATACTGCGTGGTACCCATCACATGGGTCCCAAATCTCCAGGTTCAAGGGCATCTTCCTACATCAAAAACATGCATGAGAAACCCAGAAGATGGTACACCGTGTGATGGGGAAAGGTTTCTAAAACGCACCTCATTTCTCATCTCCTTGTGCCCGGGTTCGCCATTCCAGCCGCTTTACTAGCAAGCTCCCTACTTGGAGCATCAGCACCTTTAACCTCCTGTTCCGTACAGGTTGCAATTTGTCCTGAGGATAAACGGGAAGACGTGGAACCAACGAGAGACTAGCTCTTGGTGTTGGGAAAGGCACAGGTCACTCTATTTTCCCATCAGAAAGAAGAATTAACCACAGGCTCAGCCTGCCCCCCGGAACCAGAACAGGGCCTGAAGCCATTCTGCGATTTTGCGGCCAGCTCCCATAAAAACGAGTTGTAAAATGGAGGTTCAGGGCACTGCAATTCACAAACCTGCAGAGTTATAAATGATAACTCTCGTCCACAAATATATTGAGGGAAGGCAAAGAAGAGGATTTGAAATCAAGGCAGAATTGCAGGAAACAGATTTCAGGAGGTAGATACGAATCGCCTTTAAAGCACATGAAAAGTGGAAAAACGTTGACAATGATGCCCTTGGCCAAAAAGGGCGTATGTGTTTTTTCCTGAATATATTCAGGAAAAAACGCATACGCCCTTTTTGGCCAACCAAGCAACCTGGAAAGGCAAATCAGCGCTACAAAGAAGTCTCGCTTCCCATCGGTCAAAAGGGCCATGCTGAAAAAAGTGTCAAAACCAGAAATGCAGGACAGGCCATGGAGAAATGGGAGCCTTGCTACACTGATGGGCGGGATGTAAATTGCCAAGAGCCACTCTGGAGAAGTGTCCGGTGAGTCCTGAAACATCTGAAAAACACAGCTTAGAGAGCATAGGGCACTTCCACTCATGGGGGTATAAATTGGAAAAATTAAAAATCAGCAAGACACAAGCACCCCAAAGTTTAGGGCTGCTCTGTTGACCAGGACCTCCACTTCATTCCACCTTAAATATCCCAGGAAAGAGAAAAATGGATAAAGAATTTGTGGTCCTTATGTACAATGGAATATCACTCAGCCATGAAATCAATGTCGTAAGGTTAGTAGCAGCATGATGAGTGGATTTAGGTACGACGATTCTAAGTGAAATAAGTCACACAGAAAAGGACACTTCTCATAAGGTATCACTGATAGAGGGAATGTAAAACCGTTACACTTGAACTGAATTACAAAACAGAACAGAGTCACACATGCAGAAAACACACTATGGCTGCTTAACGGGAAAGGTGAGGTGGGGTGATACATAAAACAAGGGTATCAAATTAGCTCAGATACCGTTCCATAAACCCAATATGAAATAGACAAGACCTACTCCTTGCTCAGAGAACTGGACTCAACACGCCCTATTCACCGCACAAGAATATAACTGACTAATAATAATCGTAAAACCTATGTATTGATATCTCTCTGTTAGTGTGTCAAGTGGGTGTAAAGCGGCATAAACACAGCAGTGAAAAGCAGCTAAACCCCATTATAAAAATAAATTACTTTGAAACACCCATGAAACAAAGACAGTGAAAGAGAGAGAAATTCTTACACAATGCGTTCAGGGGCTGTGATGCAACCTGGACTGACCATATCTAGACGCACAGCTGGATGAGACATAAGGGTGGACACTCTTGGGGATGAGAGGTTTGGTGAGGTTGGGTGAGCAAACGCAGACCCTTTAAAGTAATACTGCGTGGTACCCATCGCATGGGTCCCAAATCTCCAGGTTCAAGGGCATCTTCCTACATCAAAAACATGCATGAGAAACCCAGAAGATGGTACACCGTGTGATGGGGAAAGGTTTCTAAAACGCACCTCATTTCTCATCTCCTTGTGCCCGGGTTCGCCATTCCAGCCGCTTTACTAGCAAGCTCCCTACTTGGAGCATCAGCACCTTTAACCTCCTGTTCCGTACAGGTTGCAATTTGTCCTGAGGATAAACGGGAAGACGTGGAACCAACGAGAGACTAGCTCTTGGTGTTGGGACAGGCACAGGTCACTCTATTTTCCCATCAGAAAGAAGAATTAACCACAGGCTCAGCCTGACCCCCGGAACCAGAACAGGGCCTGAAGCCATTCTGCGATTTTGCGGCCAGCTCCCATAAAAACGAGTTGTAAAATGGAGGTTCAGGGCACTGCAATTCACAAACCTGCAGAGTTATAAATGATAACTCTCGTCCACAAATATATTGAGGGAAGGCAAAGAAGAGGATTTGAAATCAAGGCAGAATTGCAGGAAACAGATTTCAGGAGGTAGATACGAATCGCCTTTAAAGCACATGAAAAGCGGCAAAACGTTGACAATGATGCCCTTGGCCAAAAAGGGCGTATGCGTTTTTTCCTGAATATATTCAGGAAAAAACGCATACGCCCTTTTTGGCCAACCAAGCAACCTGGAAAGGCAAATCAGCACTACAAAGAAGTCTCGCTTCCCATCGGTCAAAAGGGCCATGCTGAAAAAAGTGTCAAAACCAGAAATGCAGGGCAGGCCATGGAGAAATGGGAGCCTTGCTACACTGATGGGCGGGATGTAAATTGCCAAGAGCCACTCTGGAGAAGTGTCCGGTGAGTCCTGAAACATCTGAAAAACACAGCTTAGAGAGCATAGGGCACTTCCACTCATGGGGGTATAAATTGGGAAAATTAAAAATCAGCAAGACACAAGCACCCCAAAGTTTAGGGCTGCTCTGTTGACCAGGACCTCCACTTCATTCCACCTTAAATATCCCAGGAAAGACAAAAATGGATAAAGAAGTTGTGGTCCTTATGTACAATGGAATATCACTCAGCCATGAAATCAATGTCGTAAGGTTAGTAGCAGCATGATGAGTGGATTTAGGTACGACGATTCTAAGTGAAATAAGTCACACAGAAAAGGACACTTCTCATAAGGTATCACTGATAGAGGGAATGTAAAAACCGTTACACTTGAACTGAATTACAAAACAGAACAGAGTCACACATGCAGAAAACACACTATGGCTGCTTAACGGGAAAGGTGAGGTGGGGTGATACATAAAACAAGGGTATCAAATTAGCTCAGATACCATTCCATAAACCCAATATGTAATAGACAAGACCTACTCCTTGCTCAGAGAACTGGACTCAACACGCCCTATTCACCACACAAGAATATATCTGACTAATAATAATCGTAAAACCTATGTATTGATATCTCTCTGTTAGTGTGTCAAGTGGGTGTAAAGCGGCATAAACACAGCAGTGAAAAGCAGCTAAACCCCATTATAAAAATAAATTACTTTGAAACACCCATGAAACAAAGACAGTGAAAGAGAGAGAAATTCTTACACAATGCGTTCAGGGGCTGTGATGCAACCTGGATTGACCATATCTAGACGCACAGCTGGATGAGACATAAGGGTGGACACTCTTGGGGCTGAGAGGTTTGTTGACGTTGGGTGAGCAAACGCAGACCCTTTAAAGTAATACTGCGTGGTACCCATCACATGGGTCCCAAATCTCCAGGTTCAAGGGCATCTTCCTACATCAAAAACATGCATGAGAAACCCAGAAGATGGTACACCGTGTGATGGGGAAAGGTTTCTAAAACGCACCACATTTCTCATCTCCTTGTGCCCGGGTTCGCCATTCCAGCCGCTTTACTAGCAAGCTCCCTAATTGGAGCATCAGCACCTTTAACCTCCTGTTCCGTACAGGTTGCAATTTGTCCTGAGGATAAACGGGAAGACGTGGAACCAACGAGAGACTAGCTCTTGGTGTTGGGACAGGCACAGGTCACTCTATTTTCCCATCAGAAAGAAGAATTAACCACAGGCTCAGCCTGACCCCCGGAACCAGAACAGGGCCTGAAGCCATTCTGCGATTTTGCGGCCAGCTCCCATAAAAACGAGTTGTAAAATGGAGGTTCAGGGCACTGCAATTCACAAACCTGCAGAGTTATAAATGATAACTCTCGTCCACAAATATATTGAGGGAAGGCAAAGAAGAGGATTTGAAATCAAGGCAGAATTGCAGGAAACAGATTTCAGGAGGTAGATACGAATCGCCTTTAAAGCACATGAAAAGCGGCAAAACGTTGACAATGATGCCCTTGGCCAAAAAGGGCGTATGCGTTTTTTCCTGAATATATTCAGGAAAAAACGCATACGCCCTTTTTGGCCAACCAAGCAACCTGGAAAGGCAAATCAGCACTACAAAGAAGTCTCGCTTCCCATCGGTCAAAAGGGCCATGCTGAAAAAAGTGTCAAAACCAGAAATGCAGGGCAGGCCATGGAGAAATGGGAGCCTTGCTACACTGATGGGCGGGATGTAAATTGCCAAGAGCCACTCTGGAGAAGTGTCCGGTGAGTCCTGAAACATCTGAAAAACACAGCTTAGAGAGCATAGGGCACTTCCACTCATGGGGGTATAAATTGGGAAAATTAAAAATCAGCAAGACACAAGCACCCCAAAGTTTAGGGCTGCTCTGTTGACCAGGACCTCCACTTCATTCCACCTTAAATATCCCAGGAAAGAGAAAAATGAATAAAGAAGTTGTGGTCCTTATGTACAATGGAATATCACTCAGCCAGGAAATCAATGTCGTAAGGTTAGTAGCAGCATGATGAGTGGATTTAGGTACGACGATTCTAAGTGAAATAAGTCACACAGAAAAGGACACTTCTCATAAGGTATCACTGATAGAGGGAATGTAAAAACCGTTACACTTGATCTGAATTACAAAATAGAACAGAGTCACACATGCAGAAAACACACTATGGCTGCTTAACGGGAAAGGTGAGGTGGGGTGATACATAAAACAAGGGTATCAAATTAGCTCAGATACCATTCCATAAACCCAATATGTAATAGACAAGACCTACTCCTTGCTCAGAGAACTGGACTCAACACGCCCTATTCACCGCACAAGAATATATCTGACTAATAATAATTGTAAAACCTATGTATTGATATCTCTCTGTTAGTGTGTCAAGTGGGTGTAAAGCGGCATAAACACAGCAGTGAAAAGCAGCTAAACCCCATTATAAAAATAAATTACTTTGAAACACCCATGAAACAAAGACAGTGAAAGAGAGAGAAATTCTTACACAATGCGTTCAGGGGCTGTGATGCAACCTGGACTGACCATATCTAGACGCACAGCTGGATGAGACATAAGGGTGGACACTCTTGGGGCTGAGAGGTTTGGTGAGGTTGGGTGAGCAAACGCAGACCCTTTAAAGTAATACTGCGTGGTACCCATCGCATGGGTCCCAAATCTCCAGGTTCAAGGGCATCTTCCTACATCAAAAACATGCATGAGAAACCCAGAAGATGGTACACCGTGTGATGGGGAAAGGTTTCTAAAACGCACCTCATTTCTCATCTCCTTGTGCCCGGGTTCGCCATTCCAGCCTCTTTACTAGCAAGCTCCCTACTTGGGGCATCAGCACCTTTAACCTCCTGTTCCGTACAGGTTGCAATTTGTCCTGAGGATAAACGGGAAGACGTGGAACCAACGAGAGACTAGCTCTTGGTGTTGGGACAGGCACAGGTCACTCTATTTTCCCATCAGAAAGAAGAATTAACCACAGGCTCAGCCTGACCCCCGGAACCAGAACAGGGCCTGAAGCCATTCTGCGATTTTGCGGCCAGCTCCCATAAAAACGAGTTATAAAATGGAGGTTTAGGGCACTGCAATTCACAAACCTGCAGAGTTATAAATGATAACTCTCGTCCACAAATATATTGAGGGGAGGCAAAGAAGAGGATTTGAAATCAAGGCAGAATTGCAGGAAACAGATTTCAGGAGGTAGATACGAATCGCCTTTAAAGCACATGAAAAGCGGCAAAACGTTGACAATGATGCCCTTGGCCAAAAAGGGCGTATGCGTTTTTTCCTGAATATATTCAGGAAAAAACGCATACGCCCTTTTTGGCCAACCAAGCAACCTGGAAAGGCAAATCAGCGCTACAAAGAAGTCTCGCTTCCCATCGGTCAAAAGGGCCATGCTGAAAAAAGTGTCAAAACCAGAAATGCAGGACAGGCCATGGAGAAATGGGAGCCTTGCTACACTGATGGGCGGGATGTAAATTGCCAAGAGCCACTCTGGAGAAGTGTCCGGTGAGTCCTGAAACATCTGAAAAACACAGCTTAGAGAGCATAGGGCACTTCCACTCATGGGGGTATAAATTGGGAAAATTAAAAATCAGCAAGACACAAGCACCCCAAAGTTTAGGGCTGCTCTGTTGACCAGGACCTCCACTTCATTCCACCTTCAATATCCCAGGAAAGACAAAAATGGATAAAGAAGTTGTGGTCCTTATGTACAATGGAATATCACTCAGCCATGAAATCAATGTCGTAAGGTTAGTAGCAGCATGATGAGTGGATTTAGGTACGACGATTCTAAGTGAAATAAGTCACACAGAAAAGGACACTTCTCATAAGGTATCACTGATAGAGGGAATGTAAAAACCGTTACACTTGAACTGAATTACAAAACAGAACAGAGTCACACATGCAGAAAACACACTATGGCTGCTTAACGGGAAAGGTGAGGTGGGGTGATACATAAAAGAAGGGTATCAAATTAGCTCAGATACCATTCCATAAACCCAATATGTAATAGACAAGACCTACTCCTTGCTCAGAGAACTGGACTCAGCACGCCCTATTCACCACACAAGAATATATCTGACTAATAATAATCGTAAAACCTATGTATTGATATCTCTCTGTTAGTGTGTCAAGTGGGTGTAAAGCGGCATAAACACAGCAGTGAAAAGCAGCTAAACCCCATTATAAAAATAAATTACTTTGAAACACCCATGAAACAAAGACAGTGAAAGAGAGAGAAATTCTTACACAATGCGTTCAGGGGCTGTGATGCAACCTGGATTGACCATATCTAGACGCACAGCTGGATGAGACATAAGGGTGGACACTCTTGGGGCTGAGAGGTTTGTTGAGGTTGGGTGAGCAAACGCAGACCCTTTAAAGTAATACTGCGTGGTACCCATCACATGGGTCCCAAATCTCCAGGTTCAAGGGCATCTTCCTACATCAAAAACATGCATGAGAAACCCAGAAGATGGTACACCGTGTGATGGGGAAAGGTTTCTAAAACGCACCTCATTTCTCATCTCCTTGTGCCCGGGTTCGCCATTCCAGCCGCTTTACTAGCAAGCTCCCTACTTGGAGCATCAGCACCTTTAACCTCCTGTTCCGTACAGGTTGCAATTTGTCCTGAGGATAAACGGGAAGACGTGGAACCAACGAGAGACTAGCTCTTGGTGTTGGGAAAGGCACAGGTCACTCTATTTTCCCATCAGAAAGAAGAATTAACCACAGGCTCAGCCTGCCCCCCGGAACCAGAACAGGGCCTGAAGCCATTCTGCGATTTTGCGGCCAGCTCCCATAAAAACGAGTTGTAAAATGGAGGTTCAGGGCACTGCAATTCACAAACCTGCAGAGTTATAAATGATAACTCTCGTCCACAAATATATTGAGGGAAGGCAAAGAAGAGGATTTGAAATCAAGGCAGAATTGCAGGAAACAGATTTCAGGAGGTAGATACGAATCGCCTTTAAAGCACATGAAAAGTGGAAAAACGTTGACAATGATGCCCTTGGCCAAAAAGGGCGTATGTGTTTTTTCCTGAATATATTCAGGAAAAAACGCATACGCCCTTTTTGGCCAACCAAGCAACCTGGAAAGGCAAATCAGCGCTACAAAGAAGTCTCGCTTCCCATCGGTCAAAAGGGCCATGCTGAAAAAAGTGTCAAAACCAGAAATGCAGGACAGGCCATGGAGAAATGGGAGCCTTGCTACACTGATGGGCGGGATGTAAATTGCCAAGAGCCACTCTGGAGAAGTGTCCGGTGAGTCCTGAAACATCTGAAAAACACAGCTTAGAGAGCATAGGGCACTTCCACTCATGGGGGTATAAATTGGGAAAATTAAAAATCAGCAAGACACAAGCACCCCAAAGTTTAGGGCTGCTCTGTTGACCAGGACCTCCACTTCATTCCACCTTAAATATCCCAGGAAAGACAAAAATGGATAAAGAAGTTGTGGTCCTTATGTACAATGGAATATCACTCAGCCATGAAATCAATGTCGTAAGGTTAGTAGCAGCATGATGAGTGGATTTAGGTACGACGATTCTAAGTGAAATAAGTCACACAGAAAAGGACACTTCTCATAAGGTATCACTGATAGAGGGAATGTAAAAACCGTTACACTTGAACTGAATTACAAAACAGAACAGAGTCACACATGCAGAAAACACACTATGGCTGCTTAACGGGAAAGGTGAGGTGGGGTGATACATAAAACAAGGGTATCAAATTAGCTCAGATACCATTCCATAAACCCAATATGTAATAGACAAGACCTACTCCTTGCTCAGAGAACTGGACTCAACACGCCCTATTCACCACACAAGAATATATCTGACTAATAATAATCGTAAAACCTATGTATTGATATCTCTCTGTTAGTGTGTCAAGTGGGTGTAAAGCGGCATAAACACAGCAGTGAAAAGCAGCTAAACCCCATTATAAAAATAAATTACTTTGAAACACCCATGAAACAAAGACAGTGAAAGAGAGAGAAATTCTTACACAATGCGTTCAGGGGCTGTGATGCAACCTGGATTGACCATATCTAGACGCACAGCTGGATGAGACATAAGGGTGGACACTCTTGGGGCTGAGAGGTTTGTTGACGTTGGGTGAGCAAACGCAGACCCTTTAAAGTAATACTGCGTGGTACCCATCACATGGGTCCCAAATCTCCAGGTTCAAGGGCATCTTCCTACATCAAAAACATGCATGAGAAACCCAGAAGATGGTACACCGTGTGATGGGGAAAGGTTTCTAAAACGCACCACATTTCTCATCTCCTTGTGCCCGGGTTCGCCATTCCAGCCGCTTTACTAGCAAGCTCCCTAATTGGAGCATCAGCACCTTTAACCTCCTGTTCCGTACAGGTTGCAATTTGTCCTGAGGATAAACGGGAAGACGTGGAACCAACGAGAGACTAGCTCTTGGTGTTGGGACAGGCACAGGTCACTCTATTTTCCCATCAGAAAGAAGAATTAACCACAGGCTCAGCCTGACCCCCGGAACCAGAACAGGGCCTGAAGCCATTCTGCGATTTTGCGGCCAGCTCCCATAAAAACGAGTTGTAAAATGGAGGTTCAGGGCACTGCAATTCACAAACCTGCAGAGTTATAAATGATAACTCTCGTCCACAAATATATTGAGGGAAGGCAAAGAAGAGGATTTGAAATCAAGGCAGAATTGCAGGAAACAGATTTCAGGAGGTAGATACGAATCGCCTTTAAAGCACATGAAAAGCGGCAAAACGTTGACAATGATGCCCTTGGCCAAAAAGGGCGTATGCGTTTTTTCCTGAATATATTCAGGAAAAAACGCATACGCCCTTTTTGGCCAACCAAGCAACCTGGAAAGGCAAATCAGCACTACAAAGAAGTCTCGCTTCCCATCGGTCAAAAGGGCCATGCTGAAAAAAGTGTCAAAACCAGAAATGCAGGGCAGGCCATGGAGAAATGGGAGCCTTGCTACACTGATGGGCGGGATGTAAATTGCCAAGAGCCACTCTGGAGAAGTGTCCGGTGAGTCCTGAAACATCTGAAAAACACAGCTTAGAGAGCATAGGGCACTTCCACTCATGGGGGTATAAATTGGGAAAATTAAAAATCAGCAAGACACAAGCACCCCAAAGTTTAGGGCTGCTCTGTTGACCAGGACCTCCACTTCATTCCACCTTAAATATCCCAGGAAAGAGAAAAATGAATAAAGAAGTTGTGGTCCTTATGTACAATGGAATATCACTCAGCCAGGAAATCAATGTCGTAAGGTTAGTAGCAGCATGATGAGTGGATTTAGGTACGACGATTCTAAGTGAAATAAGTCACACAGAAAAGGACACTTCTCATAAGGTATCACTGATAGAGGGAATGTAAAAACCGTTACACTTGATCTGAATTACAAAATAGAACAGAGTCACACATGCAGAAAACACACTATGGCTGCTTAACGGGAAAGGTGAGGTGGGGTGATACATAAAACAAGGGTATCAAATTAGCTCAGATACCATTCCATAAACCCAATATGTAATAGACAAGACCTACTCCTTGCTCAGAGAACTGGACTCAACACGCCCTATTCACCGCACAAGAATATATCTGACTAATAATAATTGTAAAACCTATGTATTGATATCTCTCTGTTAGTGTGTCAAGTGGGTGTAAAGCGGCATAAACACAGCAGTGAAAAGCAGCTAAACCCCATTATAAAAATAAATTACTTTGAAACACCCATGAAACAAAGACAGTGAAAGAGAGAGAAATTCTTACACAATGCGTTCAGGGGCTGTGATGCAACCTGGACTGACCATATCTAGACGCACAGCTGGATGAGACATAAGGGTGGACACTCTTGGGGCTGAGAGGTTTGGTGAGGTTGGGTGAGCAAACGCAGACCCTTTAAAGTAATACTGCGTGGTACCCATCGCATGGGTCCCAAATCTCCAGGTTCAAGGGCATCTTCCTACATCAAAAACATGCATGAGAAACCCAGAAGATGGTACACCGTGTGATGGGGAAAGGTTTCTAAAACGCACCTCATTTCTCATCTCCTTGTGCCCGGGTTCGCCATTCCAGCCTCTTTACTAGCAAGCTCCCTACTTGGGGCATCAGCACCTTTAACCTCCTGTTCCGTACAGGTTGCAATTTGTCCTGAGGATAAACGGGAAGACGTGGAACCAACGAGAGACTAGCTCTTGGTGTTGGGACAGGCACAGGTCACTCTATTTTCCCATCAGAAAGAAGAATTAACCACAGGCTCAGCCTGACCCCCGGAACCAGAACAGGGCCTGAAGCCATTCTGCGATTTTGCGGCCAGCTCCCATAAAAACGAGTTATAAAATGGAGGTTTAGGGCACTGCAATTCACAAACCTGCAGAGTTATAAATGATAACTCTCGTCCACAAATATATTGAGGGGAGGCAAAGAAGAGGATTTGAAATCAAGGCAGAATTGCAGGAAACAGATTTCAGGAGGTAGATACGAATCGCCTTTAAAGCACATGAAAAGCGGCAAAACGTTGACAATGATGCCCTTGGCCAAAAAGGGCGTATGCGTTTTTTCCTGAATATATTCAGGAAAAAACGCATACGCCCTTTTTGGCCAACCAAGCAACCTGGAAAGGCAAATCAGCGCTACAAAGAAGTCTCGCTTCCCATCGGTCAAAAGGGCCATGCTGAAAAAAGTGTCAAAACCAGAAATGCAGGACAGGCCATGGAGAAATGGGAGCCTTGCTACACTGATGGGCGGGATGTAAATTGCCAAGAGCCACTCTGGAGAAGTGTCCGGTGAGTCCTGAAACATCTGAAAAACACAGCTTAGAGAGCATAGGGCACTTCCACTCATGGGGGTATAAATTGGGAAAATTAAAAATCAGCAAGACACAAGCACCCCAAAGTTTAGGGCTGCTCTGTTGACCAGGACCTCCACTTCATTCCACCTTAAATATCCCAGGAAAGACAAAAATGGATAAAGAAGTTGTGGTCCTTATGTACAATGGAATATCACTCAGCCATGAAATCAATGTCGTAAGGTTAGTAGCAGCATGATGAGTGGATTTAGGTACGACGATTCTAAGTGAAATAAGTCACACAGAAAAGGACACTTCTCATAAGGTATCACTGATAGAGGGAATGTAAAAACCGTTACACTTGAACTGAATTACAAAACAGAACAGAGTCACACATGCAGAAAACACACTATGGCTGCTTAACGGGAAAGGTGAGGTGGGGTGATACATAAAAGAAGGGTATCAAATTAGCTCAGATACCATTCCATAAACCCAATATGTAATAGACAAGACCTACTCCTTGCTCAGAGAACTGGACTCAGCACGCCCTATTCACCACACAAGAATATATCTGACTAATAATAATCGTAAAACCTATGTATTGATATCTCTCTGTTAGTGTGTCAAGTGGGTGTAAAGCGGCATAAACACAGCAGTGAAAAGCAGCTAAACCCCATTATAAAAATAAATTACTTTGAAACACCCATGAAACAAAGACAGTGAAAGAGAGAGAAATTCTTACACAATGCGTTCAGGGGCTGTGATGCAACCTGGATTGACCATATCTAGACGCACAGCTGGATGAGACATAAGGGTGGACACTCTTGGGGCTGAGAGGTTTGTTGAGGTTGGGTGAGCAAACGCAGACCCTTTAAAGTAATACTGCGTGGTACCCATCACATGGGTCCCAAATCTCCAGGTTCAAGGGCATCTTCCTACATCAAAAACATGCATGAGAAACCCAGAAGATGGTACACCGTGTGATGGGGAAAGGTTTCTAAAACGCACCTCATTTCTCATCTCCTTGTGCCCGGGTTCGCCATTCCAGCCGCTTTACTAGCAAGCTCCCTACTTGGAGCATCAGCACCTTTAACCTCCTGTTCCGTACAGGTTGCAATTTGTCCTGAGGATAAACGGGAAGACGTGGAACCAACGAGAGACTAGCTCTTGGTGTTGGGAAAGGCACAGGTCACTCTATTTTCCCATCAGAAAGAAGAATTAACCACAGGCTCAGCCTGCCCCCCGGAACCAGAACAGGGCCTGAAGCCATTCTGCGATTTTGCGGCCAGCTCCCATAAAAACGAGTTGTAAAATGGAGGTTCAGGGCACTGCAATTCACAAACCTGCAGAGTTATAAATGATAACTCTCGTCCACAAATATATTGAGGGAAGGCAAAGAAGAGGATTTGAAATCAAGGCAGAATTGCAGGAAACAGATTTCAGGAGGTAGATACGAATCGCCTTTAAAGCACATGAAAAGTGGAAAAACGTTGACAATGATGCCCTTGGCCAAAAAGGGCGTATGTGTTTTTTCCTGAATATATTCAGGAAAAAACGCATACGCCCTTTTTGGCCAACCAAGCAACCTGGAAAGGCAAATCAGCGCTACAAAGAAGTCTCGCTTCCCATCGGTCAAAAGGGCCATGCTGAAAAAAGTGTCAAAACCAGAAATGCAGGACAGGCCATGGAGAAATGGGAGCCTTGCTACACTGATGGGCGGGATGTAAATTGCCAAGAGCCACTCTGGAGAAGTGTCCGGTGAGTCCTGAAACATCTGAAAAACACAGCTTAGAGAGCATAGGGCACTTCCACTCATGGGGGTATAAATTGGAAAAATTAAAAATCAGCAAGACACAAGCACCCCAAAGTTTAGGGCTGCTCTGTTGACCAGGACCTCCACTTCATTCCACCTTAAATATCCCAGGAAAGAGAAAAATGGATAAAGAATTTGTGGTCCTTATGTACAATGGAATATCACTCAGCCATGAAATCAATGTCGTAAGGTTAGTAGCAGCATGATGAGTGGATTTAGGTACGACGATTCTAAGTGAAATAAGTCACACAGAAAAGGACACTTCTCATAAGGTATCACTGATAGAGGGAATGTAAAACCGTTACACTTGAACTGAATTACAAAACAGAACAGAGTCACACATGCAGAAAACACACTATGGCTGCTTAACGGGAAAGGTGAGGTGGGGTGATACATAAAACAAGGGTATCAAATTAGCTCAGATACCGTTCCATAAACCCAATATGAAATAGACAAGACCTACTCCTTGCTCAGAGAACTGGACTCAACACGCCCTATTCACCGCACAAGAATATAACTGACTAATAATAATCGTAAAACCTATGTATTGATATCTCTCTGTTAGTGTGTCAAGTGGGTGTAAAGCGGCATAAACACAGCAGTGAAAAGCAGCTAAACCCCATTATAAAAATAAATTACTTTGAAACACCCATGAAACAAAGACAGTGAAAGAGAGAGAAATTCTTACACAATGCGTTCAGGGGCTGTGATGCAACCTGGACTGACCATATCTAGACGCACAGCTGGATGAGACATAAGGGTGGACACTCTTGGGGCTGAGAGGTTTGGTGAGGTTGGGTGAGCAAACGCAGACCCTTTAAAGTAATACTGCGTGGTACCCATCGCATGGGTCCCAAATCTCCAGGTTCAAGGGCATCTTCCTACATCAAAAACATGCATGAGAAACCCAGAAGATGGTACACCGTGTGATGGGGAAAGGTTTCTAAAACGCACCTCATTTCTCATCTCCTTGTGCCCGGGTTCGCCATTCCAGCCTCTTTACTAGCAAGCTCCCTACTTGGGGCATCAGCACCTTTAACCTCCTGTTCCGTACAGGTTGCAATTTGTCCTGAGGATAAACGGGAAGACGTGGAACCAACGAGAGACTAGCTCTTGGTGTTGGGACAGGCACAGGTCACTCTATTTTCCCATCAGAAAGAAGAATTAACCACAGGCTCAGCCTGACCCCCGGAACCAGAACAGGGCCTGAAGCCATTCTGCGATTTTGCGGCCAGCTCCCATAAAAACGAGTTATAAAATGGAGGTTCAGGGCACTGCAATTCACAAACCTGCAGAGTTATAAATGATAACTCTCGTCCACAAATATATTGAGGGGAGGCAAAGAAGAGGATTTGAAATCAAGGCAGAATTGCAGGAAACAGATTTCAGGAGGTAGATACGAATCGCCTTTAAAGCACATGAAAAGCGGCAAAATGTTGACAATGATGCCCTTGGCCAAAAAGGGCGTATGTGTTTTTTCCTGAATATATTCAGGAAAAAACGCATACGCCCTTTTTGGCCAACCAAGCAACCTGGAAAGGCAAATCAGCGCTACAGAGAAGTCTCGCTTCCCATCGGTCAAAAGGGCCATGCTGAAAAAAGTGTCAAAACCAGAAATGCAGGACAGGCCATGGAGAAATGGGAGCCTTGCTACACTGATGGGCGGGATGTAAATTGCCAAGAGCCACTCTGGAGAAGTGTCCGGTGAGTCCTGAAACATCTGAAAAACACAGCTTAGAGAGCATAGGGCACTTCCACTCATGGGGGTATAAATTGGGAAAATTAAAAATCAGCAAGACACAAGCACCCCAAAGTTGAGGGCTGCTCTGTTGACCAGGACCTCCACTTCATTCCACCTTCAATATCCCAGGAAAGACAAAAATGGATAAAGAAGTTGTGGTCCTTATGTACAATGGAATATCACTCAGCCAGGAAATCAATGTCGTAAGGTTAGTAGCAGCATGATGAGTGGATTTAGGTACGACGATTCTAAGTGAAATAAGTCACACAGAAAAGGACACTTCTCATAAGGTATCACTGATAGAGGGAATGTAAAAACCGTTACACTTGAACTGAATTACAAAACAGAACAGAGTCACACATGCAGAAAACACACTATGGCTGCTTAACGGGAAAGGTGAGGTGGGGTGATACATAAAACAAGGGTATCAAATTAGCTCAGATACCATTCCATAAACCCAATATGTAATAGACAAGACCTACTCCTTGCTCAGAGAACTGGACTCAACACGCCCTATTCACCACACAAGAATATATCTGACTAATAATAATCGTAAAACCTATGTATTGATATCTCTCTGTTAGTGTGTCAAGTGGGTGTAAAGCGGCATAAACACAGCAGTGAAAAGCAGCTAAACCCCATTATAAAAATAAATTACTTTGAAACACCCATGAAACAAAGACAGTGAAAGAGAGAGAAATTCTTACACAATGCGTTCAGGGGCTGTGATGCAACCTGGACTGACCATATCTAGACGCACAGCTGGATGAGACATAAGGGTGGACACTCTTGGGGCTGAGAGGTTTGGTGAGGTTGGGTGAGCAAACGCAGACCCTTTAAAGTAATACTGCGTGGTACCCATCGCATGGGTCCCAAATCTCCAGGTTCAAGGGCATCTTCCTACATCAAAAACATGCATGAGAAACCCAGAAGATGGTACACCGTGTGATGGGGAAAGGTTTCTAAAACGCACCTCATTTCTCATCTCCTTGTGCCCGGGTTCGCCATTCCAGCCTCTTTACTAGCAAGCTCCCTACTTGGGGCATCAGCACCTTTAACCTCCTGTTCCGTACAGGTTGCAATTTGTCCTGAGGATAAACGGGAAGACGTGGAACCAACGAGAGACTAGCTCTTGGTGTTGGGACAGGCACAGGTCACTCTATTTTCCCATCAGAAAGAAGAATTAACCACAGGCTCAGCCTGACCCCCGGAACCAGAACAGGGCCTGAAGCCATTCTGCGATTTTGCGGCCAGCTCCCATAAAAACGAGTTATAAAATGGAGGTTCAGGGCACTGCAATTCACAAACCTGCAGAGTTATAAATGATAACTCTCGTCCACAAATATATTGAGGGGAGGCAAAGAAGAGGATTTGAAATCAAGGCAGAATTGCAGGAAACAGATTTCAGGAGGTAGATACGAATCGCCTTTAAAGCACATGAAAAGCGGCAAAACGTTGACAATGATGCCCTTGGCCAAAAAGGGCGTATGCGTTTTTTCCTGAATATATTCAGGAAAAAACGCATACGCCCTTTTTGGCCAACCAAGCAACCTGGAAAGGCAAATCAGCGCTACAGAGAAGTCTCGCTTCCCATCGGTCAAAAGGGCCATGCTGAAAAAAGTGTCAAAACCAGAAATGCAGGACAGGCCATGGAGAAATGGGAGCCTTGCTACACTGATGGGCGGGATGTAAATTGCCAAGAGCCACTCTGGAGAAGTGTCCGGTGAGTCCTGAAACATCTGAAAAACACAGCTTAGAGAGCATAGGGCACTTCCACTCATGGGGGTATAAATTGGGAAAATTAAAAATCAGCAAGACACAAGCACCCCAAAGTTTAGGGCTGCTCTGTTGACCAGGACCTCCACTTCATTCCACCTTAAATATCCCAGGAAAGACAAAAATGGATAAAGAAGTTGTGGTCCTTATGTACAATGGAATATCACTCAGCCATGAAATCAATGTCGTAAGGTTAGTAGCAGCATGATGAGTGGATTTAGGTACGACGATTCTAAGTGAAATAAGTCACACAGAAAAGGACACTTCTCATAAGGTATCACTGATAGAGGGAATGTAAAAACCGTTACACTTGAACTGAATTACAAAACAGAACAGAGTCACACATGCAGAAAACACACTATGGCTGCTTAACGGGAAAGGTGAGGTGGGGTGATACATAAAACAAGGGTATCAAATTAGCTCAGATACCATTCCATAAACCCAATATGTAATAGACAAGACCTACTCCTTGCTCAGAGAACTGGACTCAACACGCCCTATTCACCACACAAGAATATATCTGACTAATAATAATCGTAAAACCTATGTATTGATATCTCTCTGTTAGTGTGTCAAGTGGGTGTAAAGCGGCATAAACACAGCAGTGAAAAGCAGCTAAACCCCATTATAAAAATAAATTACTTTGAAACACCCATGAAACAAAGACAGTGAAAGAGAGAGAAATTCTTACACAATGCGTTCAGGGGCTGTGATGCAACCTGGATTGACCATATCTAGACGCACAACTGGATGAGACATAAGGGTGGACACTCTTGGGGCTGAGAGGTTTGGTGAGGTTGGGTGAGCAAACGCAGACTCTTTAAAGTAATACTGCGTGGTACCCATCACATGGGTCCCAAATCTTCAGGTTCAAGGGCATCTTCCTACATCAAAAACATGCATGAGAAACCCAGAAGATGGTACACCGTGTGATGGGGAAAGGTTTCTAAAACGCACCTCATTTCTCATCTCCTTGTGCCCGGGTTCGCCATTCCAGCCGCTTTACTAGCAAGCTCCCTACTTGGAGCATCAGCACCTTTAACCTCCTGTTCCGTACAGGTTGCAATTTGTCCTGAGGATAAACGGGAAGACGTGGAACCAACGAGAGACTAGCTCTTGGTGTTGGGACAGGCACAGGTCACTCTATTTTCCCATCAGAAAGAAGAATTAACCACAGGCTCAGCCTGCCCCCCGGAACCAGAACAGGGCCTGAAGCCATTCTGCGATTTTGCGGCCAGCTCCCATAAAAACGAGTTGTAAAATGGAGGTTCAGGGCACTGCAATTCACAAACCTGCAGAGTTATAAATGATAACTCTCGTCCACAAATATATTGAGGGAAGGCAAAGAAGAGGATTTGAAATCAAGGCAGAATTGCAGGAAACAGATTTCAGGAGGTAGATACGAATCGCCTTTAAAGCACATGAAAAGTGGAAAAACGTTGACAATGATGCCCTTGGCCAAAAAGGGCGTATGTGTTTTTTCCTGAATATATTCAGGAAAAAACGCATACGCCCTTTTTGGCCAACCAAGCAACCTGGAAAGGCAAATCAGCGCTACAAAGAAGTCTCGCTTCCCATCGGTCAAAAGGGCCATGCTGAAAAAAGTGTCAAAACCAGAAATGCAGGACAGGCCATGGAGAAATGGGAGCCTTGCTACACTGATGGGCGGGATGTAAATTGCCAAGAGCCACTCTGGAGAAGTGTCCGGTGAGTCCTGAAACATCTGAAAAACACAGCTTAGAGAGCATAGGGCACTTCCACTCATGGGGGTATAAATTGGAAAAATTAAAAATCAGCAAGACACAAGCACCCCAAAGTTTAGGGCTGCTCTGTTGACCAGGACCTCCACTTCATTCCACCTTAAATATCCCAGGAAAGAGAAAAATGGATAAAGAATTTGTGGTCCTTATGTACAATGGAATATCACTCAGCCATGAAATCAATGTCCTAAGGTTAGTAGCAGCATGATGAGTGGATTTAGGTACGACGATTCTAAGTGAAATAAGTCACACAGAAAAGGACACTTCTCATAAGGTATCACTGATAGAGGGAATGTAAAACCGTTACACTTGAACTGAATTACAAAACAGAACAGAGTCACACATGCAGAAAACACACTATGGCTGCTTAACGGGAAAGGTGAGGTGGGGTGATACATAAAACAAGGGTATCAAATTAGCTCAGATACCTTTCCATAAACCCAATATGTAATAGACAAGACCTACTCCTTGCTCAGAGAACTGGACTCAACACGCCCTATTCACCGCACAAGAATATAACTGACTAATAATAATCGTAAAACCTATGTATTGATATCTCTCTGTTAGTGTGTCAAGTGGGTGTAAAGCGGCATAAACACAGCAGTGAAAAGCAGCTAAACCCCATTATAAAAATAAATTACTTTGAAACACCCATGAAACAAAGACAGTGAAAGAGAGAGAAATTCTTACACAATGCGTTCAGGGGCTGTGATGCAACCTGGACTGACCATATCTAGACGCACAGCTGGATGAGACATAAGGGTGGACACTCTTGGGGATGAGAGGTTTGGTGAGGTTGGGTGAGCAAACGCAGACCCTTTAAAGTAATACTGCGTGGTACCCATCGCATGGGTCCCAAATCTCCAGGTTCAAGGGCATCTTCCTACATCAAAAACATGCATGAGAAACCCAGAAGATGGTACACCGTGTGATGGGGAAAGGTTTCTAAAACGCACCTCATTTCTCATCTCCTTGTGCCCGGGTTCGCCATTCCAGCCGCTTTACTAGCAAGCTCCCTACTTGGAGCATCAGCACCTTTAACCTCCTGTTCCGTACAGGTTGCAATTTGTCCTGAGGATAAACGGGAAGACGTGGAACCAACGAGAGACTAGCTCTTGGTGTTGGGACAGGCACAGGTCACTCTATTTTCCCATCAGAAAGAAGAATTAACCACAGGCTCAGCCTGACCCCCGGAACCAGAACAGGGCCTGAAGCCATTCTGCGATTTTGCGGCCAGCTCCCATAAAAACGAGTTGTAAAATGGAGGTTCAGGGCACTGCAATTCACAAACCTGCAGAGTTATAAATGATAACTCTCGTCCACAAATATATTGAGGGAAGGCAAAGAAGAGGATTTGAAATCAAGGCAGAATTGCAGGAAACAGATTTCAGGAGGTAGATACGAATCGCCTTTAAAGCACATGAAAAGCGGCAAAACGTTGACAATGATGCCCTTGGCCAAAAAGGGCGTATGCGTTTTTTCCTGAATATATTCAGGAAAAAACGCATACGCCCTTTTTGGCCAACCAAGCAACCTGGAAAGGCAAATCAGCGCTACAAAGAAGTCTCGCTTCCCATCGGTCAAAAGGGCCATGCTGAAAAAAGTGTCAAAACCAGAAATGCAGGACAGGCCATGGAGAAATGGGAGCCTTGCTACACTGATGGGCGGGATGTAAATTGCCAAGAGCCACTCTGGAGAAGTGTCCGATGAGTCCTGAAACATCTGAAAAACACAGCTTAGAGAGCATAGGGCACTTCCACTCATGGGGGTATAAATTGGGAAAATTAAAAATCAGCAAGACACAAGCACCCCAAAGTTTAGGGCTGCTCTGTTGACCAGGACCTCCACTTCATTCCACCTTCAATATCCCAGGAAAGAGAAAAATGGATAAAGAAGTTGTGGTCCTTATGTACAATGGAATATCACTCAGCCAGGAAATCAATGTCGTAAGGTTAGTAGCAGCATGATGAGTGGATTTAGGTACGACGATTCTAAGTGAAATAAGTCACACAGAAAAGGACACTTCTCATAAGGTATCACTGATAGAGGGAATGTAAAAACCGTTACACTTGATCTGAATTACAAAACAGAACAGAGTCACACATGCAGAAAACACACTATGGCTGCTTAACGGGAAAGGTGAGGTGGGGTGATACATAAAACAAGGGTATCAAATTAGCTCAGATACCATTCCATAAACCCAATATGTAATAGACAAGACCTACTCCTTGCTCAGAGAACTGGACTCAACACGCCCTATTCACCGCACAAGAATATATCTGACTAGTAATAATCTTAAAACCTATGTATTGATATCTCTCTGTTAGTGTGTCAAGTGGGTGTAAAGCGGCATAAACACAGCAGTGAAAAGCAGCTAAACCCCATTATAAAAATAAATTACTTTGAAACACCCATGAAACAAAGACAGTGAAAGAGAGAGAAATTCTTACACAATGCGTTCAGGGGCTGTGATGCAACCTGGACTGACCATATCTAGACGCACAGCTGGATGAGACATAAGGGTGGACACTCTTGGGGCTGAGAGGTTTGGTGAGGTTGGGTGAGCAAACGCAGACCCTTTAAAGTAATACTGCGTGGTACCCATCGCATGGGTCCCAAATCTCCAGGTTCAAGGGCATCTTCCTACATCAAAAACATGCATGAGAAACCCAGAAGATGGTACACCGTGTGATGGGGAAAGGTTTCTAAAACGCACCTCATTTCTCATCTCCTTGTGCCCGGGTTCGCCATTGCAGCCTCTTTACTAGCAAGCTCCCTACTTGGGGCATCAGCACCTTTAACCTCCTGTTCCGTACAGGTTGCAATTTGTCCTGAGGATAAACGGGAAGACGTGGAACCAACGAGAGACTAGCTCTTGGTGTTGGGACAGGCACAGGTCACTCTATTTTCCCATCAGAAAGAAGAATTAACCACAGGCTCAGCCTGACCCCCGGAACCAGAACAGGGCCTGAAGCCATTCTGCGATTTTGCGGCCAGCTCCCATAAAAACGAGTTATAAAATGGAGGTTCAGGGCACTGCAATTCACAAACCTGCAGAGTTATAAATGATAACTCTCGTCCACAAATATATTGAGGGGAGGCAAAGAAGAGGATTTGAAATCAAGGCAGAATTGCAGGAAACAGATTTCAGGAGGTAGATACGAATCGCCTTTAAAGCACATGAAAAGCGGCAAAACGTTGACAATGATGCCCTTGGCCAAAAAGGGCGTATGCGTTTTTTCCTGAATATATTCAGGAAAAAACGCATACGCCCTTTTTGGCCAACCATGCAACCTGGAAAGGCAAATCAGCGCTACAGAGAAGTCTCGCTTCCCATCGGTCAAAAGGGCCATGCTGAAAAAAGTGTCAAAACCAGAAATGCAGGACAGGCCATGGAGAAATGGGAGCCTTGCTACACTGATGGGCGGGATGTAAATTGCCAAGAGCCACTCTGGAGAAGTGTCCGGTGAGTCCTGAAACATCTGAAAAACACAGCTTAGAGAGCATAGGGCACTTCCACTCATGGGGGTATAAATTGGGAAAATTAAAAATCAGCAAGACACAAGCACCCCAAAGTTGAGGGCTGCTCTGTTGACCAGGACCTCCACTTCATTCCACCTTCAATATCCCAGGAAAGACAAAAATGGATAAAGAAGTTGTGGTCCTTATGTACAATGGAATATCACTCAGCCAGGAAATCAATGTCGTAAGGTTAGTAGCAGCATGATGAGTGGATTTAGGTACGACGATTCTAAGTGAAATAAGTCACACAGAAAAGGACACTTCTCATAAGGTATCACTGATAGAGGGAATGTAAAAACCGTTACACTTGAACTGAATTACAAAACAGAACAGAGTCACACATGCAGAAAACACACTATGGCTGCTTAACGGGAAAGGTGAGGTGGGGTGATACATAAAACAAGGGTATCAAATTAGCTCAGATACCATTCCATAAACCCAATATGTAATAGACAAGACCTACTCCTTGCTCAGAGAACTGGACTCAACACGCCCTATTCACCACACAAGAATATATCTGACTAATAATAATCGTAAAACCTATGTATTGATATCTCTCTGTTAGTGTGTCAAGTGGGTGTAAAGCGGCATAAACACAGCAGTGAAAAGCAGCTAAACCCCATTATAAAAATAAATTACTTTGAAACACCCATGAAACAAAGACAGTGAAAGAGAGAGAAATTCTTACACAATGCGTTCAGGGGCTGTGATGCAACCTGGATTGACCATATCTAGACGCACAGCTGGATGAGACATAAGGGTGGACACTCTTGGGGCTGAGAGGTTTGGTGAGGTTGGGTGAGCAAACGCAGACCCTTTAAAGTAATACTGCGTGGTACCCATCACATGGGTCCCAAATCTCCAGGTTCAAGGGCATCTTCCTACATCAAAAACATGCATGAGAAACCCAGAAGATGGTACACCGTGTGATGGGGAAAGGTTTCTAAAACGCACCTCATTTCTCATCTCCTTGTGCCTGGGTTCGCCATTCCAGCCGCTTTACTAGCAAGCTCCCTACTTGGAGCATCAGCACCTTTAACCTCCTGTTCCGTACAGGTTGCAATTTGTCCTGAGGATAAACGGGAAGACGTGGAACCAACGAGAGACTAGCTCTTGGTGTTGGGACAGGCACAGGTCACTCTATTTTCCCATCAGAAAGAAGAATTAACCACAGGCTCAGCCTGCCCCCCGGAACCAGAACAGGGCCTGAAGCCATTCTGCGATTTTGCGGCCAGCTCCCATAAAAACGAGTTGTAAAATGGAGGTTCAGGGCACTGCAATTCACAAACCTGCAGAGTTATAAATGATAACTCTCGTCCACAAATATATTGAGGGAAGGCAAAGAAGAGGATTTGAAATCAAGGCAGAATTGCAGGAAACAGATTTCAGGAGGTAGATACGAATCGCCTTTAAAGCACATGAAAAGCGGCAAAACGTTGACAATGATGCCCTTGGCCAAAAAGGGCGTATGCGTTTTTTCCTGAATATATTCAGGAAAAAACGCATACGCCCTTTTTGGCCAACCAAGCAACCTGGAAAGGCAAATCAGCGCTACAAAGAAGTCTCGCTTCCCATCGGTCAAAAGGGCCATGCTGAAAAAAGTGTCAAAACCAGAAATGCAGGACAGGCCATGGAGAAATGGGAGCCTTGCTACACTGATGGGCGGGATGTAAATTGCCAAGAGCCACTCTGGAGAAGTGTCCGATGAGTCCTGAAACATCTGAAAAACACAGCTTAGAGAGCATAGGGCACTTCCACTCATGGGGGTATAAATTGGGAAAATTAAAAATCAGCAAGACACAAGCACCCCAAAGTTTAGGGCTGCTCTGTTGACCAGGACCTCCACTTCATTCCACCTTCAATATCCCAGGAAAGAGAAAAATGGATAAAGAAGTTGTGGTCCTTATGTACAATGGAATATCACTCAGCCAGGAAATCAATGTCGTAAGGTTAGTAGCAGCATGATGAGTGGATTTAGGTACGACGATTCTAAGTGAAATAAGTCACACAGAAAAGGACACTTCTCA
Organism: Balaenoptera borealis; assembly: GCF_965194805.1. Classification (NCBI taxonomy): domain Eukaryota; kingdom Metazoa; phylum Chordata; class Mammalia; order Artiodactyla; family Balaenopteridae; genus Balaenoptera; species Balaenoptera borealis. The sequence goes on from NW_028123989.1 coordinate 1,522,576, forward strand.
TAAGGTATCACTGATAGAGGGAATGTAAAAACCGTTACACTTGATCTGAATTACAAAACAGAACAGAGTCACACATGCAGAAAACACACTATGGCTGCTTAACGGGAAAGGTGAGGTGGGGTGATACATAAAACAAGGGTATCAAATTAGCTCAGATACCATTCCATAAACCCAATATGTAATAGACAAGACCTACTCCTTGCTCAGAGAACTGGACTCAACACGCCCTATTCACCGCACAAGAATATATCTGACTAATAATAATTGTAAAACCTATGTATTGATATCTCTCTGTTAGTGTGTCAAGTGGGTGTAAAGCGGCATAAACACAGCAGTGAAAAGCAGCTAAACCCCATTATAAAAATAAATTACTTTGAAACACCCATGAAACAAAGACAGTGAAAGAGAGAGAAATTCTTACACAATGCGTTCAGGGGCTGTGATGCAACCTGGACTGACCATATCTAGACGCACAGCTGGATGAGACATAAGGGTGGACACTCTTGGGGCTGAGAGGTTTGGTGAGGTTGGGTGAGCAAACGCAGACCCTTTAAAGTAATACTGCGTGGTACCCATCGCATGGGTCCCAAATCTCCAGGTTCAAGGGCATCTTCCTACATCAAAAACATGCATGAGAAACCCAGAAGATGGTACACCGTGTGATGGGGAAAGGTTTCTAAAACGCACCTCATTTCTCATCTCCTTGTGCCCGGGTTCGCCATTCCAGCCTCTTTACTAGCAAGCTCCCTACTTGGGGCATCAGCACCTTTAACCTCCTGTTCCGTACAGGTTGCAATTTGTCCTGAGGATAAACGGGAAGACGTGGAACCAACGAGAGACTAGCTCTTGGTGTTGGGACAGGCACAGGTCACTCTATTTTCCCATCAGAAAGAAGAATTAACCACAGGCTCAGCCTGACCCCCGGAACCAGAACAGGGCCTGAAGCCATTCTGCGATTTTGCGGCCAGCTCCCATAAAAACGAGTTATAAAATGGAGGTTCAGGGCACTGCAATTCACAAACCTGCAGAGTTATAAATGATAACTCTCGTCCACAAATATATTGAGGGGAGGCAAAGAAGAGGATTTGAAATCAAGGCAGAATTGCAGGAAACAGATTTCAGGAGGTAGATACGAATCGCCTTTAAAGCACATGAAAAGCGGCAAAACGTTGACAATGATGCCCTTGGCCAAAAAGGGCGTATGCGTTTTTTCCTGAATATATTCAGGAAAAAACGCATACGCCCTTTTTGGCCAACCAAGCAACCTGGAAAGGCAAATCAGCGCTACAGAGAAGTCTCGCTTCCCATCGGTCAAAAGGGCCATGCTGAAAAAAGTGTCAAAACCAGAAATGCAGGACAGGCCATGGAGAAATGGGAGCCTTGCTACACTGATGGGCGGGATGTAAATTGCCAAGAGCCACTCTGGAGAAGTGTCCGGTGAGTCCTGAAACATCTGAAAAACACAGCTTAGAGAGCATAGGGCACTTCCACTCATGGGGGTATAAATTGGGAAAATTAAAAATCAGCAAGACACAAGCACCCCAAAGTTTAGGGCTGCTCTGTTGACCAGGACCTCCACTTCATTCCACCTTAAATATCCCAGGAAAGACAAAAATGGATAAAGAAGTTGTGGTCCTTATGTACAATGGAATATCACTCAGCCATGAAATCAATGTCGTAAGGTTAGTAGCAGCATGATGAGTGGATTTAGGTACGACGATTCTAAGTGAAATAAGTCACACAGAAAAGGACACTTCTCATAAGGTATCACTGATAGAGGGAATGTAAAAACCGTTACACTTGAACTGAATTACAAAACAGAACAGAGTCACACATGCAGAAAACACACTATGGCTGCTTAACGGGAAAGGTGAGGTGGGGTGATACATAAAACAAGGGTATCAAATTAGCTCAGATACCATTCCATAAACCCAATATGTAATAGACAAGACCTACTCCTTGCTCAGAGAACTGGACTCAACACGCCCTATTCACCGCACAAGAATATATCTGACTAATAATAATCGTAAAACCTATGTATTGATATCTCTCTGTTAGTGTGTCAAGTGGGTGTAAAGCGGCATAAACACAGCAGTGAAAAGCAGCTAAACCCCATTATAAAAATAAATTACTTTGAAACACCCATGAAACAAAGACAGTGAAAGAGAGAGAAATTCTTACACAATGCGTTCAGGGGCTGTGATGCAACCTGGATTGACCATATCTAGACGCACAGCTGGATGAGACATAAGGGTGGACACTCTTGGGGCTGAGAGGTTTGGTGAGGTTGGGTGAGCAAACGCAGACTCTTTAAAGTAATACTGCGTGGTACCCATCACATGGGTCCCAAATCTCCAGGTTCAAGGGCATCTTCCTACATCAAAAACATGCATGAGAAACCCAGAAGATGGTACACCGTGTGATGGGGAAAGGTTTCTAAAACGCACCTCATTTCTCATCTCCTTGTGCCCGGGTTCGCCATTCCAGCTGCTTTACTAGCAAGCTCCCTACTTGGAGCATCAGCACCTTTAACCTCCTGTTCCGTACAGGTTGCAATTTGTCCTGAGGATAAACGGGAAGACGTGGAACCAACGAGAGACTAGCTCTTGGTGTTGGGACAGGCACAGGTCACTCTATTTTCCCATCAGAAAGAAGAATTAACCACAGGCTCAGCCTGCCCCCCGGAACCAGAACAGGGCCTGAAGCCATTCTGCGATTTTGCGGCCAGCTCCCATAAAAACGAGTTGTAAAATGGAGGTTCAGGGCACTGCAATTCACAAACCTGCAGAGTTATAAATGATAACTCTCGTCCACAAATATATTGAGGGAAGGCAAAGAAGAGGATTTGAAATCAAGGCAGAATTGCAGGAAACAGATTTCAGGAGGTAGATACGAATCGCCTTTAAAGCACATGAAAAGTGGAAAAACGTTGACAATGATGCCCTTGGCCAAAAAGGGCGTATGTGTTTTTTCCTGAATATATTCAGGAAAAAACGCATACGCCCTTTTTGGCCAACCAAGCAACCTGGAAAGGCAAATCAGCGCTACAAAGAAGTCTCGCTTCCCATCGGTCAAAAGGGCCATGCTGAAAAAAGTGTCAAAACCAGAAATGCAGGACAGGCCATGGAGAAATGGGAGCCTTGCTACACTGATGGGCGGGATGTAAATTGCCAAGAGCCACTCTGGAGAAGTGTCCGGTGAGTCCTGAAACATCTGAAAAACACAGCTTAGGGAGCATAGGGCACTTCCACTCATGGGGGTATAAATTGGGAAAATGAAAAATCAGCAAGACACAAGCACCCCAAAGTTTAGGGCTGCTCTGTTGACCAGGACCTCCACTTCATTCCACCTTAAATATCCCAGGAAAGAGAAAAATGGATAAAGAATTTGTGGTCCTTATGTACAATGGAATATCACTCAGCCATGAAATCAATGTCGTAAGGTTAGTAGCAGCATGATGAGTGGATTTAGGTACGACGATTCTAAGTGAAATAAGTCACACAGAAAAGGACACTTCTCATAAGGTATCACTGATAGAGGGAATGTAAAACCGTTACACTTGAACTGAATTACAAAACAGAACAGAGTCACACATGCAGAAAACACACTATGGCTGCTTAACGGGAAAGGTGAGGTGGGGTGATACATAAAACAAGGGTATCAAATTAGCTCAGATACCGTTCCATAAACCCAATATGTAATAGACAAGACCTACTCCTTGCTCAGAGAACTGGACTCAACACGCCCTATTCACCGCACAAGAATATAACTGACTAATAATAATCGTAAAACCTATGTATTGATATCTCTCTGTTAGTGTGTCAAGTGGGTGTAAAGCGGCATAAACACAGCAGTGAAAAGCAGCTAAACCCCATTATAAAAATAAATTACTTTGAAACATCCATGAAACAAAGACAGTGAAAGAGAGAGAAATTCTTACACAATGCGTTCAGGGGCTGTGATGCAACCTGGACTGACCATATCTAGACGCACAGCTGGATGAGACATAAGGGTGGACACTCTTGGGGCTGAGGGTTTTGGTGAGGTTGGGTGAGCAAACGCAGACCCTTTAAAGTAATACTGCGTGGTACCCATCGCATGGGTCCCAAATCTCCAGGTTCAAGTGCATCTTCCTACATCAAAAACATGCATGAGAAACCCAGAAGATGGTACACCGTGTGATGGGGAAAGGTTTCTAAAACGCACCTCATTTCTCATCTCCTTGTGCCCGGATTCGCCATTCCAGCCTCTTTACTAGCAAGCTCCCTACTTGGGGCATCAGCACCTTTAACCTCCTGTTCCGTACAGGTTGCAATTTGTCCTGAGGATAAACGGGAAGACGTGGAACCAACGAGAGACTAGCTCTTGGTGTTGGGACAGGCACAGGTCACTCTATTTTCCCATCAGAAAGAAGAATTAACCACAGGCTCAGCCTGCCCCCCGCAACCAGAACAGGGCCTGAAGCCATTCTGCGATTTTGCGGCCAGCTCCCATAAAAACGAGTTGTAAAATGGAGGTTCAGGGCACTGCAATTCACAAACCTGCAGAGTTATAAATGATAACTCTCGTCCACAAATATATTGAGGGAAGGCAAAGAAGAGGATTTGAAATCAAGGCAGAATTGCAGGAAACAGATTTCAGGAGGTAGATACGAATCGCCTTTAAAGCACATGAAAAGCGGCAAAACGTTGAGAATGATGCCCTTGGCCAAAAAGGGCGTATGCGTTTTTTCCTGAATATATTCAGGAAAAAACGCATACGCCCTTTTTGGCCAACCAAGCAACCTGGAAAGGCAAATCAGCGCTACAAAGAAGTCTCGCTTCCCATCGGTCAAAAGGGCCATGCTGAAAAAAGTGTCAAAACCAGAAATGCAGGACAGGCCATGGAGAAATGGGAGCCTTGCTACACTGATGGGCGGGATGTAAATTGCCAAGAGCCACTCTGGAGAAGTGTCCGGTGAGTCCTGAAACATCTGAAAAACACAGCTTAGAGAGCATAGGGCACTTCCACTCATGGGGGTATAAATTGGGAAAATTAAAAATCAGCAAGACACAAGCACCCCAAAGTTTAGGACTGCTCTGTTGACCAGGACCTCCACTTCATTCCACCTTAAATATCCCAGGAAAGAGAAAAATGGATAAAGAAGTTGTGGTCCTTATGTACAATGGAATATCACTCAGCCATGAAATCAATGTCGTAAGGTTAGTAGCAGCATGATGCGTGGATTTAGGTACAACGATTCTAAGTGAAATAAGTCACACAGAAAAGGACACTTCTCATAAGGTATCACTGATAGAGGGAATGTAAAAACCGTTACACTTGAACTGAATTACAAAACAGAACAGAGTCACACATGCAGAAAACACACTATGGCTGCTTAACGGGAAAGGTGAGGTGGGGTGATACATAAAAAAAGGGTATCAAATTAGCTCAGATACCGTTCCATAAACCCAATATGTAATAGACAAGACCTACTCCTTGCTCAGAGAACTGGACTCAACACGCCCTATTCACCGCACAAGAATATATCTGACTAATAATAATCGTAAAACCTATGTATTGATATCTCTCTGTTAGTGTGTCAAGTGGGTGTAAAGCGGCATAAACACAGCAGTGAAAAGCAGCTAAACCCCATTATAAAAATAAATTACTTTGAAACACCCATGAAACAAAGACAGTGAAAGAGAGAGAAATTCTTACACAATGCTTTCAGGGGCTGTGATGCAACCTGGATTGACCATATCTAGACGCACAGCTGGATGAGACATAAGGGTGGACACCTTTGGGGCTGAGAGGTTTGGTGAGGTTGGGTGAGCAAACGCAGACCCTTTAATGTAATACTGCGTGGTACCCATCGCATGGGTCCCAAATCTCCAGGTTCAAGGGCATCTTCCTACATCAAAAACATGCATGAGAAACCCAGAAGATGGTACACCGTGTGATGGGGAAAGGTTTCTAAAACGCACCTCATTTCTCATCTCCTTGTGCCCGGGTTCGCCATTCCAGCCGCTTTACTAGCAAGCTCCCTACTTGGAGCATCAGCACCTTTAACCTCCTGTTCCGTACAGGTTGCAATTTGTCCTGAGGATAAACGGGAAGACGTGGAACCAACGAGAGACTAGCTCTTGGTGTTGGGACAGGCACAGGTCACTCTATTTTCCCATCAGAAAGAAGAATTAACCACAGGCTCAGCCTGCCCCCCGGAACCAGAACAGGGCCTGAAGCCATTCTGCGATTTTGCGGCCAGCTCCCATAAAAACGAGTTGTAAAATGGAGGTTCAGGGCACTGCAATTCACAAACCTGCAGAGTTATAAATGATAACTCTCGTCCACAAATATATTGAGGGAAGGCAAAGAAGAGGATTTGAAATCAAGGCAGAATTGCAGGAAACAGATTTCAGGAGGTAGATACGAATCGCCTTTAGAGCACATGAAAAGCGGCAAAACGTTGACAATGATGCCCTTGGCCAAAAAGGGCGTATGCGTTTTTTCCTGAATATATTCAGGAAAAAACGCATACGCCCTTTTTGGCCAACCAAGCAACCTGGAAAGGCAAATCAGCGCTACAAAGAAGTCTCGCTTCCCATCGGTCAAAAGGGCCATGCTGAAAAAAGTGTCAAAACCAGAAATGCAGGACAGGCCATGCAGAAATGGGAGCCTTGCTACACTGATGGGTGGGATGTAAATTGCCAAGAGCGACTCTGGAGAAGTGTCCGGTGAGTCCTGAAACATGTGAAAAACACAGCTTAGAGAGCATAGGACACTTCCACTCATGGGGGTATAAATTGGGAAAATTAAAAATCAGCAAGACACAAGCACCCCAAAGTTTAGGGCTGCTCTGTTGACCAGGACCTCCACTTCATTCCACCTTAAATATCCCAGGAAAGAGAAAAATGGATAAAGAAGTTGTGGTCCTTATGTACAATGGAATATCACTCAGCCATGAAATCAATGTCGTAAGGTTAGTAGCAGCATGATGAGTGGATTTAGGTACGACGATTCTAAGTGAAATAAGTCACACAGAAAAGGACACTTCTCATAAGGTATCACTGATAGAGGGAATGTAAAACCGTTACACTTGAACTGAATTACAAAACAGAACAGAGTCACACATGCAGAAAACACACTATGGCTGCTTAACGGGAAAGGTGAGGTGGGGTGATACATAAAACAAGGGTATCAAATTAGCTCAGATACCGTTCCATAAACCCAATATGTAATAGACAAGACCTACTCCTTGCTCAGAGAACTGGACTCAACACGCCCTATTCACCGCACAAGAGTATATCTGACTAATAATAATCGTAAAACCTATGAATTGATATCTCTCTGTTAGTGTGTCAAGTGGGTGTAAAGCGGCATAAACACAGCAGTGAAAAGCAGCTAAACCCCATTATAAAAATAAATTACTTTGAAACACCCATGAAACAAAGACAGTGAAAGAGAGAGAAATTCTTACACAATGCGTTCAGGGGCTGTGATGCAACCTGGATTGACCATATCTAGACCCACAGCTGGATGAGACATAAGGGTGGACACTCTTGGGGCTGAGAGGTTTGGTGACGTTGGGTGAGCAAACGCAGACCCTTTAATGTAATACTGCATGGTACCCATAGCATGGGTCCCAAATCTCCAGGTTCAAGGGCATCTTCCTACATCAAAAACATGCATGAGAAACCCAGAAGATGGTACACCGTGTGATGGGGAAAGGTTTCTAAAACTCACCTCATTTCTCATCTCCTTGTGCCCGGGTTCGCCATTCCAGCCGCTTTACTAGCAAGCTCCCTACTTGGAGCATCAGCACCTTTAACCTCCTGTTCCGTACAGGTTGCAATTTGTCCTGAGGATAAACGGGAAGACGTGGAACCAACGAGAGACTAGCTCTTGGTGTTGGGACAGGCACAGGTCACTCTATTTTCCCATCAGAAAGAAGAATTAACCACAGGCTCAGCCTGCCCCCCGGAACCAGAACAGGGCCTGAAGCCATTCTGCGATTTTGCGGCCAGCTCCCATAAAAACGAGTTGTAAAATGGAGGTTCAGGGCACTGCAATTCACAAACCTGCAGAGTTATAAATGATAACTCTCGTCCACAAATATATTGAGGGAAGGCAAAGAAGAGGATTTGAAATCAAGGCAGAATTGCAGGAAACAGATTTCAGGAGGTAGATACGAATCGCCTTTAAAGCACATGAAAAGTGGAAAAACGTTGACAATGATGCCCTTGGCCAAAAAGGGCGTATGTGTTTTTTCCTGAATATATTCAGGAAAAAACGCATACGCCCTTTTTGGCCAACCAAGCAACCTGGAAAGGCAAATCAGCGCTACAAAGAAGTCTCGCTTCCCATCGGTCAAAAGGGCCATGCTGAAAAAAGTGTCAAAACCAGAAATGCAGGACAGGCCATGGAGAAATGGGAGCCTTGCTACACTGATGGGCGGGATGTAAATTGCCAAGAGCCACTCTGGAGAAGTGTCCGGTGAGTCCTGAAATATCTGAAAAACACAGCTTAAAGAGCATAGGGCACTTCCACTCATGGGGGTATAAATTGGGAAAATGAAAAATCAGCAAGACACAAGCACCCCAAAGTTTAGGGCTGCTCTGTTGACCAGGACCTCCACTTCATTCCACCTTAAATATCCCAGGAAAGAGAAAAATGAATAAAGAATTTGTGGTCCTTATGTACAATGGAATATCACTCAGCCATGAAATCAATGTCGTAAGGTTAGTAGCAGCATGATGAGTGGATTTAGGTACGACGATTCTAAGTGAAATAAGTCACACAGAAAAGGACACTTCTCATAAGGTATCACTGATAGAGGGAATGTAAAACCGTTACACTTGAACTGAATTACAAAACAGAACAGAGTCACACATGCAGAAAACACACTATGGCTGCTTAACGGGAAAGGTGAGGTGGGGTGATACATAAAACAAGGGTATCAAATTAGCTCAGATACCGTTCCATAAACCCAATATGTAATAGACAAGACCTACTCCTTGCTCAGAGAACTGGACTCAACACGCCCTATTCACCGCACAAGAATATAACTGACTAATAATAATCGTAAAACCTATGTATTGATATCTCTCTGTTAGTGTGTCAAGTGGGTGTAAAGCGGCATAAACACAGCAGTGAAAAGCAGCTAAACCCCATTATAAAAATAAATTACTTTGAAACACCCATGAAACAAAGACAGTGAAAGAGAGAGAAATTCTTACACAATGCGTTCAGGGGCTGTGATGCAACCTGGATTGACCATATCTAGACGCACAGCTGGATGAGACATAAGGGTGGACACTCTTGGGGCTGAGAGGTTTGGTGAGGTTGGGTGAGCAAACGCAGACCCTTTAAAGTAATACTGCGTGGTACCCATCGCATGGGTCCCAAATCTCCAGGTTCAAGGGCATCTTCCTACATCAAAAACATGCATGAGAAACCCAGAAGATGGTACACCGTGTGATGGGGAAAGGTTTCTAAAACGCACCTCATTTCTCATCTCCTTGTGCCCGGGTTCGCCATTCCAGCCTCTTTACTAGAAAGCTCCCTACATGGAGCATCAGCACCTTTAACCTCCTGTTCCATACAGGTTGCAATTTGTCCTGAGGATAAACGGGAAGACGTGGAACCAACGAGAGACTAGCTCTTGGTGTTGGGACAGGCACAGGTCACTCTATTTTCCCATCAGAAAGAAGAATTAACCACAGGCTCAGCCTGCGCCCCGGAACCAGAACAGGGCCTGAAGCCATTCTGCGATTTTGCGGCCAGCTCCCATAAAAACGAGTTGTAAAATGGAGGTTCAGGGCACTGCAATTCACAAACCTGCAGAGTTATAAATGATAACTCTCGTCCACAAATATATTGAGGGAAGGCAAAGAAGAGGATTTGAAATCAAGTCAGAATTGCAGGAAACAGATTTCAGGAGGTAGATTCGAATCGCCTTTAAAGCACATGAAAAGCGGCAAAACGTTGAGAATGATGCCCTTGGCCAAAAAGGGCGTATGCGTTTTTTCCTGAATATATTCAGGAAAAAACGCATACGCCCTTTTTGGCCAACCAAGCAACCTGGAAAGGCCAATCAGCGCTACAAAGAAGTCTCGGGTCCCATCGGTCAAAAGGGCCATGCTGAAAAAAGTGTCAAAACCAGAAATGCAGGACAGGCCATGGAGAAATGGGAGCCTTGCTACACTGATGGGCGGGATGTAAATTGCCAAGAGCCACTCTGGAGAAGTGTCCGGTGAGTCGTGAAACATCTGAAAAACACAGCTTAGAGAGCATAGGGCACTTCCACTCATGGGGGTATAAATTGGGAAAATGAAAAATCAGCAAGACACAAGCACCCCAAAGTTTAGGGCTGCTCTGTTGACCAGGACCTCCACTTCATTCCACCTTAAATATCCCAGGAAAGAGAAAAATGGATAAAGAAGTTGTGGTCCTTATGTACAATGGAATATCACTCAGCCATGAAATCAATGTCGTAAGGTTAGTAGCAGCATGATGCGTGGATTTAGGTACAACGATTCTAAGTGAAATAAGTCACACAGAAAAGGACACTTCTCATAAGGTATCACTGATAGAGGGAATGTAAAAACCGTTACACTTGAACTGAATTACAAAACAGAACAGAGTCACACATGCAGAAAACACACTATGGCTGCTTAACGGGAAAGGTGAGGTGGGGTGATACATAAAAAAAGGGTATCAAATTAGCTCAGATACCGTTCCATAAACCCAATATGTAATAGACAAGACCTACTCCTTGCTCAGAGAACTGGACTCAACACGCCCTATTCACCGCACAAGAATATATCTGACTAATAATAATCGTAAAACCTATGTATTGATATCTCTCTGTTAGTGTGTCAAGTGGGTGTAAAGCGGCATAAACACAGCAGTGAAAAGCAGCTAAACCCCATTATAAAAATAAATTACTTTGAAACACCCATGAAACAAAGACAGTGAAAGAGAGAGAAATTCTTACACAATGCTTTCAGGGGCTGTGATGCAACCTGGATTGACCATATCTAGACGCACAGCTGGATGAGACATAAGGGTGGACACCTTTGGGGCTGAGAGGTTTGGTGAGGTTGGGTGAGCAAACGCAGACCCTTTAATGTAATACTGCGTGGTACCCATCGCATGGGTCCCAAATCTCCAGGTTCAAGGGCATCTTCCTACATCAAAAACATGCATGAGAAACCCAGAAGATGGTACACCGTGTGATGGGGAAAGGTTTCTAAAACGCACCTCATTTCTCATCTCCTTGTGCCCGGGTTCGCCATTCCAGCCGCTTTACTAGCAAGCTCCCTACTTGGAGCATCAGCACCTTTAACCTCCTGTTCCGTACAGGTTGCAATTTGTCCTGAGGATAAACGGGAAGACGTGGAACCAACGAGAGACTAGCTCTTGGTGTTGGGACAGGCACAGGTCACTCTATTTTCCCATCAGAAAGAAGAATTAACCACAGGCTCAGCCTGCCCCCCGGAACCAGAACAGGGCCTGAAGCCATTCTGCGATTTTGCGGCCAGCTCCCATAAAAACGAGTTGTAAAATGGAGGTTCAGGGCACTGCAATTCACAAACCTGCAGAGTTATAAATGATAACTCTCGTCCACAAATATATTGAGGGAAGGCAAAGAAGAGGATTTGAAATCAAGGCAGAATTGCAGGAAACAGATTTCAGGAGGTAGATACGAATCGCCTTTAGAGCACATGAAAAGCGGCAAAACGTTGACAATGATGCCCTTGGCCAAAAAGGGCGTATGCGTTTTTTCCTGAATATATTCAGGAAAAAACGCATACGCCCTTTTTGGCCAACCAAGCAACCTGGAAAGGCAAATCAGCGCTACAAAGAAGTCTCGCTTCCCATCGGTCAAAAGGGCCATGCTGAAAAAAGTGTCAAAACCAGAAATGCAGGACAGGCCATGCAGAAATGGGAGCCTTGCTACACTGATGGGTGGGATGTAAATTGCCAAGAGCGACTCTGGAGAAGTGTCCGGTGAGTCCTGAAACATGTGAAAAACACAGCTTAGAGAGCATAGGACACTTCCACTCATGGGGGTATAAATTGGGAAAATTAAAAATCAGCAAGACACAAGCACCCCAAAGTTTAGGGCTGCTCTGTTGACCAGGACCTCCACTTCATTCCACCTTAAATATCCCAGGAAAGAGAAAAATGGATAAAGAAGTTGTGGTCCTTATGTACAATGGAATATCACACAGCCATGAAATCAATGTCGTAAGGTTAGTAGCAGCATGATGAGTGGATTTAGGTACGACGATTCTAAGTGAAATAAGTCACACAGAAAAGGACACGTCTCATAAGGTATCACTGATAGAGGGAATGTAAAAACCGTTACACTTGAACTGAATTACAAAACAGAACAGAGTCACACATGCAGAAAACACACTATGGCTGCTTAACGGGAAAGGTGAGGTGGGGTGATACATAAAACAAGTGTATCAAATTAGCTCAGATACCGTTCCATAAACCCAATATGTAATAGACAAGACCTACTCCTTGCTCAGAGAACTGGACTCAACACGCCCTATTCACCGCACAAGAATATATCTGACTAATAATAATCGTAAAACCTATGAATTGATATCTCTCTGTTAGTGTGTCAAGTGGGTGTAAAGCGGCATAAACACAGCAGTGAAAAGCAGCTAAACCCCATTATAAAAATAAATTACTTTGAAACACCCATGAAACAAAGACAGTGAAAGAGAGAGAAATTCTTACACAATGCGTTCAGGGGCTGTGATGCAACCTGGATTGACCATATCTAGATGCACAGCTGGATGAGACATAAGGGTGGACACTCTTGGGGCTGAGAGGTTTGGTGACGTTGGGTGAGCAAACGCAGACCCTTTAATGTAATACTGCGTGGTACCCATCGCATGGGTCCCAAATCTCCAGGTTCAAGGGCATCTTCCTACATCGAAAACATGCATGAGAAACCCAGAAGATGGTACACCGTGTGATGGGGAAAGGTTTCTAAAACGCACCTCATTTCTCATCTCCTTGTGCCCGGGTTCGCCATTCCAGCCGCTTTACTAGCAAGCTCCCTACTTGGAGCATCAGCACCTTTAACCTCCTGTTCCATACAGGTTGCAATTTGTCCTGAGGATAAACGGGAAGACGTGGAACCAACGAGAGACTAGCTCTTGGTGTTGGGACAGGCACAGGTCACTCTATTTTCCCATCAGAAAGAAGAATTAACCACAGGCTCAGCCTGCCCCCCGGAACCAGAACAGGGCCTGAAGCCATTCTGCGATTTTGCGGCCAGCTCCCATAAAAACGAGTTGTAAAATGGAGGTTCAGGGCACTGCAATTCACAAACCTGCAGAGTTATAAATGATAACTCTCGTCCACAAATATATTGAGGGAAGGCAAAGAAGAGGATTTGAAATCAAGGCAGAATTGCAGGAAACAGATTTCAGGAGGTAGATACGAATCGCATTTAGAGCACATGAAAAGCGGCAAAACGTTGACAATGATGCCCTTGGCCAAAAAGGGCGTATGCGTTTTTTCCTGAATATATTCAGGAAAAAACGCATACGCCCTTTTTGGCCAACCAAGCAACCTGGAAAGGCAAATCAGCGCTACAAAGAAGTCTCGCTTCCCATCGGTCAAAAGGGCCATGCTGAAAAAAGTGTCAAAACCAGAAATGCAGGACAGGCCATGGAGAAATGAGAGCCTTGCTACACTGATGGGTGGGATGTAAATTGCCAAGAGCCACTCTGGAGAAGTGTCCGGTGAGTCCTGAAACATCTGAAAAACACAGCTTAGAGAGCATAGGGCACTTCCACTCATGGGGGTATAAATTGGGAAAATTAAAAATCAGCAAGACACAAGCACCCCAAAGTTTAGGGCTGCTCTGTTGACCAGGACCTCCACTTCATTCCACCTTAAATATCCCAGGAAAGAGAAAAATGGATAAAGAAGTTGTGGTCCTTATGTACAATGGAATATCACACAGCCATGAAATCAATGTCGTAAGGTTAGTAGCAGCATGATGAGTGGATTTAGGTACGACGATTCTAAGTGAAATAAGTCACACAGAAAAGGACACTTCTCATAAGGTATCACTGATAGAGGGAATGTAAAAACCGTTACACTTGAACTGAATTACAAAACAGAACAGAGTCACACATGCAGAAAACACACTATGGCTGCTTAACGGGAAAGGTGAGGTGGGGTGATACATAAAACAAGGGTATCAAATTAGCTCAGATACCATTCCATAAACCCAATATGTAATAGACAAGACCTACTCCTTGCTCAGAGAACTGGACTCAACACGCCCTATTCACCACACAAGAATATATCTGACTAATAATAATCGAAAAACCTATGTATTGATATCTCTCTCTTAGTGTGTCAAGTGGGTGTAAAGCGGCATAAACACAGCAGTGAAAAGCAGCTAAACCCCATTATAAAAATAAATTACTTTGAAACACCCATGAAACAAAGACAGTGAAAGAGAGAGAAATTCTTACACAATGCGTTCAGGGGCTGTGATGCAACCTGGATTGACCATATCTAGACGCACAGCTGGATGAGACATAAGGGTGGACACTCTTGGGGCTGAGAGGTTTGGTGAGGTTGGGTGAGCAAACGCAGACTCTTTAAAGTAATACTGCGTGGTACCCATCACATGGGTCCCAAATCTCCAGGTTCAAGGGCATCTTCCTACATCAAAAACATGCATGAGAAACCCAGAAGATGGTACACCGTGTGATGGGGAAAGGTTTCTAAAACGCACCTCATTTCTCATCTCCTTGTGCCCGGGTTCGCCATTCCAGCCGCTTTACTAGCAAGCTCCCTACTTGGAGCATCAGCACCTTTAACCTCCTGTTCCGTACAGGTTGCAATTTGTCCTGAGGATAAACGGGAAGACGTGGAACCAACGAGAGACTAGCTCTTGGTGTTGGGACAGGCACAGGTCACTCTATTTTCCCATCAGAAAGAAGAATTAACCACAGGCTCAGCCTGCCCCCCGGAACCAGAACAGGGCCTGAAGCCATTCTGCGATTTTGCGGCCAGCTCCCATAAAAACGAGTTGTAAAATGGAGGTTCAGGGCACTGCAATTCACAAACCTGCAGAGTTATAAATGATAACTCTCGTCCACAAATATATTGAGGGAAGGCAAAGAAGAGGATTTGAAATCAAGGCAGAATTGCAGGAAACAGATTTCAGGAGGTAGATACGAATCGCCTTTAAAGCACATGAAAAGTGGAAAAACGTTGACAATGATGCCCTTGGCCAAAAAGGGCGTATGTGTTTTTTCCTGAATATATTCAGGAAAAAACGCATACGCCCTTTTTGGCCAACCAAGCAACCTGGAAAGGCAAATCAGCGCTACAAAGAAGTCTCGCTTCCCATCGGTCAAAAGGGCCATGCTGAAAAAAGTGTCAAAACCAGAAATGCAGGACAGGCCATGGAGAAATGGGAGCCTTGCTACACTGATGGGCGGGATGTAAATTGCCAAGAGCCACTCTGGAGAAGTGTCCGGTGAGTCCTGAAACATCTGAAAAACACAGCTTAGAGAGCATAGGGCACTTCCACTCATGGGGGTATAAATTGGGAAAATGAAAAATCAGCAAGACACAAGCACCCCAAAGTTTAGGGCTGCTCTGTTGACCAGGACCTCCACTTCATTCCACCTTAAATATCCCAGGAAAGAGAAAAATGGATAAAGAATTTGTGGTCCTTATGTACAATGGAATATCACTCAGCCATGAAATCAATGTCGTAAGGTTAGTAGCAGCATGATGAGTGGATTTAGGTACGACGATTCTAAGTGAAATAAGTCACACAGAAAAGGACACTTCTCATAAGGTATCACTGATAGAGGGAATGTAAAACCGTTACACTTGAACTGAATTACAAAACAGAACAGAGTCACACATGCAGAAAACACACTATGGCTGCTTAACGGGAAAGGTGAGGTGGGGTGATACATAAAACAAGGGTATCAAATTAGCTCAGATACCGTTCCATAAACCCAATATGTAATAGACAAGACCTACTCCTTGCTCAGAGAACTGGACTCAACACGCCCTATTCACCGCACAAGAATATAACTGACTAATAATAATCGTAAAACCTATGTATTGATATCTCTCTGTTAGTGTGTCAAGTGGGTGTAAAGCGGCATAAACACAGCAGTGAAAAGCAGCTAAACCCCATTATAAAAATAAATTACTTTGAAACATCCATGAAACAAAGACAGTGAAAGAGAGAGAAATTCTTACACAATGCGTTCAGGGGCTGTGATGCAACCTGGACTGACCATATCTAGACGCACAGCTGGATGAGACATAAGGGTGGACACTCTTGGGGCTGAGGGTTTTGGTGAGGTTGGGTGAGCAAACGCAGACCCTTTAAAGTAATACTGCGTGGTACCCATCGCATGGGTCCCAAATCTCCAGGTTCAAGTGCATCTTCCTACATCAAAAACATGCATGAGAAACCCAGAAGATGGTACACCGTGTGATGGGGAAAGGTTTCTAAAACGCACCTCATTTCTCATCTCCTTGTGCCCGGATTCGCCATTCCAGCCTCTTTACTAGCAAGCTCCCTACTTGGGGCATCAGCACCTTTAACCTCCTGTTCCGTACAGGTTGCAATTTGTCCTGAGGATAAACGGGAAGACGTGGAACCAACGAGAGACTAGCTCTTGGTGTTGGGACAGGCACAGGTCACTCTATTTTCCCATCAGAAAGAAGAATTAACCACAGGCTCAGCCTGCCCCCCGCAACCAGAACAGGGCCTGAAGCCATTCTGCGATTTTGCGGCCAGCTCCCATAAAAACGAGTTGTAAAATGGAGGTTCAGGGCACTGCAATTCACAAACCTGCAGAGTTATAAATGATAACTCTCGTCCACAAATATATTGAGGGAAGGCAAAGAAGAGGATTTGAAATCAAGGCAGAATTGCAGGAAACAGATTTCAGGAGGTAGATACGAATCGCCTTTAGAGCACATGAAAAGCGGCAAAACGTTGACAATGATGCCCTTGGCCAAAAAGGGCGTATGCGTTTTTTCCTGAATATATTCAGGAAAAAACGCATACGCCCTTTTTGGCCAACCAAGCAACCTGGAAAGGCAAATCAGCGCTACACAGAAGTCTCGCTTCCCATCGGTCAAAAGGGCCATGCTGAAAAAAGTGTCAAAACCAGAAATGCAGGACAGGCCATGGAGAAATGGGAGCCTTGCTACACTGATGGGCGGGATGTAAATTGCCAAGAGCCACTCTGGAGAAGTGTCCGGTGAGTCCTGAAACATCTGAAAAACACAGCTTAGAGAGCATAGGGCACTTCCACTCATGGGGGTATAAATTGGGAAAATTAAAAATCAGCAAGACACAAGCACCCCAAAGTTTAGGACTGCTCTGTTGACCAGGACCTCCACTTCATTCCACCTTAAATATCCCAGGAAAGAGAAAAATGGATAAAGAATTTGTGGTCCTTATGTACAATGGAATATCACTCAGCCATGAAATCAATGTCGTAAGGTTAGTAGCAGCATGATGAGTGGATTTAGGTACGACGATTCTAAGTGAAATAAGTCACACAGAAAAGGACACTTCTCATAAGGTATCACTGATAGAGGGAATGTAAAACCGTTACACTTGAACTGAATTACAAAACAGAACAGAGTCACACATGCAGAAAACACACTATGGCTGCTTAACGGGAAAGGTGAGGTGGGGTGATACATAAAACAAGGGTATCAAATTAGCTCAGATACCGTTCCATAAACCCAATATGTAATAGACAAGACCTACTCCTTGCTCAGAGAACTGGACTCAACACGCCCTATTCACCGCACAAGAATATAACTGACTAATAATAATCGTAAAACCTATGTATTGATATCTCTCTGTTAGTGTGTCAAGTGGGTGTAAAGCGGCATAAACACAGCAGTGAAAAGCAGCTAAACCCCATTATAAAAATAAATTACTTTGAAACACCCATGAAACAAAGACAGTGAAAGAGAGAGAAATTCTTACACAATGCGTTCAGGGGCTGTGATGCAACCTGGATTGACCATATCTAGACGCACAGCTGGATGAGACATAAGGGTGGACACTCTTGGGGCTGAGAGGTTTGGTGAGGTTGGGTGAGCAAACGCAGACCCTTTAAAGTAATACTGCGTGGTACCCATCGCATGGGTCCCAAATCTCCAGGTTCAAGGGCATCTTCCTACATCAAAAACATGCATGAGAAACCCAGAAGATGGTACACCGTGTGATGGGGAAAGGTTTCTAAAACGCACCTCATTTCTCATCTCCTTGTGCCCGGGTTCGCCATTCCAGCCGCTTTACTAGAAAGCTCCCTACTTGGAGCATCAGCACCTTTAACCTCCTGTTCCATACAGGTTGCAATTTGTCCTGAGGATAAACGGGAAGACGTGGAACCAACGAGAGACTAGCTCTTGGTGTTGGGACAGGCACAGGTCACTCTATTTTCCCATCAGAAAGAAGAATTAACCACAGGCTCAGCCTGCGCCCCGGAACCAGAACAGGGCCTGAAGCCATTCTGCGATTTTGTGGCCAGCTCCCATAAAAACGAGTTGTAAAATGGAGGTTCAGGGCACTGCAATTCACAAACCTGCAGAGTTATAAATGATAACTCTCGTCCACAAATATATTGAGGGAAGGCAAAGAAGAGGATTTGAAATCAAGGCAGAATTGCAGGAAACAGATTTCAGGAGGTAGATTCGAATCGCCTTTAAAGCACATGAAAAGCGGCAAAACGTTGAGAATGATGCCCTTGGCCAAAAAGGGCGTATGCGTTTTTTCCTGAATATATTCAGGAAAAAACGCATACGCCCTTTTTGGCCAACCAAGCAACCTGGAAAGGCCAATCAGCGCTACAAAGAAGTCTCGGTTCCCATCGGTCAAAAGGGCCATGCTGAAAAAAGTGTCAAAACCAGAAATGCAGGACAGGCCATGGAGAAATGGGAGCCTTGCTACACTGATGGGCGGGATGTAAATTGCCAAGAGCCACTCTGGAGAAGTGTCCGGTGAGTCCTGAAACATCTGAAAAACACAGCTTAGAGAGCATAGGGCACTTCCACTCATGGGGGTATAAATTGGGAAAATTAAAAATCAGCAAGACACAAGCACCCCAAAGTTTAGGGCTGCTCTGTTGACCAGGACCTCCACTTCATTCCACCTTAAATATCCCAGGAAAGAGAAAAATGGATAAAGAAGTTGTGGTCCTTATGTACAATGGAATATCACTCAGCCATGAAATCAATGTCGTAAGGTTAGTAGCAGCATGATGCGTGGATTTAGGTACAACGATTCTAAGTGAAATAAGTCACACAGAAAAGGACACTTCTCATAAGGTATCACTGATAGAGGGAATGTAAAAACCGTTACACTTGAACTGAATTACAAAACAGAACAGAGTCACACATGCAGAAAACACACTATGGCTGCTTAACGGGAAAGGTGAGGTGGGGTGATACATAAAAAAAGGGTATCAAATTAGCTCAGATACCGTTCCATAAACCCAATATGTAATAGACAAGACCTACTCCTTGCTCAGAGAACTGGACTCAACACGCCCTATTCACCGCACAAGAATATATCTGACTAATAATAATCGTAAAACCTATGTATTGATATCTCTCTGTTAGTGTGTCAAGTGGGTGTAAAGCGGCATAAACACAGCAGTGAAAAGCAGCTAAACCCCATTATAAAAATAAATTACTTTGAAACACCCATGAAACAAAGACAGTGAAAGAGAGAGAAATTCTTACACAATGCTTTCAGGGGCTGTGATGCAACCTGGATTGACCATATCTAGATGCACAGCTGGATGAGACATAAGGGTGGACACTCTTGGGGCTGAGAGGTTTGGTGACGTTGGGTGAGCAAACGCAGACCCTTTAATGTAATACTGCGTGGTACCCATCGCATGGGTCCCAAATCTCCAGGTTCAAGGGCATCTTCCTACATCAAAAACATGCATGAGAAACCCAGAAGATGGTACACCGTGTGATGGGGAAAGGTTTCTAAAACGCACCTCATTTCTCATCTCCTTGTGCCCGGGTTCGCCATTCCAGCCGCTTTACTAGCAAGCTCCCTACTTGGAGCATCAGCACCTTTAACCTCCTGTTCCGTACAGGTTGCAATTTGTCCTCAGGATAAACGGGAAGACGTGGAACCAACGAGAGACTAGCTCTTGGTGTTGGGACAGGCACAGGTCACTCTATTTTCCCATCAGAAAGAAGAATTAACCACAGGCTCAGCCTGCCCCCCGGAACCAGAACAGGGCCTGAAGCCATTCTGCGATTTTGCGGCCAGCTCCCATAAAAACGAGTGGTAAAATGGAGGTTCAGGGCACTGCAATCCACAAACCTGCAGAGTTATAAATGATAACTCTCGTCCACAAATATATTGAGGGAAGGCAAAGAAGAGGATTTGAAATCAAGGCAGAATTGCAGGAAACAGATTTCAGGAGGTAGATACGAATCGCCTTTAAAGCACATGAAAAGTGGAAAAACGTTGACAATGATGCCCTTGGCCAAAAAGGGCGTATGTGTTTTTTCCTGAATATATTCAGGAAAAAACGCATACGCCCTTTTTGGCCAACCAAGCAACCTGGAAAGGCAAATCAGCGCTACAAAGAAGTCTCGCTTCCCATCGGTCAAAAGGGCCATGCTGAAAAAAGTGTCAAAACCAGAAATGCAGGACAGGCCATGGAGAAATGGGAGCCTTGCTACACTGATGGGCGGGATGTAAATTGCCAAGAGCCACTCTGGAGAAGTGTCCGGTGAGTCCTGAAACATCTGAAAAACACAGCTTAGAGAGCATAGGGCACTTCCACTCATGGGGGTATAAATTGGGAAAATGAAAAATCAGCAAGACACAAGCACCCCAAAGTTTAGGGCTGCTCTGTTGACCAGGACCTCCACTTCATTCCACCTTAAATATCCCAGGAAAGAGAAAAATGGATAAAGAATTTGTGGTCCTTATGTACAATGGAATATCACTCAGCCATGAAATCAATGTCGTAAGGTTAGTAGCAGCATGATGAGTGGATTTAGGTACGACGATTCTAAGTGAAATAAGTCACACAGAAAAGGACACTTCTCATAAGGTATCACTGATAGAGGGAATGTAAAACCGTTACACTTGAACTGAATTACAAAACAGAACAGAGTCACACATGCAGAAAACACACTATGGCTGCTTAACGGGAAAGGTGAGGTGGGGTGATACATAAAACAAGGGTATCAAATTAGCTCAGATACCGTTCCATAAACCCAATATGTAATAGACAAGACCTACTCCTTGCTCAGAGAACTGGACTCAACACGCCCTATTCACCGCACAAGAGTATATCTGACTAATAATAATCGTAAAACCTATGAATTGATATCTCTCTGTTAGTGTGTCAAGTGGGTGTAAAGCGGCATAAACACAGCAGTGAAAAGCAGCTAAACCCCATTATAAAAATAAATTACTTTGAAACACCCATGAAACAAAGACAGTGAAAGAGAGAGAAATTCTTACACAATGCGTTCAGGGGCTGTGATGCAACCTGGATTGACCATATCTAGACCCACAGCTGGATGAGACATAAGGGTGGACACTCTTGGGGCTGAGAGGTTTGGTGACGTTGGGTGAGCAAACGCAGACCCTTTAATGTAATACTGCGTGGTACCCATAGCATGGGTCCCAAATCTCCAGGTTCAAGGGCATCTTCCTACATCAAAAACATGCATGAGAAACCCAGAAGATGGTACACCGTGTGATGGGGAAAGGTTTCTAAAACTCACCTCATTTCTCATCTCCTTGTGCCCGGGTTCGCCATTCCAGCCGCTTTACTAGCAAGCTCCCTACTTGGAGCATCAGCACCTTTAACCTCCTGTTCCGTACAGGTTGCAATTTGTCCTGAGGATAAACGGGAAGACGTGGAACCAACGAGAGACTAGCTCTTGGTGTTGGGACAGGCACAGGTCACTCTATTTTCCCATCAGAAAGAAGAATTAACCACAGGCTCAGCCTGCCCCCCGCAACCAGAACAGGGCCTGAAGCCATTCTGCGATTTTGCGGCCAGCTCCCATAAAAACGAGTTGTAAAATGGAGGTTCAGGGCACTGCAATTCACAAACCTGCAGAGTTATAAATGATAACTCTCGTCCACAAATATATTGAGGGAAGGCAAAGAAGAGGATTTGAAATCAAGGCAGAATTGCAGGAAACAGATTTCAGGAGGTAGATACGAATCGCCTTTAAAGCACATGAAAAGTGGAAAAACGTTGACAATGATGCCCTTGGCCAAAAAGGGCGTATGTGTTTTTTCCTGAATATATTCAGGAAAAAACGCATACGCCCTTTTTGGCCAACCAAGCAACCTGGAAAGGCAAATCAGCGCTACAAAGAAGTCTCGCTTCCCATCGGTCAAAAGGGCCATGCTGAAAAAAGTGTCAAAACCAGAAATGCAGGACAGGCCATGGAGAAATGGGAGCCTTGCTACACTGATGGGCGGGATGTAAATTGCCAAGAGCCACTCTGGAGAAGTGTCCGGTGAGTCCTGAAATATCTGAAAAACACAGCTTAAAGAGCATAGGGCACTTCCACTCATGGGGGTATAAATTGGGAAAATGAAAAATCAGCAAGACACAAGCACCCCAAAGTTTAGGGCTGCTCTGTTGACCAGGACCTCCACTTCATTCCACCTTAAATATCCCAGGAAAGAGAAAAATGGATAAAGAATTTGTGGTCCTTATGTACAATGGAATATCACTCAGCCATGAAATCAATGTCGTAAGGTTAGTAGCAGCATGATGAGTGGATTTAGGTACGACGATTCTAAGTGAAATAAGTCACACAGAAAAGGACACTTCTCATAAGGTATCACTGATAGAGGGAATGTAAAACCGTTACACTTGAACTGAATTACAAAACAGAACAGAGTCACACATGCAGAAAACACACTATGGCTGCTTAACGGGAAAGGTGAGGTGGGGTGATACATAAAACAAGGGTATCAAATTAGCTCAGATACCGTTCCATAAACCCAATATGTAATAGACAAGACCTACTCCTTGCTCAGAGAACTGGACTCAACACGCCCTATTCACCGCACAAGAATATAACTGACTAATAATAATCGTAAAACCTATGTATTGATATCTCTCTGTTAGTGTGTCAAGTGGGTGTAAAGCGGCATAAACACAGCAGTGAAAAGCAGCTAAACCCCATTATAAAAATAAATTACTTTGAAACACCCATGAAACAAAGACAGTGAAAGAGAGAGAAATTCTTACACAATGCGTTCAGGGGCTGTGATGCAACCTGGATTGACCATATCTAGACGCACAGCTGGATGAGACATAAGGGTGGACACTCTTGGGGCTGAGAGGTTTGGTGAGGTTGGGTGAGCAAACGCAGACCCTTTAAAGTAATACTGCGTGGTACCCATCGCATGGGTCCCAAATCTCCAGGTTCAAGGGCATCTTCCTACATCAAAAACATGCATGAGAAACCCAGAAGATGGTACACCGTGTGATGGGGAAAGGTTTCTAAAACGCACCTCATTTCTCATCTCCTTGTGCCCGGGTTCGCCATTCCAGCCTCTTTACTAGAAAGCTCCCTACTTGGAGCATCAGCACCTTTAACCTCCTGTTCCATACAGGTTGCAATTTGTCCTGAGGATAAACGGGAAGACGTGGAACCAACGAGAGACTAGCTCTTGGTGTTGGGACAGGCACAGGTCACTCTATTTTCCCATCAGAAAGAAGAATTAACCACAGGCTCAGCCTGCCCCCCGGAACCAGAACAGGGCCTGAAGCCATTCTGCGATTTTGCGGCCAGCTCCCATAAAAACGAGTTGTAAAATGGAGGTTCAGGGCACTGCAATTCACAAACCTGCAGAGTTATAAATGATAACTCTCGTCCACAAATATATTGAGGGAAGGCAAAGAAGAGGATTTGAAATCAAGGCAGAATTGCAGGAAACAGATTTCAGGAGGTAGATACGAATCGCCTTTAGAGCACATGAAAAGCGGCAAAACGTTGACAATGATGCCCTTGGCCAAAAAGGGCGTATGCGTTTTTTCCTGAATATATTCAGGAAAAAACGCATACGCCCTTTTTGGCCAACCAAGCAACCTGGAAAGGCAAATCAGCGCTACAAAGAAGTCTCGCTTCCCATCGGTCAAAAGGGCCATGCTGAAAAAAGTGTCAAAACCAGAAATGCAGGACAGGCCATGCAGAAATGGGAGCCTTGCTACACTGATGGGTGGGATGTAAATTGCCAAGAGCGACTCTGGAGAAGTGTCCGGTGAGTCCTGAAACATGTGAAAAACACAGCTTAGAGAGCATAGGACACTTCCACTCATGGGGGTATAAATTGGGAAAATTAAAAATCAGCAAGACACAAGCACCCCAAAGTTTAGGGCTGCTCTGTTGACCAGGACCTCCACTTCATTCCACCTTAAATATCCCAGGAAAGAGAAAAATGGATAAAGAAGTTGTGGTCCTTATGTACAATGGAATATCACACAGCCATGAAATCAATGTCGTAAGGTTAGTAGCAGCATGATGAGTGGATTTAGGTACGACGATTCTAAGTGAAATAAGTCACACAGAAAAGGACACTTCTCATAAGGTATCACTGATAGAGGGAATGTAAAAACCGTTACACTTGAACTGAATTACAAAACAGAACAGAGTCACACATGCAGAAAACACACTATGGCTGCTTAACGGGAAAGGTGAGGTGGGGTGATACATAAAACAAGGGTATCAAATTAGCTCAGATACCGTTCCATAAACCCAATATGTAATAGACAAGACCTACTCCTTGCTCAGAGAACTGGACTCAACACGCCCTATTCACCACACAAGAATATATCTGACTAGTAATAATCGTAAAACCTATGTATTGATATCTCTCTGTTAGTGTGTCAAGTGGGTGTAAAGCGGCATAAACACAGCAGTGAAAAGCAGCTAAACCCCATTATAAAAATAAATTACTTTGAAACACCCATGAAACAAAGACAGTGAAAGAGAGAGAAATTCTTACACAATGCGTTCAGGGGCTGTGATGCAACCTGGATTGACCATATCTAGATGCACAGCTGGATGAGACATAAGGGTGGACACTCTTGGGGCTGAGAGGTTTGGTGACGTTGGGTGAGCAAACGCAGACCCTTTAATGTAATACTGCGTGGTACCCATCGCATGGGTCCCAAATCTCCAGGTTCAAGGGCATCTTCCTACATCGAAAACATGCATGAGAAACCCAGAAGATGGTACACCGTGTGATGGGGAAAGGTTTCTAAAACGCACCTCATTTCTCATCTCCTTGTGCCCGGGTTCGCCATTCCAGCCGCTTTACTAGCAAGCTCCCTACTTGGAGCATCAGCACCTTTAACCTCCTGTTCCATACAGGTTGCAATTTGTCCTGAGGATAAACGGGAAGACGTGGAACCAACGAGAGACTAGCTCTTGGTGTTGGGACAGGCACAGGTCACTCTATTTTCCCATCAGAAAGAAGAATTAACCACAGGCTCAGCCTGCCCCCCGGAACCAGAACAGGGCCTGAAGCCATTCTGCGATTTTGCGGCCAGCTCCCATAAAAACGAGTTGTAAAATGGAGGTTCAGGGCACTGCAATTCACAAACCTGCAGAGTTATAAATGATAACTCTCGTCCACAAATATATTGAGGGAAGGCAAAGAAGAGGATTTGAAATCAAGGCAGAATTGCAGGAAACAGATTTCAGGAGGTAGATACGAATCGCATTTAGAGCACATGAAAAGCGGCAAAACGTTGACAATGATGCCCTTGGCCAAAAAGGGCGTATGCGTTTTTTCCTGAATATATTCAGGAAAAAACGCATACGCCCTTTTTGGCCAACCAAGCAACCTGGAAAGGCAAATCAGCGCTACAAAGAAGTCTCGCTTCCCATCGGTCAAAAGGGCCATGCTGAAAAAAGTGTCAAAACCAGAAATGCAGGACAGGCCATGGAGAAATGAGAGCCTTGCTACACTGATGGGTGGGATGTAAATTGCCAAGAGCCACTCTGGAGAAGTGTCCGGTGAGTCCTGAAACATCTGAAAAACACAGCTTAGAGAGCATAGGGCACTTCCACTCATGGGGGTATAAATTGGGAAAATTAAAAATCAGCAAGACACAAGCACCCCAAAGTTTAGGGCTGCTCTGTTGACCAGGACCTCCACTTCATTCCACCTTAAATATCCCAGGAAAGAGAAAAATGGATAAAGAAGTTGTGGTCCTTATGTACAATGGAATATCACACAGCCATGAAATCAATGTCGTAAGGTTAGTAGCAGCATGATGAGTGGATTTAGGTACGACGATTCTAAGTGAAATAAGTCACACAGAAAAGGACACTTCTCATAAGGTATCACTGATAGAGGGAATGTAAAAACCGTTACACTTGAACTGAATTACAAAACAGAACAGAGTCACACATGCAGAAAACACACTATGGCTGCTTAACGGGAAAGGTGAGGTGGGGTGATACATAAAACAAGGGTATCAAATTAGCTCAGATACCATTCCATAAACCCAATATGTAATAGACAAGACCTACTCCTTGCTCAGAGAACTGGACTCAACACGCCCTATTCACCACACAAGAATATATCTGACTAATAATAATCGAAAAACCTATGTATTGATATCTCTCTGTTAGTGTGTCAAGTGGGTGTAAAGCGGCATAAACACAGCAGTGAAAAGCAGCTAAACCCCATTATAAAAATAAATTACTTTGAAACACCCATGAAACAAAGACAGTGAAAGAGAGAGTAATTCTTACACAATGCGTTCAGGGGCTGTGATGCAACCTGGATTGACCATATCTAGACCCACAGCTGGATGAGACATAAGGGTGGACACTCTTGGGGCTGAGAGGTTTGGTGAGGTTGGGTGAGCAAACGCAGACCCTTTAAAGTAATACTGCGTGGTACCCATCGCATGGGTCCCAAATCTCCAGGTTCAAGGGCATCTTCCTACATCAAAAACATGCATGAGAAACCCAGAAGATGGTACACCGTGTGATGGGGAAAGGTTTCTAAAACGCACCTCATTTCTCATCTCCTTGTGCCCGGGTTCGCCATTCCAGCCGCTTTACTAGCAAGCTCCCTACTTGGAGCATCAGCACCTTTAACCTCCTGTTCCGTACAGGTTGCAATTTGTCCTGAGGATAAACGGGAAGACGTGGAACCAACGAGAGACTAGCTCTTGGTGTTGGGACAGGCACAGGTCACTCTATTTTCCCATCAGAAAGAAGAATTAACCACAGGCTCAGCCTGCCCCCCGGAACCAGAACAGGGCCTGAAGCCATTCTGCGGTTTTGCGGCCAGCTCCCATAAAAACGAGTTGTAAAATGGAGGTTCAGGGCATTGCAATTCACAAACCTGCAGAGTTATAAATGATAACTCTCGTCCACAAATATATTGAGGGAAGGCAAAGAAGAGGATTTGAAATCAAGGCAGAATTGCAGGAAACAGATTTCAGGAGGTAGATACGAATCGCCTTTAAAGCACATGAAAAGCGGCAAAACGTTGACAATGATGCCCTTGGCCAAAAAGGGCGTATGCGTTTTTTCCTGAATATATTCAGGAAAAAACGCATACGCCCTTTTTGGCCAACCAAGCAACCTGGAAAGGCAAATCAGCGCTACAAAGAAGTCTCGCTTCCCATCGGTCAAAAGGGCCATGCTGAAAAAAGTGTCAAAACCAGAAATGCAGGATAGGCCATGGAGAAATGGGAGCCTTGCTACACTGATGGGCGGGATGTAAATTGCCAAGAGCGACTCTGGAGAAGTGTCCGGTGAGTCCTGAAACATCTGAAAAACACAGCTTAGAGAGCATAGGACACTTCCACTCATGGGGGTATAAATTGGGAAAATTAAAAATCAGCAAGACACAAGCACCCCAAAGTTTAGGGCTGCTCTGTTGACCAGGACCTCCACTTCATTCCACCTTAAATATCCCAGGAAAGAGAAAAATGGATAAAGAAGTTGTGGTCCTTATGTACAATGGAATATCACTCAGCCAGGAAATCAATGTCGTAAGGTTAGTAGCAGCATGATGAGTGGATTTAGGTACGACGATTCTAAGTGAAATAAGTCACACAGAAAAGGACACTTCTCATAAGGTATCACTGATAGAGGGAATGTAAAAACCGTTACACTTGAACTGAATTACAAAATAGAACAGAGTCACACATGCAGAAAACACACTATGGCTGCTTAACGGGAAAGGTGAGGTGGGGTGATACATAAAACAAGTGTATCAAATTAGCTCAGATACCGTTCCATAAACCCAATATGTAATAGACAAGACCTACTCCTTGCTCAGAGAACTGGACTCAACACGCCCTATTCACCGCACAAGAATATATCTGACTAATAATAATCGTAAAACCTATGAATTGATATCTCTCTGTTAGTGTGTCAAGTGGGTGTAAAGCGGCATAAACACAGCAGTGAAAAGCAGCTAAACCCCATTATAAAAATAAATTACTTTGAAACACCCATGAAACAAAGACAGTGAAAGAGAGAGAAATTCTTACACAATGCGTTCAGGGGCTGTGATGCAACCTGGATTGACCATATCTAGATGCACAGCTGGATGAGACATAAGGGTGGACACTCTTGGGGCTGAGAGGTTTGGTGACGTTGGGTGAGCAAACGCAGACCCTTTAATGTAATACTGCGTGGTACCCATCGCATGGGTCCCAAATCTCCAGGTTCAAGGGCATCTTCCTACATCAAAAACATGCATGAGAAACCCAGAAGATGGTACACCGTGTTATGGGGAAAGGTTTCTAAAACGCACCTCATTTCTCATCTCCTTGTGCCCGGGTTCGCCATTCCAGCCGCTTTACTAGCAAGCTCCCTACTTGGAGCATCAGCACCTTTAACCTCCTGTTCCATACAGGTTGCAATTTGTCCTGAGGATAAACGGGAAGACGTGGAACCAACGAGAGACTAGCTCTTGGTGTTGGGACAGGCACAGGTCACTCTATTTTCCCATCAGAAAGAAGAATTAACCACAGGCTCAGCCTGCCCCCCGGAACCAGAACAGGGCCTGAAGCCATTCTGCGATTTTGCGGCCAGCTCCCATAAAAACGAGTTGTAAAATGGAGGTTCAGGGCACTGCAATTCACAAACCTGCAGAGTTATAAATGATAACTCTCGTCCACAAATATATTGAGGGAAGGCAAAGAAGAGGATTTGAAATCAAGGCAGAATTGCAGGAAACAGATTTCAGGAGGTAGATACGAATCGCATTTAGAGCACATGAAAAGCGGCAAAACGTTGACAATGATGCCCTTGGCCAAAAAGGGCGTATGCGTTTTTTCCTGAATATATTCAGGAAAAAACGCATACGCCCTTTTTGGCCAACCAAGCAACCTGGAAAGGCAAATCAGCGCTACAAAGAAGTCTCGCTTCCCATCGGTCAAAAGGGCCATGCTGAAAAAAGTGTCAAAACCAGAAATGCAGGACAGGCCATGGAGAAATGAGAGCCTTGCTACACTGATGGGTGGGATGTAAATTGCCAAGAGCCACTCTGGAGAAGTGTCCGGTGAGTCCTGAAACATCTGAAAAACACAGCTTAGAGAGCATAGGACACTTCCACTCATGGGGGTATAAATTGGGAAAATTAAAAATCAGCAAGACACAAGCACCCCAAAGTTTAGGGCTGCTCTGTTGACCAGGACCTCCACTTCATTCCACCTTAAATATCCCAGGAAAGAGAAAAATGGATAAAGAAGTTGTGGTCCTTATGTACAATGGAATATCACACAGCCATGAAATCAATGTCGTAAGGTTAGTAGCAGCATGATGAGTGGATTTAGGTACGACGATTCTAAGTGAAATAAGTCACACAGAAAAGGACACTTCTCATAAGGTATCACTGATAGAGGGAATGTAAAAACCGTTACACTTGAACTGAATTACAAAACAGAACAGAGTCACACATGCAGAAAACACACTATGGCTGCTTAACGGGAAAGGTGAGGTGGGGTGATACATAAAACAAGGGTATCAAATTAGCTCAGATATCGTTCCATAAACCCAATATGTAATAGACAAGACCTACTCCTTGCTCAGAGAACTGGACTCAACACGGCCTATTCACCGCACAAGAATATATCTGACTAATAATAATCGTAAAACCTATGTATTGATATCTCTCTGTTAGTGTGTCAAGTGGGTATAAAGCGGCATAAACACAGCAGTGAAAAGCAGCTAAACCCCATTATAAAAATAAATTACTTTGAAACACCCATGAAACAAAGACAGTGAAAGAGAGAGAAATTCTTACACAATGCGTTCAGGGGCTGTGATGCAACCTGGATTGACCATATCTAGACCCACAGCTGGATGAGACATAAGGGTGGACACTCTTGGGGCTGAGAGGTTTGGTGAGGTTGGGTGAGCAAACGCAGACCCTTTAAAGTAATACTGCGTGGTACCCATCGCATGGGTCCCAAATCTCCAGGTTCAAGGGCATCTTCCTACATCAAAAACATGCATGAGAAACCCAGAAGATGGTACACCGTGTGATGGGGAAAGGTTTCTAAAACGCACCTCATTTCTCATCTCCTTGTGCCCGGGTTCGCCATTCCAGCCGCTTTACTAGCAAGCTCCCTACTTGGAGCATCAGCACCTTTAACCTCCTGTTCCATACAGGTTGCAATTTGTCCTGAGGATAAACGGGAAGACGTGGAACCAACGAGAGACTAGCTCTTGGTGTTGGGACAGGCACAGGTCACTCTATTTTCCCATCAGAAAGAAGAATTAACCACAGGCTCAGCCTGCCCCCCGGAACCAGAACAGGGCCTGAAGCCATTCTGCGATTTTGCGGCCAGCTCCCATAAAAACGAGTTGTAAAATGGAGGTTCAGGGCACTGCAATTCACAAACCTGCAGAGTTATAAATGATAACTCTCGTCCACAAATATATTGAGGGAAGGCAAAGAAGAGGATTTGAAATCAAGGCAGAATTGCAGGAAACAGATTTCAGGAGGTAGATACGAATCGCATTTAGAGCACATGAAAAGCGGCAAAACGTTGACAATGATGCCCTTGGCCAAAAAGGGCGTATGCGTTTTTTCCTGAATATATTCAGGAAAAAACGCATACGCCCTTTTTGGCCAACCAAGCAACCTGGAAAGGCAAATCAGCGCTACAAAGAAGTCTCGCTTCCCATCGGTCAAAAGGGCCATGCTGAAAAAAGTGTCAAAACCAGAAATGCAGGATAGGCCATGGAGAAATGGGAGCCTTGCTACACTGATGGGCGGGATGTAAATTGCCAAGAGCCACTCTGGAGAAGTGTCCGGTGAGTCCTGAAACATCTGAAAAACACAGCTCAGAGAGCATAGGGCACTTCCACTCATGGGGGTATAAATTGGGAAAATTAAAAATCAGCAAAACACAAGCACTCCAAAGTTTAGGGCTGCTCTGTTGATCAGGACCTCCACTTCATTCCACCTTAAATATCCCAGGAAAGAGAAAAATGGATAAAGAAGTTGTGGTCCTTATGTACAATGGAATATCACTCAGCCATGAAATCAATGTCGTAAGGTTAGTAGCAGCATGATGAGTGGATTTAGGTATGACGATTCTAAGTGAAATAAGTCACACAGAAAAGGACACTTCTCATAAGGTATCACTGATAGAGGGAATGTAAAAATCGTTACACTTGAACTGAATTACAAAACAGAACAGAGTCACACATGCAGAAAACACACTATGGCTGCTTAACGGGAAAGGTGAGGTGGGGTGATACATAAAACAAGGGTATCAAATTAGCTCAGATATCGTTCCATAAACCCAATATGTAATAGACAAGACCTACTCCTTGCTCAGAGAACTGGACTCAACACGGCCTATTCACCGCACAAGAATATATCTGACTAATAATAATCGTAAAACCTATGTATTGATATCTCTCTGTTAGTGTGTCAAGTGGGTATAAAGCGGCATAAACACAGCAGTGAAAAGCAGCTAAACCCCATTATAAAAATAAATTACTTTGAAACACCCATGAAACAAAGACAGTGAAAGAGAGAGAAATTCTTACACAATGCGTTCAGGGGCTGTGATGCAACCTGGATTGACCATATCTAGACCCACAGCTGGATGAGACATAAGGGTGGACACTCTTGGGGCTGAGAGGTTTGGTGAGGTTGGGTGAGCAAACGCAGACCCTTTAAAGTAATACTGCCTGGTACCCATTGCATGGGTCCCAAATCTCCAGGTTCAAGGGCATCTTCCTACATCAAAAACATGCATGAGAAACCCAGAAGATGGTACACCGTGTGATGGGGAAAGGTTTCTAAAACGCACCTCATTTCTCATCTCCTTGTGCCCGGGTTCGCCATTCCAGCCGCTTTACTAGCAAGCTCCCTACTTGGAGCATCAGCACCTTTAACCTCCTGTTCCATACAGGTTGCAATTTGTCCTGAGGATAAACGGGAAGACGTGGAACCAACGAGAGACTAGCTCTTGGTGTTGGGACAGGCACAGGTCACTCTATTTTCCCATCAGAAAGAAGAATTAACCACAGGCTCAGCCTGCCCCCCGGAACCAGAACAGGGCCTGAAGCCATTCTGCGATTTTGCGGCCAGCTCCCATAAAAACGAGTTGTAAAATGGAGGTTCAGGGCACTGCAATTCACAAACCTGCAGAGTTATAAATGATAACTCTCGTCCACAAATATATTGAGGGAAGGCAAAGAAGAGGATTTGAAATCAAGGCAGAATTGCAGGAAACAGATTTCAGGAGGTAGATACGAATCGCATTTAGAGCACATGAAAAGCGGCAAAACGTTGACAATGATGCCCTTGGCCAAAAAGGGCATATGCGTTTTTTCCTGAATATATTCAGGAAAACACGCATACGCCCTTTTTGGCCAACCAAGCAACCTGGAAAGGCAAATCAGCGCTACAAAGAAGTCTCGCTTCCCATCGGTCAAAAGGGCCATGCTGAAAAAAGTGTCAAAACCAGAAATGCAGGACAGGCCATGGAGAAATGAGAGCCTTGCTACACTGATGGGTGGGATGTAAATTGCCAAGAGCCACTCTGGAGAAGTGTCCGGTGAGTCCTGAAACATCTGAAAAACACAGCTTAGAGAGCATAGGACACTTCCACTCATGGGGGTATAAATTGGGAAAATTAAAAATCAGCAAGACACAAG
Source organism: Balaenoptera borealis (assembly GCF_965194805.1). NCBI lineage: Eukaryota > Metazoa > Chordata > Mammalia > Artiodactyla > Balaenopteridae > Balaenoptera > Balaenoptera borealis. The sequence continues at coordinate 1,555,786 of NW_028123989.1, forward strand.
CAACCCAAAGTTTAGGGCTGCTCTGTTGACCAGGACCTCCACTTCATTCCACCTTAAATATCCCAGGAAATAGAAAAATGGATAAAGAAGTTGTGGTCCTTATGTACAATGGAATATCACACAGCCATGAAATCAATGTCGTAAGGTTAGTAGCAGCATGATGAGTGGATTTAGGTACGACGATTCTAAGTGAAATAAGTCACACAGAAAAGGACACTTCTCATAAGGTATCACTGATAGAGGGAATGTAAAAACCGTTACACTTGAACTGAATTACAAAACAGAACAGAGTCACACATGCAGAAAACACACTATGGCTGCTTAACGGGAAAGGTGAGGTGGGGTGATACATAAAACAAGGGTATCAAATTAGCTCAGATACCATTCCATAAACCCAATATGTAATAGACAAGACCTACTCCTTGCTCAGAGAACTGGACTCAACACGCCCTATTCACCACACAAGAATATATCTGACTAATAATAATCGAAAAACCTATGTATTGATATCTCTCTGTTAGTGTGTCAAGTGGGTGTAAAGCGGCATAAACACAGCAGTGAAAAGCAGCTAAACCCCATTATAAAAATAAATTACTTTGAAACACCCATGAAACAAAGACAGTGAAAGAGAGAGAAATTCTTACACAATGCGTTCAGGGGCTGTGATGCAACCTGGATTGACCATATCTAGACGCACAGCTGGATGAGACATAAGGGTGGACACTCTTGGGGCTGAGAGGTTTGGTGAGGTTGGGTGAGCAAACGCAGACCCTTTAAAGTAATACTGCGTGGTACCCATCGCATGGGTCCCAAATCTCCAGGTTCAAGGGCATCTTCCTACATCAAAAACATGCATGAGAAACCCAGAAGATGGTACACCGTGTGATGGGGAAAGGTTTCTAAAACGCACCTCATTTCTCATCTCCTTGTGCCCGGGTTCGCCATTCCAGCCACTTTACTAGCAAGCTCCCTACTTGGAGCATCAGCACCTTTAACCTCCTGTTCCATACAGGTTGCAATTTGTCCTGAGGATAAACGGGAAGACGTGGAACCAACGAGAGACTAGCTCTTGGTGTTGGGACAGGCACAGGTCACTCTATTTTCCCATCAGAAAGAAGAATTAACCACAGGCTCAGCCTGCCCCCCGGAACCAGAACAGGGCCTGAAGCCATTCTGCGATTTTGCGGCCAGCTCCCATAAAAACGAGTTGTAAAATGGAGGTTCAGGGCATTGCAATTCACAAACCTGCAGAGTTATAAATGATAACTCTCGTCCACAAATATATTGAGGGAAGGCAAAGAAGAGGATTTGAAATCAAGGCAGAATTGCAGGAAACAGATTTCAGGAGGTAGATACGAATCGCCTTTAAAGCACATGAAAAGCGGGAAAACGTTGACAATGATGCCCTTGGCCAAAAAGGGCGTATGCGTTTTTTCCTGAATATATTCAGGAAAAAACGCATACGCCCTTTTTGGCCAACCAAGCAACCTGGAAAGGCAAATCAGCGCTACAAAGAAGTCTCGCTTCCCATCGGTCAAAAGGGCCATGCTGAAAAAAGTGTCAAAACCAGAAATGCAGGACAGGCCATGGAGAAATGGGAGCCTTGCTACACTGATGGGCGGGATGTAAATTGCCAAGAGCCACTCTGGAGAAGTGTCCGGTGAGTCCTGAAACATCTGAAAAACACAGCTTAGAGAGCATAGGGCACTTCCACTCATGGGGGTATAAATTGGGAAAATTAAAAATCAGCAAGACACAAGCACCCCAAAGTTTAGGGCTGCTCTGTTGACCAGGACCTCCACTTCATTCCACCTTCAATATCCCAGGAAAGAGAAAAATGGATAAAGAAGTTGTGGTCCTTATGTACAATGGAATATCACTCAGCCATGAAATCAATGTCGTAAGGTTAGTAGCAGCATGATGAGTGGATTTAGGTACGACGATTCTAAGTGAAATAAGTCACACAGAAAAGGACACTTCTCATAAGGTATCACTGATAGAGGGAATGTAAAAACCGTTACACTTGAACTGAATTACAAAACAGAACAGAGTCACACATGCAGAAAACACACTATGGCTGCTTAACGGGAAAGGTGAGGTGGGGTGATACATAAAACAAGGGTATCAAATTAGCTCAGATATCGTTCCATAAACCCAATATGTAATAGACAAGACCTACTCCTTGCTCAGAGAACTGGACTCAACACGGCCTATTCACCGCACAAGAATATATCTGACTAATAATAATCGTAAAACCTATGTATTGATATCTCTCTGTTAGTGTGTCAAGTGGGTATAAAGCGGCATAAACACAGCAGTGAAAAGCAGCTAAACCCCATTATAAAAATAAATTACTTTGAAACACCCATGAAACAAAGACAGTGAAAGAGAGAGAAATTCTTACACAATGCGTTCAGGGGCTGTGATGCAACCTGGATTGACCATATCTAGACCCACAGCTGGATGAGACATAAGGGTGGACACTCTTGGGGCTGAGAGGTTTGGTGAGGTTGGGTGAGCAAACGCAGACCCTTTAAAGTAATACTGCGTGGTACCCATCGCATGGGTCCCAAATCTCCAGGTTCAAGGGCATCTTCCTACATCAAAAACATGCATGAGAAACCCAGAAGATGGTACACCGTGTGATGGGGAAAGGTTTCTAAAACGCACCTCATTTCTCATCTCCTTGTGCCCGGGTTCGCCATTCCAGCCGCTTTACTAGCAAGCTCCCTACTTGGAGCATCAGCACCTTTAACCTCCTGTTCCATACAGGTTGCAATTTGTCCTGAGGATAAACGGGAAGACGTGGAACCAACGAGAGACTAGCTCTTGGTGTTGGGACAGGCACAGGTCACTCTATTTTCCCATCAGAAAGAAGAATTAACCACAGGCTCAGCCTGCCCCCCGGAACCAGAACAGGGCCTGAAGCCATTCTGCGATTTTGCGGCCAGCTCCCATAAAAACGAGTTGTAAAATGGAGGTTCAGGGCACTGCAATTCACAAACCTGCAGAGTTATAAATGATAACTCTCGTCCACAAATATATTGAGGGAAGGCAAAGAAGAGGATTTGAAATCAAGGCAGAATTGCAGGAAACAGATTTCAGGAGGTAGATACGAATCGCATTTAGAGCACATGAAAAGCGGCAAAACGTTGACAATGATGCCCTTGGCCAAAAAGGGCGTATGCGTTTTTTCCTGAATATATTCAGGAAAAAACGCATACGCCCTTTTTGGCCAACCAAGCAACCTGGAAAGGCAAATCAGCGCTACAAAGAAGTCTCGCTTCCCATCGGTCAAAAGGGCCATGCTGAAAAAAGTGTCAAAACCAGAAATGCAGGACAGGCCATGGAGAAATGGGAGCCTTGCTACACTGATGGGCGGGATGTAAATTGCCAAGAGCCACTCTGGAGAAGTGTCCGGTGAGTCCTGAAACATCTGAAAAACACAGCTTAGAGAGCATAGGGCACTTCCACTCATGGGGGTATAAATTGGGAAAATTAAAAATCAGCAAGACACAAGCACCCCAAAGTTTAGGGCTGCTCTGTTGACCAGGACCTCCACTTCATTCCACCTTCAATATCCCAGGAAAGAGAAAAATGGATAAAGAAGTTGTGGTCCTTATGTACAATGGAATATCACTCAGCCATGAAATCAATGTCGTAAGGTTAGTAGCAGCATGATGAGTGGATTTAGGTACGACGATTCTAAGTGAAATAAGTCACACAGAAAAGGACACTTCTCATAAGGTATCACTGATAGAGGGAATGTAAAAACCGTTACACTTGAACTGAATTACAAAACAGAACAGAGTCACACATGCAGAAAACACACTATGGCTGCTTAACGGGAAAGGCGAGGTGGGGTGATACATAAAACAAGGGTATCAAATTAGCTCAGATACCGTTCCATAAACCCAATATGTAATAGACAAGACCTACTCCTTGCTCAGAGAACTGGACTCAACACGCCCTATTCACCACACAAGAATATATCTGACTAATAATAATCGTAAAAACTATGTATTGATATCTCTCTGTTAGTGTGTCAAGTGGGTGTAAAGCGGCATAAACACAGCAGTGAAAAGCAGCTAAACCCCATTATAAAAATAAATTACTTTGAAACACCCATGAAACAAAGACAGTGAAAGAGAGAGAAATTCTTACACAATGCGTTCAGGGGCTGTGATGCAACCTGGATTGACCATATCTAGACCCACAGCTGGATGAGACATAAGGGTGGACACTCTTGGGGCTGAGAGGTTTGGTGAGGTTGGGTGAGCAAACGCAGACCCTTTAAAGTAATACTGCGTGGTACCCATCGCATGGGTCCCAAATCTCCAGGTTCAAGGGCATCTTCCTACATCAAAAACATGCATGAGAAACCCAGAAGATGGTACACCGTGTGATGGGGAAAGGTTTCTAAAACGCACCTCATTTCTCATCTCCTTGTGCCCGGGTTCGCCATTCCAGCCGCTTTACTAGCAAGCTCCCTACTTGGAGCATCAGCACCTTTAACCTCCTGTTCCATACAGGTTGCAATTTGTCCTGAGGATAAACGGGAAGACGTGGAACCAACGAGAGACTAGCTCTTGGTGTTGGGACAGGCACAGGTCACTCTATTTTCCCATCAGAAAGAAGAATTAACCACAGGCTCAGCCTGGCCCCCGGAACCAGAACAGGGCCTGAAGCCATCCAGAGGTTTCGCGGCCAGCTCCCAAAAAAGCGAGTTGTAAAATGGACGTTCAGGGCACTGCAATTCACAAACCTGCAGAGTAATAAATGATAACTCTCGTCCACAAATATATTGAGGGAAGGCAAAGAAGAGGATTTGAAATCAAGGCAGAATTGCAGGAAACAGATTTCAGGAGGTAGATACGAATCGCCTTTAAAGCACATGAAAAGCAGCAAAACGTTGACAATGATGCCCTTGGCCAAAAAGGGCGTATGCGTTTTTTCCTGAATATATTCAGGAAAAAACGCATACGCCCTTTTTGGCCAACCAAGCAACCTGGAAAGGCAAATCAGCGCTACAAAGAAGTCTCGCTTCCCATCGGTCAAAAGGGCCATGCTGAAAAAAGTGTCAAAACCAGAAATGCAGGACAGGCCATGGAGAAATGGGAGCCTTGCTACACTGATGGGCGGGATGTAAATTGCCAAGAGCCACTCTGGAGAAGTGTCCGGTGAGTCCTGAAACATCTGAAAAACACAGCTCAGAGAGCATAGGGCACTTCCACTCATGGGGGTATAAATTAGGAAAATTAAAAATCAGCAAAACACAAGCACCCCAAAGTTTAGGGCTGCTCTGTTGACCAGGACCTCCACTTCATTCCACCTTAAATATCCCAGGAAAGAGAAAAATGGATAAAGAAGTTGTGGTCCTTATGTACAATGGAATATCACTCAGCCATGAAATCAATGTCGTAAGGTTAGTAGCAGCATGATGAGTGGATTTAGGTACGACGATTCTAAGTGAAATAAGTCACACAGAAAAGGACACTTCTCATAAGGTATCACTGATAGAGGGAATGTAAAAACCGTTACACTTGAACTGAATTACAAAACAGAACAGAGTCACACATGCAGAAAACACACTATGGCTGCTTAACGGGAAAGGTGAGGTGGGGTGATACATAAAACAAGGGTATCAAATTAGCTCAGATACCGTTCCATAAACCCAATATGTAATAGACAAGACCTACTCCTTGCTCAGAGAACTGGACTCAACACGCCCTATTCACCACACAAGAATATATCTGACTAATAATAATCGTAAAACCTATGTATTGATATCTCTCTGTTAGTGTGTCAAGTGGGTGTAAAGCGGCATAAACACAGCAGTGAAAAGCAGCTAAACCCCATTATAAAAATAAATTACTTTGAAACACCCATGAAACAAAGACAGTGAAAGAGAGTAATTCTTACACAATGCGTTCAGGGGCTGTGATGCAACCTGGATTGACCATATCTAGACCCACAGCTGGATGAGACATAAGGGTGGACACTCTTGGGGCTGAGAGGTTTGGTGAGGTTGGGTGAGCAAACGCAGACCCTTTAAAGTAATACTGCGTGGTACCCATCGCATGGGTCCCAAATCTCCAGGTTCAAGGGCATCTTCCTACATCAAAAACATGCATGAGAAATCCAGAAGATGGTACACCGTGTGATGGGGAAAGGTTTCTAAAACGCACCTCATTTCTCATCTCCTTGTGCCCGGGTTCGCCATTCCAGCCGCTTTACTAGCAAGCTCCCTACTTGGAGCATCAGCACCTTTAACCTCCTGTTCCGTACAGATTGCAATTTGTCCTAAGGATAAACGGCAAGACGTGGAACCAACGAGAGACTAGCTCTTGGTGTTGGGACAGGCACAGGTCACTCTATTTTCCCATCAGAAAGAAGAATTAACCACAGGCTCAGCCTGCCCCCCGGAACCAGAACAGGGCCTGAAGCCATTCTGCGGTTTTGCGGCCAGCTCCCATAAAAACGAGTTGTAAAATGGAGGTTCAGGGCACTGCAATTCACAAACCTGCAGAGTTATAAATGATAACTCTCGTCCACAAATATATTGAGGGAAGGCAAAGAAGAGGATTTGAAATCAAGGCAGAATTGCAGGAAACAGATTTCAGGAGGTAGATACGAATCGCCTTTAGAGCACATGAAAAGCGGCAAAACTTTGACAATGATGCCCTTGGCCAAAAAGGGCGTATGCGTTTTTTCCTGAATATATTCAGGAAAAAACGCATACGCCCTTTTTGGCCAACCAAGCAACCTGGAAAGGCAAATCAGCGCTACAAAGAAGTCTCGCTTCCCATCGGTCAAAAGGGCCATGCTGAAAAAAGTGTCAAAACCAGAAATGCAGGACAGGCCATGCAGAAATGGGAGCCTTGCTACACTGATGGGTGGGATGTAAATTGCCAAGAGCGACTCTGGAGAAGTGTCCGGTGAGTCCTGAAACATCTGAAAAACACAGCTTAGAGAGCATAGGACACTTCCACTCATGGGGGTATAAATTGGGAAAATTAAAAATCAGCAAGACACAAGCACCCCAAAGTTTAGGGCTGCTCTGTTGACCAGGACCTCCACTTCATTCCACCTTAAATATCCCAGGAAAGAGAAAAATGGATAAAGAAGTTGTGGTCCTTATGTACAATGGAATATCACACAGCCATGAAATCAATGTCGTAAGGTTAGTAGCAGCATGATGAGTGGATTTAGGTACGACGATTCTAAGTGAAATAAGTCACACAGAAAAGGACACTTCTCATAAGGTATCACTGATAGAGGGAATGTAAAAACCGTTACACTTGAACTGAATTACAAAACAGAACAGAGTCACACATGCAGAAAACACACTATGGCTGCTTAACGGGAAAGGTGAGGTGGGGTGATACATAAAACAAGGGTATCAAATTAGCTCAGATACCGTTCCATAAACCCAATATGTAATAGACAAGACCTACTCCTTGCTCAGAGAACTGGACTCAACACGCCCTATTCACCACACAAGAATATATCTGACTAATAATAATCGTAAAACCTATGTATTGATATCTCTCTGTTAGTGTGTCAAGTGGGTGTAAAGCGGCATAAACACAGCAGTGAAAAGCAGCTAAACCCCATTATAAAAATAAATTACTTTGAAACACCCATGAAACAAAGACAGTGAAAGAGAGAGTAATTCTTACACAATGCGTTCAGGGGCTGTGATGCAACCTGGATTGACCATATCTAGACCCACAGCTGGATGAGACATAAGGGTGGACACTCTTGGGGCTGAGAGGTTTGGTGAGGTTGGGTGAGCAAACGCAGACCCTTTAAAGTAATACTGCGTGGTACCCATCGCATGGGTCCCAAATCTCCAGGTTCAAGGGCATCTTCCTACATCAAAAACATGCATGAGAAACCCAGAAGATGGTACACCGTGTGATGGGGAAAGGTTTCTAAAACGCACCTCATTTCTCATCTCCTTGTGCCCGGGTTCGCCATTCCAGCTGCTTTACTAGCAAGCTCCCTACTTGGAGCATCAGCACCTTTAACCTCCTGTTCCGTACAGGTTGCAATTTGTCCTGAGGATAAACGGGAAGACGTGGAACCAACGAGAGACTAGCTCTTGGTGTTGGGACAGGCACAGGTCACTCTATTTTCCCATCAGAAAGAAGAATTAACCACAGGCTCAGCCTGCCCCCCGGAACCAGAACAGGGCCTGAAGCCATTCTGCGATTTTGCGGCCAGCTCCCATAAAAACGAGTTGTAAAATGGAGGTTCAGGGCACTGCAATTCACAAACCTGCAGAGTTATAAATGATAACTCTCGTCCACAAATATATTGAGGGAAGGCAAAGAAGAGGATTTGAAATCAAGGCAGAATTGCAGGAAACAGATTTCAGGAGGTAGATACGAATCGCCTTTAAAGCACATGAAAAGCGGCAAAACGTTGACAATGATGCCCTTGGCCAAAAAGGGCGTATGCGTTTTTTCCTGAATATATTCAGGAAAAAACGCATACGCCCTTTTTGGCCAACCAAGCAACCTGGAAAGGCAAATCAGCGCTACAAAGAAGTCTCGCTTCCCATCGGTCAAAAGGGCCATGCTGAAAAAAGTGTCAAAACCAGAAATGCAGGACAGGCCATGGAGAAATGGGAGCCTTGCTACACTGATGGGCGGGATGTAAATTGCCAAGAGCCACTCTGGAGAAGTGTCCGGTGAGTCCTGAAACATCTGAAAAACACAGCTTAGAGAGCATAGGGCACTTCCACTCATGGGGGTATAAATTGGGAAAATTAAAAATCAGCAAGACACAAGCACCCCAAAGTTTAGGGCTGCTCTGTTGACCAGGACCTCCACTTCATTCCACCTTCAATATCCCAGGAAAGAGAAAAATGGATAAAGAAGTTGTGGTCCTTATGTACAATGGAATATCACTCAGCCATGAAATCAATGTCGTAAGGTTAGTAGCAGCATGATGAGTGGATTTAGGTACGACGATTCTAAGTGAAATAAGTCACACAGAAAAGGACACTTCTCATAAGGTATCACTGATAGAGGGAATGTAAAAACCGTTACACTTGAACTGAATTACAAAACAGAACAGAGTCACACATGCAGAAAACACACTATGGCTGCTTAACGGGAAAGGTGAGGTGGGGTGATACATAAAACAAGGGTATCAAATTAGCTCAGATACCGTTCCATAAACCCAATATGTAATAGACAAGACCTACTCCTTGCTCAGAGAACTGGACTCAACACGCCCTATTCACCACACAAGAATATATCTGACTAATAATAATCGTAAAACCTATGTATTGATATCTCTCTGTTAGTGTGTCAAGTGGGTGTAAAGCGGCATAAACACAGCAGTGAAAAGCAGCTAAACCCCATTATAAAAATAAATTACTTTGAAACACCCATGAAACAAAGACAGTGAAAGAGAGTAATTCTTACACAATGCGTTCAGGGGCTGTGATGCAACCTGGATTGACCATATCTAGACCCACAGCTGGATGAGACATAAGGGTGGACACTCTTGGGGCTGAGAGGTTTGGTGAGGTTGGGTGAGCAAACGCAGACCCTTTAAAGTAATACTGCGTGGTACCCATCGCATGGGTCCCAAATCTCCAGGTTCAAGGGCATCTTCCTACATCAAAAACATGCATGAGAAATCCAGAAGATGGTACACCGTGTGATGGGGAAAGGTTTCTAAAACGCACCTCATTTCTCATCTCCTTGTGCCCGGGTTCGCCATTCCAGCCGCTTTACTAGCAAGCTCCCTACTTGGAGCATCAGCACCTTTAACCTCCTGTTCCGTACAGATTGCAATTTGTCCTAAGGATAAACGGCAAGACGTGGAACCAACGAGAGACTAGCTCTTGGTGTTGGGACAGGCACAGGTCACTCTATTTTCCCATCAGAAAGAAGAATTAACCACAGGCTCAGCCTGCCCCCCGGAACCAGAACAGGGCCTGAAGCCATTCTGCGGTTTTGCGGCCAGCTCCCATAAAAACGAGTTGTAAAATGGAGGTTCAGGGCACTGCAATTCACAAACCTGCAGAGTTATAAATGATAACTCTCGTCCACAAATATATTGAGGGAAGGCAAAGAAGAGGATTTGAAATCAAGGCAGAATTGCAGGAAACAGATTTCAGGAGGTAGATACGAATCGCCTTTAGAGCACATGAAAAGCGGCAAAACGTTGACAATGATGCCCTTGGCCAAAAAGGGCGTATGCGTTTTTTCCTGAATATATTCAGGAAAAAACGCATACGCCCTTTTTGGCCAACCAAGCAACCTGGAAAGGCAAATCAGCGCTACAAAGAAGTCTCGCTTCCCATCGGTCAAAAGGGCCATGCTGAAAAAAGTGTCAAAACCAGAAATGCAGGACAGGCCATGCAGAAATGGGAGCCTTGCTACACTGATGGGTGGGATGTAAATTGCCAAGAGCGACTCTGGAGAAGTGTCCGGTGAGTCCTGAAACATCTGAAAAACAGAGCTTAGAGAGCATAGGACACTTCCACTCATGGGGGTATAAATTGGGAAAATTAAAAATCAGCAAGACACAAGCACCCCAAAGTTTAGGGCTGCTCTGTTGACCAGGACCTCCACTTCATTCCACCTTAAATATCCCAGGAAAGAGAAAAATGGATAAAGAAGTTGTGGTCCTTATGTACAGTGGAATATCACACAGCCATGAAATCAATGTCGTAAGGTTAGTAGCAGCATGATGAGTGGATTTAGGTACGACGATTCTAAGTGAAATAAGTCACACAGAAAAGGACACTTCTCATAAGGTATCACTGATAGAGGGAATGTAAAAACCGTTACACTTGAACTGAATTACAAAACAGAACAGAGTCACACATGCAGAAAACACACTATGGCTGCTTAACGGGAAAGGTGAGGTGGGGTGATACATAAAACAAGGGTATCAAATTAGCTCAGATACCGTTCCATAAACCCAATATGTAATAGACAAGACCTACTCCTTGCTCAGAGAACTGGACTCAACACGCCCTATTCACCACACAAGAATATATCTGACTAATAATAATCGTAAAACCTATGTATTGATATCTCTCTGTTAGTGTGTCAAGTGGGTGTAAAGCGGCATAAACACAGCAGTGAAAAGCAGCTAAACCCCATTATAAAAATAAATTACTTTGAAACACCCATGAAACAAAGACAGTGAAAGAGAGAGTAATTCTTACACAATGCGTTCAGGGGCTGTGATGCAACCTGGATTGACCATATCTAGACCCACAGCTGGATGAGACATAAGGGTGGACACTCTTGGGGCTGAGAGGTTTGGTGAGGTTGGGTGAGCAAACGCAGACCCTTTAAAGTAATACTGCGTGGTACCCATCGCATGGGTCCCAAATCTCCAGGTTCAAGGGCATCTTCCTACATCAAAAACATGCATGAGAAACCCAGAAGATGGTACACCGTGTGATGGGGAAAGGTTTCTAAAACGCACCTCATTTCTCATCTCCTTGTGCCCGGGTTCGCCATTCCAGCTGCTTTACTAGCAAGCTCCCTACTTGGAGCATCAGCACCTTTAACCTCCTGTTCCGTACAGGTTGCAATTTGTCCTGAGGATAAACGGGAAGACGTGGAACCAACGAGAGACTAGCTCTTGGTGTTGGGACAGGCACAGGTCACTCTATTTTCCCATCAGAAAGAAGAATTAACCACAGGCTCAGCCTGCCCCCCGGAACCAGAACAGGGCCTGAAGCCATTCTGCGATTTTGCGGCCAGCTCCCATAAAAACGAGTTGTAAAATGGAGGTTCAGGGCACTGCAATTCACAAACCTGCAGAGTTATAAATGATAACTCTCGTCCACAAATATATTGAGGGAAGGCAAAGAAGAGGATTTGAAATCAAGGCAGAATTGCAGGAAACAGATTTCAGGAGGTAGATACGAATCGCCTTTAAAGCACATGAAAAGCGGCAAAACCTTGACAATGATGCCCTTGGCCAAAAAGGGCGTATGCGTTTTTTCCTGAATATATTCAGGAAAAAACGCATACGCCCTTTTTGGCCAACCAAGCAACCTGGAAAGGCAAATCAGCGCTACAAAGAAGTCTCGCTTCCCATCGGTCAAAAGGGCCATGCTGAAAAAAGTGTCAAAACCAGAAATGCAGGACAGGCCATGGAGAAATGGGAGCCTTGCTACACTGATGGGCGGGATGTAAATTGCCAAGAGCCACTCTGGAGAAGTGTCCGGTGAGTCCTGAAACATCTGAAAAACACAGCTTAGAGAGCATAGGGCACTTCCACTCATGGGGGTATAAATTGGGAAAATTAAAAATCAGCAAGACACAAGCACCCCAAAGTTTAGGGCTGCTCTGTTGACCAGGACCTCCACTTCATTCCACCTTCAATATCCCAGGAAAGAGAAAAATGGATAAAGAAGTTGTGGTCCTTATGTACAATGGAATATCACTCAGCCATGAAATCAATGTCGTAAGGTTAGTAGCAGCATGATGAGTGGATTTAGGTACGACGATTCTAAGTGAAATAAGTCACACAGAAAAGGACACTTCTCATAAGGTATCACTGATAGAGGGAATGTAAAAACCGTTACACTTGAACTGAATTACAAAACAGAACAGAGTCACACATGCAGAAAACACACTATGGCTGCTTAACGGGAAAGGCGAGGTGGGGTGATACATAAAACAAGGGTATCAAATTAGCTCAGATACCGTTCCATAAACCCAATATGTAATAGACAAGACCTACTCCTTGCTCAGAGAACTGGACTCAACACGCCCTATTCACCACACAAGAATATATCTGACTAATAATAATCGTAAAAACTATGTATTGATATCTCTCTGTTAGTGTGTCAAGTGGGTGTAAAGCGGCATAAACACAGCAGTGAAAAGCAGCTAAACCCCATTATAAAAATAAATTACTTTGAAACACCCATGAAACAAAGACAGTGAAAGAGAGAGAAATTCTTACACAATGCGTTCAGGGGCTGTGATGCAACCTGGATTGACCATATCTAGACCCACAGCTGGATGAGACATAAGGGTGGACACTCTTGGGGCTGAGAGGTTTGGTGAGGTTGGGTGAGCAAACGCAGACCCTTTAAAGTAATACTGCGTGGTACCCATCGCATGGGTCCCAAATCTCCAGGTTCAAGGGCATCTTCCTACATCAAAAACATGCATGAGAAACCCAGAAGATGGTACACCGTGTGATGGGGAAATGTTTCTAAAACGCACCTCATTTCTCATCTCCTTGTGCCCGGGTTCGCCATTCCAGCCGCTTTACTAGCAAGCTCCCTACTTGGAGCATCAGCACCTTTAACCTCCTGTTCCATACAGGTTGCAATTTGTCCTGAGGATAAACGGGAAGACGTGGAACCAACGAGAGACTAGCTCTTGGTGTTGGGACAGGCACAGGTCACTCTATTTTCCCATCAGAAAGAAGAATTAACCACAGGCTCAGCCTGGCCCCCGGAACCAGAACAGGGCCTGAAGCCATCCAGAGGTTTCGCGGCCAGCTCCCAAAAAAGCGAGTTGTAAAATGGACGTTCAGGGCACTGCAATTCACAAACCTGCAGAGTAATAAATGATAACTCTCGTCCACAAATATATTGAGGGAAGGCAAAGAAGAGGATTTGAAATCAAGGCAGAATTGCAGGAAACAGATTTCAGGAGGTAGATTCGAATCGCCTTTAAAGCACAGGAAAAGCAGCAAAACGTTGACAATGATGCCCTTGGCCAAAAAGGGCGTATGCGTTTTTTCCTGAATATATTCAGGAAAAAACGCATACGCCCTTTTTGGCCAACCAAGCAACGTGGAAAGGCAAATCAGCGCTACAAAGAAGTCTCGCTTCCCATCGGTCAAAAGGGCCATGCTGAAAAAAGTGTCAAAACCAGAAATGCAGGACAGGCCATGGAGAAATGGGAGCCTTGCTACACTGATGGGCGGGATGTAAATTGCCAAGAGCCACTCTGGAGAAGTGTCCGGTGAGTCCTGAAACATCTGAAAAACACAGCTTAGAGAGCATAGGGCACTTCCACTCATGGGGGTATAAATTGGGAAAATTAAAAATCAGCAAGACACAAGCACCCCAAAGTTTAGGGCTGCTCTGTTGACCAGGACCTCCACTTCATTCCACCTTCAATATCCCAGGAAAGAGAAAAATGGATAAAGAAGTTGTGGTCCTTATGTACAATGGAATATCACTCAGCCATGAAATCAATGTCGTAAGGTTAGTAGCAGCATGATGAGTGGATTTAGGTACGACGATTCTAAGTGAAATAAGTCACACAGAAAAGGACACTTCTCATAAGGTATCACTGATAGAGGGAATGTAAAAACCGTTACACTTGAACTGAATTACAAAACAGAACAGAGTCACACATGCAGAAAACACACTATGGCTGCTTAACGGGAAAGGTGAGGTGGGGTGATACATAAAACAAGGGTATCAAATTAGCTCAGATACCGTTCCATAAACCCAATATGTAATAGACAAGACCTACTCCTTGCTCAGAGAACTGGACTCAACACGCCCTATTCACCACACAAGAATATATCTGACTAATAATAATCGTAAAACCTATGTATTGATATCTCTCTGTTAGTGTGTCAAGTGGGTGTAAAGCGGCATAAACACAGCAGTGAAAAGCAGCTAAACCCCATTATAAAAATAAATTACTTTGAAACACCCATGAAACAAAGACAGTGAAAGAGAGAGTAATTCTTACACAATGCGTTCAGGGGCTGTGATGCAACCTGGATTGACCATATCTAGACCCACAGCTGGATGAGACATAAGGGTGGACACTCTTGGGGCTGAGAGGTTTGGTGAGGTTGGGTGAGCAAACGCAGACCCTTTAAAGTAATACTGCGTGGTACCCATCGCATGGGTCCCAAATCTCCAGGTTCAAGGGCATCTTCCTACATCAAAAACATGCATGAGAAACCCAGAAGATGGTACACCGTGTGATGGGGAAAGGTTTCTAAAACGCACCTCATTTCTCATCTCCTTGTGCCCGGGTTCGCCATTCCAGCTGCTTTACTAGCAAGCTCCCTACTTGGAGCATCAGCACCTTTAACCTCCTGTTCCGTACAGGTTGCAATTTGTCCTGAGGATAAACGGGAAGACGTGGAACCAACGAGAGACTAGCTCTTGGTGTTGGGACAGGCACAGGTCACTCTATTTTCCCATCAGAAAGAAGAATTAACCACAGGCTCAGCCTGCCCCCCGGAACCAGAACAGGGCCTGAAGCCATTCTGCGATTTTGCGGCCAGCTCCCATAAAAACGAGTTGTAAAATGGAGGTTCAGGGCACTGCAATTCACAAACCTGCAGAGTTATAAATGATAACTCTCGTCCACAAATATATTGAGGGAAGGCAAAGAAGAGGATTTGAAATCAAGGCAGAATTGCAGGAAACAGATTTCAGGAGGTAGATACGAATCGCCTTTAAAGCACATGAAAAGCGGCAAAACGTTGACAATGATGCCCTTGGCCAAAAAGGGCGTATGCGTTTTTTCCTGAATATATTCAGGAAAAAACGCATACGCCCTTTTTGGCCAACCAAGCAACCTGGAAAGGCAAATCAGCGCTACAAAGAAGTCTCGCTTCCCATCGGTCAAAAGGGCCATGCTGAAAAAAGTGTCAAAACCAGAAATGCAGGACAGGCCATGGAGAAATGGGAGCCTTGCTACACTGATGGGCGGGATGTAAATTGCCAAGAGCCACTCTGGAGAAGTGTCCGGTGAGTCCTGAAACATCTGAAAAACACAGCTTAGAGAGCATAGGGCACTTCCACTCATGGGGGTATAAATTGGGAAAATTAAAAATCAGCAAGACACAAGCACCCCAAAGTTTAGGGCTGCTCTGTTGACCAGGACCTCCACTTCATTCCACCTTCAATATCCCAGGAAAGAGAAAAATGGATAAAGAAGTTGTGGTCCTTATGTACAATGGAATATCACTCAGCCATGAAATCAATGTCGTAAGGTTAGTAGCAGCATGATGAGTGGATTTAGGTACGACGATTCTAAGTGAAATAAGTCACACAGAAAAGGACACTTCTCATAAGGTATCACTGATAGAGGGAATGTAAAAACCGTTACACTTGAACTGAATTACAAAACAGAACAGAGTCACACATGCAGAAAACACACTATGGCTGCTTAACGGGAAAGGTGAGGTGGGGTGATACATAAAACAAGGGTATCAAATTAGCTCAGATACCGTTCCATAAACCCAATATGTAATAGACAAGACCTACTCCTTGCTCAGAGAACTGGACTCAACACGCCCTATTCACCACACAAGAATATATCTGACTAATAATAATCGTAAAACCTATGTATTGATATCTCTCTGTTAGTGTGTCAAGTGGGTGTAAAGCGGCATAAACACAGCAGTGAAAAGCAGCTAAACCCCATTATAAAAATAAATTACTTTGAAACACCCATGAAACAAAGACAGTGAAAGAGAGTAATTCTTACACAATGCGTTCAGGGGCTGTGATGCAACCTGGATTGACCATATCTAGACCCACAGCTGGATGAGACATAAGGGTGGACACTCTTGGGGCTGAGAGGTTTGGTGAGGTTGGGTGAGCAAACGCAGACCCTTTAAAGTAATACTGCGTGGTACCCATCGCATGGGTCCCAAATCTCCAGGTTCAAGGGCATCTTCCTACATCAAAAACATGCATGAGAAATCCAGAAGATGGTACACCGTGTGATGGGGAAAGGTTTCTAAAACGCACCTCATTTCTCATCTCCTTGTGCCCGGGTTCGCCATTCCAGCCGCTTTACTAGCAAGCTCCCTACTTGGAGCATCAGCACCTTTAACCTCCTGTTCCGTACAGATTGCAATTTGTCCTAAGGATAAACGGCAAGACGTGGAACCAACGAGAGACTAGCTCTTGGTGTTGGGACAGGCACAGGTCACTCTATTTTCCCATCAGAAAGAAGAATTAACCACAGGCTCAGCCTGCCCCCCGGAACCAGAACAGGGCCTGAAGCCATTCTGCGGTTTTGCGGCCAGCTCCCATAAAAACGAGTTGTAAAATGGAGGTTCAGGGCACTGCAATTCACAAACCTGCAGAGTTATAAATGATAACTCTCGTCCACAAATATATTGAGGGAAGGCAAAGAAGAGGATTTGAAATCAAGGCAGAATTGCAGGAAACAGATTTCAGGAGGTAGATACGAATCGCCTTTAGAGCACATGAAAAGCGGCAAAACGTTGACAATGATGCCCTTGGCCAAAAAGGGCGTATGCGTTTTTTCCTGAATATATTCAGGAAAAAACGCATACGCCCTTTTTGGCCAACCAAGCAACCTGGAAAGGCAAATCAGCGCTACAAAGAAGTCTCGCTTCCCATCGGTCAAAAGGGCCATGCTGAAAAAAGTGTCAAAACCAGAAATGCAGGACAGGCCATGCAGAAATGGGAGCCTTGCTACACTGATGGGTGGGATGTAAATTGCCAAGAGCGACTCTGGAGAAGTGTCCGGTGAGTCCTGAAACATCTGAAAAACAGAGCTTAGAGAGCATAGGACACTTCCACTCATGGGGGTATAAATTGGGAAAATTAAAAATCAGCAAGACACAAGCACCCCAAAGTTTAGGGCTGCTCTGTTGACCAGGACCTCCACTTCATTCCACCTTAAATATCCCAGGAAAGAGAAAAATGGATAAAGAAGTTGTGGTCCTTATGTACAGTGGAATATCACACAGCCATGAAATCAATGTCGTAAGGTTAGTAGCAGCATGATGAGTGGATTTAGGTACGACGATTCTAAGTGAAATAAGTCACACAGAAAAGGACACTTCTCATAAGGTATCACTGATAGAGGGAATGTAAAAACCGTTACACTTGAACTGAATTACAAAACAGAACAGAGTCACACATGCAGAAAACACACTATGGCTGCTTAACGGGAAAGGTGAGGTGGGGTGATACATAAAACAAGGGTATCAAATTAGCTCAGATACCGTTCCATAAACCCAATATGTAATAGACAAGACCTACTCCTTGCTCAGAGAACTGGACTCAACACGCCCTATTCACCACACAAGAATATATCTGACTAATAATAATCGTAAAACCTATGTATTGATATCTCTCTGTTAGTGTGTCAAGTGGGTGTAAAGCGGCATAAACACAGCAGTGAAAAGCAGCTAAACCCCATTATAAAAATAAATTACTTTGAAACACCCATGAAACAAAGACAGTGAAAGAGAGAGTAATTCTTACACAATGCGTTCAGGGGCTGTGATGCAACCTGGATTGACCATATCTAGACCCACAGCTGGATGAGACATAAGGGTGGACACTCTTGGGGCTGAGAGGTTTGGTGAGGTTGGGTGAGCAAACGCAGACCCTTTAAAGTAATACTGCGTGGTACCCATCGCATGGGTCCCAAATCTCCAGGTTCAAGGGCATCTTCCTACATCAAAAACATGCATGAGAAACCCAGAAGATGGTACACCGTGTGATGGGGAAAGGTTTCTAAAACGCACCTCATTTCTCATCTCCTTGTGCCCGGGTTCGCCATTCCAGCTGCTTTACTAGCAAGCTCCCTACTTGGAGCATCAGCACCTTTAACCTCCTGTTCCGTACAGGTTGCAATTTGTCCTGAGGATAAACGGGAAGACGTGGAACCAACGAGAGACTAGCTCTTGGTGTTGGGACAGGCACAGGTCACTCTATTTTCCCATCAGAAAGAAGAATTAACCACAGGCTCAGCCTGCCCCCCGGAACCAGAACAGGGCCTGAAGCCATTCTGCGATTTTGCGGCCAGCTCCCATAAAAACGAGTTGTAAAATGGAGGTTCAGGGCACTGCAATTCACAAACCTGCAGAGTTATAAATGATAACTCTCGTCCACAAATATATTGAGGGAAGGCAAAGAAGAGGATTTGAAATCAAGGCAGAATTGCAGGAAACAGATTTCAGGAGGTAGATACGAATCGCCTTTAAAGCACATGAAAAGCGGCAAAACCTTGACAATGATGCCCTTGGCCAAAAAGGGCGTATGCGTTTTTTCCTGAATATATTCAGGAAAAAACGCATACGCCCTTTTTGGCCAACCAAGCAACCTGGAAAGGCAAATCAGCGCTACAAAGAAGTCTCGCTTCCCATCGGTCAAAAGGGCCATGCTGAAAAAAGTGTCAAAACCAGAAATGCAGGACAGGCCATGGAGAAATGGGAGCCTTGCTACACTGATGGGCGGGATGTAAATTGCCAAGAGCCACTCTGGAGAAGTGTCCGGTGAGTCCTGAAACATCTGAAAAACACAGCTTAGAGAGCATAGGGCACTTCCACTCATGGGGGTATAAATTGGGAAAATTAAAAATCAGCAAGACACAAGCACCCCAAAGTTTAGGGCTGCTCTGTTGACCAGGACCTCCACTTCATTCCACCTTCAATATCCCAGGAAAGAGAAAAATGGATAAAGAAGTTGTGGTCCTTATGTACAATGGAATATCACTCAGCCATGAAATCAATGTCGTAAGGTTAGTAGCAGCATGATGAGTGGATTTAGGTACGACGATTCTAAGTGAAATAAGTCACACAGAAAAGGACACTTCTCATAAGGTATCACTGATAGAGGGAATGTAAAAACCGTTACACTTGAACTGAATTACAAAACAGAACAGAGTCACACATGCAGAAAACACACTATGGCTGCTTAACGGGAAAGGCGAGGTGGGGTGATACATAAAACAAGGGTATCAAATTAGCTCAGATACCGTTCCATAAACCCAATATGTAATAGACAAGACCTACTCCTTGCTCAGAGAACTGGACTCAACACGCCCTATTCACCACACAAGAATATATCTGACTAATAATAATCGTAAAAACTATGTATTGATATCTCTCTGTTAGTGTGTCAAGTGGGTGTAAAGCGGCATAAACACAGCAGTGAAAAGCAGCTAAACCCCATTATAAAAATAAATTACTTTGAAACACCCATGAAACAAAGACAGTGAAAGAGAGAGAAATTCTTACACAATGCGTTCAGGGGCTGTGATGCAACCTGGATTGACCATATCTAGACCCACAGCTGGATGAGACATAAGGGTGGACACTCTTGGGGCTGAGAGGTTTGGTGAGGTTGGGTGAGCAAACGCAGACCCTTTAAAGTAATACTGCGTGGTACCCATCGCATGGGTCCCAAATCTCCAGGTTCAAGGGCATCTTCCTACATCAAAAACATGCATGAGAAACCCAGAAGATGGTACACCGTGTGATGGGGAAATGTTTCTAAAACGCACCTCATTTCTCATCTCCTTGTGCCCGGGTTCGCCATTCCAGCCGCTTTACTAGCAAGCTCCCTACTTGGAGCATCAGCACCTTTAACCTCCTGTTCCATACAGGTTGCAATTTGTCCTGAGGATAAACGGGAAGACGTGGAACCAACGAGAGACTAGCTCTTGGTGTTGGGACAGGCACAGGTCACTCTATTTTCCCATCAGAAAGAAGAATTAACCACAGGCTCAGCCTGGCCCCCGGAACCAGAACAGGGCCTGAAGCCATCCAGAGGTTTCGCGGCCAGCTCCCAAAAAAGCGAGTTGTAAAATGGACGTTCAGGGCACTGCAATTCACAAACCTGCAGAGTAATAAATGATAACTCTCGTCCACAAATATATTGAGGGAAGGCAAAGAAGAGGATTTGAAATCAAGGCAGAATTGCAGGAAACAGATTTCAGGAGGTAGATTCGAATCGCCTTTAAAGCACAGGAAAAGCAGCAAAACGTTGACAATGATGCCCTTGGCCAAAAAGGGCGTATGCGTTTTTTCCTGAATATATTCAGGAAAAAACGCATACGCCCTTTTTGGCCAACCAAGCAACGTGGAAAGGCAAATCAGCGCTACAAAGAAGTCTCGCTTCCCATCGGTCAAAAGGGCCATGCTGAAAAAAGTGTCAAAACCAGAAATGCAGGACAGGCCATGGAGAAATGGGAGCCTTGCTACACTGATGGGCGGGATGTAAATTGCCAAGAGCCACTCTGGAGAAGTGTCCGGTGAGTCCTGAAACATCTGAAAAACACAGCTTAGAGAGCATAGGGCACTTCCACTCATGGGGGTATAAATTGGGAAAATTAAAAATCAGCAAGACACAAGCACCCCAAAGTTTAGGGCTGCTCTGTTGACCAGGACCTCCACTTCATTCCACCTTCAATATCCCAGGAAAGAGAAAAATGGATAAAGAAGTTGTGGTCCTTATGTACAATGGAATATCACTCAGCCATGAAATCAATGTCGTAAGGTTAGTAGCAGCATGATGAGTGGATTTAGGTACGACGATTCTAAGTGAAATAAGTCACACAGAAAAGGACACTTCTCATAAGGTATCACTGATAGAGGGAATGTAAAAACCGTTACACTTGAACTGAATTACAAAACAGAACAGAGTCACACATGCAGAAAACACACTATGGCTGCTTAACGGGAAAGGTGAGGTGGGGTGATACATAAAACAAGGGTATCAAATTAGCTCAGATACCGTTCCATAAACCCAATATGTAATAGACAAGACCTACTCCTTGCTCAGAGAACTGGACTCAACACGCCCTATTCACCACACAAGAATATATCTGACTAATAATAATCGTAAAACCTATGTATTGATATCTCTCTGTTAGTGTGTCAAGTGGGTGTAAAGCGGCATAAACACAGCAGTGAAAAGCAGCTAAACCCCATTATAAAAATAAATTACTTTGAAACACCCATGAAACAAAGACAGTGAAAGAGAGAGTAATTCTTACACAATGCGTTCAGGGGCTGTGATGCAACCTGGATTGACCATATCTAGACCCACAGCTGGATGAGACATAAGGGTGGACACTCTTGGGGCTGAGAGGTTTGGTGAGGTTGGGTGAGCAAACGCAGACCCTTTAAAGTAATACTGCGTGGTACCCATCGCATGGGTCCCAAATCTCCAGGTTCAAGGGCATCTTCCTACATCAAAAACATGCATGAGAAACCCAGAAGATGGTACACCGTGTGATGGGGAAAGGTTTCTAAAACGCACCTCATTTCTCATCTCCTTGTGCCCGGGTTCGCCATTCCAGCTGCTTTACTAGCAAGCTCCCTACTTGGAGCATCAGCACCTTTAACCTCCTGTTCCGTACAGGTTGCAATTTGTCCTGAGGATAAACGGGAAGACGTGGAACCAACGAGAGACTAGCTCTTGGTGTTGGGACAGGCACAGGTCACTCTATTTTCCCATCAGAAAGAAGAATTAACCACAGGCTCAGCCTGCCCCCCGGAACCAGAACAGGGCCTGAAGCCATTCTGCGATTTTGCGGCCAGCTCCCATAAAAACGAGTTGTAAAATGGAGGTTCAGGGCACTGCAATTCACAAACCTGCAGAGTTATAAATGATAACTCTCGTCCACAAATATATTGAGGGAAGGCAAAGAAGAGGATTTGAAATCAAGGCAGAATTGCAGGAAACAGATTTCAGGAGGTAGATACGAATCGCCTTTAAAGCACATGAAAAGCGGCAAAACGTTGACAATGATGCCCTTGGCCAAAAAGGGCGTATGCGTTTTTTCCTGAATATATTCAGGAAAAAACGCATACGCCCTTTTTGGCCAACCAAGCAACCTGGAAAGGCAAATCAGCGCTACAAAGAAGTCTCGCTTCCCATCGGTCAAAAGGGCCATGCTGAAAAAAGTGTCAAAACCAGAAATGCAGGACAGGCCATGGAGAAATGGGAGCCTTGCTACACTGATGGGCGGGATGTAAATTGCCAAGAGCCACTCTGGAGAAGTGTCCGGTGAGTCCTGAAACATCTGAAAAACACAGCTTAGAGAGCATAGGGCACTTCCACTCATGGGGGTATAAATTGGGAAAATTAAAAATCAGCAAGACACAAGCACCCCAAAGTTTAGGGCTGCTCTGTTGACCAGGACCTCCACTTCATTCCACCTTCAATATCCCAGGAAAGAGAAAAATGGATAAAGAAGTTGTGGTCCTTATGTACAATGGAATATCACTCAGCCATGAAATCAATGTCGTAAGGTTAGTAGCAGCATGATGAGTGGATTTAGGTACGACGATTCTAAGTGAAATAAGTCACACAGAAAAGGACACTTCTCATAAGGTATCACTGATAGAGGGAATGTAAAAACCGTTACACTTGAACTGAATTACAAAACAGAACAGAGTCACACATGCAGAAAACACACTATGGCTGCTTAACGGGAAAGGCGAGGTGGGGTGATACATAAAACAAGGGTATCAAATTAGCTCAGATACCGTTCCATAAACCCAATATGTAATAGACAAGACCTACTCCTTGCTCAGAGAACTGGACTCAACACGCCCTATTCACCACACAAGAATATATCTGACTAATAATAATCGTAAAAACTATGTATTGATATCTCTCTGTTAGTGTGTCAAGTGGGTGTAAAGCGGCATAAACACAGCAGTGAAAAGCAGCTAAACCCCATTATAAAAATAAATTACTTTGAAACACCCATGAAACAAAGACAGTGAAAGAGAGAGAAATTCTTACACAATGCGTTCAGGGGCTGTGATGCAACCTGGATTGACCATATCTAGACCCACAGCTGGATGAGACATAAGGGTGGACACTCTTGGGGCTGAGAGGTTTGGTGAGGTTGGGTGAGCAAACGCAGACCCTTTAAAGTAATACTGCGTGGTACCCATCGCATGGGTCCCAAATCTCCAGGTTCAAGGGCATCTTCCTACATCAAAAACATGCATGAGAAACCCAGAAGATGGTACACCGTGTGATGGGGAAATGTTTCTAAAACGCACCTCATTTCTCATCTCCTTGTGCCCGGGTTCGCCATTCCAGCCGCTTTACTAGCAAGCTCCCTACTTGGAGCATCAGCACCTTTAACCTCCTGTTCCATACAGGTTGCAATTTGTCCTGAGGATAAACGGGAAGACGTGGAACCAACGAGAGACTAGCTCTTGGTGTTGGGACAGGCACAGGTCACTCTATTTTCCCATCAGAAAGAAGAATTAACCACAGGCTCAGCTTGGCCCCCGGAACCAGAACAGGGCCTGAAGCCATCCAGAGGTTTCGCGGCCAGCTCCCAAAAAAGCGAGTTGTAAAATGGACGTTCAGGGCACTGCAATTCACAAACCTGCAGAGTAATAAATGATAACTCTCGTCCACAAATATATTGAGGGAAGGCAAAGAAGAGGATTTGAAATCAAGGCAGAATTGCAGGAAACAGATTTCAGGAGGTAGATTCGAATCGCCTTTAAAGCACAGGAAAAGCAGCAAAACGTTGACAATGATGCCCTTGGCCAAAAAGGGCGTATGCGTTTTTTCCTGAATATATTCAGGAAAAAACGCATACGCCCTTTTTGGCCAACCAAGCAACCTGGAAAGGCAAATCAGCGCTACAAAGAAGTCTCGCTTCCCATCGGTCAAAAGGGCCATGCTGAAAAAAGTGTCAAAACCAGAAATGCAGGACAGGCCATGGAGAAATGGGAGCCTTGCTACACTGATGGGCGGGATGTAAATTGCCAAGAGCCACTCTGGAGAAGTGTCCGGTGAGTCCTGAAACATCTGAAAAACACAGCTTAGAGAGCATAGGGCACTTCCACTCATGGGGGTATAAATTGGGAAAATTAAAAATCAGCAAGACACAAGCACCCCAAAGTTTAGGGCTGCTCTGTTGACCAGGACCTCCACTTCATTCCACCTTCAATATCCCAGGAAAGAGAAAAATGGATAAAGAAGTTGTGGTCCTTATGTACAATGGAATATCACTCAGCCATGAAATCAATGTCGTAAGGTTAGTAGCAGCATGATGAGTGGATTTAGGTACGACGATTCTAAGTGAAATAAGTCACACAGAAAAGGACACTTCTCATAAGGTATCACTGATAGAGGGAATGTAAAAACCGTTACACTTGAACTGAATTACAAAACAGAACAGAGTCACACATGCAGAAAACACACTATGGCTGCTTAACGGGAAAGGTGAGGTGGGGTGATACATAAAACAAGGGTATCAAATTAGCTCAGATACCGTTCCATAAACCCAATATGTAATAGACAAGACCTACTCCTTGCTCAGAGAACTGGACTCAACACGCCCTATTCACCACACAAGAATATATCTGACTAATAATAATCGTAAAACCTATGTATTGATATCTCTCTGTTAGTGTGTCAAGTGGGTGTAAAGCGGCATAAACACAGCAGTGAAAAGCAGCTAAACCCCATTATAAAAATAAATTACTTTGAAACACCCATGAAACAAAGACAGTGAAAGAGAGTAATTCTTACACAATGCGTTCAGGGGCTGTGATGCAACCTGGATTGACCATATCTAGACCCACAGCTGGATGAGACATAAGGGTGGACACTCTTGGGGCTGAGAGGTTTGGTGAGGTTGGGTGAGCAAACGCAGACCCTTTAAAGTAATACTGCGTGGTACCCATCGCATGGGTCCCAAATCTCCAGGTTCAAGGGCATCTTCCTACATCAAAAACATGCATGAGAAATCCAGAAGATGGTACACCGTGTGATGGGGAAAGGTTTCTAAAACGCACCTCATTTCTCATCTCCTTGTGCCCGGGTTCGCCATTCCAGCCGCTTTACTAGCAAGCTCCCTACTTGGAGCATCAGCACCTTTAACCTCCTGTTCCGTACAGATTGCAATTTGTCCTAAGGATAAACGGCAAGACGTGGAACCAACGAGAGACTAGCTCTTGGTGTTGGGACAGGCACAGGTCACTCTATTTTCCCATCAGAAAGAAGAATTAACCACAGGCTCAGCCTGCCCCCCGGAACCAGAACAGGGCCTGAAGCCATTCTGCGATTTTGCGGCCAGCTCCCATAAAAACGAGTTGTAAAATGGAGGTTCAGGGCACTGCAATTCACAAACCTGCAGAGTTATAAATGATAACTCTCGTCCACAAATATATTGAGGGAAGGCAAAGAAGAGGATTTGAAATCAAGGCAGAATTGCAGGAAACAGATTTCAGGAGGTAGATACGAATCGCCTTTAAAGCACATGAAAAGCGGCAAAACGTTGACAATGATGCCCTTGGCCAAAAAGGGCGTATGCGTTTTTTCCTGAATATATTCAGGAAAAAACGCATACGCCCTTTTTGGCCAACCAAGCAACCTGGAAAGGCAAATCAGCGCTACAAAGAAGTCTCGCTTCCCATCGGTCAAAAGGGCCATGCTGAAAAAAGTGTCAAAACCAGAAATGCAGGACAGGCCATGGAGAAATGGGAGCCTTGCTACACTGATGGGCGGGATGTAAATTGCCAAGAGCCACTCTGGAGAAGTGTCCGGTGAGTCCTGAAACATCTGAAAAACACAGCTTAGAGAGCATAGGGCACTTCCACTCATGGGGGTATAAATTGGGAAAATTAAAAATCAGGAAGACACAAGCACCCCAAAGTTTAGGGCTGCTCTGTTGACCAGGACCTCCACTTCATTCCACCTTCAATATCCCAGGAAAGAGAAAAATGGATAAAGAAGTTGTGGTCCTTATGTACAATGGAATATCACACAGCCATGAAATCAATGTCGTAAGGTTAGTAGCAGCATGATGAGTGGATTTAGGTACGACGATTCTAAGTGAAATAAGTCACACAGAAAAGGACACTTCTCATAAGGTATCACTGATAGAGGGAATGTAAAAACCGTTACACTTGAACTGAATTACAAAACAGAACAGAGTCACACATGCAGAAAACACACTATGGCTGCTTAACGGGAAAGGTGAGGTGGGGTGATACATAAAACAAGGGTATCAAATTAGCTCAGATACCGTTCCATAAACCCAATATGTAATAGACAAGACCTACTCCTTGCTCAGAGAACTGGACTCAACACGCCCTATTCACCACACAAGAATATATCTGACTAATAATAATCGTAAAACCTATGTATTGATATCTCTCTGTTAGTGTGTCAAGTGGGTGTAAAGCGGCATAAACACAGCAGTGAAAAGCAGCTAAACCCCATTATAAAAATAAATTACTTTGAAACACCCATGAAACAAAGACAGTGAAAGAGAGTAATTCTTACACAATGCGTTCAGGGGCTGTGATGCAACCTGGATTGACCATATCTAGACCCACAGCTGGATGAGACATAAGGGTGGACACTCTTGGGGCTGAGAGGTTTGGTGAGGTTGGGTGAGCAAACGCAGACCCTTTAAAGTAATACTGCGTGGTACCCATCGCATGGGTCCCAAATCTCCAGGTTCAAGGGCATCTTCCTACATCAAAAACATGCATGAGAAACCCAGAAGATGGTACACCGTGTGATGGGGAAAGGTTTCTAAAACGCACCTCATTTCTCATCTCCTTGTGCCCGGGTTCGCAATTCCAGCTGCTTTACTAGCAAGCTCCCTACTTGGAGCATCAGCACCTTTAACCTCCTGTTCCGTACAGGTTGCAATTTGTCCTGAGGATAAACGGGAAGACGTGGAACCAACGAGAGACTAGCTCTTGGTGTTGGGACAGGCACAGGTCACTCTATTTTCCCATCAGAAAGAAGAATTAACCACAGGCTCAGCCTGCCCCCCGGAACCAGAACAGGGCCTGAAGCCATTCTGCGATTTTGCGGCCAGCTCCCATAAAAACGAGTTGTAAAATGGAGGTTCAGGGCACTGCAATTCACAAACCTGCAGAGTTATAAATGATAACTCTCGTCCACAAATATATTGAGGGAAGGCAAAGAAGAGGATTTGAAATCAAGGCAGAATTGCAGGAAACAGATTTCAGGAGGTAGATACGAATCGCCTTTAAAGCACATGAAAAGCGGCAAAACGTTGACAATGATGCCCTTGGCCAAAAAGGGCGTATACGTTTTTTCCTGAATATATTCAGGAAAAAACGCATACGCCCTTTTTGGCCAACCAAGCAACCTGGAAAGGCAAATCAGCGCTACAAAGAAGTCTCGCTTCCCATCGGTCAAAAGGGCCATGCTGAAAAAAGTGTCAAAACCAGAAATGCAGGACAGGCCATGGAGAAATGGGAGCCTTGCTACACTGATGGGCGGGATGTAAATTGCCAAGAGCCACTCTGGAGAAGTGTCCGGTGAGTCCTGAAACATCTGAAAAACACAGCTTAGAGAGCATAGGGCACTTCCACTCATGGGGGTATAAATTGGGAAAATTAAAAATCAGCAAGACACAAGCACCCCAAAGTTTAGGGCTGCTCTGTTGACCAGGACCTCCACTTCATTCCACCTTCAATATCCCAGGAAAGAGAAAAATGGATAAAGAAGTTGTGGTCCTTATGTACAATGGAATATCACTCAGCCATGAAATCAATGTCGTAAGGTTAGTAGCAGCATGATGAGTGGATTTAGGTACGACGATTCTAAGTGAAATAAGTCACACAGAAAAGGACACTTCTCATAAGGTATCACTGATAGAGGGAATGTAAAAACCGTTACACTTGAACTGAATTACAAAACAGAACAGAGTCACACATGCAGAAAACACACTATGGCTGCTTAACGGGAAAGGTGAGGTGGGGTGATACATAAAACAAGGGTATCAAATTAGCTCAGATACCGTTCCATAAACCCAATATGTAATAGACAAGACCTACTCCTTGCTCAGAGAACTGGACTCAACACGCCCTATTCACCACACAAGAATATATCTGACTAATAATAATCGTAAAACCTATGTATTGATATCTCTCTGTTAGTGTGTCAAGTGGGTGTAAAGCGGCATAAACACAGCAGTGAAAAGCAGCTAAACCCCATTATAAAAATAAATTACTTTGAAACACCCATGAAACAAAGACAGTGAAAGAGAGTAATTCTTACACAATGCGTTCAGGGGCTGTGATGCAACCTGGATTGACCATATCTAGACCCACAGCTGGATGAGACATAAGGGTGGACACTCTTGGGGCTGAGAGGTTTGGTGAGGTTGGGTGAGCAAACGCAGACCCTTTAAAGTAATACTGCGTGGTACCCATCGCATGGGTCCCAAATCTCCAGGTTCAAGGGCATCTTCCTACATCAAAAACATGCATGAGAAATCCAGAAGATGGTACACCGTGTGATGGGGAAAGGTTTCTAAAACGCACCTCATTTCTCATCTCCTTGTGCCCGGGTTCGCCATTCCAGCCGCTTTACTAGCAAGCTCCCTACTTGGAGCATCAGCACCTTTAACCTCCTGTTCCGTACAGATTGCAATTTGTCCTAAGGATAAACGGCAAGACGTGGAACCAACGAGAGACTAGCTCTTGGTGTTGGGACAGGCACAGGTCACTCTATTTTCCCATCAGAAAGAAGAATTAACCACAGGCTCAGCCTGCCCCCCGGAACCAGAACAGGGCCTGAAGCCATTCTGCGGTTTTGCGGCCAGCTCCCATAAAAACGAGTTGTAAAATGGAGGTTCAGGGCACTGCAATTCACAAACCTGCAGAGTTATAAATGATAACTCTCGTCCACAAATATATTGAGGGAAGGCAAAGAAGAGGATTTGAAATCAAGGCAGAATTGCAGGAAACAGATTTCAGGAGGTAGATACGAATCGCCTTTAGAGCACATGAAAAGCGGCAAAACGTTGACAATGATGCCCTTGGCCAAAAAGGGCGTATGCGTTTTTTCCTGAATATATTCAGGAAAAAACGCATACGCCCTTTTTGGCCAACCAAGCAACCTGGAAAGGCAAATCAGCGCTACAAAGAAGTCTCGCTTCCCATCGGTCAAAAGGGCCATGCTGAAAAAAGTGTCAAAACCAGAAATGCAGGACAGGCCATGCAGAAATGGGAGCCTTGCTACACTGATGGGTGGGATGTAAATTGCCAAGAGCGACTCTGGAGAAGTGTCCGGTGAGTCCTGAAACATCTGAAAAACACAGCTTAGAGAGCATAGGACACTTCCACTCATGGGGGTATAAATTGGGAAAATTAAAAATCAGCAAGACACAAGCACCCCAAAGTTTAGGGCTGCTCTGTTGACCAGGACCTCCACTTCATTCCACCTTAAATATCCCAGGAAAGAGAAAAATGGATAAAGAAGTTGTGGTCCTTATGTACAATGGAATATCACACAGCCATGAAATCAATGTCGTAAGGTTAGTAGCAGCATGATGAGTGGATTTAGGTACGACGATTCTAAGTGAAATAAGTCACACAGAAAAGGACACTTCTCATAAGGTATCACTGATAGAGGGAATGTAAAAACCGTTACACTTGAACTGAATTACAAAACAGAACAGAGTCACACATGCAGAAAACACACTATGGCTGCTTAACGGGAAAGGTGAGGTGGGGTGATACATAAAACAAGGGTATCAAATTAGCTCAGATACCGTTCCATAAACCCAATATGTAATAGACAAGACCTACTCCTTGCTCAGAGAACTGGACTCAACACGCCCTATTCACCACACAAGAATATATCTGACTAATAATAATCGTAAAAACTATGTATTGATATCTCTCTGTTAGTGTGTCAAGTGGGTGTAAAGCGGCATAAACACAGCAGTGAAAAGCAGCTAAACCCCATTATAAAAATAAATTACTTTGAAACACCCATGAAACAAAGACAGTGAAAGAGAGTAATTCTTACACAATGCGTTCAGGGGCTGTGATGCAACCTGGATTGACCATATCTAGACCCACAGCTGGATGAGACATAAGGGTGGACACTCTTGGGGCTGAGAGGTTTGGTGAGGTTGGGTGAGCAAACGCAGACCCTTTAAAGTAATACTGCGTGGTACCCATCGCATGGGTCCCAAATCTCCAGGTTCAAGGGCATCTTCCTACATCAAAAACATGCATGAGAAACCCAGAAGATGGTACACCGTGTGATGGGGAAAGGTTTCTAAAACGCACCTCATTTCTCATCTCCTTGTGCCCGGGTTCGCAATTCCAGCTGCTTTACTAGCAAGCTCCCTACTTGGAGCATCAGCACGTTTAACCTCCTGTTCCGTACAGGTTGCAATTTGTCCTGAGGATAAACGGGAAGACGTGGAACCAACGAGAGACTAGCTCTTGGTGTTGGGACAGGCACAGGTCACTCTATTTTCCCATCAGAAAGAAGAATTAACCACAGGCTCAGCCTGCCCCCCGGAACCAGAACAGGGCCTGAAGCCATTCTGCGATTTTGCGGCCAGCTCCCATAAAAACGAGTTGTAAAATGGAGGTTCAGGGCACTGCAATTCACAAACCTGCAGAGTTATAAATGATAACTCTCGTCCACAAATATATTGAGGGAAGGCAAAGAAGAGGATTTGAAATCAAGGCAGAATTGCAGGAAACAGATTTCAGGAGGTAGATACGAATCGCCTTTAAAGCACATGAAAAGCGGCAAAACGTTGACAATGATGCCCTTGGCCAAAAAGGGCGTATGCGTTTTTTCCTGAATATATTCAGGAAAAAACGCATACGCCCTTTTTGGCCAACCAAGCAACCTGGAAAGGCAAATCAGCGCTACAAAGAAGTCTCGCTTCCCATCGGTCAAAAGGGCCATGCTGAAAAAAGTGTCAAAACCAGAAATGCAGGACAGGCCATGGAGAAATGGGAGCCTTGCTACACTGATGGGCGGGATGTAAATTGCCAAGAGCCACTCTGGAGAAGTGTCCGGTGAGTCCTGAAACATCTGAAAAACACAGCTTAGAGAGCATAGGGCACTTCCACTCATGGGGGTATAAATTGGGAAAATTAAAAATCAGCAAGACACAAGCACCCCAAAGTTTAGGGCTGCTCTGTTGACCAGGACCTCCACTTCATTCCACCTTCAATATCCCAGGAAAGAGAAAAATGGAAAAAGAAGTTGTGGTCCTTATGTACAATGGAATATCACTCAGCCATGAAATCAATGTCGTAAGGTTAGTAGCAGCATGATGAGTGGATTTAGGTACGACGATTCTAAGTGAAATAAGTCACACAGAAAAGGACACTTCTCATAAGGTATCACTGATAGAGGGAATGTAAAAACCGTTACACTTGAACTGAATTACAAAACAGAACAGAGTCACACATGCAGAAAACACACTATGGCTGCTTAACGGGAAAGGTGAGGTGGGGTGATACATAAAACAAGGGTATCAAATTAGCTCAGATACCGTTCCATAAACCCAATATGTAATAGACAAGACCTACTCCTTGCTCAGAGAACTGGACTCAACACGCCCTATTCACCACACAAGAATATATCTGACTAATAATAATCGTAAAACCTATGTATTGATATCTCTCTGTTAGTGTGTCAAGTGGGTGTAAAGCGGCATAAACACAGCAGTGAAAAGCAGCTAAACCCCATTATAAAAATAAATTACTTTGAAACACCCATGAAACAAAGACAGTGAAAGAGAGTAATTCTTACACAATGCGTTCAGGGGCTGTGATGCAACCTTGATTGACCATATCTAGACCCACAGCTGGATGAGACATAAGGGTGGACACTCTTGGGGCTGAGAGGTTTGGTGAGGTTGGGTGAGCAAACGCAGACCCTTTAAAGTAATACTGCGTGGTACCCATCGCATGGGTCCCAAATCTCCAGGTTCAAGGGCATCTTCCTACATCAAAAACATGCATGAGAAATCCAGAAGATGGTACACCGTGTGATGGGGAAAGGTTTCTAAAACGCACCTCATTTCTCATCTCCTTGTGCCCGGGTTCGCCATTCCAGCCGCTTTACTAGCAAGCTCCCTACTTGGAGCATCAGCACCTTTAACCTCCTGTTCCGTACAGATTGCAATTTGTCCTAAGGATAAACGGCAAGACGTGGAACCAACGAGAGACTAGCTCTTGGTGTTGGGACAGGCACAGGTCACTCTATTTTCCCATCAGAAAGAAGAATTAACCACAGGCTCAGCCTGCCCCCCGGAACCAGAACAGGGCCTGAAGCCATTCTGCGGTTTTGCGGCCAGCTCCCATAAAAACGAGTTGTAAAATGGAGGTTCAGGGCACTGCAATTCACAAACCTGCAGAGTTATAAATGATAACTCTCGTCCACAAATATATTGAGGGAAGGCAAAGAAGAGGATTTGAAATCAAGGCAGAATTGCAGGAAACAGATTTCAGGAGGTAGATACGAATCGCCTTTAGAGCACATGAAAAGCGGCAAAACGTTGACAATGATGCCCTTGGCCAAAAAGGGCGTATGCGTTTTTTCCTGAATATATTCAGGAAAAAACGCATACGCCTTTTTGGCCAACCAAGCAACCTGGAAAGGCAAATCAGCGCTACAAAGAAGTCTCGCTTCCCATCGGTCAAAAGGGCCATGCTGAAAAAAGTGTCAAAACCAGAAATGCAGGACAGGCCATGCAGAAATGGGAGCCTTGCTACACTGATGGGTGGGATGTAAATTGCCAAGAGCGACTCTGGAGAAGTGTCCGGTGAGTCCTGAAACATCTGAAAAACACAGCTTAGAGAGCATAGGACACTTCCACTCATGGGGGTATAAATTGGGAAAATTAAAAATCAGCAAGACACAAGCACCCCAAAGTTTAGGGCTGCTCTGTTGACCAGGACCTCCACTTCATTCCACCTTAAATATCCCAGGAAAGAGAAAAATGGATAAAGAAGTTGTGGTCCTTATGTACAATGGAATATCACACAGCCATGAAATCAATGTCGTAAGGTTAGTAGCAGCATGATGAGTGGATTTAGGTACGACGATTCTAAGTGAAATAAGTCACACAGAAAAGGACACTTCTCATAAGGTATCACTGATAGAGGGAATGTAAAAACCGTTACACTTGAACTGAATTACAAAACAGAACAGAGTCACACATGCAGAAAACACACTATGGCTGCTTAACGGGAAAGGTGAGGTGGGGTGATACATAAAACAAGGGTATCAAATTAGCTCAGATACCGTTCCATAAACCCAATATGTAATAGACAAGACCTACTCCTTGCTCAGAGAACTGGACTCAACACGCCCTATTCACCACACAAGAATATATCTGACTAATAATAATCGTAAAACCTATGTATTGATATCTCTCTGTTAGTGTGTCAAGTGGGTGTAAAGCGGCATAAACACAGCAGTGAAAAGCAGCTAAACCCCATTATAAAAATAAATTACTTTGAAACACCCATGAAACAAAGACAGTGAAAGAGAGAGTAATTCTTACACAATGCGTTCAGGGGCTGTGATGCAACCTGGATTGACCATATCTAGACCCACAGCTGGATGAGACATAAGGGTGGACACTCTTGGGGCTGAGAGGTTTGGTGAGGTTGGGTGAGCAAACGCAGACCCTTTAAAGTAATACTGCGTGGTACCCATCGCATGGGTCCCAAATCTCCAGGTTCAAGGGCATCTTCCTACATCAAAAACATGCATGAGAAACCCAGAAGATGGTACACCGTGTGATGGGGAAAGGTTTCTAAAACGCACCTCATTTCTCATCTCCTTGTGCCCGGGTTCGCCATTCCAGCTGCTTTACTAGCAAGCTCCCTACTTGGAGCATCAGCACCTTTAACCTCCTGTTC
Organism: Balaenoptera borealis; assembly: GCF_965194805.1. Taxonomy (NCBI): domain Eukaryota; kingdom Metazoa; phylum Chordata; class Mammalia; order Artiodactyla; family Balaenopteridae; genus Balaenoptera; species Balaenoptera borealis. The sequence continues at coordinate 1,590,214 of NW_028123989.1, forward strand.
CGTACAGGTTGCAATTTGTCCTGAGGATAAACGGGAAGACGTGGAACCAACGAGAGACTAGCTCTTGGTGTTGGGACAGGCACAGGTCACTCTATTTTCCCATCAGAAAGAAGAATTAACCACAGGCTCAGCCTGCCCCCCGGAACCAGAACAGGGCCTGAAGCCATTCTGCGATTTTGCGGCCAGCTCCCATAAAAACGAGTTGTAAAATGGAGGTTCAGGGCACTGCAATTCACAAACCTGCAGAGTTATAAATGATAACTCTCGTCCACAAATATATTGAGGGAAGGCAAAGAAGAGGATTTGAAATCAAGGCAGAATTGCAGGAAACAGATTTCAGGAGGTAGATACGAATCGCCTTTAGAGCACATGAAAAGCGGCAAAACGTTGACAATGATGCCCTTGGCCAAAAAGGGCGTATGCGTTTTTTCCTGAATATATTCAGGAAAAAACGCATACGCCCTTTTTGGCCAACCAAGCAACCTGGAAAGGCAAATCAGCGCTACAAAGAAGTCTCGCTTCCCATCGGTCAAAAGGGCCATGCTGAAAAAAGTGTCAAAACCAGAAATGCAGGACAGGCCATGGAGAAATGGGAGCCTTGCTACACTGATGGGCGGGATGTAAATTGCCAAGAGCCACTCTGGAGAAGTGTCCGGTGAGTCCTGAAACATCTGAAAAACACAGCTTAGAGAGCATAGGGCACTTCCACTCATGGGGGTATAAATTGGGAAAATGAAAAATCAGCAAGACACAAGCACCCCAAAGTTTAGGGCTGCTCTGTTGACCAGGACCTCCACTTCATTCCACCTTCAATATCCCAGGAAAGAGAAAAATGGATAAAGAAGTTGTGGTCCTTATGTACAATGGAATATCACTCAGCCATGAAATCAATGTCGTAAGGTTAGTAGCAGCATGATGAGTGGATTTAGGTACGACGATTCTAAGTGAAATAAGTCACACAGAAAAGGACACTTCTCATAAGGTATCACTGATAGAGGGAATGTAAAAACCGTTACACTTGAACTGAATTACAAAACAGAACAGAGTCACACATGCAGAAAACACACTATGGCTGCTTAACGGGAAAGGTGAGGTGGGGTGATACATAAAACAAGGGTATCAAATTAGCTCAGATACCGTTCCATAAACCCAATATGTAATAGACAAGACCTACTCCTTGCTCAGAGAACTGGACTCAACACGCCCTATTCACCACACAAGAATATATCTGACTAATAATAATCGTAAAACCTATGTATTGATATCTCTCTGTTAGTGTGTCAAGTGGGTGTAAAGCGGCATAAACACAGCAGTGAAAAGCAGCTAAACCCCATTATAAAAATAAATTACTTTGAAACACCCATGAAACAAAGACAGTGAAAGAGAGTAATTCTTACACAATGCGTTCAGGGGCTGTGATGCAACCTGGATTGACCATATCTAGACCCACAGCTGGATGAGACATAAGGGTGGACACTCTTGGGGCTGAGAGGTTTGGTGAGGTTGGGTGAGCAAACGCAGACCCTTTAAAGTAATACTGCGTGGTACCCATCGCATGGGTCCCAAATCTCCAGGTTCAAGGGCATCTTCCTACATCAAAAACATGCATGAGAAATCCAGAAGATGGTACACCGTGTGATGGGGAAAGGTTTCTAAAACGCACCTCATTTCTCATCTCCTTGTGCCCGGGTTCGCCATTCCAGCCGCTTTACTAGCAAGCTCCCTACTTGGAGCATCAGCACCTTTAACCTCCTGTTCCGTACAGATTGCAATTTGTCCTAAGGATAAACGGCAAGACGTGGAACCAACGAGAGACTAGCTCTTGGTGTTGGGACAGGCACAGGTCACTCTATTTTCCCATCAGAAAGAAGAATTAACCACAGGCTCAGCCTGCCCCCCGGAACCAGAACAGGGCCTGAAGCCATTCTGCGGTTTTGCGGCCAGCTCCCATAAAAACGAGTTGTAAAATGGAGGTTCAGGGCACTGCAATTCACAAACCTGCAGAGTTATAAATGATAACTCTCGTCCACAAATATATTGAGGGAAGGCAAAGAAGAGGATTTGAAATCAAGGCAGAATTGCAGGAAACAGATTTCAGGAGGTAGATACGAATCGCCTTTAGAGCACATGAAAAGCGGCAAAACGTTGACAATGATGCCCTTGGCCAAAAAGGGCGTATGCGTTTTTTCCTGAATATATTCAGGAAAAAACGCATACGCCTTTTTGGCCAACCAAGCAACCTGGAAAGGCAAATCAGCGCTACAAAGAAGTCTCGCTTCCCATCGGTCAAAAGGGCCATGCTGAAAAAAGTGTCAAAACCAGAAATGCAGGACAGGCCATGCAGAAATGGGAGCCTTGCTACACTGATGGGTGGGATGTAAATTGCCAAGAGCGACTCTGGAGAAGTGTCCGGTGAGTCCTGAAACATCTGAAAAACACAGCTTAGAGAGCATAGGACACTTCCACTCATGGGGGTATAAATTGGGAAAATTAAAAATCAGCAAGACACAAGCACCCCAAAGTTTAGGGCTGCTCTGTTGACCAGGACCTCCACTTCATTCCACCTTAAATATCCCAGGAAAGAGAAAAATGGATAAAGAAGTTGTGGTCCTTATGTACAATGGAATATCACACAGCCATGAAATCAATGTCGTAAGGTTAGTAGCAGCATGATGAGTGGATTTAGGTACGACGATTCTAAGTGAAATAAGTCACACAGAAAAGGACACTTCTCATAAGGTATCACTGATAGAGGGAATGTAAAAACCGTTACACTTGAACTGAATTACAAAACAGAACAGAGTCACACATGCAGAAAACACACTATGGCTGCTTAACGGGAAAGGTGAGGTGGGGTGATACATAAAACAAGGGTATCAAATTAGCTCAGATACCGTTCCATAAACCCAATATGTAATAGACAAGACCTACTCCTTGCTCAGAGAACTGGACTCAACACGCCCTATTCACCACACAAGAATATATCTGACTAATAATAATCGTAAAACCTATGTATTGATATCTCTCTGTTAGTGTGTCAAGTGGGTGTAAAGCGGCATAAACACAGCAGTGAAAAGCAGCTAAACCCCATTATAAAAATAAATTACTTTGAAACACCCATGAAACAAAGACAGTGAAAGAGAGAGTAATTCTTACACAATGCGTTCAGGGGCTGTGATGCAACCTGGATTGACCATATCTAGACCCACAGCTGGATGAGACATAAGGGTGGACACTCTTGGGGCTGAGAGGTTTGGTGAGGTTGGGTGAGCAAACGCAGACCCTTTAAAGTAATACTGCGTGGTACCCATCGCATGGGTCCCAAATCTCCAGGTTCAAGGGCATCTTCCTACATCAAAAACATGCATGAGAAACCCAGAAGATGGTACACCGTGTGATGGGGAAAGGTTTCTAAAACGCACCTCATTTCTCATCTCCTTGTGCCCGGGTTCGCCATTCCAGCTGCTTTACTAGCAAGCTCCCTACTTGGAGCATCAGCACCTTTAACCTCCTGTTCCGTACAGGTTGCAATTTGTCCTGAGGATAAACGGGAAGACGTGGAACCAACGAGAGACTAGCTCTTGGTGTTGGGACAGGCACAGGTCACTCTATTTTCCCATCAGAAAGAAGAATTAACCACAGGCTCAGCCTGCCCCCCGGAACCAGAACAGGGCCTGAAGCCATTCTGCGATTTTGCGGCCAGCTCCCATAAAAACGAGTTGTAAAATGGAGGTTCAGGGCACTGCAATTCACAAACCTGCAGAGTTATAAATGATAACTCTCGTCCACAAATATATTGAGGGAAGGCAAAGAAGAGGATTTGAAATCAAGGCAGAATTGCAGGAAACAGATTTCAGGAGGTAGATACGAATCGCCTTTAGAGCACATGAAAAGCGGCAAAACGTTGACAATGATGCCCTTGGCCAAAAAGGGCGTATGCGTTTTTTCCTGAATATATTCAGGAAAAAACGCATACGCCCTTTTTGGCCAACCAAGCAACCTGGAAAGGCAAATCAGCGCTACAAAGAAGTCTCGCTTCCCATCGGTCAAAAGGGCCATGCTGAAAAAAGTGTCAAAACCAGAAATGCAGGACAGGCCATGGAGAAATGGGAGCCTTGCTACACTGATGGGCGGGATGTAAATTGCCAAGAGCCACTCTGGAGAAGTGTCCGGTGAGTCCTGAAACATCTGAAAAACACAGCTTAGAGAGCATAGGGCACTTCCACTCATGGGGGTATAAATTGGGAAAATTAAAAATCAGCAAGACACAAGCACCCCAAAGTTTAGGGCTGCTCTGTTGACCAGGACCTCCACTTCATTCCACCTTCAATATCCCAGGAAAGAGAAAAATGGATAAAGAAGTTGTGGTCCTTATGTACAATGGAATATCACTCAGCCATGAAATCAATGTCGTAAGGTTAGTAGCAGCATGATGAGTGGATTTAGGTACGACGATTCTAAGTGAAATAAGTCACACAGAAAAGGACACTTCTCATAAGGTATCACTGATAGAGGGAATGTAAAAACCGTTACACTTGAACTGAATTACAAAACAGAACAGAGTCACACATGCAGAAAACACACTATGGCTGCTTAACGGGAAAGGTGAGGTGGGGTGATACATAAAACAAGGGTATCAAATTAGCTCAGATACCGTTCCATAAACCCAATATGTAATAGACAAGACCTACTCCTTGCTCAGAGAACTGGACTCAACACGCCCTATTCACCGCACAAGAATATATCTGACTAATAATAATCGTAAAACCTATGTATTGATATCTCTCTGTTAGTGTGTCAAGTGGGTGTAAAGCGGCATAAACACAGCAGTGAAAAGCAGCTAAACCCCATTATAAAAATAAATTACTTTGAAACACCCATGAAACAAAGACAGTGAAAGAGAGAGAAATTCTTACACAATGCGTTCAGGGGCTGTGATGCAACCTGGATTGACCATATCTAGACGCACAGCTGGATGAGACATAAGGGTGGACACTCTTGGGGCTGAGAGGTTTGGTGAGGTTGGGTGAGCAAACGCAGACCCTTTAAAGTAATACTGCGTGGTACCCATCGCATGGGTCCCAAATCTCCAGGTTCAAGGGCATCTTCCTACATCAAAAACATGCATGAGAAACCCAGAAGATGGTACACCGTGTGATGGGGAAAGGTTTCTAAAACGCACCTCATTTCTCATCTCCTTGTGCCCGGGTTCGCCATTCCAGCTGCTTTACTAGCAAGCTCCCTACTTGGAGCATCAGCACCTTTAACCTCCTGTTCCGTACAGGTTGCAATTTGTCCTGAGGATAAACGGGAAGACGTGGAACCAACGAGAGACTAGCTCTTGGTGTTGGGACAGGCACAGGTCACTCTATTTTCCCATCAGAAAGAAGAATTAACCACAGGCTCAGCCTGCCCCCCGGAACCAGAACAGGGCCTGAAGCCATTCTGCGATTTTGCGGCCAGCTCCCATAAAAACGAGTTGTAAAATGGAGGTTCAGGGCACTGCAATTCACAAACCTGCAGAGTTATAAATGATAACTCTCGTCCACAAATATATTGAGGGAAGGCAAAGAAGAGGATTTGAAATCAAGGCAGAATTGCAGGAAACAGATTTCAGGAGGTAGATACGAATCGCCTTTAAAGCACATGAAAAGCGGCAAAACGTTGACAATGATGCCCTTGGCCAAAAAGGGCGTATGCGTTTTTTCCTGAATATATTCAGGAAAAAACGCATACGCCCTTTTTGGCCAACCAAGCAACCTGGAAAGGCAAATCAGCGCTACAAAGAAGTCTCGCTTCCCATCGGTCAAAAGGGCCATGCTGAAAAAAGTGTCAAAACCAGAAATGCAGGACAGGCCATGGAGAAATGGGAGCCTTGCTACACTGATGGGCGGGATGTAAATTGCCAAGAGCCACTCTGGAGAAGTGTCCGGTGAGTCCTGAAACATCTGAAAAACACAGCTTAGAGAGCATAGGGCACTTCCACTCATGGGGGTATAAATTGGGAAAATTAAAAATCAGCAAGACACAAGCACCCCAAAGTTTAGGGCTGCTCTGTTGACCAGGACCTCCACTTCATTCCACCTTCAATATCCCAGGAAAGAGAAAAATGGATAAAGAAGTTGTGGTCCTTATGTACAATGGAATATCACTCAGCCATGAAATCAATGTCATAAGGTTAGTAGCAGCATGATGAGTGGATTTAGGTACGACGATTCTAAGTGAAATAAGTCACACAGAAAAGGACACTTCTCATAAGGTATCACTGATAGAGGGAATGTAAAAACCGTTACACTTGAACTGAATTACAAAACAGAACAGAGTCACACATGCAGAAAACACACTATGGCTGCTTAACGGGAAAGGTGAGGTGGGGTGATACATAAAACAAGGGTATCAAATTAGCTCAGATACCGTTCCATAAACCCAATATGTAATAGACAAGACCTACTCCTTGCTCAGAGAACTGGACTCAACACGCCCTATTCACCGCACAAGAATATATCTGACTAATAATAATCGTAAAACCTATGAATTGATATCTCTCTGTTAGTGTGTCAAGTGGGTGTAAAGCGGCATAAACACAGCAGTGAAAAGCAGCTAAACCCCATTATAAAAATAAATTACTTTGAAACACCCATGAAACAAAGACAGTGAAAGAGAGAGAAATTCTTACACAATGCGTTCAGGGGCTGTGATGCAACCTGGATTGACCATATCTAGACGCACAGCTGGATGAGACATAAGGGTGGACACTCTTGGGGCTGAGAGGTTTGGTGAGGTTGGGTGAGCAAACGCAGACCCTTTAAAGTAATACTGCGTGGTACCCATCGCATGAGTCCCAAATCTCCAGGTTCAAGGGCATCTTCCTACATCAAAAACATGCATGAGAAACCCAGAAGATGGTACACCGTGTGATGGGGAAAGGTTTCTAAAACGCACCTCATTTCTCATCTCCTTGTGCCCGGGTTCGCCATTCCAGCTGCTTTACTAGCAAGCTCCCTACTTGGAGCATCAGCACCTTTAACCTCCTGTTCCGTACAGGTTGCAATTTGTCCTGAGGATAAACGGGAAGATGTGGAACCAACGAGAGACTAGCTCTTGGTGTTGGGACAGGCACAGGTCACTCTATTTTCCCATCAGAAAGAAGAATTAACCACAGGCTCAGCCTGCCCCCCGGAACCAGAACAGGGCCTGAAGCCATTCTGCGATTTTGCGGCCAGCTCCCATAAAAACGAGTTGTAAAATGGAGGTTCAGGGCACTGCAATTCACAAACCTGCAGAGTTATAAATGATAACTCTCGTCCACAAATATATTGAGGGAAGGCAAAGAAGAGGATTTGAAATCAAGGCAGAATTGCAGGAAACAGATTTCAGGAGGTAGATACGAATCGCCTTTAAAGCACATGAAAAGCGGCAAAACGTTGACAATGATGCCCTTGGCCAAAAAGGGCGTATGCGTTTTTTCCTGAATATATTCAGGAAAAAACGCATACGCCCTTTTTGGCCAACCAAGCAACCTGGAAAGGCAAATCAGCGCTACAAAGAAGTCTCGCTTCCCATCGGTCAAAAGGGCCATGCTGAAAAAAGTGTCAAAACCAGAAATGCAGGACAGGCCATGGAGAAATGGGAGCCTTGCTACACTGATGGGCGGGATGTAAATTGCCAAGAGCCACTCTGGAGAAGTGTCCGGTGAGTCCTGAAACATCTGAAAAACACAGCTTAGAGAGCATAGGGCACTTCCACTCATGGGGGTATAAATTGGGAAAATTAAAAATCAGCAAGACACAAGCACCCCAAAGTTTAGGGCTGCTCTGTTGACCAGGACCTCCACTTCATTCCACCTTCAATATCCCAGGAAAGAGAAAAATGGATAAAGAAGTTGTGGTCCTTATGTACAATGGAATATCACTCAGCCATGAAATCAATGTCATAAGGTTAGTAGCAGCATGATGAGTGGATTTAGGTACGACGATTCTAAGTGAAATAAGTCACACAGAAAAGGACACTTCTCATAAGGTATCACTGATAGAGGGAATGTAAAAACCGTTACACTTGAACTGAATTACAAAACAGAACAGAGTCACACATGCAGAAAACACACTATGGCTGCTTAACGGGAAAGGTGAGGTGGGGTGATACATAAAACAAGGGTATCAAATTAGCTCAGATACCGTTCCATAAACCCAATATGTAATAGACAAGACCTACTCCTTGCTCAGAGAACTGGACTCAACACGCCCTATTCACCGCACAAGAATATATCTGACTAATAATAATCGTAAAACCTATGAATTGATATCTCTCTGTTAGTGTGTCAAGTGGGTGTAAAGCGGCATAAACACAGCAGTGAAAAGCAGCTAAACCCCATTATAAAAATAAATTACTTTGAAACACCCATGAAACAAAGACAGTGAAAGAGAGAGAAATTCTTACACAATGCGTTCAGGGGCTGTGATGCAACCTGGATTGACCATATCTAGACGCACAGCTGGATGAGACATAAGGGTGGACACTCTTGGGGCTGAGAGGTTTGGTGAGGTTGGGTGAGCAAACGCAGACCCTTTAAAGTAATACTGCGTGGTACCCATCGCATGAGTCCCAAATCTCCAGGTTCAAGGGCATCTTCCTACATCAAAAACATGCATGAGAAACCCAGAAGATGGTACACCGTGTGATGGGGAAAGGTTTCTAAAACGCACCTCATTTCTCATCTCCTTGTGCCCGGGTTCGCCATTCCAGCTGCTTTACTAGCAAGCTCCCTACTTGGAGCATCAGCACCTTTAACCTCCTGTTCCGTACAGGTTGCAATTTGTCCTGAGGATAAACGGGAAGACGTGGAACCAACGAGAGACTAGCTCTTGGTGTTGGGACAGGCACAGGTCACTCTATTTTCCCATCAGAAAGAAGAATTAACCACAGGCTCAGCCTGCCCCCCGGAACCAGAACAGGGCCTGAAGCCATTCTGCGATTTTGCGGCCAGCTCCCATAAAAACGAGTTGTAAAATGGAGGTTCAGGGCACTGCAATTCACAAACCTGCAGAGTTATAAATGATAACTCTCGTCCACAAATATATTGAGGGAAGGCAAAGAAGAGGATTTGAAATCAAGGCAGAATTGCAGGAAACAGATTTCAGGAGGTAGATACGAATCGCCTTTAGAGCACATGAAAAGCGGCAAAACGTTGACAATGATGCCCTTGGCCAAAAAGGGCGTATGCGTTTTTTCCTGAATATATTCAGGAAAAAACGCATACGCCCTTTTTGGCCAACCAAGCAACCTGGAAAGGCAAATCAGCGCTACAAAGAAGTCTCGCTTCCCATCGGTCAAAAGGGCCATGCTGAAAAAAGTGTCAAAACCAGAAATGCAGGACAGGCCATGGAGAAATGGGAGCCTTGCTACACTGATGGGCGGGATGTAAATTGCCAAGAGCCACTCTGGAGAAGTGTCCGGTGAGTCCTGAAACATCTGAAAAACACAGCTTAGAGAGCATAGGGCACTTCCACTCATGGGGGTATAAATTGGGAAAATTAAAAATCAGCAAGACACAAGCACCCCAAAGTTTAGGGCTGCTCTGTTGACCAGGACCTCCACTTCATTCCACCTTCAATATCCCAGGAAAGAGAAAAATGGATAAAGAAGTTGTGGTCCTTATGTACAATGGAATATCACTCAGCCATGAAATCAATGTCGTAAGGTTAGTAGCAGCATGATGAGTGGATTTAGGTACGACGATTCTAAGTGAAATAAGTCACACAGAAAAGGACACTTCTCATAAGGTATCACTGATAGAGGGAATGTAAAAACCGTTACACTTGAACTGAATTACAAAACAGAACAGAGTCACACATGCAGAAAACACACTATGGCTGCTTAACGGGAAAGGTGAGGTGGGGTGATACATAAAACAAGGGTATCAAATTAGCTCAGATACCGTTCCATAAACCCAATATGTAATAGACAAGACCTACTCCTTGCTCAGAGAACTGGACTCAACACGCCCTATTCACCGCACAAGAATATATCTGACTAATAATAATCGTAAAACCTATGAATTGATATCTCTCTGTTAGTGTGTCAAGTGGGTGTAAAGCGGCATAAACACAGCAGTGAAAAGCAGCTAAACCCCATTATAAAAATAAATTACTTTGAAACACCCATGAAACAAAGACAGTGAAAGAGAGAGAAATTCTTACACAATGCGTTCAGGGGCTGTGATGCAACCTGGATTGACCATATCTAGACGCACAGCTGGATGAGACATAAGGGTGGACACTCTTGGGGCTGAGAGGTTTGGTGAGGTTGGGTGAGCAAACGCAGACCCTTTAAAGTAATACTGCGTGGTACCCATCGCATGGGTCCCAAATCTCCAGGTTCAAGGGCATCTTCCTACATCAAAAACATGCATGAGAAACCCAGAAGATGGTACACCGTGTGATGGGGAAAGGTTTCTAAAACGCACCTCATTTCTCATCTCCTTGTGCCCGGGTTCGCCATTCCAGCTGCTTTACTAGCAAGCTCCCTACTTGGAGCATCAGCACCTTTAACCTCCTGTTCCGTACAGGTTGCAATTTGTCCTGAGGATAAACGGGAAGACGTGGAACCAACGAGAGACTAGCTCTTGGTGTTGGGACAGGCACAGGTCACTCTATTTTCCCATCAGAAAGAAGAATTAACCACAGGCTCAGCCTGCCCCCCGGAACCAGAACAGGGCCTGAAGCCATTCTGCGATTTTGCGGCCAGCTCCCATAAAAACGAGTTGTAAAATGGAGGTTCAGGGCACTGCAATTCACAAACCTGCAGAGTTATAAATGATAACTCTCGTCCACAAATATATTGAGGGAAGGCAAAGAAGAGGATTTGAAATCAAGGCAGAATTGCAGGAAACAGATTTCAGGAGGTAGATACGAATCGCCTTTAAAGCACATGAAAAGCGGCAAAACGTTGACAATGATGCCCTTGGCCAAAAAGGGCGTATGCGTTTTTTCCTGAATATATTCAGGAAAAAACGCATACGCCCTTTTTGGCCAACCAAGCAACCTGGAAAGGCAAATCAGCGCTACAAAGAAGTCTCGCTTCCCATCGGTCAAAAGGGCCATGCTGAAAAAAGTGTCAAAACCAGAAATGCAGGACAGGCCATGGAGAAATGGGAGCCTTGCTACACTGATGGGCGGGATGTAAATTGCCAAGAGCCACTCTGGAGAAGTGTCCGGTGAGTCCTGAAACATCTGAAAAACACAGCTTAGAGAGCATAGGGCACTTCCACTCATGGGGGTATAAATTGGGAAAATTAAAAATCAGCAAGACACAAGCACCCCAAAGTTTAGGGCTGCTCTGTTGACCAGGACCTCCACTTCATTCCACCTTCAATATCCCAGGAAAGAGAAAAATGGATAAAGAAGTTGTGGTCCTTATGTACAATGGAATATCACTCAGCCATGAAATCAATGTCGTAAGGTTAGTAGCAGCATGATGAGTGGATTTAGGTACGACGATTCTAAGTGAAATAAGTCACACAGAAAAGGACACTTCTCATAAGGTATCACTGATAGAGGGAATGTAAAAACCGTTACACTTGAACTGAATTACAAAACAGAACAGAGTCACACATGCAGAAAACACACTATGGCTGCTTAACGGGAAAGGTGAGGTGGGGTGATACATAAAACAAGGGTATCAAATTAGCTCAGATACCGTTCCATAAACCCAATATGTAATAGACAAGACCTACTCCTTGCTCAGAGAACTGGACTCAACACGCCCTATTCACCGCACAAGAATATATCTGACTAATAATAATCGTAAAACCTATGAATTGATATCTCTCTGTTAGTGTGTCAAGTGGGTGTAAAGCGGCATAAACACAGCAGTGAAAAGCAGCTAAACCCCATTATAAAAATAAATTACTTTGAAACACCCATGAAACAAAGACAGTGAAAGAGAGAGAAATTCTTACACAATGCGTTCAGGGGCTGTGATGCAACCTGGATTGACCATATCTAGACGCACAGCTGGATGAGACATAAGGGTGGACACTCTTGGGGCTGAGAGGTTTGGTGAGGTTGGGTGAGCAAACGCAGACCCTTTAAAGTAATACTGCGTGGTACCCATCGCATGGGTCCCAAATCTCCAGGTTCAAGGGCATCTTCCTACATCAAAAACATGCATGAGAAACCCAGAAGATGGTACACCGTGTGATGGGGAAAGGTTTCTAAAACGCACCTCATTTCTCATCTCCTTGTGCCCGGGTTCGCCATTCCAGCTGCTTTACTAGCAAGCTCCCTACTTGGAGCATCAGCACCTTTAACCTCCTGTTCCGTACAGGTTGCAATTTGTCCTGAGGATAAACGGGAAGACGTGGAACCAACGAGAGACTAGCTCTTGGTGTTGGGACAGGCACAGGTCACTCTATTTTCCCATCAGAAAGAAGAATTAACCACAGGCTCAGCCTGCCCCCCGGAACCAGAACAGGGCCTGAAGCCATTCTGCGATTTTGCGGCCAGCTCCCATAAAAACGAGTTGTAAAATGGAGGTTCAGGGCACTGCAATTCACAAACCTGCAGAGTTATAAATGATAACTCTCGTCCACAAATATATTGAGGGAAGGCAAAGAAGAGGATTTGAAATCAAGGCAGAAGTGCAGGAAACAGATTTCAGGAGGTAGATACGAATCGCCTTTAAAGCACATGAAAAGCGGCAAAACGTTGACAATGATGCCCTTGGCCAAAAAGGGCGTATGCGTTTTTTCCTGAATATATTCAGGAAAAAACGCATACGCCCTTTTTGGCCAACCAAGCAACCTGGAAAGGCAAATCAGCGCTACAAAGAAGTCTCGCTTCCCATCGGTCAAAAGGGCCATGCTGAAAAAAGTGTCAAAACCAGAAATGCAGGACAGGCCATGGAGAAATGGGAGCCTTGCTACACTGATGGGCGGGATGTAAATTGCCAAGAGCCACTCTGGAGAAGTGTCCGGTGAGTCCTGAAACATCTGAAAAACACAGCTTAGAGAGCATAGGGCACTTCCACTCATGGGGGTATAAATTGGGAAAATTAAAAATCAGCAAGACACAAGCACCCCAAAGTTTAGGGCTGCTCTGTTGACCAGGACCTCCACTTCATTCCACCTTCAATATCCCAGGAAAGAGAAAAATGGATAAAGAAGTTGTGGTCCTTATGTACAATGGAATATCACTCAGCCATGAAATCAATGTCATAAGGTTAGTAGCAGCATGATGAGTGGATTTAGGTACGACGATTCTAAGTGAAATAAGTCACACAGAAAAGGACACTTCTCATAAGGTATCACTGATAGAGGGAATGTAAAAACCGTTACACTTGAACTGAATTACAAAACAGAACAGAGTCACACATGCAGAAAACACACTATGGCTGCTTAACGGGAAAGGTGAGGTGGGGTGATACATAAAACAAGGGTATCAAATTAGCTCAGATACCGTTCCATAAACCCAATATGTAATAGACAAGACCTACTCCTTGCTCAGAGAACTGGACTCAACACGCCCTATTCACCGCACAAGAATATATCTGACTAATAATAATCGTAAAACCTATGAATTGATATCTCTCTGTTAGTGTGTCAAGTGGGTGTAAAGCGGCATAAACACAGCAGTGAAAAGCAGCTAAACCCCATTATAAAAATAAATTACTTTGAAACACCCATGAAACAAAGACAGTGAAAGAGAGAGAAATTCTTACACAATGCGTTCAGGGGCTGTGATGCAACCTGGATTGACCATATCTAGACGCACAGCTGGATGAGACATAAGGGTGGACACTCTTGGGGCTGAGAGGTTTGGTGAGGTTGGGTGAGCAAACGCAGGCCCTTTAAAGTAATACTGCGTGGTACCCATCGCATGAGTCCCAAATCTCCAGGTTCAAGGGCATCTTCCTACATCAAAAACATGCATGAGAAACCCAGAAGATGGTACACCGTGTGATGGGGAAAGGTTTCTAAAACGCACCTCATTTCTCATCTCCTTGTGCCCGGGTTCGCAATTCCAGCTGCTTTACTAGCAAGCTCCCTACTTGGAGCATCAGCACCTTTAACCTCCTGTTCCATACAGGTTGCAATTTGTCCTGAGGATAAACGGGAAGACGTGGAACCAACGAGAGACTAGCTCTTGGTGTTGGGACAGGCCCAGGTCACTCTATTTTCCCATCAGAAAGAAGAATTAACCACAGGCTCAGCCTGCCCCCCGAACCAGAACAGGGCCTGAAGCCATTCTGCGATTTTGCGGCCAGCTCCCATAAAAACGAGTTGTAAAATGGAGGTTCAGGGCACTGCAATTCACAAACCTGCAGAGTTATAAATGATAACTCTCGTCCACAAATATATTGAGGGAAGGCAAAGAAGAGGATTTGAAATCAAGGCAGAATTGCAGGAAACAGATTTCAGGAGGTAGATACGAATCGCCTTTAGAGCACATGAAAAGCGGCAAAACGTTGACAATGATGCCCTTGGCCAAAAAGGGCGTATGCGTTTTTTCCTGAATATATTCAGGAAAAAACGCATACGCCCTTTTTGGCCAACCAAGCAACCTGGAAAGGCAAATCAGCGCTACAAAGAAGTCTCGCTTCCCATCGGTCAAAAGGGCCATGCTGAAAAAAGTGTCAAAACCAGAAATGCAGGACAGGCCATGCAGAAATGGGAGCCTTGCTACACTGATGGGTGGGATGTAAATTGCCAAGAGCGACTCTGGAGAAGTGTCCGGTGAGTCCTGAAACATCTGAAAAACACAGCTTAGAGAGCATAGGACACTTCCACTCATGGGGGTATAAATTGGGAAAATTAAAAATCAGCAAGACACAAGCACCCCAAAGTTTAGGGCTGCTCTGTTGACCAGGACCTCCACTTCATTCCACCTTAAATATCCCAGGAAAGAGAAAAATGGATAAAGAAGTTGTGGTCCTTATGTACAATGGAATATCACTCAGCCATGAAATCAATGTCGTAAGGTTAGTAGCAGCATGATGAGTGGATTTAGGTACGACGATTCTAAGTGAAATAAGTCACACAGAAAAGGACACTTCTCATAAGGTATCACTGATAGAGGGAATGTAAAAACCGTTACACTTGAACTGAATTACAAAACAGAACAGAGTCACACATGCAGAAAACACACTATGGCTGCTTAACGGGAAAGGTGAGGTGGGGTGATACATAAAACAAGGGTATCAAATTAGCTCAGAAACCGTTCCATAAACCCAATATGTAATAGACAAGACCTACTCCTTGCTCAGAGAACTGGACTCAACACGCCCTATTCACCACACAAGAATATATCTGACTAATAATAATCGTAAAACCTATGTATTGATATCTCTCTGTTAGTGTGTCAAGTGGGTGTAAAGTGGCATAAACACAGCAGTGAAAAGCAGCTAAACCCCATTATAAAAATAAATTACTTTGAAACACCCATGAAACAAAGACAGTGAAAGAGAGAGTAATTCTTACACAATGCGTTCAGGGGCTGTGATGCAACCTGGATTGACCATATCTAGACCCACAGCTGGATGAGACATAAGGGTGGACACTCTTGGGGCTGAGAGTTTTGGTGAGGTTGGGTGAGCAAACGCAGACCCTTTAAAGTAATACTGCGTGGTACCCATCGCATGGGTCCCAAATCTCCAGGTTCAAGGGCATCTTCGTACATCAAAAACATGCATGAGAAATCCAGAAGATGGTACACCGTGTGATGGGGAAAGGTTTCTAAAACGCACCTCATTTCTCATCTCCTTGTGCCCGGGTTCGCCATTCCAGCCGCTTTACTAGCAAGCTCCCTACTTGGAGCATCAGCACCTTTAACCTCCTGTTCCGTACAGATTGGAATTTGTCCTAAGGATAAACGGCAAGACGTGGAACCAACGAGAGACTAGCTCTTGGTGTTGGGACAGGCACAGGTCACTCTATTTTCCCATCAGAAAGAAGAATTAACCACAGGCTCAGCCTGCCCCCCGGAACCAGAACAGGGCCTGAAGCCATTCTGCGATTTTGCGGCCAGCTCCCATAAAAACGAGTTGTAAAATGGAGGTTCAGGGCATTGCAATTCACAAACCTGCAGAGTTATAAATGATAACTCTCGTCCACAAATATATTGAGGGAAGGCAAAGAAGAGGATTTGAAATCAAGGCAGAATTGCAGGAAACAGATTTCAGGAGGTAGATACGAATCGCCTTTAAAGCACATGAAAAGCGGCAAAACGTTGACAATGATGCCCTTGGCCAAAAAGGGCGTATGCGTTTTTTCCTGAATATATTCAGGAAAAAACGCATACGCCCTTTTTGGCCAACCAAGCAACCTGGAAAGGCAAATCAGCGCTACAAAGAAGTCTCGCTTCCCATCGGTCAAAAGGGCCATGCTGAAAAAAGTGTCAAAACCAGAAATGCAGGACAGGCCATGGAGAAATGGGAGCCTTGCTACACTGATGGGCGGGATGTAAATTGCCAAGAGCCACTCTGGAGAAGTGTCCGGTGAGTCCTGAAACATCTGAAAAACACAGCTTAGAGAGCATAGGGCACTTCCACTCATGGGGGTATAAATTGGGAAAATTAAAAATCAGCAAGACACAAGCACCCCAAAGTTTAGGGCTGCTCTGTTGACCAGGACCTCCACTTCATTCCACCTTCAATATCCCAGGAAAGAGAAAAATGGATAAAGAAGTTGTGGTCCTTATGTACAATGGAATATCACTCAGCCATGAAATCAATGTCGTAAGGTTAGTAGCAGCATGATGAGTGGATTTAGGTACGACGATTCTAAGTGAAATAAGTCACACAGAAAAGGACACTTCTCATAAGGTATCACTGATAGAGGGAATGTAAAAACCGTTACACTTGAACTGAATTACAAAACAGAACAGAGTCACACATGCAGAAAACACACTATGGCTGCTTAACGGGAAAGGCGAGGTGGGGTGATACATAAAACAAGGGTATCAAATTAGCTCAGATACCGTTCCATAAACCCAATATGTAATAGACAAGACCTACTCCTTGCTCAGAGAACTGGACTCAACACGCCCTATTCACCACACAAGAATATATCTGACTAATAATAATCGTAAAAACTATGTATTGATATCTCTCTGTTAGTGTGTCAAGTGGGTGTAAAGCGGCATAAACACAGCAGTGAAAAGCAGCTAAACCCCATTATAAAAATAAATTACTTTGAAACACCCATGAAACAAAGACAGTGAAAGAGAGAGAAATTCTTACACAATGCGTTCAGGGGCTGTGATGCAACCTGGATTGACCATATCTAGACCCACAGCTGGATGAGACATAAGGGTGGACACTCTTGGGGCTGAGAGGTTTGGTGAGGTTGGGTGAGCAAACGCAGACCCTTTAAAGTAATACTGCGTGGTACCCATCGCATGGGTCCCAAATCTCCAGGTTCAAGGGCATCTTCCTACATCAAAAACATGCATGAGAAACCCAGAAGATGGTACACCGTGTGATGGGGAAAGGTTTCTAAAACGCACCTCATTTCTCATCTCCTTGTGCCCGGGTTCGCCATTCCAGCCGCTTTACTAGCAAGCTCCCTACTTGGAGCATCAGCACCTTTAACCTCCTGTTCCGTACAGGTTGCAATTTGTCCTGAGGATAAACGGGAAGACGTGGAACCAACGAGAGACTAGCTCTTGGTGTTGGGACAGGCACAGGTCACTCTATTTTCCCATCAGAAAGAAGAATTAACCACAGGCTCAGCCTGGCCCCCGGAACCAGAACAGGGCCTGAAGCCATCCAGAGGTTTCGCGGCCAGCTCCCAAAAAAGCGAGTTGTAAAATGGAGGTTCAGGGCACTGCAATTCACAAACCTGCAGAGTAATAAATGATAACTCTCATCCACAAATATATTGAGGGAAGGCAAAGAAGAGGATTTGAAATCAAGGCAGAATTGCAGGAAACAGATTTCAGGAGGTAGATTCGAATCGCCTTTAAAGCACATGAAAAGCAGCAAAACGTTGACAATGATGCCCTTGGCCAAAAAGGGCGTATGCGTTTTTTCCTGAATATATTCAGGAAAAAACGCATACGCCCTTTTTGGCCAACCAAGCAACCTGGAAAGGCAAATCAGCGCTACAAAGAAGTCTCGCTTCCCATCGGTCAAAAGGGCCATGCTGAAAAAAGTGTCAAAACCAGAAATGCAGGACAGGCCATGGAGAAATGGGAGCCTTGCTACACTGATGGGCGGGATGTAAATTGCCAAGAGCCACTCTGGAGAAGTGTCCGGTGAGTCCTGAAACATCTGAAAAACACAGCTCAGAGAGCATAGGGCACTTCCACTCATGGGGGTATAAATTAGGAAAATTAAAAATCAGCAAAACACAAGCACCCCAAAGTTTAGGGCTGCTCTGTTGACCAGGACCTCCACTTCATTCCACCTTAAATATCCCAGGAAAGAGAAAAATGGATAAAGAAGTTGTGGTCCTTATGTACAATGGAATATCACTCAGCCATGAAATCAATGTCGTAAGGTTAGTAGCAGCATGATGAGTGGATTTAGGTACGACGATTCTAAGTGAAATAAGTCACACAGAAAAGGACACTTCTCATAAGGTATCACTGATAGAGGGAATGTAAAAACCGTTACACTTGAACTGAATTACAAAACAGAACAGAGTCACACATGCAGAAAACACACTATGGCTGCTTAACGGGAAAGGTGAGGTGGGGTGATACATAAAACAAGGGTATCAAATTAGCTCAGATACCGTTCCATAAACCCAATATGTAATAGACAAGACCTACTCCTTGCTCAGAGAACTGGACTCAACACGCCCTATTCACCGCACAAGAATATATCTGACTAATAATAATCGTAAAACCTATGAATTGATATCTCTCTGTTAGTGTGTCAAGTGGGTGTAAAGCGGCATAAACACAGCAGTGAAAAGCAGCTAAACCCCATTATAAAAATAAATTACTTTGAAACACCCATGAAACAAAGACAGTGAAAGAGAGAGAAATTCTTACACAATGCGTTCAGGGGCTGTGATGCAACCTGGATTGACCATATCTAGACGCACAGCTGGATGAGACATAAGGGTGGACACTCTTGGGGCTGAGAGGTTTGGTGAGGTTGGGTGAGCAAACGCAGACCCTTTAAAGTAATACTGCGTGGTACCCATCGCATGGGTCCCAAATCTCCAGGTTCAAGGGCATCTTCCTACATCAAAAACATGCATGAGAAACCCAGAAGATGGTACACCGTGTGATGGGGAAAGGTTTCTAAAACGCACCTCATTTCTCATCTCCTTGTGCCCGGGTTCGCCATTCCAGCTGCTTTACTAGCAAGCTCCCTACTTGGAGCATCAGCACCTTTAACCTCCTGTTCCGTACAGGTTGCAATTTGTCCTGAGGATAAACGGGAAGACGTGGAACCAACGAGAGACTAGCTCTTGGTGTTGGGACAGGCACAGGTCACTCTATTTTCCCATCAGAAAGAAGAATTAACCACAGGCTCAGCCTGCCCCCCGGAACCAGAACAGGGCCTGAAGCCATTCTGCGATTTTGCGGCCAGCTCCCATAAAAACGAGTTGTAAAATGGAGGTTCAGGGCACTGCAATTCACAAACCTGCAGAGTTATAAATGATAACTCTCGTCCACAAATATATTGAGGGAAGGCAAAGAAGAGGATTTGAAATCAAGGCAGAAGTGCAGGAAACAGATTTCAGGAGGTAGATACGAATCGCCTTTAAAGCACATGAAAAGCGGCAAAACGTTGACAATGATGCCCTTGGCCAAAAAGGGCGTATGCGTTTTTTCCTGAATATATTCAGGAAAAAACGCATACGCCCTTTTTGGCCAACCAAGCAACCTGGAAAGGCAAATCAGCGCTACAAAGAAGTCTCGCTTCCCATCGGTCAAAAGGGCCATGCTGAAAAAAGTGTCAAAACCAGAAATGCAGGACAGGCCATGGAGAAATGGGAGCCTTGCTACACTGATGGGCGGGATGTAAATTGCCAAGAGCCACTCTGGAGAAGTGTCCGGTGAGTCCTGAAACATCTGAAAAACACAGCTTAGAGAGCATAGGGCACTTCCACTCATGGGGGTATAAATTGGGAAAATTAAAAATCAGCAAAACACAAGCACCCCAAAGTTTAGGGCTGCTCTGTTGACCAGGACCTCCACTTCATTCCACCTTCAATATCCCAGGAAAGAGAAAAATGGATAAAGAAGTTGTGGTCCTTATGTACAATGGAATATCACTCAGCCATGAAATCAATGTCATAAGGTTAGTAGCAGCATGATGAGTGGATTTAGGTACGACGATTCTAAGTGAAATAAGTCACACAGAAAAGGACACTTCTCATAAGGTATCACTGATAGAGGGAATGTAAAAACCGTTACACTTGAACTGAATTACAAAACAGAACAGAGTCACACATGCAGAAAACACACTATGGCTGCTTAACGGGAAAGGTGAGGTGGGGTGATACATAAAACAAGGGTATCAAATTAGCTCAGATACCGTTCCATAAACCCAATATGTAATAGACAAGACCTACTCCTTGCTCAGAGAACTGGACTCAACACGCCCTATTCACCGCACAAGAATATATCTGACTAATAATAATCGTAAAACCTATGAATTGATATCTCTCTGTTAGTGTGTCAAGTGGGTGTAAAGCGGCATAAACACAGCAGTGAAAAGCAGCTAAACCCCATTATAAAAATAAATTACTTTGAAACACCCATGAAACAAAGACAGTGAAAGAGAGAGAAATTCTTACACAATGCGTTCAGGGGCTGTGATGCAACCTGGATTGACCATATCTAGACGCACAGCTGGATGAGACATAAGGGTGGACACTCTTGGGGCTGAGAGGTTTGGTGAGGTTGGGTGAGCAAACGCAGACCCTTTAAAGTAATACTGCGTGGTACCCATCGCATGGGTCCCAAATCTCCAGGTTCAAGGGCATCTTCCTACATCAAAAACATGCATGAGAAACCCAGAAGATGGTACACCGTGTGATGGGGAAAGGTTTCTAAAACGCACCTCATTTCTCATCTCCTTGTGCCCGGGTTCGCCATTCCAGCTGCTTTACTAGCAAGCTCCCTACTTGGAGCATCAGCACCTTTAACCTCCTGTTCCGTACAGGTTGCAATTTGTCCTGAGGATAAACGGGAAGACGTGGAACCAACGAGAGACTAGCTCTTGGTGTTGGGACAGGCACAGGTCACTCTATTTTCCCATCAGAAAGAAGAATTAACCACAGGCTCAGCCTGCCCCCCGGAACCAGAACAGGGCCTGAAGCCATTCTGCGATTTTGCGGCCAGCTCCCATAAAAACGAGTTGTAAAATGGAGGTTCAGGGCACTGCAATTCACAAACCTGCAGAGTTATAAATGATAACTCTCGTCCACAAATATATTGAGGGAAGGCAAAGAAGAGGATTTGAAATCAAGGCAGAAGTGCAGGAAACAGATTTCAGGAGGTAGATACGAATCGCCTTTAAAGCACATGAAAAGCGGCAAAACGTTGACAATGATGCCCTTGGCCAAAAAGGGCGTATGCGTTTTTTCCTGAATATATTCAGGAAAAAACGCATACGCCCTTTTTGGCCAACCAAGCAACCTGGAAAGGCAAATCAGCGCTACAAAGAAGTCTCGCTTCCCATCGGTCAAAAGGGCCATGCTGAAAAAAGTGTCAAAACCAGAAATGCAGGACAGGCCATGGAGAAATGGGAGCCTTGCTACACTGATGGGCGGGATGTAAATTGCCAAGAGCCACTCTGGAGAAGTGTCCGGTGAGTCCTGAAACATCTGAAAAACACAGCTTAGAGAGCATAGGGCACTTCCACTCATGGGGGTATAAATTGGGAAAATTAAAAATCAGCAAGACACAAGCACCCCAAAGTTTAGGGCTGCTCTGTTGACCAGGACCTCCACTTCATTCCACCTTCAATATCCCAGGAAAGAGAAAAATGGATAAAGAAGTTGTGGTCCTTATGTACAATGGAATATCACTCAGCCATGAAATCAATGTCGTAAGGTTAGTAGCAGCATGATGAGTGGATTTAGGTACGACGATTCTAAGTGAAATAAGTCACACAGAAAAGGACACTTCTCATAAGGTATCACTGATAGAGGGAATGTAAAAACCGTTACACTTGAACTGAATTACAAAACAGAACAGAGTCACACATGCAGAAAACACACTATGGCTGCTTAACGGGAAAGGTGAGGTGGGGTGATACATAAAACAAGGGTATCAAATTAGCTCAGATACCGTTCCATAAACCCAATATGTAATAGACAAGACCTACTCCTTGCTCAGAGAACTGGACTCAACACGCCCTATTCACCGCACAAGAATATATCTGACTAATAATAATCGTAAAACCTATGAATTGATATCTCTCTGTTAGTGTGTCAAGTGGGTGTAAAGCGGCATAAACACAGCAGTGAAAAGCAGCTAAACCCCATTATAAAAATAAATTACTTTGAAACACCCATGAAACAAAGACAGTGAAAGAGAGAGAAATTCTTACACAATGCGTTCAGGGGCTGTGATGCAACCTGGATTGACCATATCTAGACGCACAGCTGGATGAGACATAAGGGTGGACACTCTTGGGGCTGAGAGGTTTGGTGAGGTTGGGTGAGCAAACGCAGGCCCTTTAAAGTAATACTGCGTGGTACCCATCGCATGAGTCCCAAATCTCCAGGTTCAAGGGCATCTTCCTACATCAAAAACATGCATGAGAAACCCAGAAGATGGTACACCGTGTGATGGGGAAAGGTTTCTAAAACGCACCTCATTTCTCATCTCCTTGTGCCCGGGTTCGCAATTCCAGCTGCTTTACTAGCAAGCTCCCTACTTGGAGCATCAGCACCTTTAACCTCCTGTTCCATACAGGTTGCAATTTGTCCTGAGGATAAACGGGAAGACGTGGAACCAACGAGAGACTAGCTCTTGGTGTTGGGACAGGCCCAGGTCACTCTATTTTCCCATCAGAAAGAAGAATTAACCACAGGCTCAGCCTGCCCCCCGAACCAGAACAGGGCCTGAAGCCATTCTGCGATTTTGCGGCCAGCTCCCATAAAAACGAGTTGTAAAATGGAGGTTCAGGGCACTGCAATTCACAAACCTGCAGAGTTATAAATGATAACTCTCGTCCACAAATATATTGAGGGAAGGCAAAGAAGAGGATTTGAAATCAAGGCAGAATTGCAGGAAACAGATTTCAGGAGGTAGATACGAATCGCCTTTAGAGCACATGAAAAGCGGCAAAACGTTGACAATGATGCCCTTGGCCAAAAAGGGCGTATGCGTTTTTTCCTGAATATATTCAGGAAAAAACGCATACGCCCTTTTTGGCCAACCAAGCAACCTGGAAAGGCAAATCAGCGCTACAAAGAAGTCTCGCTTCCCATCGGTCAAAAGGGCCATGCTGAAAAAAGTGTCAAAACCAGAAATGCAGGACAGGCCATGCAGAAATGGGAGCCTTGCTACACTGATGGGTGGGATGTAAATTGCCAAGAGCGACTCTGGAGAAGTGTCCGGTGAGTCCTGAAACATCTGAAAAACACAGCTTAGAGAGCATAGGACACTTCCACTCATGGGGGTATAAATTGGGAAAATTAAAAATCAGCAAGACACAAGCACCCCAAAGTTTAGGGCTGCTCTGTTGACCAGGACCTCCACTTCATTCCACCTTAAATATCCCAGGAAAGAGAAAAATGGATAAAGAAGTTGTGGTCCTTATGTACAATGGAATATCACTCAGCCATGAAATCAATGTCGTAAGGTTAGTAGCAGCATGATGAGTGGATTTAGGTACGACGATTCTAAGTGAAATAAGTCACACAGAAAAGGACACTTCTCATAAGGTATCACTGATAGAGGGAATGTAAAAACCGTTACACTTGAACTGAATTACAAAACAGAACAGAGTCACACATGCAGAAAACACACTATGGCTGCTTAACGGGAAAGGTGAGGTGGGGTGATACATAAAACAAGGGTATCAAATTAGCTCAGAAACCGTTCCATAAACCCAATATGTAATAGACAAGACCTACTCCTTGCTCAGAGAACTGGACTCAACACGCCCTATTCACCACACAAGAATATATCTGACTAATAATAATCGTAAAACCTATGTATTGATATCTCTCTGTTAGTGTGTCAAGTGGGTGTAAAGCGGCATAAACACAGCAGTGAAAAGCAGCTAAACCCCATTATAAAAATAAATTACTTTGAAACACCCATGAAACAAAGACAGTGAAAGAGAGAGTAATTCTTACACAATGCGTTCAGGGGCTGTGATGCAACCTGGATTGACCATATCTAGACCCACAGCTGGATGAGACATAAGGGTGGACACTCTTGGGGCTGAGAGTTTTGGTGAGGTTGGGTGAGCAAACGCAGACCCTTTAAAGTAATACTGCGTGGTACCCATCGCATGGGTCCCAAATCTCCAGGTTCAAGGGCATCTTCGTACATCAAAAACATGCATGAGAAATCCAGAAGATGGTACACCGTGTGATGGGGAAAGGTTTCTAAAACGCACCTCATTTCTCATCTCCTTGTGCCCGGGTTCGCCATTCCAGCCGCTTTACTAGCAAGCTCCCTACTTGGAGCATCAGCACCTTTAACCTCCTGTTCCGTACAGATTGGAATTTGTCCTAAGGATAAACGGCAAGACGTGGAACCAACGAGAGACTAGCTCTTGGTGTTGGGACAGGCACAGGTCACTCTATTTTCCCATCAGAAAGAAGAATTAACCACAGGCTCAGCCTGCCCCCCGGAACCAGAACAGGGCCTGAAGCCATTCTGCGATTTTGCGGCCAGCTCCCATAAAAACGAGTTGTAAAATGGAGGTTCAGGGCATTGCAATTCACAAACCTGCAGAGTTATAAATGATAACTCTCGTCCACAAATATATTGAGGGAAGGCAAAGAAGAGGATTTGAAATCAAGGCAGAATTGCAGGAAACAGATTTCAGGAGGTAGATACGAATCGCCTTTAAAGCACATGAAAAGCGGCAAAACGTTGACAATGATGCCCTTGGCCAAAAAGGGCGTATGCGTTTTTTCCTGAATATATTCAGGAAAAAACGCATACGCCCTTTTTGGCCAACCAAGCAACCTGGAAAGGCAAATCAGCGCTACAAAGAAGTCTCGCTTCCCATCGGTCAAAAGGGCCATGCTGAAAAAAGTGTCAAAACCAGAAATGCAGGACAGGCCATGGAGAAATGGGAGCCTTGCTACACTGATGGGCGGGATGTAAATTGCGAAGAGCCACTCTGGAGAAGTGTCCGGTGAGTCCTGAAACATCTGAAAAACACAGCTTAGAGAGCATAGGGCACTTCCACTCATGGGGGTATAAATTGGGAAAATTAAAAATCAGCAAGACACAAGCACCCCAAAGTTTAGGGCTGCTCTGTTGACCAGGACCTCCACTTCATTCCACCTTCAATATCCCAGGAAAGAGAAAAATGGATAAAGAAGTTGTGGTCCTTATGTACAATGGAATATCACTCAGCCATGAAATCAATGTCGTAAGGTTAGTAGCAGCATGATGAGTGGATTTAGGTACGACGATTCTAAGTGAAATAAGTCACACAGAAAAGGACACTTCTCATAAGGTATCACTGATAGAGGGAATGTAAAAACCGTTACACTTGAACTGAATTACAAAACAGAACAGAGTCACACATGCAGAAAACACACTATGGCTGCTTAACGGGAAAGGCGAGGTGGGGTGATACATAAAACAAGGGTATCAAATTAGCTCAGATACCGTTCCATAAACCCAATATGTATTAGACAAGACCTACTCCTTGCTCAGAGAACTGGACTCAACACGCCCTATTCACCACACAAGAATATATCTGACTAATAATAATCGTAAAAACTATGTATTGATATCTCTCTGTTAGTGTGTCAAGTGGGTGTAAAGCGGCATAAACACAGCAGTGAAAAGCAGCTAAACCCCATTATAAAAATAAATTACTTTGAAACACCCATGAAACAAAGACAGTGAAAGAGAGAGAAATTCTTACACAATGCGTTCAGGGGCTGTGATGCAACCTGGATTGACCATATCTAGACCCACAGCTGGATGAGACATAAGGGTGGACACTCTTGGGGCTGAGAGGTTTGGTGAGGTTGGGTGAGCAAACGCAGACCCTTTAAAGTAATACTGCGTGGTACCCATCGCATGGGTCCCAAATCTCCAGGTTCAAGGGCATCTTCCTACATCAAAAACATGCATGAGAAACCCAGAAGATGGTACACCGTGTGATGGGGAAAGGTTTCTAAAACGCACCTCATTTCTCATCTCCTTGTGCCCGGGTTCGCCATTCCAGCCGCTTTACTAGCAAGCTCCCTACTTGGAGCATCAGCACCTTTAACCTCCTGTTCCATACAGGTTGCAATTTGTCCTGAGGATAAACGGGAAGACGTGGAACCAACGAGAGACTAGCTCTTGGTGTTGGGACAGGCACAGGTCACTCTATTTTCCCATCAGAATGAAGAATTAACCACAGGCTCAGCCTGGCCCCCGGAACCAGAACAGGGCCTGAAGCCATCCAGAGGTTTCGCGGCCAGCTCCCAAAAAAGCGAGTTGTAAAATGGAGGTTCAGGGCACTGCAATTCACAAACCTGCAGAGTAATAAATGATAACTCTCATCCACAAATATATTGAGGGAAGGCAAAGAAGAGGATTTGAAATCAAGGCAGAATTGCAGGAAACAGATTTCAGGAGGTAGATTCGAATCGCCTTTAAAGCACATGAAAAGCAGCAAAACGTTGACAATGATGCCCTTGGCCAAAAAGGGCGTATGCGTTTTTTCCTGAATATATTCAGGAAAAAACGCATACGCCCTTTTTGGCCAACCAAGCAACCTGGAAAGGCAAATCAGCGCTACAAAGAAGTCTCGCTTCCCATCGGTCAAAAGGGCCATGCTGAAAAAAGTGTCAAAACCAGAAATGCAGGACAGGCCATGGAGAAATGGGAGCCTTGCTACACTGATGGGCGGGATGTAAATTGCCAAGAGCCACTCTGGAGAAGTGTCCGGTGAGTCCTGAAACATCTGAAAAACACAGCTCAGAGAGCATAGGGCACTTCCACTCATGGGGGTATAAATTAGGAAAATTAAAAATCAGCAAAACACAAGCACCCCAAAGTTTAGGGCTGCTCTGTTGACCAGGACCTCCACTTCATTCCACCTTAAATATCCCAGGAAAGAGAAAAATGGATAAAGAAGTTGTGGTCCTTATGTACAATGGAATATCACTCAGCCATGAAATCAATGTCGTAAGGTTAGTAGCAGCATGATGAGTGGATTTAGGTACGACGATTCTAAGTGAAATAAGTCACACAGAAAAGGACACTTCTCATAAGGTATCACTGATAGAGGGAATGTAAAAACCGTTACACTTGAACTGAATTACAAAACATAACAGAGTCACACATGCAGAAAACACACTATGGCTGCTTAACGGGAAAGGTGAGGTGGGGTGATACATAAAACAAGGGTATCAAATTAGCTCAGATACCGTTCCATAAACCCAATATGTAATAGACAAGACCTACTCCTTGCTCAGAGAACTGGACTCAACACGCCCTATTCACCGCACAAGAATATATCTGACTAATAATAATCGTAAAACCTATGAATTGATATCTCTCTGTTAGTGTGTCAAGTGGGTGTAAAGCGGCATAAACACAGCAGTGAAAAGCAGCTAAACCCCATTATAAAAATAAATTACTTTGAAACACCCATGAAACAAAGACAGTGAAAGAGAGAGAAATTCTTACACAATGCGTTCAGGGGCTGTGATGCAACCTGGATTGACCATATCTAGACGCACAGCTGGATGAGACATAAGGGTGGACACTCTTGGGGCTGAGAGGTTTGGTGAGGTTGGGTGAGCAAACGCAGACCCTTTAAAGTAATACTGCGTGGTACCCATCGCATGGGTCCCAAATCTCCAGGTTCAAGGGCATCTTCCTACATCAAAAACATGCATGAGAAACCCAGAAGATGGTACACCGTGTGATGGGGAAAGGTTTCTAAAACGCACCTCATTTCTCATCTCCTTGTGCCCGGGTTCGCCATTCCAGCTGCTTTACTAGCAAGCTCCCTACTTGGAGCATCAGCACCTTTAACCTCCTGTTCCGTACAGGTTGCAATTTGTCCTGAGGATAAACGGGAAGACGTGGAACCAACGAGAGACTAGCTCTTGGTGTTGGGACAGGCACAGGTCACTCTATTTTCCCATCAGAAAGAAGAATTAACCACAGGCTCAGCCTGCCCCCCGGAACCAGAACAGGGCCTGAAGCCATTCTGCGATTTTGCGGCCAGCTCCCATAAAAACGAGTTGTAAAATGGAGGTTCAGGGCACTGCAATTCACAAACCTGCAGAGTTATAAATGATAACTCTCGTCCACAAATATATTGAGGGAAGGCAAAGAAGAGGATTTGAAATCAAGGCAGAAGTGCAGGAAACAGATTTCAGGAGGTAGATACGAATCGCCTTTAAAGCACATGAAAAGCGGCAAAACGTTGACAATGATGCCCTTGGCCAAAAAGGGCGTATGCGTTTTTTCCTGAATATATTCAGGAAAAAACGCATACGCCCTTTTTGGCCAACCAAGCAACCTGGAAAGGCAAATCAGCGCTACAAAGAAGTCTCGCTTCCCATCGGTCAAAAGGGCCATGCTGAAAAAAGTGTCAAAACCAGAAATGCAGGACAGGCCATGGAGAAATGGGAGCCTTGCTACACTGATGGGCGGGATGTAAATTGCCAAGAGCCACTCTGGAGAAGTGTCCGGTGAGTCCTGAAACATCTGAAAAACACAGCTTAGAGAGCATAGGGCACTTCCACTCATGGGGGTATAAATTGGGAAAATTAAAAATCAGCAAAACACAAGCACCCCAAAGTTTAGGGCTGCTCTGTTGACCAGGACCTCCACTTCATTCCACCTTAAATATCCCAGGAAAGAGAAAAATGGATAAAGAAGTTGTGGTCCTTATGTACAATGGAATATCACTCAGCCATGAAATCAATGTCGTAAGGTTAGTAGCAGCATGATGAGTGGATTTAGGTACGACGATTCTAAGTGAAATAAGTCACACAGAAAAGGACACTTCTCATAAGGTATCACTGATAGAGGGAATGTAAAAACCGTTACACTTGAACTGAATTACAAAACATAACAGAGTCACACATGCAGAAAACACACTATGGCTGCTTAACGGGAAAGGTGAGGTGGGGTGATACATAAAACAAGGGTATCAAATTAGCTCAGAT
The DNA here is from genome assembly GCF_965194805.1 of Balaenoptera borealis. NCBI lineage: Eukaryota > Metazoa > Chordata > Mammalia > Artiodactyla > Balaenopteridae > Balaenoptera > Balaenoptera borealis. The sequence goes on from NW_028123989.1 coordinate 1,619,504, forward strand.
ACCGTTCCATAAACCCAATATGTAATAGACAAGACCTACTCCTTGCTCAGAGAACTGGACTCAACACGCCCTATTCACCGCACAAGAATATATCTGACTAATAATAATCGTAAAACCTATGTATTGATATCTCTCTGTTAGTGTGTCAAGTGGGAGTAAAGCGGCATAAACACAGCAGTGAAAAGCAGCTAAACCCCATTATAAAAATAAATTACTTTGAAACACCCATGAAACAAAGACAGTGAAAGAGAGAGAAATTCTTACACAATGCGTTCAGGGGCTGTGATGCAACCTGGATTGACCATATCTAGACCCACAGCTGGATGAGACATAAGGGTGGACACTCTTGGGGCTGAGAGGTTTGGTGAGGTTGGGTGAGCAAACGCAGACCCTTTAAAGTAATACTGCGTGGTACCCATCGCATGGGTCCCAAATCTCCAGGTTCAAGGGCATCTTCCTACATCAAAAACATGCATGAGAAACCCAGAAGATGGTACACCGTGTGATGGGGAAAGGTTTCTAAAACGCACCTCATTTCTCATCTCCTTGTGCCCGGGTTCGCCATTCCAGCTGCTTTACTAGCAAGCTCCCTACTTGGAGCATCAGCACCTTTAACCTCCTGTTCCGTACAGGTTGCAATTTGTCCTGAGGATAAACGGGAAGACGTGGAACCAACGAGAGACTAGCTCTTGGTGTTGGGACAGGCACAGGTCACTCTATTTTCCCATCAGAAAGAAGAATTAACCACAGGCTCAGCCTGCCCCCCGGAACCAGAACAGGGCCTGAAGCCATTCTGCGATTTTGCGGCCAGCTCCCATAAAAACGAGTTGTAAAATGGAGGTTCAGGGCACTGCAATTCACAAACCTGCAGAGTTATAAATGATAACTCTCGTCCACAAATATATTGAGGGAAGGCAAAGAAGAGGATTTGAAATCAAGGCAGAAGTGCAGGAAACAGATTTCAGGAGGTAGATACGAATCGCCTTTAAAGCACATGAAAAGCGGCAAAACGTTGACAATGATGCCCTTGGCCAAAAAGGGCGTATGCGTTTTTTCCTGAATATATTCAGGAAAAAACGCATACGCCCTTTTTGGCCAACCAAGCAACCTGGAAAGGCAAATCAGCGCTACAAAGAAGTCTCGCTTCCCATCGGTCAAAAGGGCCATGCTGAAAAAAGTGTCAAAACCAGAAATGCAGGACAGGCCATGGAGAAATGGGAGCCTTGCTACACTGATGGGCGGGATGTAAATTGCCAAGAGCCACTCTGGAGAAGTGTCCGGTGAGTCCTGAAACATCTGAAAAACACAGCTTAGAGAGCATAGGGCACTTCCACTCATGGGGGTATAAATTGGGAAAATTAAAAATCAGCAAAACACAAGCACCCCAAAGTTTAGGGCTGCTCTGTTGACCAGGACCTCCACTTCATTCCACCTTCAATATCCCAGGAAAGAGAAAAATGGATAAAGAAGTTGTGGTCCTTATGTACAATGGAATATCACTCAGCCATGAAATCAATGTCATAAGGTTAGTAGCAGCATGATGAGTGGATTTAGGTACGACGATTCTAAGTGAAATAAGTCACACAGAAAAGGACACTTCTCATAAGGTATCACTGATAGAGGGAATGTAAAAACCGTTACACTTGAACTGAATTACAAAACAGAACAGAGTCACACATGCAGAAAACACACTATGGCTGCTTAACGGGAAAGGTGAGGTGGGGTGATACATAAAACAAGGGTATCAAATTAGCTCAGATACCGTTCCATAAACCCAATATGTAATAGACAAGACCTACTCCTTGCTCAGAGAACTGGACTCAACACGCCCTATTCACCGCACAAGAATATATCTGACTAATAATAATCGTAAAACCTATGAATTGATATCTCTCTGTTAGTGTGTCAAGTGGGTGTAAAGCGGCATAAACACAGCAGTGAAAAGCAGCTAAACCCCATTATAAAAATAAATTACTTTGAAACACCCATGAAACAAAGACAGTGAAAGAGAGAGAAATTCTTACACAATGCGTTCAGGGGCTGTGATGCAACCTGGATTGACCATATCTAGACGCACAGCTGGATGAGACATAAGGGTGGACACTCTTGGGGCTGAGAGGTTTGGTGAGGTTGGGTGAGCAAACGCAGACCCTTTAAAGTAATACTGCGTGGTACCCATCGCATGGGTCCCAAATCTCCAGGTTCAAGGGCATCTTCCTACATCAAAAACATGCATGAGAAACCCAGAAGATGGTACACCGTGTGATGGGGAAAGGTTTCTAAAACGCACCTCATTTCTCATCTCCTTGTGCCCGGGTTCGCCATTCCAGCTGCTTTACTAGCAAGCTCCCTACTTGGAGCATCAGCACCTTTAACCTCCTGTTCCGTACAGGTTGCAATTTGTCCTGAGGATAAACGGGAAGACGTGGAACCAACGAGAGACTAGCTCTTGGTGTTGGGACAGGCACAGGTCACTCTATTTTCCCATCAGAAAGAAGAATTAACCACAGGCTCAGCCTGCCCCCCGGAACCAGAACAGGGCCTGAAGCCATTCTGCGATTTTGCGGCCAGCTCCCATAAAAACGAGTTGTAAAATGGAGGTTCAGGGCACTGCAATTCACAAACCTGCAGAGTTATAAATGATAACTCTCGTCCACAAATATATTGAGGGAAGGCAAAGAAGAGGATTTGAAATCAAGGCAGAAGTGCAGGAAACAGATTTCAGGAGGTAGATACGAATCGCCTTTAAAGCACATGAAAAGCGGCAAAACGTTGACAATGATGCCCTTGGCCAAAAAGGGCGTATGCGTTTTTTCCTGAATATATTCAGGAAAAAACGCATACGCCCTTTTTGGCCAACCAAGCAACCTGGAAAGGCAAATCAGCGCTACAAAGAAGTCTCGCTTCCCATCGGTCAAAAGGGCCATGCTGAAAAAAGTGTCAAAACCAGAAATGCAGGACAGGCCATGGAGAAATGGGAGCCTTGCTACACTGATGGGCGGGATGTAAATTGCCAAGAGCCACTCTGGAGAAGTGTCCGGTGAGTCCTGAAACATCTGAAAAACACAGCTTAGAGAGCATAGGGCACTTCCACTCATGGGGGTATAAATTGGGAAAATTAAAAATCAGCAAGACACAAGCACCCCAAAGTTTAGGGCTGCTCTGTTGACCAGGACCTCCACTTCATTCCACCTTCAATATCCCAGGAAAGAGAAAAATGGATAAAGAAGTTGTGGTCCTTATGTACAATGGAATATCACTCAGCCATGAAATCAATGTCATAAGGTTAGTAGCAGCATGATGAGTGGATTTAGGTACGACGATTCTAAGTGAAATAAGTCACACAGAAAAGGACACTTCTCATAAGGTATCACTGATAGAGGGAATGTAAAAACCGTTACACTTGAACTGAATTACAAAACATAACAGAGTCACACATGCAGAAAACACACTATGGCTGCTTAACGGGAAAGGTGAGGTGGGGTGATACATAAAACAAGGGTATCAAATTAGCTCAGATACCGTTCCATAAACCCAATATGTAATAGACAAGACCTACTCCTTGCTCAGAGAACTGGACTCAACACGCCCTATTCACCGCACAAGAATATATCTGACTAATAATAATCGTAAAACCTATGTATTGATATCTCTCTGTTAGTGTGTCAAGTGGGTGTAAAGCGGCATAAACACAGCAGTGAAAAGCAGCTAAACCCCATTATAAAAATAAATTACTTTGAAACACCCATGAAACAAAGACAGTGAAAGAGAGAGAAATTCTTACACAATGCGTTCAGGGGCTGTGATGCAACCTGGATTGACCATATCTAGACCCACAGCTGGATGAGACATAAGGGTGGACACTCTTGGGGCTGAGAGGTTTGGTGAGGTTGGGTGAGCAAACGCAGACCCTTTAAAGTAATACTGCGTGGTACCCATCGCATGGGTCCCAAATCTCCAGGTTCAAGGGCATCTTCCTACATCAAAAACATGCATGAGAAACCCAGAAGATGGTACACCGTGTGATGGGGAAAGGTTTCTAAAACGCACCTCATTTCTCATCTCCTTGTGCCCGGGTTCGCCATTCCAGCTGCTTTACTAGCAAGCTCCCTACTTGGAGCATCAGCACCTTTAACCTCCTGTTCCGTACAGGTTGCAATTTGTCCTGAGGATAAACGGGAAGACGTGGAACCAACGAGAGACTAGCTCTTGGTGTTGGGACAGGCACAGGTCACTCTATTTTCCCATCAGAAAGAAGAATTAACCACAGGCTCAGCCTGCCCCCCGGAACCAGAACAGGGCCTGAAGCCATTCTGCGATTTTGCGGCCAGCTCCCATAAAAACGAGTTGTAAAATGGAGGTTCAGGGCACTGCAATTCACAAACCTGCAGAGTTATAAATGATAACTCTCGTCCACAAATATATTGAGGGAAGGCAAAGAAGAGGATTTGAAATCAAGGCAGAAGTGCAGGAAACAGATTTCAGGAGGTAGATACGAATCGCCTTTAAAGCACATGAAAAGCGGCAAAACGTTGACAATGATGCCCTTGGCCAAAAAGGGCGTATGCGTTTTTTCCTGAATATATTCAGGAAAAAACGCATACGCCCTTTTTGGCCAACCAAGCAACCTGGAAAGGCAAATCAGCGCTACAAAGAAGTCTCGCTTCCCATCGGTCAAAAGGGCCATGCTGAAAAAAGTGTCAAAACCAGAAATGCAGGACAGGCCATGGAGAAATGGGAGCCTTGCTACACTGATGGGCGGGATGTAAATTGCCAAGAGCCACTCTGGAGAAGTGTCCGGTGAGTCCTGAAACATCTGAAAAACACAGCTTAGAGAGCATAGGGCACTTCCACTCATGGGGGTATAAATTGGGAAAATTAAAAATCAGCAAAACACAAGCACCCCAAAGTTTAGGGCTGCTCTGTTGACCAGGACCTCCACTTCATTCCACCTTCAATATCCCAGGAAAGAGAAAAATGGATAAAGAAGTTGTGGTCCTTATGTACAATGGAATATCACTCAGCCATGAAATCAATGTCATAAGGTTAGTAGCAGCATGATGAGTGGATTTAGGTACGACGATTCTAAGTGAAATAAGTCACACAGAAAAGGACACTTCTCATAAGGTATCACTGATAGAGGGAATGTAAAAACCGTTACACTTGAACTGAATTACAAAACAGAACAGAGTCACACATGCAGAAAACACACTATGGCTGCTTAACGGGAAAGGTGAGGTGGGGTGATACATAAAACAAGGGTATCAAATTAGCTCAGATACCGTTCCATAAACCCAATATGTAATAGACAAGACCTACTCCTTGCTCAGAGAACTGGACTCAACACGCCCTATTCACCGCACAAGAATATATCTGACTAATAATAATCGTAAAACCTATGAATTGATATCTCTCTGTTAGTGTGTCAAGTGGGTGTAAAGCGGCATAAACACAGCAGTGAAAAGCAGCTAAACCCCATTATAAAAATAAATTACTTTGAAACACCCATGAAACAAAGACAGTGAAAGAGAGAGAAATTCTTACACAATGCGTTCAGGGGCTGTGATGCAACCTGGATTGACCATATCTAGACGCACAGCTGGATGAGACATAAGGGTGGACACTCTTGGGGCTGAGAGGTTTGGTGAGGTTGGGTGAGCAAACGCAGACCCTTTAAAGTAATACTGCGTGGTACCCATCGCATGGGTCCCAAATCTCCAGGTTCAAGGGCATCTTCCTACATCAAAAACATGCATGAGAAACCCAGAAGATGGTACACCGTGTGATGGGGAAAGGTTTCTAAAACGCACCTCATTTCTCATCTCCTTGTGCCCGGGTTCGCCATTCCAGCTGCTTTACTAGCAAGCTCCCTACTTGGAGCATCAGCACCTTTAACCTCCTGTTCCGTACAGGTTGCAATTTGTCCTGAGGATAAACGGGAAGACGTGGAACCAACGAGAGACTAGCTCTTGGTGTTGGGACAGGCACAGGTCACTCTATTTTCCCATCAGAAAGAAGAATTAACCACAGGCTCAGCCTGCCCCCCGGAACCAGAACAGGGCCTGAAGCCATTCTGCGATTTTGCGGCCAGCTCCCATAAAAACGAGTTGTAAAATGGAGGTTCAGGGCACTGCAATTCACAAACCTGCAGAGTTATAAATGATAACTCTCGTCCACAAATATATTGAGGGAAGGCAAAGAAGAGGATTTGAAATCAAGGCAGAAGTGCAGGAAACAGATTTCAGGAGGTAGATACGAATCGCCTTTAAAGCACATGAAAAGCGGCAAAACGTTGACAATGATGCCCTTGGCCAAAAAGGGCGTATGCGTTTTTTCCTGAATATATTCAGGAAAAAACGCATACGCCCTTTTTGGCCAACCAAGCAACCTGGAAAGGCAAATCAGCGCTACAAAGAAGTCTCGCTTCCCATCGGTCAAAAGGGCCATGCTGAAAAAAGTGTCAAAACCAGAAATGCAGGACAGGCCATGGAGAAATGGGAGCCTTGCTACACTGATGGGCGGGATGTAAATTGCCAAGAGCCACTCTGGAGAAGTGTCCGGTGAGTCCTGAAACATCTGAAAAACACAGCTTAGAGAGCATAGGGCACTTCCACTCATGGGGGTATAAATTGGGAAAATTAAAAATCAGCAAGACACAAGCACCCCAAAGTTTAGGGCTGCTCTGTTGACCAGGACCTCCACTTCATTCCACCTTCAATATCCCAGGAAAGAGAAAAATGGATAAAGAAGTTGTGGTCCTTATGTACAATGGAATATCACTCAGCCATGAAATCAATGTCATAAGGTTAGTAGCAGCATGATGAGTGGATTTAGGTACGACGATTCTAAGTGAAATAAGTCACACAGAAAAGGACACTTCTCATAAGGTATCACTGATAGAGGGAATGTAAAAACCGTTACACTTGAACTGAATTACAAAACAGAACAGAGTCACACATGCAGAAAACACACTATGGCTGCTTAACGGGAAAGGTGAGGTGGGGTGATACATAAAACAAGGGTATCAAATTAGCTCAGATACCGTTCCATAAACCCAATATGTAATAGACAAGACCTACTCCTTGCTCAGAGAACTGGACTCAACACGCCCTATTCACCGCACAAGAATATATCTGACTAATAATAATCGTAAAACCTATGAATTGATATCTCTCTGTTAGTGTGTCAAGTGGGTGTAAAGCGGCATAAACACAGCAGTGAAAAGCAGCTAAACCCCATTATAAAAATAAATTACTTTGAAACACCCATGAAACAAAGACAGTGAAAGAGAGAGAAATTCTTACACAATGCGTTCAGGGGCTGTGATGCAACCTGGATTGACCATATCTAGACGCACAGCTGGATGAGACATAAGGGTGGACACTCTTGGGGCTGAGAGGTTTGGTGAGGTTGGGTGAGCAAACGCAGACCCTTTAAAGTAATACTGCGTGGTACCCATCGCATGAGTCCCAAATCTCCAGGTTCAAGGGCATCTTCCTACATCAAAAACATGCATGAGAAACCCAGAAGATGGTACACCGTGTGATGGGGAAAGGTTTCTAAAACGCACCTCATTTCTCATCTCCTTGTGCCCGGGTTCGCCATTCCAGCTGCTTTACTAGCAAGCTCCCTACTTGGAGCATCAGCACCTTTAACCTCCTGTTCCGTACAGGTTGCAATTTGTCCTGAGGATAAACGGGAAGACGTGGAACCAACGAGAGACTAGCTCTTGGTGTTGGGACAGGCACAGGTCACTCTATTTTCCCATCAGAAAGAAGAATTAACCACAGGCTCAGCCTGCCCCCCGGAACCAGAACAGGGCCTGAAGCCATTCTGCGGTTTTGCGGCCAGCTCCCATAAAAACGAGTTGTAAAATGGAGGTTCAGGGCACTGCAATTCACAAACCTGCAGAGTTATAAATGATAACTCTCGTCCACAAATATATTGAGGGAAGGCAAAGAAGAGGATTTGAAATCAAGGCAGAATTGCAGGAAACAGATTTCAGGAGGTAGATACGAATCGCCTTTAGAGCACATGAAAAGCGGCAAAACGTTGACAATGATGCCCTTGGCCAAAAAGGGCGTATGCGTTTTTTCCTGAATATATTCAGGAAAAAACGCATACGCCCTTTTTGGCCAACCAAGCAACCTGGAAAGGCAAATCAGCGCTACAAAGAAGTCTCGCTTCCCATCGGTCAAAAGGGCCATGCTGAAAAAAGTGTCAAAACCAGAAATGCAGGACAGGCCATGCAGAAATGGGAGCCTTGCTACACTGATGGGTGGGATGTAAATTGCCAAGAGCGACCCTGGAGAAGTGTCCGGTGAGTCCTGAAACATCTGAAAAACACAGCTTAGAGAGCATAGGACACTTCCACTCATGGGGGTATAAATTGGGAAAATTAAAAATCAGCAAGACACAAGCACCCCAAAGTTTAGGGCTGCTCTGTTGACCAGGACCTCCACTTCATTCCACCTTAAATATCCCAGGAAAGAGAAAAATGGATAAAGAAGTTGTGGTCCTTATGTACAATGGAATATCACACAGCCATGAAATCAATGTCGTAAGGTTAGTAGCAGCATGATGAGTGGATTTAGGTACGACGATTCTAAGTGAAATAAGTCACACAGAAAAGGACACTTCTCATAAGGTATCACTGATAGAGGGAATGTAAAAACCGTTACACTTGAACTGAATTACAAAACAGAACAGAGTCACACATGCAGAAAACACACTATGGCTGCTTAACGGGAAAGGTGAGGTGGGGTGATACATAAAACAAGGGTATCAAATTAGCTCAGATACCGTTCCATAAACCCAATATGTAATAGACAAGACCTACTCCTTGCTCAGAGAACTGGACTCAACACGCCCTATTCACCACACAAGAATATATCTGACTAATAATAATCGTAAAACCTATGTATTGATATCTCTCTGTTAGTGTGTCAAGTGGGTGTAAAGCGGCATAAACACAGCAGTGAAAAGCAGCTAAACCCCATTATAAAAATAAATTACTTTGAAACACCCATGAAACAAAGACAGTGAAAGAGAGAGTAATTCTTACACAATGCGTTCAGGGGCTGTGATGCAACCTGGATTGACCATATCTAGACCCACAGCTGGATGAGACATAAGGGTGGACACTCTTGGGGCTGAGAGGTTTGGTGAGGTTGGGTGAGCAAACGCAGACCCTTTAAAGTAATACTGCGTGGTACCCATCGCATGGGTCCCAAATCTCCAGGTTCAAGGGCATCTTCCTACATCAAAAACATGCATGAGAAACCCAGAAGATGGTACACCGTGTGATGGGGAAAGGTTTCTAAAACGCACCTCATTTCTCATCTCCTTGTGCCCGGGTTCGCCATTCCAGCTGCTTTACTAGCAAGCTCCCTACTTGGAGCATCAGCACCTTTAACCTCCTGTTCCGTACAGGTTGCAATTTGTCCTGAGGATAAACGGGAAGACGTGGAACCAACGAGAGACTAGCTCTTGGTGTTGGGACAGGCACAGGTCACTCTATTTTCCCATCAGAAAGAAGAATTAACCACAGGCTCAGCCTGCCCCCCGGAACCAGAACAGGGCCTGAAGCCATTCTGCGATTTTGCGGCCAGCTCCCATAAAAACGAGTTGTAAAATGGAGGTTCAGGGCACTGCAATTCACAAACCTGCAGAGTTATAAATGATAACTCTCGTCCACAAATATATTGAGGGAAGGCAAAGAAGAGGATTTGAAATCAAGGCAGAATTGCAGGAAACAGATTTCAGGAGGTAGATACGAATCGCCTTTAAAGCACATGAAAAGCGGCAAAACGTTGACAATGATGCCCTTGGCCAAAAAGGGCGTATGCGTTTTTTCCTGAATATATTCAGGAAAAAACGCATACGCCCTTTTTGGCCAACCAAGCAACCTGGAAAGGCAAATCAGCGCTACAAAGAAGTCTCGCTTCCCATCGGTCAAAAGGGCCATGCTGAAAAAAGTGTCAAAACCAGAAATGCAGGACAGGCCATGGAGAAATGGGAGCCTTGCTACACTGATGGGCGGGATGTAAATTGCCAAGAGCCACTCTGGAGAAGTGTCCGGTGAGTCCTGAAACATCTGAAAAACACAGCTTAGAGAGCATAGGGCACTTCCACTCATGGGGGTATAAATTGGGAAAATTAAAAATCAGCAAGACACAAGCACCCCAAAGTTTAGGGCTGCTCTGTTGACCAGGACCTCCACTTCATTCCACCTTCAATATCCCAGGAAAGAGAAAAATGGATAAAGAAGTTGTGGTCCTTATGTACAATGGAATATCACTCAGCCATGAAATCAATGTCGTAAGGTTAGTAGCAGCATGATGAGTGGATTTAGGTACGACGATTCTAAGTGAAATAAGTCACACAGAAAAGGACACTTCTCATAAGGTATCACTGATAGAGGGAATGTAAAAACCGTTACACTTGAACTGAATTACAAAACAGAACAGAGTCACACATGCAGAAAACACACTATGGCTGCTTAACGGGAAAGGTGAGGTGGGGTGATACATAAAACAAGGGTATCAAATTAGCTCAGATACCGTTCCATAAACCCAATATGTAATAGACAAGACCTACTCCTTGCTCAGAGAACTGGACTCAACACGCCCTATTCACCGCACAAGAATATATCTGACTAATAATAATCGTAAAACCTATGAATTGATATCTCTCTGTTAGTGTGTCAAGTGGGTGTAAAGCGGCATAAACACAGCAGTGAAAAGCAGCTAAACCCCATTATAAAAATAAATTACTTTGAAACACCCATGAAACAAAGACAGTGAAAGAGAGAGAAATTCTTACACAATGCGTTCAGGGGCTGTGATGCAACCTGGATTGACCATATCTAGACGCACAGCTGGATGAGACATAAGGGTGGACACTCTTGGGGCTGAGAGGTTTGGTGAGGTTGGGTGAGCAAACGCAGACCCTTTAAAGTAATACTGCGTGGTACCCATCGCATGGGTCCCAAATCTCCAGGTTCAAGGGCATCTTCCTACATCAAAAACATGCATGAGAAACCCAGAAGATGGTACACCGTGTGATGGGGAAAGGTTTCTAAAACGCACCTCATTTCTCATCTCCTTGTGCCCGGGTTCGCCATTCCAGCTGCTTTACTAGCAAGCTCCCTACTTGGAGCATCAGCACCTTTAACCTCCTGTTCCGTACAGGTTGCAATTTGTCCTGAGGATAAACGGGAAGACGTGGAACCAACGAGAGACTAGCTCTTGGTGTTGGGACAGGCCCAGGTCACTCTATTTTCCCATCAGAAAGAAGAATTAACCACAGGCTCAGCCTGCCCCCCGAACCAGAACAGGGCCTGAAGCCATTCTGCGATTTTGCGGCCAGCTCCCATAAAAACGAGTTGTAAAATGGAGGTTCAGGGCACTGCAATTCACAAACCTGCAGAGTTATAAATGATAACTCTCGTCCACAAATATATTGAGGGAAGGCAAAGAAGAGGATTTGAAATCAAGGCAGAATTGCAGGAAACAGATTTCAGGAGGTAGATACGAATCGCCTTTAGAGCACATGAAAAGCGGCAAAACGTTGACAATGATGCCCTTGGCCAAAAAGGGCGTATGCGTTTTTTCCTGAATATATTCAGGAAAAAACGCATACGCCCTTTTTGGCCAACCAAGCAACCTGGAAAGGCAAATCAGCGCTACAAAGAAGTCTCGCTTCCCATCGGTCAAAAGGGCCATGCTGAAAAAAGTGTCAAAACCAGAAATGCAGGACAGGCCATGCAGAAATGGGAGCCTTGCTACACTGATGGGTGGGATGTAAATTGCCAAGAGCGACTCTGGAGAAGTGTCCGGTGAGTCCTGAAACATCTGAAAAACACAGCTTAGATAGCATAGGACACTTCCACTCATGGGGGTATAAATTGGGAAAATTAAAAATCAGCAAGACACAAGCACCCCAAAGTTTAGGGCTGCTCTGTTGACCAGGACCTCCACTTCATTCCACCTTAAATATCCCAGGAAAGAGAAAAATGGATAAAGAAGTTGTGGTCCTTATGTACAATGGAATATCACTCAGCCATGAAATCAATGTCGTAAGGTTAGTAGCAGCATGATGAGTGGATTTAGGTACGACGATTCTAAGTGAAATAAGTCACACAGAAAAGGACACTTCTCATAAGGTATCACTGATAGAGGGAATGTAAAAACCGTTACACTTGAACTGAATTACAAAACAGAACAGAGTCACACATGCAGAAAACACACTATGGCTGCTTAACGGGAAAGGTGAGGTGGGGTGATACATAAAACAAGGGTATCAAATTAGCTCAGAAACCGTTCCATAAACCCAATATGTAATAGACAAGACCTACTCCTTGCTCAGAGAACTGGACTCAACACGCCCTATTCACCACACAAGAATATATCTGACTAATAATAATCGTAAAACCTATGTATTGATATCTCTCTGTTAGTGTGTCAAGTGGGTGTAAAGCGGCATAAACACAGCAGTGAAAAGCAGCTAAACCCCATTATAAAAATAAATTACTTTGAAACACCCATGAAACAAAGACAGTGAAAGAGAGAGTAATTCTTACACAATGCGTTCAGGGGCTGTGATGCAACCTGGATTGACCATATCTAGACCCACAGCTGGATGAGACATAAGGGTGGACACTCTTGGGGCTGAGTGTTTTGGTGAGGTTGGGTGAGCAAACGCAGACCCTTTAAAGTAATACTGCGTGGTACCCATCGCATGGGTCCCAAATCTCCAGGTTCAAGGGCATCTTCCTACATCAAAAACATGCATGAGAAATCCAGAAGATGGTACACCGTGTGATGGGGAAAGGTTTCTAAAACGCACCTCATTTCTCATCTCCTTGTGCCCGGGTTCGCCATTCCAGCCGCTTTACTAGCAAGCTCCCTACTTGGAGCATCAGCACCTTTAACCTCCTGTTCCGTACAGATTGGAATTTGTCCTAAGGATAAACGGGAAGACGTGGAACCAACGAGAGACTAGCTCTTGGTGTTGGGACAGGCACAGGTCACTCTATTTTCCCATCAGAAAGAAGAATTAACCACAGGCTCAGCCTGCCCCCCGGAACCAGAACAGGGCCTGAAGCCATTCTGCGATTTTGCGGCCAGCTCCCATAAAAACGAGTTGTAAAATGGAGGTTCAGGGCACTGCAATTCACAAACCTGCAGAGTTATAAATGATAACTCTCGTCCACAAATATATTGAGGGAAGGCAAAGAAGAGGATTTGAAATCAAGGCAGAAGTGCAGGAAACAGATTTCAGGAGGTAGATACGAATCGCCTTTAAAGCACATGAAAAGCGGCAAAACGTTGACAATGATGCCCTTGGCCAAAAAGGGCGTATGCGTTTTTTCCTGAATATATTCAGGAAAAAACGCATACGCCCTTTTTGGCCAACCAAGCAACCTGGAAAGGCAAATCAGCGCTACAAAGAAGTCTCGCTTCCCATCGGTCAAAAGGGCCATGCTGAAAAAAGTGTCAAAACCAGAAATGCAGGACAGGCCATGGAGAAATGGGAGCCTTGCTACACTGATGGGCGGGATGTAAATTGCCAAGAGCCACTCTGGAGAAGTGTCCGGTGAGTCCTGAAACATCTGAAAAACACAGCTTAGAGAGCATAGGGCACTTCCACTCATGGGGGTATAAATTGGGAAAATTAAAAATCAGCAAGACACAAGCACCCCAAAGTTTAGGGCTGCTCTGTTGACCAGGACCTCCACTTCATTCCACCTTCAATATCCCAGGAAAGAGAAAAATGGATAAAGAAGTTGTGGTCCTTATGTACAATGGAATATCACTCAGCCATGAAATCAATGTCATAAGGTTAGTAGCAGCATGATGAGTGGATTTAGGTACGACGATTCTAAGTGAAATAAGTCACACAGAAAAGGACACTTCTCATAAGGTATCACTGATAGAGGGAATGTAAAAACCGTTACACTTGAACTGAATTACAAAACAGAACAGAGTCACACATGCAGAAAACACACTATGGCTGCTTAACGGGAAAGGTGAGGTGGGGTGATACATAAAACAAGGGTATCAAATTAGCTCAGATACCGTTCCATAAACCCAATATGTAATAGACAAGACCTACTCCTTGCTCAGAGAACTGGACTCAACACGCCCTATTCACCGCACAAGAATATATCTGACTAATAATAATCGTAAAACCTATGAATTGATATCTCTCTGTTAGTGTGTCAAGTGGGTGTAAAGCGGCATAAACACAGCAGTGAAAAGCAGCTAAACCCCATTATAAAAATAAATTACTTTGAAACACCCATGAAACAAAGACAGTGAAAGAGAGAGAAATTCTTACACAATGCGTTCAGGGGCTGTGATGCAACCTGGATTGACCATATCTAGACGCACAGCTGGATCAGACATAAGGGTGGACACTCTTGGGGCTGAGAGGTTTGGTGAGGTTGGGTGAGCAAACGCAGACCCTTTAAAGTAATACTGCGTGGTACCCATCGCATGAGTCCCAAATCTCCAGGTTCAAGGGCATCTTCCTACATCAAAAACATGCATGAGAAACCCAGAAGATGGTACACCGTGTGATGGGGAAAGGTTTCTAAAACGCACCTCATTTCTCATCTCCTTGTGCCCGGGTTCGCAATTCCAGCTGCTTTACTAGCAAGCTCCCTACTTGGAGCATCAGCACCTTTAACCTCCTGTTCCGTACAGGTTGCAATTTGTCCTGAGGATAAACGGGAAGACGTGGAACCAACGAGAGACTAGCTCTTGGTGTTGGGACAGGCACAGGTCACTCTATTTTCCCATCAGAAAGAAGAATTAACCACAGGCTCAGCCTGCCCCCCGGAACCAGAACAGGGCCTGAAGCCATTCTGCGGTTTTGCGGCCAGCTCCCATAAAAACGAGTTGTAAAATGGAGGTTCAGGGCACTGCAATTCACAAACCTGCAGAGTTATAAATGATAACTCTCGTCCACAAATATATTGAGGGAAGGCAAAGAAGAGGATTTGAAATCAAGGCAGAATTGCAGGAAACAGATTTCAGGAGGTAGATACGAATCGCCTTTAGAGCACATGAAAAGCGGCAAAACGTTGACAATGATGCCCTTGGCCAAAAAGGGCGTATGCGTTTTTTCCTGAATATATTCAGGAAAAAACGCATACGCCCTTTTTGGCCAACCAAGCAACCTGGAAAGGCAAATCAGCGCTACAAAGAAGTCTCGCTTCCCATCGGTCAAAAGGGCCATGCTGAAAAAAGTGTCAAAACCAGAAATGCAGGACAGGCCATGCAGAAATGGGAGCCTTGCTACACTGATGGGTGGGATGTAAATTGCCAAGAGCGACCCTGGAGAAGTGTCCGGTGAGTCCTGAAACATCTGAAAAACACAGCTTAGAGAGCATAGGGCACTTCCACTCATGGGGGTATAAATTGGGAAAATGAAAAATCAGCAAGACACAAGCACCCCAAAGTTTAGGGCTGCTCTGTTGACCAGGACCTCCACTTCATTCCACCTTAAATATCCCAGGAAAGAGAAAAATGGATAAAGAAGTTGTGGTCCTTATGTACAATGGAATATCACACAGCCATGAAATCAATGTCGTAAGGTTAGTAGCAGCATGATGAGTGGATTTAGGTACGACGATTCTAAGTGAAATAAGTCACACAGAAAAGGACACTTCTCATAAGGTATCACTGATAGAGGGAATGTAAAAACCGTTACACTTGAACTGAATTACAAAACAGAACAGAGTCACACATGCAGAAAACACACTATGGCTGCTTAACGGGAAAGGTGAGGTGGGGTGATACATAAAACAAGGGTATCAAATTAGCTCAGAAACCGTTCCATAAACCCAATATGTAATAGACAAGACCTACTCCTTGCTCAGAGAACTGGACTCAACACGCCCTATTCACCACACAAGAATATATCTGACTAATAATAATCGTAAAACCTATGTATTGATATCTCTCTGTTAGTGTGTCAAGTGGGTGTAAAGCGGCATAAACACAGCAGTGAAAAGCAGCTAAACCCCATTATAAAAATAAATTACTTTGAAACACCCATGAAACAAAGACAGTGAAAGAGAGAGTAATTCTTACACAATGCGTTCAGGGGCTGTGATGCAACCTGGATTGACCATATCTAGACCCACAGCTGGATGAGACATAAGGGTGGACACTCTTGGGGCTGAGAGGTTTGGTGAGGTTGGGTGAGCAAACGCAGACCCTTTAAAGTAATACTGCGTGGTACCCATCGCATGGGTCCCAAATCTCCAGGTTCAAGGGCATCTTCCTACATCAAAAACATGCATGAGAAACCCAGAAGATGGTACACCGTGTGATGGGGAAAGGTTTCTAAAACGCACCTCATTTCTCATCTCCTTGTGCCCGGGTTCGCCATTCCAGCTGCTTTACTAGCAAGCTCCCTACTTGGAGCATCAGCACCTTTAACCTCCTGTTCCGTACAGGTTGCAATTTGTCCTGAGGATAAACGGGAAGACGTGGAACCAACGAGAGACTAGCTCTTGGTGTTGGGACAGGCACAGGTCACTCTATTTTCCCATCAGAAAGAAGAATTAACCACAGGCTCAGCCTGCCCCCCGGAACCAGAACAGGGCCTGAAGCCATTCTGCGATTTTGCGGCCAGCTCCCATAAAAACGAGTTGTAAAATGGAGGTTCAGGGCACTGCAATTCACAAACCTGCAGAGTTATAAATGATAACTCTCGTCCACAAATATATTGAGGGAAGGCAAAGAAGAGGATTTGAAATCAAGGCAGAATTGCAGGAAACAGATTTCAGGAGGTAGATACGAATCGCCTTTAAAGCACATGAAAAGCGGCAAAACGTTGACAATGATGCCCTTGGCCAAAAAGGGCGTATGCGTTTTTTCCTGAATATATTCAGGAAAAAACGCATACGCCCTTTTTGGCCAACCAAGCAACCTGGAAAGGCAAATCAGCGCTACAAAGAAGTCTCGCTTCCCATCGGTCAAAAGGGCCATGCTGAAAAAAGTGTCAAAACCAGAAATGCAGGACAGGCCATGGAGAAATGGGAGCCTTGCTACACTGATGGGCGGGATGTAAATTGCCAAGAGCCACTCTGGAGAAGTGTCCGGTGAGTCCTGAAACATCTGAAAAACACAGCTTAGAGAGCATAGGGCACTTCCACTCATGGGGGTATAAATTGGGAAAATTAAAAATCAGCAAGACACAAGCACCCCAAAGTTTAGGGCTGCTCTGTTGACCAGGACCTCCACTTCATTCCACCTTCAATATCCCAGGAAAGAGAAAAATGGATAAAGAAGTTGTGGTCCTTATGTACAATGGAATATCACTCAGCCATGAAATCAATGTCGTAAGGTTAGTAGCAGCATGATGAGTGGATTTAGGTACGACGATTCTAAGTGAAATAAGTCACACAGAAAAGGACACTTCTCATAAGGTATCACTGATAGAGGGAATGTAAAAACCGTTACACTTGAACTGAATTACAAAACAGAACAGAGTCACACATGCAGAAAACACACTATGGCTGCTTAACGGGAAAGGTGAGGTGGGGTGATACATAAAACAAGGGTATCAAATTAGCTCAGATACCGTTCCATAAACCCAATATGTAATAGACAAGACCTACTCCTTGCTCAGAGAACTGGACTCAACACGCCCTATTCACCGCACAAGAATATATCTGACTAATAATAATCGTAAAACCTATGAATTGATATCTCTCTGTTAGTGTGTCAAGTGGGTGTAAAGCGGCATAAACACAGCAGTGAAAAGCAGCTAAACCCCATTATAAAAATAAATTACTTTGAAACACCCATGAAACAAAGACAGTGAAAGAGAGAGAAATTCTTACACAATGCGTTCAGGGGCTGTGATGCAACCTGGATTGACCATATCTAGACGCACAGCTGGATGAGACATAAGGGTGGACACTCTTGGGGCTGAGAGGTTTGGTGAGGTTGGGTGAGCAAACGCAGACCCTTTAAAGTAATACTGCGTGGTACCCATCGCATGGGTCCCAAATCTCCAGGTTCAAGGGCATCTTCCTACATCAAAAACATGCATGAGAAACCCAGAAGATGGTACACCGTGTGATGGGGAAAGGTTTCTAAAACGCACCTCATTTCTCATCTCCTTGTGCCCGGGTTCGCCATTCCAGCTGCTTTACTAGCAAGCTCCCTACTTGGAGCATCAGCACCTTTAACCTCCTGTTCCGTACAGGTTGCAATTTGTCCTGAGGATAAACGGGAAGACGTGGAACCAACGAGAGACTAGCTCTTGGTGTTGGGACAGGCCCAGGTCACTCTATTTTCCCATCAGAAAGAAGAATTAACCACAGGCTCAGCCTGCCCCCCGAACCAGAACAGGGCCTGAAGCCATTCTGCGATTTTGCGGCCAGCTCCCATAAAAACGAGTTGTAAAATGGAGGTTCAGGGCACTGCAATTCACAAACCTGCAGAGTTATAAATGATAACTCTCGTCCACAAATATATTGAGGGAAGGCAAAGAAGAGGATTTGAAATCAAGGCAGAATTGCAGGAAACAGATTTCAGGAGGTAGATACGAATCGCCTTTAGAGCACATGAAAAGCGGCAAAACGTTGACAATGATGCCCTTGGCCAAAAAGGGCGTATGCGTTTTTTCCTGAATATATTCAGGAAAAAACGCATACGCCCTTTTTGGCCAACCAAGCAACCTGGAAAGGCAAATCAGCGCTACAAAGAAGTCTCGCTTCCCATCGGTCAAAAGGGCCATGCTGAAAAAAGTGTCAAAACCAGAAATGCAGGACAGGCCATGCAGAAATGGGAGCCTTGCTACACTGATGGGTGGGATGTAAATTGCCAAGAGCGACTCTGGAGAAGTGTCCGGTGAGTCCTGAAACATCTGAAAAACACAGCTTAGAGAGCATAGGACACTTCCACTCATGGGGGTATAAATTGGGAAAATTAAAAATCAGCAAGACACAAGCACCCCAAAGTTTAGGGCTGCTCTGTTGACCAGGACCTCCACTTCATTCCACCTTAAATATCCCAGGAAAGAGAAAAATGGATAAAGAAGTTGTGGTCCTTATGTACAATGGAATATCACTCAGCCATGAAATCAATGTCGTAAGGTTAGTAGCAGCATGATGAGTGGATTTAGGTACGACGATTCTAAGTGAAATAAGTCACACAGAAAAGGACACTTCTCATAAGGTATCACTGATAGAGGGAATGTAAAAACCGTTACACTTGAACTGAATTACAAAACAGAACAGAGTCACACATGCAGAAAACACACTATGGCTGCTTAACGGGAAAGGTGAGGTGGGGTGATACATAAAACAAGGGTATCAAATTAGCTCAGAAACCGTTCCATAAACCCAATATGTAATAGACAAGACCTACTCCTTGCTCAGAGAACTGGACTCAACACGCCCTATTCACCACACAAGAATATATCTGACTAATAATAATCGTAAAACCTATGTATTGATATCTCTCTGTTAGTGTGTCAAGTGGGTGTAAAGCGGCATAAACACAGCAGTGAAAAGCAGCTAAACCCCATTATAAAAATAAATTACTTTGAAACACCCATGAAACAAAGACAGTGAAAGAGAGAGTAATTCTTACACAATGCGTTCAGGGGCTGTGATGCAACCTGGATTGACCATATCTAGACCCACAGCTGGATGAGACATAAGGGTGGACACTCTTGGGGCTGAGTGTTTTGGTGAGGTTGGGTGAGCAAACGCAGACCCTTTAAAGTAATACTGCGTGGTACCCATCGCATGGGTCCCAAATCTCCAGGTTCAAGGGCATCTTCCTACATCAAAAACATGCATGAGAAATCCAGAAGATGGTACACCGTGTGATGGGGAAAGGTTTCTAAAACGCACCTCATTTCTCATCTCCTTGTGCCCGGGTTCGCCATTCCAGCCGCTTTACTAGCAAGCTCCCTACTTGGAGCATCAGCACCTTTAACCTCCTGTTCCGTACAGATTGGAATTTGTCCTAAGGATAAACGGGAAGACGTGGAACCAACGAGAGACTAGCTCTTGGTGTTGGGACAGGCACAGGTCACTCTATTTTCCCATCAGAAAGAAGAATTAACCACAGGCTCAGCCTGCCCCCCGGAACCAGAACAGGGCCTGAAGCCATTCTGCGATTTTGCGGCCAGCTCCCATAAAAACGAGTTGTAAAATGGAGGTTCAGGGCATTGCAATTCACAAACCTGCAGAGTTATAAATGATAACTCTCGTCCACAAATATATTGAGGGAAGGCAAAGAAGAGGATTTGAAATCAAGGCAGAATTGCAGGAAACAGATTTCAGGAGGTAGATACGAATCGCCTTTAAAGCACATGAAAAGCGGCAAAACGTTGACAATGATGCCCTTGGCCAAAAAGTGCGTATGCGTTTTTTCCTGAATATATTCAGGAAAAAACGCATACGCCATTTTTGGCCAACCAAGCAACCTGGAAAGGCAAATCAGCGCTACAAAGAAGTCTCGCTTCCCATCGGTCAAAAGGGCCATGCTGAAAAAAGTGTCAAAACCAGAAATGCAGGACAGGCCATGGAGAAATGGGAGCCTTGCTACACTGATGGGCGGGATGTAAATTGCCAAGAGCCACTCTGGAGAAGTGTCCGGTGAGTCCTGAAACATCTGAAAAACACAGCT
This sequence comes from Balaenoptera borealis, assembly GCF_965194805.1. Lineage (NCBI taxonomy): Eukaryota > Metazoa > Chordata > Mammalia > Artiodactyla > Balaenopteridae > Balaenoptera > Balaenoptera borealis. The sequence goes on from NW_028123989.1 coordinate 1,640,173, forward strand.
TAGAGAGCATAGGGCACTTCCACTCATGGGGGTATAAATTGGGAAAATTAAAAATCAGCAAGACACAAGCACCCCAAAGTTTAGGGCTGCTCTGTTGACCAGGACCTCCACTTCATTCCACCTTCAATATCCCAGGAAAGAGAAAAATGGATAAAGAAGTTGTGGTCCTTATGTACAATGGAATATCACTCAGCCATGAAATCAATGTCGTAAGGTTAGTAGCAGCATGATGAGTGGATTTAGGTACGACGATTCTAAGTGAAATAAGTCACACAGAAAAGGACACTTCTCATAAGGTATCACTGATAGAGGGAATGTAAAAACCGTTACACTTGAACTGAATTACAAAACAGAACAGAGTCACACATGCAGAAAACACACTATGGCTGCTTAACGGGAAAGGCGAGGTGGGGTGATACATAAAACAAGGGTATCAAATTAGCTCAGATACCGTTCCATAAACCCAATATGTAATAGACAAGACCTACTCCTTGCTCAGAGAACTGGACTCAACACGCCCTATTCACCACACAAGAATATATCTGACTAATAATAATCGTAAAAACTATGTATTGATATCTCTCTGTTAGTGTGTCAAGTGGGTGTAAAGCGGCATAAACACAGCAGTGAAAAGCAGCTAAACCCCATTATAAAAATAAATTACTTTGAAACACCAATGAAACAAAGACAGTGAAAGAGAGAGAAATTCTTACACAATGCGTTCAGGGGCTGTGATGCAACCTGGATTGACCATATCTAGACCCACAGCTGGATGAGACATAAGGGTGGACACTCTTGGGGCTGAGAGGTTTGGTGAGGTTGGGTGAGCAAACGCAGACCCTTTAAAGTAATACTGCGTGGTACCCATCGCATGGGTCCCAAATCTCCAGGTTCAAGGGCATCTTCCTACATCAAAAACATGCATGAGAAACCCAGAAGATGGTACACCGTGTGATGGGGAAAGGTTTCTAAAACGCACCTCATTTCTCATCTCCTTGTGCCCGGGTTCGCCATTCCAGCCGCTTTACTAGCAAGCTCCCTACTTGGAGCATCAGCACCTTTAACCTCCTGTTCCATACAGGTTGCAATTTGTCCTGAGGATAAACGGGAAGACGTGGAACCAACGAGAGACTAGCTCTTGGTGTTGGGACAGGCACAGGTCACTCTATTTTCCCATCAGAAAGAAGAATTAACCACAGGCTCAGCCTGGCCCCCGGAACCAGAACAGGGCCTGAAGCCATCCAGAGGTTTCGCGGCCAGCTCCCAAAAAAGCGAGTTGTAAAATGGACGTTCAGGGCACTGCAATCCACAAACCTGCAGAGTAATAAATGATAACTCTCGTCCACAAATATATTGAGGGAAGGCAAAGAAGAGGATTTGAAATCAAGGCAGAATTGCAGGAAACAGATTTCAGGAGGTAGATTCGAATCGCCTTTAAAGCACATGAAAAGCAGCAAAACGTTGACAATGATGCCCTTGGCCAAAAAGGGCGTATGCGTTTTTTCCTGAATATATTCAGGAAAAAACGCATACGCCCTTTTTGGCCAACCAAGCAACCTGGAAAGGCAAATCAGCGCTACAAAGAAGTCTCGCTTCCCATCGGTCAAAAGGGCCATGCTGAAAAAAGTGTCAAAACCAGAAATGCAGGACAGGCCATGGAGAAATGGGAGCCTTGCTACACTGATGGGCGGGATGTAAATTGCCAAGAGCCACTCTGGAGAAGTGTCCGGTGAGTCCTGAAACATCTGAAAAACACAGCTCAGAGAGCATAGGGCACTTCCACTCATGGGGGTATAAATTAGGAAAATTAAAAATCAGCAAAACACAAGCACCCCAAAGTTTAGGGCTGCTCTGTTGACCAGGACCTCCACTTCATTCCACCTTCAATATCCCAGGAAAGAGAAAAATGGATAAAGAAGTTGTGGTCCTTATGTACAATGGAATATCACTCAGCCATGAAATCAATGTCGTAAGGTTAGTAGCAGCATGATGAGTGGATTTAGGTACGATGATTCTAAGTGAAATAAGTCACACAGAAAAGGACACTTCTCATAAGGTATCACTGATAGAGGGAATGTAAAAACCGTTACACTTGAACTGAATTACAAAACAGAACAGAGTCACACATGCAGAAAACACACTATGGCTGCTTAACGGGAAAGGTGAGGTGGGGTGATACATAAAACAAGGGTATCAAATTAGCTCAGATACCGTTCCATAAACCCAATATGTAATAGACAAGACCTACTCCTTGCTCAGAGAACTGGACTCAACACGCCCTATTCACCGCACAAGAATATATCTGACTAATAATAATCGTAAAACCTATGAATTGATATCTCTCTGTTAGTGTGTCAAGTGGGTGTAAAGCGGCATAAACACAGCAGTGAAAAGCAGCTAAACCCCATTATAAAAATAAATTACTTTGAAACACCCATGAAACAAAGACAGTGAAAGAGAGAGAAATTCTTACACAATGCGTTCAGGGGCTGTGATGCAACCTGGATTGACCATATCTAGACGCACAGCTGGATGAGACATAAGGGTGGACACTCTTGGGGCTGAGAGGTTTGGTGAGGTTGGGTGAGCAAACGCAGACCCTTTAAAGTAATACTGCGTGGTACCCATCGCATGGGTCCCAAATCTCCAGGTTCAAGGGCATCTTCCTACATCAAAAACATGCATGAGAAACCCAGAAGATGGTACACCGTGTGATGGGGAAAGGTTTCTAAAACGCACCTCATTTCTCATCTCCTTGTGCCCGGGTTCGCCATTCCAGCTGCTTTACTAGCAAGCTCCCTACTTGGAGCATCAGCACCTTTAACCTCCTGTTCCGTACAGGTTGCAATTTGTCCTGAGGATAAACGGGAAGACGTGGAACCAACGAGAGACTAGCTCTTGGTGTTGGGACAGGCACAGGTCACTCTATTTTCCCATCAGAAAGAAGAATTAACCACAGGCTCAGCCTGCCCCCCGGAACCAGAACAGGGCCTGAAGCCATTCTGCGATTTTGCGGCCAGCTCCCATAAAAACGAGTTGTAAAATGGAGGTTCAGGGCACTGCAATTCACAAACCTGCAGAGTTATAAATGATAACTCTCGTCCACAAATATATTGAGGGAAGGCAAAGAAGAGGATTTGAAATCAAGGCAGAATTGCAGGAAACAGATTTCAGGAGGTAGATACGAATCGCCTTTAAAGCACATGAAAAGCGGCAAAACGTTGACAATGATGCCCTTGGCCAAAAAGGGCGTATGCGTTTTTTCCTGAATATATTCAGGAAAAAACGCATACGCCCTTTTTGGCCAACCAAGCAACCTGGAAAGGCAAATCAGCGCTACAAAGAAGTCTCGCTTCCCATCGGTCAAAAGGGCCATGCTGAAAAAAGTGTCAAAACCAGAAATGCAGGACAGGCCATGGAGAAATGGGAGCCTTGCTACACTGATGGGCGGGATGTAAATTGCCAAGAGCCACTCTGGAGAAGTGTCCGGTGAGTCCTGAAACATCTGAAAAACACAGCTTAGAGAGCATAGGGCACTTCCACTCATGGGGGTATAAATTGGGAAAATTAAAAATCAGCAAGACACAAGCACCCCAAAGTTTAGGGCTGCTCTGTTGACCAGGACCTCCACTTCATTCCACCTTCAATATCCCAGGAAAGAGAAAAATGGATAAAGAAGTTGTGGTCCTTATGTACAATGGAATATCACTCAGCCATGAAATCAATGTCATAAGGTTAGTAGCAGCATGATGAGTGGATTTAGGTACGACGATTCTAAGTGAAATAAGTCACACAGAAAAGGACACTTCTCATAAGGTATCACTGATAGAGGGAATGTAAAAACCGTTACACTTGAACTGAATTACAAAACAGAACAGAGTCACACATGCAGAAAACACACTATGGCTGCTTAACGGGAAAGGTGAGGTGGGGTGATACATAAAACAAGGGTATCAAATTAGCTCAGATACCGTTCCATAAACCCAATATGTAATAGACAAGACCTACTCCTTGCTCAGAGAACTGGACTCAACACGCCCTATTCACCGCACAAGAATATATCTGACTAATAATAATCGTAAAACCTATGAATTGATATCTCTCTGTTAGTGTGTCAAGTGGGTGTAAAGCGGCATAAACACAGCAGTGAAAAGCAGCTAAACCCCATTATAAAAATAAATTACTTTGAAACACCCATGAAACAAAGACAGTGAAAGAGAGAGAAATTCTTACACAATGCGTTCAGGGGCTGTGATGCAACCTGGATTGACCATATCTAGACGCACAGCTGGATGAGACATAAGGGTGGACACTCTTGGGGCTGAGAGGTTTGGTGAGGTTGGGTGAGCAAACGCAGACCCTTTAAAGTAATACTGCGTGGTACCCATCGCATGAGTCCCAAATCTCCAGGTTCAAGGGCATCTTCCTACATCAAAAACATGCATGAGAAACCCAGAAGATGGTACACCGTGTGATGGGGAAAGGTTTCTAAAACGCACCTCATTTCTCATCTCCTTGTGCCCGGGTTCGCAATTCCAGCTGCTTTACTAGCAAGCTCCCTACTTGGAGCATCAGCACCTTTAACCTCCTGTTCCGTACAGGTTGCAATTTGTCCTGAGGATAAACGGGAAGACGTGGAACCAACGAGAGACTAGCTCTTGGTGTTGGGACAGGCACAGGTCACTCTATTTTCCCATCAGAAAGAAGAATTAACCACAGGCTCAGCCTGCCCCCCGGAACCAGAACAGGGCCTGAAGCCATTCTGCGATTTTGCGGCCAGCTCCCATAAAAACGAGTTGTAAAATGGAGGTTCAGGGCACTGCAATTCACAAACCTGCAGAGTTATAAATGATAACTCTCGTCCACAAATATATTGAGGGAAGGCAAAGAAGAGGATTTGAAATCAAGGCAGAATTGCAGGAAACAGATTTCAGGAGGTAGATACGAATCGCCTTTAAAGCACATGAAAAGCGGCAAAACGTTGACAATGATGCCCTTGGCCAAAAAGGGCGTATGCGTTTTTTCCTGAATATATTCAGGAAAAAACGCATACGCCCTTTTTGGCCAACCAAGCAACCTGGAAAGGCAAATCAGCGCTACAAAGAAGTCTCGCTTCCCATCGGTCAAAAGGGCCATGCTGAAAAAAGTGTCAAAACCAGAAATGCAGGACAGGCCATGGAGAAATGGGAGCCTTGCTACACTGATGGGCGGGATGTAAATTGCCAAGAGCCACTCTGGAGAAGTGTCCGGTGAGTCCTGAAACATCTGAAAAACACAGCTTAGAGAGCATAGGGCACTTCCACTCATGGGGGTATAAATTGGGAAAATTAAAAATCAGCAAGACACAAGCACCCCAAAGTTTAGGGCTGCTCTGTTGACCAGGACCTCCACTTCATTCCACCTTCAATATCCCAGGAAAGAGAAAAATGGATAAAGAAGTTGTGGTCCTTATGTACAATGGAATATCACTCAGCCATGAAATCAATGTCGTAAGGTTAGTAGCAGCATGATGAGTGGATTTAGGTACGACGATTCTAAGTGAAATAAGTCACACAGAAAAGGACACTTCTCATAAGGTATCACTGATAGAGGGAATGTAAAAACCGTTACACTTGAACTGAATTACAAAACAGAACAGAGTCACACATGCAGAAAACACACTATGGCTGCTTAACGGGAAAGGCGAGGTGGGGTGATACATAAAACAAGGGTATCAAATTAGCTCAGATACCGTTCCATAAACCCAATATGTAATAGACAAGACCTACTCCTTGCTCAGAGAACTGGACTCAACACGCCCTATTCACCACACAAGAATATATCTGACTAATAATAATCGTAAAAACTATGTATTGATATCTCTCTGTTAGTGTGTCAAGTGGGTGTAAAGCGGCATAAACACAGCAGTGAAAAGCAGCTAAACCCCATTATAAAAATAAATTACTTTGAAACACCCATGAAACAAAGACAGTGAAAGAGAGAGAAATTCTTACACAATGCGTTCAGGGGCTGTGATGCAACCTGGATTGACCATATCTAGACCCACAGCTGGATGAGACATAAGGGTGGACACTCTTGGGGCTGAGAGGTTTGGTGAGGTTGGGTGAGCAAACGCAGACCCTTTAAAGTAATACTGCGTGGTACCCATCGCATGGGTCCCAAATCTCCAGGTTCAAGGGCATCTTCCTACATCAAAAACATGCATGAGAAACCCAGAAGATGGTACACCGTGTGATGGGGAAATGTTTCTAAAACGCACCTCATTTCTCATCTCCTTGTGCCCGGGTTCGCCATTCCAGCCGCTTTACTAGCAAGCTCCCTACTTGGAGCATCAGCACCTTTAACCTCCTGTTCCATACAGGTTGCAATTTGTCCTGAGGATAAACGGGAAGACGTGGAACCAACGAGAGACTAGCTCTTGGTGTTGGGACAGGCACAGGTCACTCTATTTTCCCATCAGAAAGAAGAATTAACCACAGGCTCAGCCTGGCCCCCGGAACCAGAACAGGGCCTGAAGCCATCCAGAGGTTTCGCGGCCAGCTCCCAAAAAAGCGAGTTGTAAAATGGACGTTCAGGGCACTGCAATTCACAAACCTGCAGAGTAATAAATGATAACTCTCGTCCACAAATATATTGAGGGAAGGCAAAGAAGAGGATTTGAAATCAAGGCAGAATTGCAGGAAACAGATTTCAGGAGGTAGATTCGAATCGCCTTTAAAGCACAGGAAAAGCAGCAAAACGTTGACAATGATGCCCTTGGCCAAAAAGGGCGTATGCGTTTTTTCCTGAATATATTCAGGAAAAAACGCATACGCCCTTTTTGGCCAACCAAGCAACCTGGAAAGGCAAATCAGCGCTACAAAGAAGTCTCGCTTCCCATCGGTCAAAAGGGCCATGCTGAAAAAAGTGTCAAAACCAGAAATGCAGGACAGGCCATGGAGAAATGGGAGCCTTGCTACACTGATGGGCGGGATGTAAATTGCCAAGAGCCACTCTGGAGAAGTGTCCGGTGAGTCCTGAAACATCTGAAAAACACAGCTTAGAGAGCATAGGGCACTTCCACTCATGGGGGTATAAATTGGGAAAATTAAAAATCAGCAAGACACAAGCACCCCAAAGTTTAGGGCTGCTCTGTTGACCAGGACCTCCACTTCATTCCACCTTCAATATCCCAGGAAAGAGAAAAATGGATAAAGAAGTTGTGGTCCTTATGTACAATGGAATATCACTCAGCCATGAAATCAATGTCGTAAGGTTAGTAGCAGCATGATGAGTGGATTTAGGTACGACGATTCTAAGTGAAATAAGTCACACAGAAAAGGACACTTCTCATAAGGTATCACTGATAGAGGGAATGTAAAAACCGTTACACTTGAACTGAATTACAAAACAGAACAGAGTCACACATGCAGAAAACACACTATGGCTGCTTAACGGGAAAGGTGAGGTGGGGTGATACATAAAACAAGGGTATCAAATTAGCTCAGATACCGTTCCATAAACCCAATATGTAATAGACAAGACCTACTCCTTGCTCAGAGAACTGGACTCAACACGCCCTATTCACCACACAAGAATATATCTGACTAATAATAATCGTAAAAACTATGTATTGATATCTCTCTGTTAGTGTGTCAAGTGGGTGTAAAGCGGCATAAACACAGCAGTGAAAAGCAGCTAAACCCCATTATAAAAATAAATTACTTTGAAACACCCATGAAACAAAGACAGTGAAAGAGAGTAATTCTTACACAATGCGTTCAGGGGCTGTGATGCAACCTGGATTGACCATATCTAGACCCACAGCTGGATGAGACATAAGGGTGGACACTCTTGGGGCTGAGAGGTTTGGTGAGGTTGGGTGAGCAAACGCAGACCCTTTAAAGTAATACTGCGTGGTACCCATCGCATGGGTCCCAAATCTCCAGGTTCAAGGGCATCTTCCTACATCAAAAACATGCATGAGAAATCCAGAAGATGGTACACCGTGTGATGGGGAAAGGTTTCTAAAACGCACCTCATTTCTCATCTCCTTGTGCCCGGGTTCGCCATTCCAGCCGCTTTACTAGCAAGCTCCCTACTTGGAGCATCAGCACCTTTAACCTCCTGTTCCGTACAGATTGCAATTTGTCCTAAGGATAAACGGCAAGACGTGGAACCAACGAGAGACTAGCTCTTGGTGTTGGGACAGGCACAGGTCACTCTATTTTCCCATCAGAAAGAAGAATTAACCACAGGCTCAGCCTGCCCCCCGGAACCAGAACAGGGCCTGAAGCCATTCTGCGATTTTGCGGCCAGCTCCCATAAAAACGAGTTGTAAAATGGAGGTTCAGGGCACTGCAATTCACAAACCTGCAGAGTTATAAATGATAACTCTCGTCCACAAATATATTGAGGGAAGGCAAAGAAGAGGATTTGAAATCAAGGCAGAATTGCAGGAAACAGATTTCAGGAGGTAGATACGAATCGCCTTTAAAGCACATGAAAAGCGGCAAAACGTTGACAATGATGCCCTTGGCCAAAAAGGGCGTATGCGTTTTTTCCTGAATATATTCAGGAAAAAACGCATACGCCCTTTTTGGCCAACCAAGCAACCTGGAAAGGCAAATCAGCGCTACAAAGAAGTCTCGCTTCCCATCGGTCAAAAGGGCCATGCTGAAAAAAGTGTCAAAACCAGAAATGCAGGACAGGCCATGGAGAAATGGGAGCCTTGCTACACTGATGGGCGGGATGTAAATTGCCAAGAGCCACTCTGGAGAAGTGTCCGGTGAGTCCTGAAACATCTGAAAAACACAGCTTAGAGAGCATAGGGCACTTCCACTCATGGGGGTATAAATTGGGAAAATTAAAAATCAGCAAGACACAAGCACCCCAAAGTTTAGGGCTGCTCTGTTGACCAGGACCTCCACTTCATTCCACCTTCAATATCCCAGGAAAGAGAAAAATGGATAAAGAAGTTGTGGTCCTTATGTACAATGGAATATCACACAGCCATGAAATCAATGTCGTAAGGTTAGTAGCAGCATGATGAGTGGATTTAGGTACGACGATTCTAAGTGAAATAAGTCACACAGAAAAGGACACTTCTCATAAGGTATCACTGATAGAGGGAATGTAAAAACCGTTACACTTGAACTGAATTACAAAACAGAACAGAGTCACACATGCAGAAAACACACTATGGCTGCTTAACGGGAAAGGTGAGGTGGGGTGATACATAAAACAAGGGTATCAAATTAGCTCAGATACCGTTCCATAAACCCAATATGTAATAGACAAGACCTACTCCTTGCTCAGAGAACTGGACTCAACACGCCCTATTCACCACACAAGAATATATCTGACTAATAATAATCGTAAAACCTATGTATTGATATCTCTCTGTTAGTGTGTCAAGTGGGTGTAAAGCGGCATAAACACAGCAGTGAAAAGCAGCTAAACCCCATTATAAAAATAAATTACTTTGAAACACCCATGAAACAAAGACAGTGAAAGAGAGTAATTCTTACACAATGCGTTCAGGGGCTGTGATGCAACCTGGATTGACCATATCTAGACCCACAGCTGGATGAGACATAAGGGTGGACACTCTTGGGGCTGAGAGGTTTGGTGAGGTTGGGTGAGCAAACGCAGACCCTTTAAAGTAATACTGCGTGGTACCCATCGCATGGGTCCCAAATCTCCAGGTTCAAGGGCATCTTCCTACATCAAAAACATGCATGAGAAACCCAGAAGATGGTACACCGTGTGATGGGGAAAGGTTTCTAAAACGCACCTCATTTCTCATCTCCTTGTGCCCGGGTTCGCCATTCCAGCTGCTTTACTAGCAAGCTCCCTACTTGGAGCATCAGCACCTTTAACCTCCTGTTCCGTACAGGTTGCAATTTGTCCTGAGGATAAACGGGAAGACGTGGAACCAACGAGAGACTAGCTCTTGGTGTTGGGACAGGCACAGGTCACTCTATTTTCCCATCAGAAAGAAGAATTAACCACAGGCTCAGCCTGCCCCCCGGAACCAGAACAGGGCCTGAAGCCATTCTGCGATTTTGCGGCCAGCTCCCATAAAAACGAGTTGTAAAATGGAGGTTCAGGGCACTGCAATTCACAAACCTGCAGAGTTATAAATGATAACTCTCGTCCACAAATATATTGAGGGAAGGCAAAGAAGAGGATTTGAAATCAAGGCAGAATTGCAGGAAACAGATTTCAGGAGGTAGATACGAATCGCCTTTAAAGCACATGAAAAGCGGCAAAACGTTGACAATGATGCCCTTGGCCAAAAAGGGCGTATGCGTTTTTTCCTGAATATATTCAGGAAAAAACGCATACGCCCTTTTTGGCCAACCAAGCAACCTGGAAAGGCAAATCAGCGCTACAAAGAAGTCTCGCTTCCCATCGGTCAAAAGGGCCATGCTGAAAAAAGTGTCAAAACCAGAAATGCAGGACAGGCCATGGAGAAATGGGAGCCTTGCTACACTGATGGGCGGGATGTAAATTGCCAAGAGCCACTCTGGAGAAGTGTCCGGTGAGTCCTGAAACATCTGAAAAACACAGCTTAGAGAGCATAGGGCACTTCCACTCATGGGGGTATAAATTGGGAAAATTAAAAATCAGCAAGACACAAGCACCCCAAAGTTTAGGGCTGCTCTGTTGACCAGGACCTCCACTTCATTCCACCTTCAATATCCCAGGAAAGAGAAAAATGGATAAAGAAGTTGTGGTCCTTATGTACAATGGAATATCACTCAGCCATGAAATCAATGTCGTAAGGTTAGTAGCAGCATGATGAGTGGATTTAGGTACGACGATTCTAAGTGAAATAAGTCACACAGAAAAGGACACTTCTCATAAGGTATCACTGATAGAGGGAATGTAAAAACCGTTACACTTGAACTGAATTACAAAACAGAACAGAGTCACACATGCAGAAAACACACTATGGCTGCTTAACGGGAAAGGTGAGGTGGGGTGATACATAAAACAAGGGTATCAAATTAGCTCAGATACCGTTCCATAAACCCAATATGTAATAGACAAGACCTACTCCTTGCTCAGAGAACTGGACTCAACACGCCCTATTCACCACACAAGAATATATCTGACTAATAATAATCGTAAAACCTATGTATTGATATCTCTCTGTTAGTGTGTCAAGTGGGTGTAAAGCGGCATAAACACAGCAGTGAAAAGCAGCTAAACCCCATTATAAAAATAAATTACTTTGAAACACCCATGAAACAAAGACAGTGAAAGAGAGTAATTCTTACACAATGCGTTCAGGGGCTGTGATGCAACCTGGATTGACCATATCTAGACCCACAGCTGGATGAGACATAAGGGTGGACACTCTTGGGGCTGAGAGGTTTGGTGAGGTTGGGTGAGCAAACGCAGACCCTTTAAAGTAATACTGCGTGGTACCCATCGCATGGGTCCCAAATCTCCAGGTTCAAGGGCATCTTCCTACATCAAAAACATGCATGAGAAATCCAGAAGATGGTACACCGTGTGATGGGGAAAGGTTTCTAAAACGCACCTCATTTCTCATCTCCTTGTGCCCGGGTTCGCCATTCCAGCCGCTTTACTAGCAAGCTCCCTACTTGGAGCATCAGCACCTTTAACCTCCTGTTCCGTACAGATTGCAATTTGTCCTAAGGATAAACGGCAAGACGTGGAACCAACGAGAGACTAGCTCTTGGTGTTGGGACAGGCACAGGTCACTCTATTTTCCCATCAGAAAGAAGAATTAACCACAGGCTCAGCCTGCCCCCCGGAACCAGAACAGGGCCTGAAGCCATTCTGCGGTTTTGCGGCCAGCTCCCATAAAAACGAGTTGTAAAATGGAGGTTCAGGGCACTGCAATTCACAAACCTGCAGAGTTATAAATGATAACTCTCGTCCACAAATATATTGAGGGAAGGCAAAGAAGAGGATTTGAAATCAAGGCAGAATTGCAGGAAACAGATTTCAGGAGGTAGATACGAATCGCCTTTAGAGCACATGAAAAGCGGCAAAACGTTGACAATGATGCCCTTGGCCAAAAAGGGCGTATGCGTTTTTTCCTGAATATATTCAGGAAAAAACGCATACGCCCTTTTTGGCCAACCAAGCAACCTGGAAAGGCAAATCAGCGCTACAAAGAAGTCTCGCTTCCCATCGGTCAAAAGGGCCATGCTGAAAAAAGTGTCAAAACCAGAAATGCAGGACAGGCCATGCAGAAATGGGAGCCTTGCTACACTGATGGGTGGGATGTAAATTGCCAAGAGCGACTCTGGAGAAGTGTCCGGTGAGTCCTGAAACATCTGAAAAACACAGCTTAGAGAGCATAGGACACTTCCACTCATGGGGGTATAAATTGGGAAAATTAAAAATCAGCAAGACACAAGCACCCCAAAGTTTAGGGCTGCTCTGTTGACCAGGACCTCCACTTCATTCCACCTTAAATATCCCAGGAAAGAGAAAAATGGATAAAGAAGTTGTGGTCCTTATGTACAATGGAATATCACACAGCCATGAAATCAATGTCGTAAGGTTAGTAGCAGCATGATGAGTGGATTTAGGTACGACGATTCTAAGTGAAATAAGTCACACAGAAAAGGACACTTCTCATAAGGTATCACTGATAGAGGGAATGTAAAAACCGTTACACTTGAACTGAATTACAAAACAGAACAGAGTCACACATGCAGAAAACACACTATGGCTGCTTAACGGGAAAGGTGAGGTGGGGTGATACATAAAACAAGGGTATCAAATTAGCTCAGATACCGTTCCATAAACCCAATATGTAATAGACAAGACCTACTCCTTGCTCAGAGAACTGGACTCAACACGCCCTATTCACCACACAAGAATATATCTGACTAATAATAATCGTAAAAACTATGTATTGATATCTCTCTGTTAGTGTGTCAAGTGGGTGTAAAGCGGCATAAACACAGCAGTGAAAAGCAGCTAAACCCCATTATAAAAATAAATTACTTTGAAACACCCATGAAACAAAGACAGTGAAAGAGAGTAATTCTTACACAATGCGTTCAGGGGCTGTGATGCAACCTGGATTGACCATATCTAGACCCACAGCTGGATGAGACATAAGGGTGGACACTCTTGGGGCTGAGAGGTTTGGTGAGGTTGGGTGAGCAAACGCAGACCCTTTAAAGTAATACTGCGTGGTACCCATCGCATGGGTCCCAAATCTCCAGGTTCAAGGGCATCTTCCTACATCAAAAACATGCATGAGAAACCCAGAAGATGGTACACCGTGTGATGGGGAAAGGTTTCTAAAACGCACCTCATTTCTCATCTCCTTGTGCCCGGGTTCGCCATTCCAGCTGCTTTACTAGCAAGCTCCCTACTTGGAGCATCAGCACCTTTAACCTCCTGTTCCGTACAGGTTGCAATTTGTCCTGAGGATAAACGGGAAGACGGGGAACCAACGAGAGACTAGCTCTTGGTGTTGGGACAGGCACAGGTCACTCTATTTTCCCATCAGAAAGAAGAATTAACCACAGGCTCAGCCTGCCCCCCGGAACCAGAACAGGGCCTGAAGCCATTCTGCGATTTTGCGGCCAGCTCCCATAAAAACGAGTTGTAAAATGGAGGTTCAGGGCACTGCAATTCACAAACCTGCAGAGTTATAAATGATAACTCTCGTCCACAAATATATTGAGGGAAGGCAAAGAAGAGGATTTGAAATCAAGGCAGAATTGCAGGAAACAGATTTCAGGAGGTAGATACGAATCGCCTTTAAAGCACATGAAAAGCGGCAAAACGTTGACAATGATGCCCTTGGCCAAAAAGGGCGTATGCGTTTTTTCCTGAATATATTCAGGAAAAAACGCATACGCCCTTTTTGGCCAACCAAGCAACCTGGAAAGGCAAATCAGCGCTACAAAGAAGTCTCGCTTCCCATCGGTCAAAAGGGCCATGCTGAAAAAAGTGTCAAAACCAGAAATGCAGGACAGGCCATGGAGAAATGGGAGCCTTGCTACACTGATGGGCGGGATGTAAATTGCCAAGAGCCACTCTGGAGAAGTGTCCGGTGAGTCCTGAAACATCTGAAAAACACAGCTTAGAGAGCATAGGGCACTTCCACTCATGGGGGTATAAATTGGGAAAATTAAAAATCAGCAAGACACAAGCACCCCAAAGTTTAGGGCTGCTCTGTTGACCAGGACCTCCACTTCATTCCACCTTCAATATCCCAGGAAAGAGAAAAATGGATAAAGAAGTTGTGGTCCTTATGTACAATGGAATATCACTCAGCCATGAAATCAATGTCGTAAGGTTAGTAGCAGCATGATGAGTGGATTTAGGTACGACGATTCTAAGTGAAATAAGTCACACAGAAAAGGACACTTCTCATAAGGTATCACTGATAGAGGGAATGTAAAAACCGTTACACTTGAACTGAATTACAAAACAGAACAGAGTCACACATGCAGAAAACACACTATGGCTGCTTAACGGGAAAGGTGAGGTGGGGTGATACATAAAACAAGGGTATCAAATTAGCTCAGATACCGTTCCATAAACCCAATATGTAATAGACAAGACCTACTCCTTGCTCAGAGAACTGGACTCAACACGCCCTATTCACCACACAAGAATATATCTGACTAATAATAATCGTAAAACCTATGTATTGATATCTCTCTGTTAGTGTGTCAAGTGGGTGTAAAGCGGCATAAACACAGCAGTGAAAAGCAGCTAAACCCCATTATAAAAATAAATTACTTTGAAACACCCATGAAACAAAGACAGTGAAAGAGAGTAATTCTTACACAATGCGTTCAGGGGCTGTGATGCAACCTGGATTGACCATATCTAGACCCACAGCTGGATGAGACATAAGGGTGGACACTCTTGGGGCTGAGAGGTTTGGTGAGGTTGGGTGAGCAAACGCAGACCCTTTAAAGTAATACTGCGTGGTACCCATCGCATGGGTCCCAAATCTCCAGGTTCAAGGGCATCTTCCTACATCAAAAACATGCATGAGAAATCCAGAAGATGGTACACCGTGTGATGGGGAAAGGTTTCTAAAACGCACCTCATTTCTCATCTCCTTGTGCCCGGGTTCGCCATTCCAGCCGCTTTACTAGCAAGCTCCCTACTTGGAGCATCAGCACCTTTAACCTCCTGTTCCGTACAGATTGCAATTTGTCCTAAGGATAAACGGCAAGACGTGGAACCAACGAGAGACTAGCTCTTGGTGTTGGGACAGGCACAGGTCACTCTATTTTCCCATCAGAAAGAAGAATTAACCACAGGCTCAGCCTGCCCCCCGGAACCAGAACAGGGCCTGAAGCCATTCTGCGGTTTTGCGGCCAGCTCCCATAAAAAGGAGTTGTAAAATGGAGGTTCAGGGCACTGCAATTCACAAACCTGCAGAGTTATAAATGATAACTCTCGTCCACAAATATATTGAGGGAAGGCAAAGAAGAGGATTTGAAATCAAGGCAGAATTGCAGGAAACAGATTTCAGGAGGTAGATACGAATCGCCTTTAGAGCACATGAAAAGCGGCAAAACGTTGACAATGATGCCCTTGGCCAAAAAGGGCGTATGCGTTTTTTCCTGAATATATTCAGGAAAAAACGCATACGCCTTTTTGGCCAACCAAGCAACCTGGAAAGGCAAATCAGCGCTACAAAGAAGTCTCGCTTCCCATCGGTCAAAAGGGCCATGCTGAAAAAAGTGTCAAAACCAGAAATGCAGGACAGGCCATGCAGAAATGGGAGCCTTGCTACACTGATGGGTGGGATGTAAATTGCCAAGAGCGACTCTGGAGAAGTGTCCGGTGAGTCCTGAAACATCTGAAAAACACAGCTTAGAGAGCATAGGACACTTCCACTCATGGGGGTATAAATTGGGAAAATTAAAAATCAGCAAGACACAAGCACCCCAAAGTTTAGGGCTGCTCTGTTGACCAGGACCTCCACTTCATTCCACCTTAAATATCCCAGGAAAGAGAAAAATGGATAAAGAAGTTGTGGTCCTTATGTACAATGGAATATCACACAGCCATGAAATCAATGTCGTAAGGTTAGTAGCAGCATGATGAGTGGATTTAGGTACGACGATTCTAAGTGAAATAAGTCACACAGAAAAGGACACTTCTCATAAGGTATCACTGATAGAGGGAATGTAAAAACCGTTACACTTGAACTGAATTACAAAACAGAACAGAGTCACACATGCAGAAAACACACTATGGCTGCTTAACGGGAAAGGTGAGGTGGGGTGATACATAAAACAAGGGTATCAAATTAGCTCAGATACCGTTCCATAAACCCAATATGTAATAGACAAGACCTACTCCTTGCTCAGAGAACTGGACTCAACACGCCCTATTCACCACACAAGAATATATCTGACTAATAATAATCGTAAAACCTATGTATTGATATCTCTCTGTTAGTGTGTCAAGTGGGTGTAAAGCGGCATAAACACAGCAGTGAAAAGCAGCTAAACCCCATTATAAAAATAAATTACTTTGAAACACCCATGAAACAAAGACAGTGAAAGAGAGAGTAATTCTTACACAATGCGTTCAGGGGCTGTGATGCAACCTGGATTGACCATATCTAGACCCACAGCTGGATGAGACATAAGGGTGGACACTCTTGGGGCTGAGAGGTTTGGTGAGGTTGGGTGAGCAAACGCAGACCCTTTAAAGTAATACTGCGTGGTACCCATCGCATGGGTCCCAAATCTCCAGGTTCAAGGGCATCTTCCTACATCAAAAACATGCATGAGAAACCCAGAAGATGGTACACCGTGTGATGGGGAAAGGTTTCTAAAACGCACCTCATTTCTCATCTCCTTGTGCCCGGGTTCGCCATTCCAGCTGCTTTACTAGCAAGCTCCCTACTTGGAGCATCAGCACCTTTAACCTCCTGTTCCGTACAGGTTGCAATTTGTCCTGAGGATAAACGGGAAGACGTGGAACCAACGAGAGACTAGCTCTTGGTGTTGGGACAGGCACAGGTCACTCTATTTTCCCATCAGAAAGAAGAATTAACCACAGGCTCAGCCTGCCCCCCGGAACCAGAACAGGGCCTGAAGCCATTCTGCGATTTTGCGGCCAGCTCCCATAAAAACGAGTTGTAAAATGGAGGTTCAGGGCACTGCAATTCACAAACCTGCAGAGTTATAAATGATAACTCTCGTCCACAAATATATTGAGGGAAGGCAAAGAAGAGGATTTGAAATCAAGGCAGAATTGCAGGAAACAGATTTCAGGAGGTAGATACGAATCGCCTTTAGAGCACATGAAAAGCGGCAAAACGTTGACAATGATGCCCTTGGCCAAAAAGGGCGTATGCGTTTTTTCCTGAATATATTCAGGAAAAAACGCATACGCCCTTTTTGGCCAACCAAGCAACCTGGAAAGGCAAATCAGCGCTACAAAGAAGTCTCGCTTCCCATCGGTCAAAAGGGCCATGCTGAAAAAAGTGTCAAAACCAGAAATGCAGGACAGGCCATGGAGAAATGGGAGCCTTGCTACACTGATGGGCGGGATGTAAATTGCCAAGAGCCACTCTGGAGAAGTGTCCGGTGAGTCCTGAAACATCTGAAAAACACAGCTTAGAGAGCATAGGGCACTTCCACTCATGGGGGTATAAATTGGGAAAATTAAAAATCAGCAAGACACAAGCACCCCAAAGTTTAGGGCTGCTCTGTTGACCAGGACCTCCACTTCATTCCACCTTCAATATCCCAGGAAAGAGAAAAATGGATAAAGAAGTTGTGGTCCTTATGTACAATGGAATATCACTCAGCCATGAAATCAATGTCGTAAGGTTAGTAGCAGCATGATGAGTGGATTTAGGTACGACGATTCTAAGTGAAATAAGTCACACAGAAAAGGACACTTCTCATAAGGTATCACTGATAGAGGGAATGTAAAAACCGTTACACTTGAACTGAATTACAAAACAGAACAGAGTCACACATGCAGAAAACACACTATGGCTGCTTAACGGGAAAGGTGAGGTGGGGTGATACATAAAACAAGGGTATCAAATTAGCTCAGATACCGTTCCATAAACCTAATATGTAATAGACAAGACCTACTCCTTGCTCAGAGAACTGGACTCAACACGCCCTATTCACCGCACAAGAATATATCTGACTAATAATAATCGTAAAACCTATGAATTGATATCTCTCTGTTAGTGTGTCAAGTGGGTGTAAAGCGGCATAAACACAGCAGTGAAAAGCAGCTAAACCCCATTATAAAAATAAATTACTTTGAAACACCCATGAAACAAAGACAGTGAAAGAGAGAGAAATTCTTACACAATGCGTTCAGGGGCTGTGATGCAACCTGGATTGACCATATCTAGACGCACAGCTGGATGAGACATAAGGGTGGACACTCTTGGGGCTGAGAGGTTTGGTGAGGTTGGGTGAGCAAACGCAGACCCTTTAAAGTAATACTGCGTGGTACCCATCGCATGGGTCCCAAATCTCCAGGTTCAAGGGCATCTTCCTACATCAAAAACATGCATGAGAAACCCAGAAGATGGTACACCGTGTGATGGGGAAAGGTTTCTAAAACGCACCTCATTTCTCATCTCCTTGTGCCCGGGTTCGCCATTCTAGCTGCTTTACTAGCAAGCTCCCTACTTGGAGCATCAGCACCTTTAACCTCCTGTTCCGTACAGGTTGCAATTTGTCCTGAGGATAAACGGGAAGACGTGGAACCAACGAGAGACTAGCTCTTGGTGTTGGGACAGGCACAGGTCACTCTATTTTCCCATCAGAAAGAAGAATTAACCACAGGCTCAGCCTGCCCCCCGGAACCAGAACAGGGCCTGAAGCCATTCTGCGATTTTGCGGCCAGCTCCCATAAAAACGAGTTGTAAAATGGAGGTTCAGGGCACTGCAATTCACAAACCTGCAGAGTTATAAATGATAACTCTCGTCCACAAATATATTGAGGGAAGGCAAAGAAGAGGATTTGAAATCAAGGCAGAATTGCAGGAAACAGATTTCAGGAGGTAGATACGAATCGCCTTTAAAGCACATGAAAAGCGGCAAAACGTTGACAATGATGCCCTTGGCCAAAAAGGGCGTATGCGTTTTTTCCTGAATATATTCAGGAAAAAACGCATACGCCCTTTTTGGCCAACCAAGCAACCTGGAAAGGCAAATCAGCGCTACAAAGAAGTCTCGCTTCCCATCGGTCAAAAGGGCCATGCTGAAAAAAGTGTCAAAACCAGAAATGCAGGACAGGCCATGGAGAAATGGGAGCCTTGCTACACTGATGGGCGGGATGTAAATTGCCAAGAGCCACTCTGGAGAAGTGTCCGGTGAGTCCTGAAACATCTGAAAAACACAGCTTAGAGAGCATAGGGCACTTCCACTCATGGGGGTATAAATTGGGAAAATTAAAAATCAGCAAGACACAAGCACCCCAAAGTTTAGGGCTGCTCTGTTGACCAGGACCTCCACTTCATTCCACCTTCAATATCCCAGGAAAGAGAAAAATGGATAAAGAAGTTGTGGTCCTTATGTACAATGGAATATCACTCAGCCATGAAATCAATGTCATAAGGTTAGTAGCAGCATGATGAGTGGATTTAGGTACGACGATTCTAAGTGAAATAAGTCACACAGAAAAGGACACTTCTCATAAGGTATCACTGATAGAGGGAATGTAAAAACCGTTACACTTGAACTGAATTACAAAACAGAACAGAGTCACACATGCAGAAAACACACTATGGCTGCTTAACGGGAAAGGTGAGGTGGGGTGATACATAAAACAAGGGTATCAAATTAGCTCAGATACCGTTCCATAAACCCAATATGTAATAGACAAGACCTACTCCTTGCTCAGAGAACTGGACTCAACACGCCCTATTCACCGCACAAGAATATATCTGACTAATAATAATCGTAAAACCTATGAATTGATATCTCTCTGTTAGTGTGTCAAGTGGGTGTAAAGCGGCATAAACACAGCAGTGAAAAGCAGCTAAACCCCATTATAAAAATAAATTACTTTGAAACACCCATGAAACAAAGACAGTGAAAGAGAGAGAAATTCTTACACAATGCGTTCAGGGGCTGTGATGCAACCTGGATTGACCATATCTAGACGCACAGCTGGATGAGACATAAGGGTGGACACTCTTGGGGCTGAGAGGTTTGGTGAGGTTGGGTGAGCAAACGCAGACCCTTTAAAGTAATACTGCGTGGTACCCATCGCATGAGTCCCAAATCTCCAGGTTCAAGGGCATCTTCCTACATCAAAAACATGCATGAGAAACCCAGAAGATGGTACACCGTGTGATGGGGAAAGGTTTCTAAAACGCACCTCATTTCTCATCTCCTTGTGCCCGGGTTCGCCATTCCAGCTGCTTTACTAGCAAGCTCCCTACTTGGAGCATCAGCACCTTTAACCTCCTGTTCCGTACAGGTTGCAATTTGTCCTGAGGATAAACGGGAAGACGTGGAACCAACGAGAGACTAGCTCTTGGTGTTGGGACAGGCACAGGTCACTCTATTTTCCCATCAGAAAGAAGAATTAACCACAGGCTCAGCCTGCCCCCCGGAACCAGAACAGGGCCTGAAGCCATTCTGCGATTTTGCGGCCAGCTCCCATAAAAACGAGTTGTAAAATGGAGGTTCAGGGCACTGCAATTCACAAACCTGCAGAGTTATAAATGATAACTCTCGTCCACAAATATATTGAGGGAAGGCAAAGAAGAGGATTTGAAATCAAGGCAGAATTGCAGGAAACAGATTTCAGGAGGTAGATACGAATCGCCTTTAAAGCACATGAAAAGCGGCAAAACGTTGACAATGATGCCCTTGGCCAAAAAGGGCGTATGCGTTTTTTCCTGAATATATTCAGGAAAAAACGCATACGCCCTTTTTGGCCAACCAAGCAACCTGGAAAGGCAAATCAGCGCTACAAAGAAGTCTCGCTTCCCATCGGTCAAAAGGGCCATGCTGAAAAAAGTGTCAAAACCAGAAATGCAGGACAGGCCATGGAGAAATGGGAGCCTTGCTACACTGATGGGCGGGATGTAAATTGCCAAGAGCCACTCTGGAGAAGTGTCCGGTGAGTCCTGAAACATCTGAAAAACACAGCTTAGAGAGCATAGGGCACTTCCACTCATGGGGGTATAAATTGGGAAAATTAAAAATCAGCAAGACACAAGCACCCCAAAGTTTAGGGCTGCTCTGTTGACCAGGACCTCCACTTCATTCCACCTTCAATATCCCAGGAAAGAGAAAAATGGATAAAGAAGTTGTGGTCCTTATGTACAATGGAATATCACTCAGCCATGAAATCAATGTCATAAGGTTAGTAGCAGCATGATGAGTGGATTTAGGTACGACGATTCTAAGTGAAATAAGTCACACAGAAAAGGACACTTCTCATAAGGTATCACTGATAGAGGGAATGTAAAAACCGTTACACTTGAACTGAATTACAAAACAGAACAGAGTCACACATGCAGAAAACACACTATGGCTGCTTAACGGGAAAGGTGAGGTGGGGTGATACATAAAACAAGGGTATCAAATTAGCTCAGATACCGTTCCATAAACCCAATATGTAATAGACAAGACCTACTCCTTGCTCAGAGAACTGGACTCAACACGCCCTATTCACCGCACAAGAATATATCTGACTAATAATAATCGTAAAACCTATGAATTGATATCTCTCTGTTAGTGTGTCAAGTGGGTGTAAAGCGGCATAAACACAGCAGTGAAAAGCAGCTAAACCCCATTATAAAAATAAATTACTTTGAAACACCCATGAAACAAAGACAGTGAAAGAGAGAGAAATTCTTACACAATGCGTTCAGGGGCTGTGATGCAACCTGGATTGACCATATCTAGACGCACAGCTGGATGAGACATAAGGGTGGACACTCTTGGGGCTGAGAGGTTTGGTGAGGTTGGGTGAGCAAACGCAGACCCTTTAAAGTAATACTGCGTGGTACCCATCGCATGAGTCCCAAATCTCCAGGTTCAAGGGCATCTTCCTACATCAAAAACATGCATGAGAAACCCAGAAGATGGTACACCGTGTGATGGGGAAAGGTTTCTAAAACGCACCTCATTTCTCATCTCCTTGTGCCCGGGTTCGCCATTCCAGCTGCTTTACTAGCAAGCTCCCTACTTGGAGCATCAGCACCTTTAACCTCCTGTTCCGTACAGGTTGCAATTTGTCCTGAGGATAAACGGGAAGACGTGGAACCAACGAGAGACTAGCTCTTGGTGTTGGGACAGGCACAGGTCACTCTATTTTCCCATCAGAAAGAAGAATTAACCACAGGCTCAGCCTGCCCCCCGGAACCAGAACAGGGCCTGAAGCCATTCTGCGATTTTGCGGCCAGCTCCCATAAAAACGAGTTGTAAAATGGAGGTTCAGGGCACTGCAATTCACAAACCTGCAGAGTTATAAATGATAACTCTCGTCCACAAATATATTGAGGGAAGGCAAAGAAGAGGATTTGAAATCAAGGCAGAATTGCAGGAAACAGATTTCAGGAGGTAGATACGAATCGCCTTTAGAGCACATGAAAAGCGGCAAAACGTTGACAATGATGCCCTTGGCCAAAAAGGGCGTATGCGTTTTTTCCTGAATATATTCAGGAAAAAACGCATACGCCCTTTTTGGCCAACCAAGCAACCTGGAAAGGCAAATCAGCGCTACAAAGAAGTCTCGCTTCCCATCGGTCAAAAGGGCCATGCTGAAAAAAGTGTCAAAACCAGAAATGCAGGACAGGCCATGGAGAAATGGGAGCCTTGCTACACTGATGGGCGGGATGTAAATTGCCAAGAGCCACTCTGGAGAAGTGTCCGGTGAGTCCTGAAACATCTGAAAAACACAGCTTAGAGAGCATAGGGCACTTCCACTCATGGGGGTATAAATTGGGAAAATTAAAAATCAGCAAGACACAAGCACCCCAAAGTTTAGGGCTGCTCTGTTGACCAGGACCTCCACTTCATTCCACCTTCAATATCCCAGGAAAGAGAAAAATGGATAAAGAAGTTGTGGTCCTTATGTACAATGGAATATCACTCAGCAATGAAATCAATGTCGTAAGGTTAGTAGCAGCATGATGAGTGGATTTAGGTACGACGATTCTAAGTGAAATAAGTCACACAGAAAAGGACACTTCTCATAAGGTATCACTGATAGAGGGAATGTAAAAACCGTTACACTTGAACTGAATTACAAAACAGAACAGAGTCACACATGCAGAAAACACACTATGGCTGCTTAACGGGAAAGGTGAGGTGGGGTGATACATAAAACAAGGGTATCAAATTAGCTCAGATACCGTTCCATAAACCTAATATGTAATAGACAAGACCTACTCCTTGCTCAGAGAACTGGACTCAACACGCCCTATTCACCGCACAAGAATATATCTGACTAATAATAATCGTAAAACCTATGAATTGATATCTCTCTGTTAGTGTGTCAAGTGGGTGTAAAGCGGCATAAACACAGCAGTGAAAAGCAGCTAAACCCCATTATAAAAATAAATTACTTTGAAACACCCATGAAACAAAGACAGTGAAAGAGAGAGAAATTCTTACACAATGCGTTCAGGGGCTGTGATGCAACCTGGATTGACCATATCTAGACGCACAGCTGGATGAGACATAAGGGTGGACACTCTTGGGGCTGAGAGGTTTGGTGAGGTTGGGTGAGCAAACGCAGACCCTTTAAAGTAATACTGCGTGGTACCCATCGCATGGGTCCCAAATCTCCAGGTTCAAGGGCATCTTCCTACATCAAAAACATGCATGAGAAACCCAGAAGATGGTACACCGTGTGATGGGGAAAGGTTTCTAAAACGCACCTCATTTCTCATCTCCTTGTGCCCGGGTTCGCCATTCTAGCTGCTTTACTAGCAAGCTCCCTACTTGGAGCATCAGCACCTTTAACCTCCTGTTCCGTACAGGTTGCAATTTGTCCTGAGGATAAACGGGAAGACGTGGAACCAACGAGAGACTAGCTCTTGGTGTTGGGACAGGCACAGGTCACTCTATTTTCCCATCAGAAAGAAGAATTAACCACAGGCTCAGCCTGCCCCCCGGAACCAGAACAGGGCCTGAAGCCATTCTGCGATTTTGCGGCCAGCTCCCATAAAAACGAGTTGTAAAATGGAGGTTCAGGGCACTGCAATTCACAAACCTGCAGAGTTATAAATGATAACTCTCGTCCACAAATATATTGAGGGAAGGCAAAGAAGAGGATTTGAAATCAAGGCAGAATTGCAGGAAACAGATTTCAGGAGGTAGATACGAATCGCCTTTAGAGCACATGAAAAGCGGCAAAACGTTGACAATGATGCCCTTGGCCAAAAAGGGCGTATGCGTTTTTTCCTGAATATATTCAGGAAAAAACGCATACGCCCTTTTTGGCCAACCAAGCAACCTGGAAAGGCAAATCAGCGCTACAAAGAAGTCTCGCTTCCCATCGGTCAAAAGGGCCATGCTGAAAAAAGTGTCAAAACCAGAAATGCAGGACAGGCCATGGAGAAATGGGAGCCTTGCTACACTGATGGGCGGGATGTAAATTGCCAAGAGCCACTCTGGAGAAGTGTCCGGTGAGTCCTGAAACATCTGAAAAACACAGCTTAGAGAGCATAGGGCACTTCCACTCATGGGGGTATAAATTGGGAAAATTAAAAATCAGCAAGACACAAGCACCCCAAAGTTTAGGGCTGCTCTGTTGACCAGGACCTCCACTTCATTCCACCTTCAATATCCCAGGAAAGAGAAAAATGGATAAAGAAGTTGTGGTCCTTATGTACAATGGAATATCACTCAGCCATGAAATCAATGTCGTAAGGTTAGTAGCAGCATGATGAGTGGATTTAGGTACGACGATTCTAAGTGAAATAAGTCACACAGAAAAGGACACTTCTCATAAGGTATCACTGATAGAGGGAATGTAAAAACCGTTACACTTGAACTGAATTACAAAACAGAACAGAGTCACACATGCAGAAAACACACTATGGCTGCTTAACGGGAAAGGTGAGGTGGGGTGATACATAAAACAAGGGTATCAAATTAGCTCAGATACCGTTCCATAAACCCAATATGTAATAGACAAGACCTACTCCTTGCTCAGAGAACTGGACTCAACACGCCCTATTCACCGCACAAGAATATATCTGACTAATAATAATCGTAAAACCTATGAATTGATATCTCTCTGTTAGTGTGTCAAGTGGGTGTAAAGCGGCATAAACACAGCAGTGAAAAGCAGCTAAACCCCATTATAAAAATAAATTACTTTGAAACACCCATGAAACAAAGACAGTGAAAGAGAGAGAAATTCTTACACAATGCGTTCAGGGGCTGTGATGCAACCTGGATTGACCATATCTAGACGCACAGCTGGATGAGACATAAGGGTGGACACTCTTGGGGCTGAGAGGTTTGGTGAGGTTGGGTGAGCAAACGCAGACCCTTTAAAGTAATACTGCGTGGTACCCATCGCATGGGTCCCAAATCTCCAGGTTCAAGGGCATCTTCCTACATCAAAAACATGCATGAGAAACCCAGAAGATGGTACACCGTGTGATGGGGAAAGGTTTCTAAAACGCACCTCATTTCTCATCTCCTTGTGCCCGGGTTCGCCATTCCAGCTGCTTTACTAGCAAGCTCCCTACTTGGAGCATCAGCACCTTTAACCTCCTGTTCCGTACAGGTTGCAATTTGTCCTGAGGATAAACGGGAAGACGTGGAACCAACGAGAGACTAGCTCTTGGTGTTGGGACAGGCACAGGTCACTCTATTTTCCCATCAGAAAGAAGAATTAACCACAGGCTCAGCCTGCCCCCCGGAACCAGAACAGGGCCTGAAGCCATTCTGCGGTTTTGCGGCCAGCTCCCATAAAAACGAGTTGTAAAATGGAGGTTCAGGGCACTGCAATTCACAAACCTGCAGAGTTATAAATGATAACTCTCGTCCACAAATATATTGAGGGAAGGCAAAGAAGAGGATTTGAAATCAAGGCAGAATTGCAGGAAACAGATTTCAGGAGGTAGATACGAATCGCCTTTAAAGCACATGAAAAGCGGCAAAACGTTGACAATGATGCCCTTGGCCAAAAAGGGCGTATGCGTTTTTTCCTGAATATATTCAGGAAAAAACGCATACGCCCTTTTTGGCCAACCAAGCAACCTGGAAAGGCAAATCAGCGCTACAAAGAAGTCTCGCTTCCCATCGGTCAAAAGGGCCATGCTGAAAAAAGTGTCAAAACCAGAAATGCAGGACAGGCCATGGAGAAATGGGAGCCTTGCTACACTGATGGGCGGGATGTAAATTGCCAAGAGCCACTCTGGAGAAGTGTCCGGTGAGTCCTGAAACATCTGAAAAACACAGCTTAGAGAGCATAGGGCACTTCCACTCATGGGGGTATAAATTGGGAAAATTAAAAATCAGCAAGACACAAGCACCCCAAAGTTTAGGGCTGCTCTGTTGACCAGGACCTCCACTTCATTCCACCTTCAATATCCCAGGAAAGAGAAAAATGGATAAAGAAGTTGTGGTCCTTATGTACAATGGAATATCACTCAGCCATGAAATCAATGTCGTAAGGTTAGTAGCAGCATGATGAGTGGATTTAGGTACGACGATTCTAAGTGAAATAAGTCACACAGAAAAGGACACTTCTCATAAGGTATCACTGATAGAGGGAATGTAAAAACCGTTACACTTGAACTGAATTACAAAACAGAACAGAGTCACACATGCAGAAAACACACTATGGCTGCTTAACGGGAAAGGTGAGGTGGGGTGATACATAAAACAAGGGTATCAAATTAGCTCAGATACCGTTCCATAAACCCAATATGTAATAGACAAGACCTACTCCTTGCTCAGAGAACTGGACTCAACACGCCCTATTCACCGCACAAGAATATATCTGACTAATAATAATCGTAAAACCTATGAATTGATATCTCTCTGTTAGTGTGTCAAGTGGGTGTAAAGCGGCATAAACACAGCAGTGAAAAGCAGCTAAACCCCATTATAAAAATAAATTACTTTGAAACACCCATGAAACAAAGACAGTGAAAGAGAGAGAAATTCTTACACAATGCGTTCAGGGGCTGTGATGCAACCTGGATTGACCATATCTAGACCCACAGCTGGATGAGACATAAGGGTGGACACTCTTGGGGCTGAGAGGTTTGGTGAGGTTGGGTGAGCAAACGCAGACCCTTTAAAGTAATACTGCGTGGTACCCATCGCATGGGTCCCAAATCTCCAGGTTCAAGGGCATCTTCCTACATCAAAAACATGCATGAGAAACCCAGAAGATGGTACACCGTGTGATGGGGAAAGGTTTCTAAAACGCACCTCATTTCTCATCTCCTTGTGCCCGGGTTCGCCATTCCAGCTGCTTTACTAGCAAGCTCCCTACTTGGAGCATCAGCACCTTTAACCTCCTGTTCCGTACAGGTTGCAATTTGTCCTGAGGATAAACGGGAAGACGTGGAACCAACGAGAGACTAGCTCTTGGTGTTGGGACAGGCACAGGTCACTCTATTTTCCCATCAGAAAGAAGAATTAACCACAGGCTCAGCCTGCCCCCCGGAACCAGAACAGGGCCTGAAGCCATTCTGCGATTTTGCGGCCAGCTCCCATAAAAACGAGTTGTAAAATGGAGGTTCAGGGCACTGCAATTCACAAACCTGCAGAGTTATAAATGATAACTCTCGTCCACAAATATATTGAGGGAAGGCAAAGAAGAGGATTTGAAATCAAGGCAGAATTGCAGGAAACAGATTTCAGGAGGTAGATACGAATCGCCTTTAAAGCACATGAAAAGCGGCAAAACGTTGACAATGATGCCCTTGGCCAAAAAGGGCGTATGCGTTTTTTCCTGAATATATTCAGGAAAAAACGCATACGCCCTTTTTGGCCAACCAAGCAACCTGGAAAGGCAAATCAGCGCTACAAAGAAGTCTCGCTTCCCATCGGTCAAAAGGGCCATGCTGAAAAAAGTGTCAAAACCAGAAATGCAGGACAGGCCATGGAGAAATGGGAGCCTTGCTACACTGATGGGCGGGATGGAAATTGCCAAGAGCCACTCTGGAGAAGTGTCCGGTGAGTCCTGAAACATCTGAAAAACACAGCTTAGAGAGCATAGGGCACTTCCACTCATGGGGGTATAAATTGGGAAAATGAAAAATCAGCAAGACACAAGCACCCCAAAGTTTAGGGCTGCTCTGTTGACCAGGACCTCCACTTCATTCCACCTTCAATATCCCAGGAAAGAGAAAAATGGATAAAGAAGTTGTGGTCCTTATGTACAATGGAATATCACTCAGCCATGAAATCAATGTCGTAAGGTTAGTAGCAGCATGATGAGTGGATTTAGGTACGACGATTCTAAGTGAAATAAGTCACACAGAAAAGGACACTTCTCATAAGGTATCACTGATAGAGGGAATGTAAAAACCGTTACACTTGAACTGAATTACAAAACAGAACAGAGTCACACATGCAGAAAACACACTATGGCTGCTTAACGGGAAAGGTGAGGTGGGGTGATACATAAAACAAGGGTATCAAATTAGCTCAGATACCGTTCCATAAACCCAATATGTAATAGACAAGACCTACTCCTTGCTCAGAGAACTGGACTCAACACGCCCTATTCACCGCACAAGAATATATCTGACTAATAATAATCGTAAAACCTATGAATTGATATCTCTCTGTTAGTGTGTCAAGTGGGTGTAAAGCGGCATAAACACAGCAGTGAAAAGCAGCTAAACCCCATTATAAAAATAAATTACTTTGAAACACCCATGAAACAAAGACAGTGAAAGAGAGAGAAATTCTTACACAATGCGTTCAGGGGCTGTGATGCAACCTGGATTGACCATATCTAGACGCACAGCTGGATGAGACATAAGGGTGGACACTCTTGGGGCTGAGAGGTTTGGTGAGGTTGGGTGAGCAAACGCAGACCCTTTAAAGTAATACTGCGTGGTACCCATCGCATGGGTCCCAAATCTCCAGGTTCAAGGGCATCTTCCTACATCAAAAACATGCATGAGAAACCCAGAAGATGGTACACCGTGTGATGGGGAAAGGTTTCTAAAACGCACCTCATTTCTCATCTCCTTGTGCCCGGGTTCGCCATTCCAGCTGCTTTACTAGCAAGCTCCCTACTTGGAGCATCAGCACCTTTAACCTCCTGTTCCGTACAGGTTGCAATTTGTCCTGAGGATAAACGGGAAGACGTGGAACCAACGAGAGACTAGCTCTTGGTGTTGGGACAGGCACAGGTCACTCTATTTTCCCATCAGAAAGAAGAATTAACCACAGGCTCAGCCTGCCCCCCGGAACCAGAACAGGGCCTGAAGCCATTCTGCGATTTTGCGGCCAGCTCCCATAAAAACGAGTTGTAAAATGGAGGTTCAGGGCACTGCAATTCACAAACCTGCAGAGTTATAAATGATAACTCTCGTCCACAAATATATTGAGGGAAGGCAAAGAAGAGGATTTGAAATCAAGGCAGAATTGCAGGAAACAGATTTCAGGAGGTAGATACGAATCGCCTTTAGAGCACATGAAAAGCGGCAAAACGTTGACAATGATGCCCTTGGCCAAAAAGGGCGTATGCGTTTTTTCCTGAATATATTCAGGAAAAAACGCATACGCCCTTTTTGGCCAACCAAGCAACCTGGAAAGGCAAATCAGCGCTACAAAGAAGTCTCGCTTCCCATCGGTCAAAAGGGCCATGCTGAAAAAAGTGTCAAAACCAGAAATGCAGGACAGGCCATGGAGAAATGGGAGCCTTGCTACACTGATGGGCGGGATGTAAATTGCCAAGAGCCACTCTGGAGAAGTGTCCGGTGAGTCCTGAAACATCTGAAAAACACAGCTTAGAGAGCATAGGGCACTTCCACTCATGGGGGTATAAATTGGGAAAATTAAAAATCAGCAAGACACAAGCACCCCAAAGTTTAGGGCTGCTCTGTTGACCAGGACCTCCACTTCATTCCACCTTCAATATCCCAGGAAAGAGAAAAATGGATAAAGAAGTTGTGGTCCTTATGTACAATGGAATATCACTCAGCCATGAAATCAATGTCGTAAGGTTAGTAGCAGCATGATGAGTGGATTTAGGTACGACGATTCTAAGTGAAATAAGTCACACAGAAAAGGACACTTCTCATAAGGTATCACTGATAGAGGGAATGTAAAAACCGTTACACTTGAACTGAATTACAAAACAGAACAGAGTCACACATGCAGAAAACACACTATGGCTGCTTAACGGGAAAGGTGAGGTGGGGTGATACATAAAACAAGGGTATCAAATTAGCTCAGATACCGTTCCATAAACCCAATATGTAATAGACAAGACCTACTCCTTGCTCAGAGAACTGGACTCAACACGCCCTATTCACCGCACAAGAATATATCTGACTAATAATAATCGTAAAACCTATGAATTGATATCTCTCTGTTAGTGTGTCAAGTGGGTGTAAAGCGGCATAAACACAGCAGTGAAAAGCAGCTAAACCCCATTATAAAAATAAATTACTTTGAAACACCCATGAAACAAAGACAGTGAAAGAGAGAGAAATTCTTACACAATGCGTTCAGGGGCTGTGATGCAACCTGGATTGACCATATCTAGACGCACAGCTGGATGAGACATAAGGGTGGACACTCTTGGGGCTGAGAGGTTTGGTGAGGTTGGGTGAGCAAACGCAGACCCTTTAAAGTAATACTGCGTGGTACCCATCGCATGGGTCCCAAATCTCCAGGTTCAAGGGCATCTTCCTACATCAAAAACATGCATGAGAAACCCAGAAGATGGTACACCGTGTGATGGGGAAAGGTTTCTAAAACGCACCTCATTTCTCATCTCCTTGTGCCCGGGTTCGCCATTCCAGCTGCTTTACTAGCAAGCTCCCTACTTGGAGCATCAGCACCTTTAACCTCCTGTTCCGTACAGGTTGCAATTTGTCCTGAGGATAAACGGGAAGACGTGGAACCAACGAGAGACTAGCTCTTGGTGTTGGGACAGGCACAGGTCACTCTATTTTCCCATCAGAAAGAAGAATTAACCACAGGCTCAGCCTGCCCCCCGGAACCAGAACAGGGCCTGAAGCCATTCTGCGGTTTTGCGGCCAGCTCCCATAAAAACGAGTTGTAAAATGGAGGTTCAGGGCACTGCAATTCACAAACCTGCAGAGTTATAAATGATAACTCTCGTCCACAAATATATTGAGGGAAGGCAAAGAAGAGGATTTGAAATCAAGGCAGAATTGCAGGAAACAGATTTCAGGAGGTAGATACGAATCGCCTTTAAAGCACATGAAAAGCGGCAAAACGTTGACAATGATGCCCTTGGCCAAAAAGGGCGTATGCGTTTTTTCCTGAATATATTCAGGAAAAAACGCATACGCCCTTTTTGGCCAACCAAGCAACCTGGAAAGGCAAATCAGCGCTACAAAGAAGTCTCGCTTCCCATCGGTCAAAAGGGCCATGCTGAAAAAAGTGTCAAAACCAGAAATGCAGGACAGGCCATGGAGAAATGGGAGCCTTGCTACACTGATGGGCGGGATGTAAATTGCCAAGAGCCACTCTGGAGAAGTGTCCGGTGAGTCCTGAAACATCTGAAAAACACAGCTTAGAGAGCATAGGGCACTTCCACTCATG
Source organism: Balaenoptera borealis (assembly GCF_965194805.1). NCBI lineage: Eukaryota > Metazoa > Chordata > Mammalia > Artiodactyla > Balaenopteridae > Balaenoptera > Balaenoptera borealis. Next base: position 1,671,870 of record NW_028123989.1, read on the forward strand.
GGGGTATAAATTGGGAAAATTAAAAATCAGCAAGACACAAGCACCCCAAAGTTTAGGGCTGCTCTGTTGACCAGGACCTCCACTTCATTCCACCTTAAATATCCCAGGAAAGAGAAAAATGGATAAAGAAGTTGTGGTCCTTATGTACAATGGAATATCACTCAGCCATGAAATCAATGTCGTAAGGTTAGTAGCAGCATGATGAGTGGATTTAGGTACGACGATTCTAAGTGAAATAAGTCACACAGAAAAGGACACTTCTCATAAGGTATCACTGATAGAGGGAATGTAAAAACCGTTACACTTGAACTGAATTACAAAACAGAACAGAGTCACACATGCAGAAAACACACTATGGCTGCTTAACGGGAAAGGCGAGGTGGGGTGATACATAAAACAAGGGTATCAAATTAGCTCAGATACCGTTCCATAAACCCAATATGTAATAGACAAGACCTACTCCTTGCTCAGAGAACTGGACTCAACACGCCCTATTCACCACACAAGAATATATCTGACTAATAATAATCGTAAAAACTATGTATTGATATCTCTCTGTTAGTGTGTCAAGTGGGTGTAAAGCGGCATAAACACAGCAGTGAAAAGCAGCTAAACCCCATTATAAAAATAAATTACTTTGAAACACCCATGAAACAAAGACAGTGAAAGAGAGAGAAATTCTTACACAATGCGTTCAGGGGCTGTGATGCAACCTGGATTGACCATATCTAGACCCACAGCTGGATGAGACATAAGGGTGGACACTCTTGGGGCTGAGAGGTTTGGTGAGGTTGGGTGAGCAAACGCAGACCCTTTAAAGTAATACTGCGTGGTACCCATCGCATGGGTCCCAAATCTCCAGGTTCAAGGGCATCTTCCTACATCAAAAACATGCATGAGAAACCCAGAAGATGGTACACCGTGTGATGGGGAAAGGTTTCTAAAACGCACCTCATTTCTCATCTCCTTGTGCCCGGGTTCGCCATTCCAGCCGCTTTACTAGCAAGCTCCCTACTTGGAGCATCAGCACCTTTAACCTCCTGTTCCATACAGGTTGCAATTTGTCCTGAGGATAAACGGGAAGACGTGGAACCAACGAGAGACTAGCTCTTGGTGTTGGGACAGGCACAGGTCACTCTATTTTCCCATCAGAAAGAAGAATTAACCACAGGCTCAGCCTGGCCCCCGGAACCAGAACAGGGCCTGAAGCCATCCAGAGGTTTCGCGGCCAGCTCCCAAAAAAGCGAGTTGTAAAATGGAGGTTCAGGGCACTGCAATTCACAAACCTGCAGAGTAATAAATGATAACTCTCGTCCACAAATATATTGAGGGAAGGCAAAGAAGAGGATTTGAAATCAAGGCAGAATTGCAGGAAACAGATTTCAGGAGGTAGATTCGAATCGCCTTTAAAGCACATGAAAAGCAGCAAAACGTTGACAATGATGCCCTTGGCCAAAAAGGGCGTATGCGTTTTTTCCTGAATATATTCAGGAAAAAACGCATACGCCCTTTTTGGCCAACCAAGCAACCTGGAAAGGCAAATCAGCGCTACAAAGAAGTCTCGCTTCCCATCGGTCAAAAGGGCCATGCTGAAAAAAGTGTCAAAACCAGAAATGCAGGACAGGCCATGGAGAAATGGGAGCCTTGCTACACTGATGGGCGGGATGTAAATTGCCAAGAGCCACTCTGGAGAAGTGTCCGGTGAGTCCTGAAACATCTGAAAAACACAGCTCAGAGAGCATAGGGCACTTCCACTCATGGGGGTATAAATTAGGAAAATTAAAAATCAGCAAGACACAAGCACCCCAAAGTTTAGGGCTGCTCTGTTGACCAGGACCTCCACTTCATTCCACCTTCAATATCCCAGGAAAGAGAAAAATGGATAAAGAAGTTGTGGTCCTTATGTACAATGGAATATCACTCAGCCATGAAATCAATGTCGTAAGGTTAGTAGCAGCATGATGAGTGGATTTAGGTACGACGATTCTAAGTGAAATAAGTCACACAGAAAAGGACACTTCTCATAAGGTATCACTGATAGAGGGAATGTAAAAACCGTTACACTTGAACTGAATTACAAAACATAACAGAGTCACACATGCAGAAAACACACTATGGCTGCTTAACGGGAAAGGTGAGGTGGGGTGATACATAAAACAAGGGTATCAAATTAGCTCAGATACCGTTCCATAAACCCAATATGTAATAGACAAGACCTACTCCTTGCTCAGAGAACTGGACTCAACACGCCCTATTCACCGCACAAGAATATATCTGACTAATAATAATCGTAAAACCTATGAATTGATATCTCTCTGTTAGTGTGTCAAGTGGGTGTAAAGCGGCATAAACACAGCAGTGAAAAGCAGCTAAACCCCATTATAAAAATAAATTACTTTGAAACACCCATGAAACAAAGACAGTGAAAGAGAGAGAAATTCTTACACAATGCGTTCAGGGGCTGTGATGCAACCTGGATTGACCATATCTAGACGCACAGCTGGATGAGACATAAGGGTGGACACTCTTGGGGCTGAGAGGTTTGGTGAGGTTGGGTGAGCAAACGCAGACCCTTTAAAGTAATACTGCGTGGTACCCATCGCATGGGTCCCAAATCTCCAGGTTCAAGGGCATCTTCCTACATCAAAAACATGCATGAGAAACCCAGAAGATGGTACACCGTGTGATGGGGAAAGGTTTCTAAAACGCACCTCATTTCTCATCTCCTTGTGCCCGGGTTCGCCATTCCAGCTGCTTTACTAGCAAGCTCCCTACTTGGAGCATCAGCACCTTTAACCTCCTGTTCCGTACAGGTTGCAATTTGTCCTGAGGATAAACGGGAAGACGTGGAACCAACGAGAGACTAGCTCTTGGTGTTGGGACAGGCACAGGTCACTCTATTTTCCCATCAGAAAGAAGAATTAACCACAGGCTCAGCCTGCCCCCCGGAACCAGAACAGGGCCTGAAGCCATTCTGCGATTTTGCGGCCAGCTCCCATAAAAACGAGTTGTAAAATGGAGGTTCAGGGCACTGCAATTCACAAACCTGCAGAGTTATAAATGATAACTCTCGTCCACAAATATATTGAGGGAAGGCAAAGAAGAGGATTTGAAATCAAGGCAGAATTGCAGGAAACAGATTTCAGGAGGTAGATACGAATCGCCTTTAGAGCACATGAAAAGCGGCAAAACGTTGACAATGATGCCCTTGGCCAAAAAGGGCGTATGCGTTTTTTCCTGAATATATTCAGGAAAAAACGCATACGCCCTTTTTGGCCAACCAAGCAACCTGGAAAGGCAAATCAGCGCTACAAAGAAGTCTCGCTTCCCATCGGTCAAAAGGGCCATGCTGAAAAAAGTGTCAAAACCAGAAATGCAGGACAGGCCATGGAGAAATGGGAGCCTTGCTACACTGATGGGCGGGATGTAAATTGCCAAGAGCCACTCTGGAGAAGTGTCCGGTGAGTCCTGAAACATCTGAAAAACACAGCTTAGAGAGCATAGGGCACTTCCACTCATGGGGGTATAAATTGGGAAAATTAAAAATCAGCAAGACACAAGCACCCCAAAGTTTAGGGCTGCTCTGTTGACCAGGACCTCCACTTCATTCCACCTTCAATATCCCAGGAAAGAGAAAAATGGATAAAGAAGTTGTGGTCCTTATGTACAATGGAATATCACTCAGCCATGAAATCAATGTCGTAAGGTTAGTAGCAGCATGATGAGTGGATTTAGGTACGACGATTCTAAGTGAAATAAGTCACACAGAAAAGGACACTTCTCATAAGGTATCACTGATAGAGGGAATGTAAAAACCGTTACACTTGAACTGAATTACAAAACAGAACAGAGTCACACATGCAGAAAACACACTATGGCTGCTTAACGGGAAAGGTGAGGTGGGGTGATACATAAAACAAGGGTATCAAATTAGCTCAGATACCGTTCCATAAACCCAATATGTAATAGACAAGACCTACTCCTTGCTCAGAGAACTGGACTCAACACGCCCTATTCACCGCACAAGAATATATCTGACTAATAATAATCGTAAAACCTATGAATTGATATCTCTCTGTTAGTGTGTCAAGTGGGTGTAAAGCGGCATAAACACAGCAGTGAAAAGCAGCTAAACCCCATTATAAAAATAAATTACTTTGAAACACCCATGAAACAAAGACAGTGAAAGAGAGAGAAATTCTTACACAATGCGTTCAGGGGCTGTGATGCAACCTGGATTGACCATATCTAGACGCACAGCTGGATGAGACATAAGGGTGGACACTCTTGGGGCTGAGAGGTTTGGTGAGGTTGGGTGAGCAAACGCAGACCCTTTAAAGTAATACTGCGTGGTACCCATCGCATGGGTCCCAAATCTCCAGGTTCAAGGGCATCTTCCTACATCAAAAACATGCATGAGAAACCCAGAAGATGGTACACCGTGTGATGGGGAAAGGTTTCTAAAACGCACCTCATTTCTCATCTCCTTGTGCCCGGGTTCGCCATTCCAGCTGCTTTACTAGCAAGCTCCCTACTTGGAGCATCAGCACCTTTAACCTCCTGTTCCGTACAGGTTGCAATTTGTCCTGAGGATAAACGGGAAGACGTGGAACCAACGAGAGACTAGCTCTTGGTGTTGGGACAGGCACAGGTCACTCTATTTTCCCATCAGAAAGAAGAATTAACCACAGGCTCAGCCTGCCCCCCGGAACCAGAACAGGGCCTGAAGCCATTCTGCGGTTTTGCGGCCAGCTCCCATAAAAACGAGTTGTAAAATGGAGGTTCAGGGCACTGCAATTCACAAACCTGCAGAGTTATAAATGATAACTCTCGTCCACAAATATATTGAGGGAAGGCAAAGAAGAGGATTTGAAATCAAGGCAGAATTGCAGGAAACAGATTTCAGGAGGTAGATACGAATCGCCTTTAAAGCACATGAAAAGCGGCAAAACGTTGACAATGATGCCCTTGGCCAAAAAGGGCGTATGCGTTTTTTCCTGAATATATTCAGGAAAAAACGCATACGCCCTTTTTGGCCAACCAAGCAACCTGGAAAGGCAAATCAGCGCTACAAAGAAGTCTCGCTTCCCATCGGTCAAAAGGGCCATGCTGAAAAAAGTGTCAAAACCAGAAATGCAGGACAGGCCATGGAGAAATGGGAGCCTTGCTACACTGATGGGCGGGATGTAAATTGCCAAGAGCCACTCTGGAGAAGTGTCCGGTGAGTCCTGAAACATCTGAAAAACACAGCTTAGAGAGCATAGGGCACTTCCACTCATGGGGGTATAAATTGGGAAAATTAAAAATCAGCAAGACACAAGCACCCCAAAGTTTAGGGCTGCTCTGTTGACCAGGACCTCCACTTCATTCCACCTTCAATATCCCAGGAAAGAGAAAAATGGATAAAGAAGTTGTGGTCCTTATGTACAATGGAATATCACTCAGCCATGAAATCAATGTCGTAAGGTTAGTAGCAGCATGATGAGTGGATTTAGGTACGACGATTCTAAGTGAAATAAGTCACACAGAAAAGGACACTTCTCATAAGGTATCACTGATAGAGGGAATGTAAAAACCGTTACACTTGAACTGAATTACAAAACAGAACAGAGTCACACATGCAGAAAACACACTATGGCTGCTTAACGGGAAAGGTGAGGTGGGGTGATACATAAAACAAGGGTATCAAATTAGCTCAGATACCGTTCCATAAACCCAATATGTAATAGACAAGACCTACTCCTTGCTCAGAGAACTGGACTCAACACGCCCTATTCACCGCACAAGAATATATCTGACTAATAATAATCGTAAAACCTATGAATTGATATCTCTCTGTTAGTGTGTCAAGTGGGTGTAAAGCGGCATAAACACAGCAGTGAAAAGCAGCTAAACCCCATTATAAAAATAAATTACTTTGAAACACCCATGAAACAAAGACAGTGAAAGAGAGAGAAATTCTTACACAATGCGTTCAGGGGCTGTGATGCAACCTGGATTGACCATATCTAGACGCACAGCTGGATGAGACATAAGGGTGGACACTCTTGGGGCTGAGAGGTTTGGTGAGGTTGGGTGAGCAAACGCAGACCCTTTAAAGTAATACTGCGTGGTACCCATCGCATGGGTCCCAAATCTCCAGGTTCAAGGGCATCTTCCTACATCAAAAACATGCATGAGAAACCCAGAAGATGGTACACCGTGTGATGGGGAAAGGTTTCTAAAACGCACCTCATTTCTCATCTCCTTGTGCCCGGGTTCGCCATTCCAGCTGCTTTACTAGCAAGCTCCCTACTTGGAGCATCAGCACCTTTAACCTCCTGTTCCGTACAGGTTGCAATTTGTCCTGAGGATAAACGGGAAGACGTGGAACCAACGAGAGACTAGCTCTTGGTGTTGGGACAGGCACAGGTCACTCTATTTTCCCATCAGAAAGAAGAATTAACCACAGGCTCAGCCTGCCCCCCGGAACCAGAACAGGGCCTGAAGCCATTCTGCGATTTTGCGGCCAGCTCCCATAAAAACGAGTTGTAAAATGGAGGTTCAGGGCACTGCAATTCACAAACCTGCAGAGTTATAAATGATAACTCTCGTCCACAAATATATTGAGGGAAGGCAAAGAAGAGGATTTGAAATCAAGGCAGAATTGCAGGAAACAGATTTCAGGAGGTAGATACGAATCGCCTTTAAAGCACATGAAAAGCGGCAAAACGTTGACAATGATGCCCTTGGCCAAAAAGGGCGTATGCGTTTTTTCCTGAATATATTCAGGAAAAAACGCATACGCCCTTTTTGGCCAACCAAGCAACCTGGAAAGGCAAATCAGCGCTACAAAGAAGTCTCGCTTCCCATCGGTCAAAAGGGCCATGCTGAAAAAAGTGTCAAAACCAGAAATGCAGGACAGGCCATGGAGAAATGGGAGCCTTGCTACACTGATGGGCGGGATGTAAATTGCCAAGAGCCACTCTGGAGAAGTGTCCGGTGAGTCCTGAAACATCTGAAAAACACAGCTTAGAGAGCATAGGGCACTTCCACTCATGGGGGTATAAATTGGGAAAATTAAAAATCAGCAAGACACAAGCACCCCAAAGTTTAGGGCTGCTCTGTTGACCAGGACCTCCACTTCATTCCACCTTCAATATCCCAGGAAAGAGAAAAATGGATAAAGAAGTTGTGGTCCTTATGTACAATGGAATATCACTCAGCCATGAAATCAATGTCGTAAGGTTAGTAGCAGCATGATGAGTGGATTTAGGTACGACGATTCTAAGTGAAATAAGTCACACAGAAAAGGACACTTCTCATAAGGTATCACTGATAGAGGGAATGTAAAAACCGTTACACTTGAACTGAATTACAAAACAGAACAGAGTCACACATGCAGAAAACACACTATGGCTGCTTAACGGGAAAGGTGAGGTGGGGTGATACATAAAACAAGGGTATCAAATTAGCTCAGATACCGTTCCATAAACCCAATATGTAATAGACAAGACCTACTCCTTGCTCAGAGAACTGGACTCAACACGCCCTATTCACCGCACAAGAATATATCTGACTAATAATAATCGTAAAACCTATGAATTGATATCTCTCTGTTAGTGTGTCAAGTGGGTGTAAAGCGGCATAAACACAGCAGTGAAAAGCAGCTAAACCCCATTATAAAAATAAATTACTTTGAAACACCCATGAAACAAAGACAGTGAAAGAGAGAGAAATTCTTACACAATGCGTTCAGGGGCTGTGATGCAACCTGGATTGACCATATCTAGACGCACAGCTGGATGAGACATAAGGGTGGACACTCTTGGGGCTGAGAGGTTTGGTGAGGTTGGGTGAGCAAACGCAGACCCTTTAAAGTAATACTGCGTGGTACCCATCGCATGGGTCCCAAATCTCCAGGTTCAAGGGCATCTTCCTACATCAAAAACATGCATGAGAAACCCAGAAGATGGTACACCGTGTGATGGGGAAAGGTTTCTAAAACGCACCTCATTTCTCATCTCCTTGTGCCCGGGTTCGCCATTCCAGCTGCTTTACTAGCAAGCTCCCTACTTGGAGCATCAGCACCTTTAACCTCCTGTTCCGTACAGGTTGCAATTTGTCCTGAGGATAAACGGGAAGACGTGGAACCAACGAGAGACTAGCTCTTGGTGTTGGGACAGGCACAGGTCACTCTATTTTCCCATCAGAAAGAAGAATTAACCACAGGCTCAGCCTGCCCCCCGGAACCAGAACAGGGCCTGAAGCCATTCTGCGATTTTGCGGCCAGCTCCCATAAAAACGAGTTGTAAAATGGAGGTTCAGGGCACTGCAATTCACAAACCTGCAGAGTTATAAATGATAACTCTCGTCCACAAATATATTGAGGGAAGGCAAAGAAGAGGATTTGAAATCAAGGCAGAATTGCAGGAAACAGATTTCAGGAGGTAGATACGAATCGCCTTTAGAGCACATGAAAAGCGGCAAAACGTTGACAATGATGCCCTTGGCCAAAAAGGGCGTATGCGTTTTTTCCTGAATATATTCAGGAAAAAACGCATACGCCCTTTTTGGCCAACCAAGCAACCTGGAAAGGCAAATCAGCGCTACAAAGAAGTCTCGCTTCCCATCGGTCAAAAGGGCCATGCTGAAAAAAGTGTCAAAACCAGAAATGCAGGACAGGCCATGGAGAAATGGGAGCCTTGCTACACTGATGGGCGGGATGTAAATTGCCAAGAGCCACTCTGGAGAAGTGTCCGGTGAGTCCTGAAACATCTGAAAAACACAGCTTAGAGAGCATAGGGCACTTCCACTCATGGGGGTATAAATTGGGAAAATTAAAAATCAGCAAGACACAAGCACCCCAAAGTTTAGGGCTGCTCTGTTGACCAGGACCTCCACTTCATTCCACCTTCAATATCCCAGGAAAGAGAAAAATGGATAAAGAAGTTGTGGTCCTTATGTACAATGGAATATCACTCAGCCATGAAATCAATGTCGTAAGGTTAGTAGCAGCATGATGAGTGGATTTAGGTACGACGATTCTAAGTGAAATAAGTCACACAGAAAAGGACACTTCTCATAAGGTATCACTGATAGAGGGAATGTAAAAACCGTTACACTTGAACTGAATTACAAAACAGAACAGAGTCACACATGCAGAAAACACACTATGGCTGCTTAACGGGAAAGGTGAGGTGGGGTGATACATAAAACAAGGGTATCAAATTAGCTCAGATACCGTTCCATAAACCCAATATGTAATAGACAAGACCTACTCCTTGCTCAGAGAACTGGACTCAACACGCCCTATTCACCGCACAAGAATATATCTGACTAATAATAATCGTAAAACCTATGAATTGATATCTCTCTGTTAGTGTGTCAAGTGGGTGTAAAGCGGCATAAACACAGCAGTGAAAAGCAGCTAAACCCCATTATAAAAATAAATTACTTTGAAACACCCATGAAACAAAGACAGTGAAAGAGAGAGAAATTCTTACACAATGCGTTCAGGGGCTGTGATGCAACCTGGATTGACCATATCTAGACGCACAGCTGGATGAGACATAAGGGTGGACACTCTTGGGGCTGAGAGGTTTGGTGAGGTTGGGTGAGCAAACGCAGACCCTTTAAAGTAATACTGCGTGGTACCCATCGCATGGGTCCCAAATCTCCAGGTTCAAGGGCATCTTCCTACATCAAAAACATGCATGAGAAACCCAGAAGATGGTACACCGTGTGATGGGGAAAGGTTTCTAAAACGCACCTCATTTCTCATCTCCTTGTGCCCAGGTTCGCCATTCCAGCTGCTTTACTAGCAAGCTCCCTACTTGGAGCATCAGCACCTTTAACCTCCTGTTCCGTACAGGTTGCAATTTGTCCTGAGGATAAACGGGAAGACGTGGAACCAACGAGAGACTAGCTCTTGGTGTTGGGACAGGCACAGGTCACTCTATTTTCCCATCAGAAAGAAGAATTAACCACAGGCTCAGCCTGCCCCCCGGAACCAGAACAGGGCCTGAAGCCATTCTGCGGTTTTGCGGCCAGCTCCCATAAAAACGAGTTGTAAAATGGAGGTTCAGGGCACTGCAATTCACAAACCTGCAGAGTTATAAATGATAACTCTCGTCCACAAATATATTGAGGGAAGGCAAAGAAGAGGATTTGAAATCAAGGCAGAATTGCAGGAAACAGATTTCAGGAGGTAGATACGAATCGCCTTTAAAGCACATGAAAAGCGGCAAAACGTTGACAATGATGCCCTTGGCCAAAAAGGGCGTATGCGTTTTTTCCTGAATATATTCAGGAAAAAACGCATACGCCCTTTTTGGCCAACCAAGCAACCTGGAAAGGCAAATCAGCGCTACAAAGAAGTCTCGCTTCCCATCGGTCAAAAGGGCCATGCTGAAAAAAGTGTCAAAACCAGAAATGCAGGACAGGCCATGGAGAAATGGGAGCCTTGCTACACTGATGGGCGGGATGTAAATTGCCAAGAGCCACTCTGGAGAAGTGTCCGGTGAGTCCTGAAACATCTGAAAAACACAGCTTAGAGAGCATAGGGCACTTCCACTCATGGGGGTATAAATTGGGAAAATTAAAAATCAGCAAGACACAAGCACCCCAAAGTTTAGGGCTGCTCTGTTGACCAGGACCTCCACTTCATTCCACCTTCAATATCCCAGGAAAGAGAAAAATGGATAAAGAAGTTGTGGTCCTTATGTACAATGGAATATCACTCAGCCATGAAATCAATGTCGTAAGGTTAGTAGCAGCATGATGAGTGGATTTAGGTACGACGATTCTAAGTGAAATAAGTCACACAGAAAAGGACACTTCTCATAAGGTATCACTGATAGAGGGAATGTAAAAACCGTTACACTTGAACTGAATTACAAAACAGAACAGAGTCACACATGCAGAAAACACACTATGGCTGCTTAACGGGAAAGGCGAGGTGGGGTGATACATAAAACAAGGGTATCAAATTAGCTCAGATACCGTTCCATAAACCCAATATGTAATAGACAAGACCTACTCCTTGCTCAGAGAACTGGACTCAACACGCCCTATTCACCACACAAGAATATATCTGACTAATAATAATCGTAAAAACTATGTATTGATATCTCTCTGTTAGTGTGTCAAGTGGGTGTAAAGCGGCATAAACACAGCAGTGAAAAGCAGCTAAACCCCATTATAAAAATAAATTACTTTGAAACACCCATGAAACAAAGACAGTGAAAGAGAGAGAAATTCTTACACAATGCGTTCAGGGGCTGTGATGCAACCTGGATTGACCATATCTAGACCCACAGCTGGATGAGACATAAGGGTGGACACTCTTGGGGCTGAGAGGTTTGGTGAGGTTGGGTGAGCAAACGCAGACCCTTTAAAGTAATACTGCGTGGTACCCATCGCATGGGTCCCAAATCTCCAGGTTCAAGGGCATCTTCCTACATCAAAAACATGCATGAGAAACCCAGAAGATGGTACACCGTGTGATGGGGAAAGGTTTCTAAAACGCACCTCATTTCTCATCTCCTTGTGCCCGGGTTCGCCATTCCAGCCGCTTTACTAGCAAGCTCCCTACTTGGAGCATCAGCACCTTTAACCTCCTGTTCCATACAGGTTGCAATTTGTCCTGAGGATAAACGGGAAGACGTGGAACCAACGAGAGACTAGCTCTTGGTGTTGGGACAGGCACAGGTCACTCTATTTTCCCATCAGAAAGAAGAATTAACCACAGGCTCAGCCTGGCCCCCGGAACCAGAACAGGGCCTGAAGCCATCCAGAGGTTTCGCGGCCAGCTCCCAAAAAAGCGAGTTGTAAAATGGAGGTTCAGGGCACTGCAATTCACAAACCTGCAGAGTAATAAATGATAACTCTCGTCCACAAATATATTGAGGGAAGGCAAAGAAGAGGATTTGAAATCAAGGCAGAATTGCAGGAAACAGATTTCAGGAGGTAGATTCGAATCGCCTTTAAAGCACATGAAAAGCAGCAAAACGTTGACAATGATGCCCTTGGCCAAAAAGGGCGTATGCGTTTTTTCCTGAATATATTCAGGAAAAAACGCATACGCCCTTTTTGGCCAACCAAGCAACCTGGAAAGGCAAATCAGCGCTACAAAGAAGTCTCGCTTCCCATCGGTCAAAAGGGCCATGCTGAAAAAAGTGTCAAAACCAGAAATGCAGGACAGGCCATGGAGAAATGGGAGCCTTGCTACACTGATGGGCGGGATGTAAATTGCCAAGAGCCACTCTGGAGAAGTGTCCGGTGAGTCCTGAAACATCTGAAAAACACAGCTCAGAGAGCATAGGGCACTTCCACTCATGGGGGTATAAATTAGGAAAATTAAAAATCAGCAAAACACAAGCACCCCAAAGTTTAGGGCTGCTCTGTTGACCAGGACCTCCACTTCATTCCACCTTAAATATCCCAGGAAAGAGAAAAATGGATAAAGAAGTTGTGGTCCTTATGTACAATGGAATATCACTCAGCCATGAAATCAATGTCGTAAGGTTAGTAGCAGCATGATGAGTGGATTTAGGTACGACGATTCTAAGTGAAATAAGTCACACAGAAAAGGACACTTCTCATAAGGTATCACTGATAGAGGGAATGTAAAAACCGTTACACTTGAACTGAATTACAAAACATAACAGAGTCACACATGCAGAAAACACACTATGGCTGCTTAACGGGAAAGGTGAGGTGGGGTGATACATAAAACAAGGGTATCAAATTAGCTCAGATACCGTTCCATAAACCCAATATGTAATAGACAAGACCTACTCCTTGCTCAGAGAACTGGACTCAACACGCCCTATTCACCGCACAAGAATATATCTGACTAATAATAATCGTAAAACCTATGAATTGATATCTCTCTGTTAGTGTGTCAAGTGGGTGTAAAGCGGCATAAACACAGCAGTGAAAAGCAGCTAAACCCCATTATAAAAATAAATTACTTTGAAACACCCATGAAACAAAGACAGTGAAAGAGAGAGAAATTCTTACACAATGCGTTCAGGGGCTGTGATGCAACCTGGATTGACCATATCTAGACGCACAGCTGGATGAGACATAAGGGTGGACACTCTTGGGGCTGAGAGGTTTGGTGAGGTTGGGTGAGCAAACGCAGACCCTTTAAAGTAATACTGCGTGGTACCCATCGCATGGGTCCCAAATCTCCAGGTTCAAGGGCATCTTCCTACATCAAAAACATGCATGAGAAACCCAGAAGATGGTACACCGTGTGATGGGGAAAGGTTTCTAAAACGCACCTCATTTCTCATCTCCTTGTGCCCGGGTTCGCCATTCCAGCTGCTTTACTAGCAAGCTCCCTACTTGGAGCATCAGCACCTTTAACCTCCTGTTCCGTACAGGTTGCAATTTGTCCTGAGGATAAACGGGAAGACGTGGAACCAACGAGAGACTAGCTCTTGGTGTTGGGACAGGCACAGGTCACTCTATTTTCCCATCAGAAAGAAGAATTAACCACAGGCTCAGCCTGCCCCCCGGAACCAGAACAGGGCCTGAAGCCATTCTGCGATTTTGCGGCCAGCTCCCATAAAAACGAGTTGTAAAATGGAGGTTCAGGGCACTGCAATTCACAAACCTGCAGAGTTATAAATGATAACTCTCGTCCACAAATATATTGAGGGAAGGCAAAGAAGAGGATTTGAAATCAAGGCAGAATTGCAGGAAACAGATTTCAGGAGGTAGATACGAATCGCCTTTAAAGCACATGAAAAGCGGCAAAACGTTGACAATGATGCCCTTGGCCAAAAAGGGCGTATGCGTTTTTTCCTGAATATATTCAGGAAAAAACGCATACGCCCTTTTTGGCCAACCAAGCAACCTGGAAAGGCAAATCAGCGCTACAAAGAAGTCTCGCTTCCCATCGGTCAAAAGGGCCATGCTGAAAAAAGTGTCAAAACCAGAAATGCAGGACAGGCCATGGAGAAATGGGAGCCTTGCTACACTGATGGGCGGGATGTAAATTGCCAAGAGCCACTCTGGAGAAGTGTCCGGTGAGTCCTGAAACATCTGAAAAACACAGCTTAGAGAGCATAGGGCACTTCCACTCATGGGGGTATAAATTGGGAAAATTAAAAATCAGCAAGACACAAGCACCCCAAAGTTTAGGGCTGCTCTGTTGACCAGGACCTCCACTTCATTCCACCTTCAATATCCCAGGAAAGAGAAAAATGGATAAAGAAGTTGTGGTCCTTATGTACAATGGAATATCACTCAGCCATGAAATCAATGTCGTAAGGTTAGTAGCAGCATGATGAGTGGATTTAGGTACGACGATTCTAAGTGAAATAAGTCACACAGAAAAGGACACTTCTCATAAGGTATCACTGATAGAGGGAATGTAAAAACCGTTACACTTGAACTGAATTACAAAACAGAACAGAGTCACACATGCAGAAAACACACTATGGCTGCTTAACGGGAAAGGTGAGGTGGGGTGATACATAAAACAAGGGTATCAAATTAGCTCAGATACCGTTCCATAAACCCAATATGTAATAGACAAGACCTACTCCTTGCTCAGAGAACTGGACTCAACACGCCCTATTCACCGCACAAGAATATATCTGACTAATAATAATCGTAAAACCTATGAATTGATATCTCTCTGTTAGTGTGTCAAGTGGGTGTAAAGCGGCATAAACACAGCAGTGAAAAGCAGCTAAACCCCATTATAAAAATAAATTACTTTGAAACACCCATGAAACAAAGACAGTGAAAGAGAGAGAAATTCTTACACAATGCGTTCAGGGGCTGTGATGCAACCTGGATTGACCATATCTAGACGCACAGCTGGATGAGACATAAGGGTGGACACTCTTGGGGCTGAGAGGTTTGGTGAGGTTGGGTGAGCAAACGCAGACCCTTTAAAGTAATACTGCGTGGTACCCATCGCATGGGTCCCAAATCTCCAGGTTCAAGGGCATCTTCCTACATCAAAAACATGCATGAGAAACCCAGAAGATGGTACACCGTGTGATGGGGAAAGGTTTCTAAAACGCACCTCATTTCTCATCTCCTTGTGCCCGGGTTCGCCATTCCAGCTGCTTTACTAGCAAGCTCCCTACTTGGAGCATCAGCACCTTTAACCTCCTGTTCCGTACAGGTTGCAATTTGTCCTGAGGATAAACGGGAAGACGTGGAACCAACGAGAGACTAGCTCTTGGTGTTGGGACAGGCACAGGTCACTCTATTTTCCCATCAGAAAGAAGAATTAACCACAGGCTCAGCCTGCCCCCCGGAACCAGAACAGGGCCTGAAGCCATTCTGCGATTTTGCGGCCAGCTCCCATAAAAACGAGTTGTAAAATGGAGGTTCAGGGCACTGCAATTCACAAACCTGCAGAGTTATAAATGATAACTCTCGTCCACAAATATATTGAGGGAAGGCAAAGAAGAGGATTTGAAATCAAGGCAGAATTGCAGGAAACAGATTTCAGGAGGTAGATACGAATCGCCTTTAAAGCACATGAAAAGCGGCAAAACGTTGACAATGATGCCCTTGGCCAAAAAGGGCGTATGCGTTTTTTCCTGAATATATTCAGGAAAAAACGCATACGCCCTTTTTGGCCAACCAAGCAACCTGGAAAGGCAAATCAGCGCTACAAAGAAGTCTCGCTTCCCATCGGTCAAAAGGGCCATGCTGAAAAAAGTGTCAAAACCAGAAATGCAGGACAGGCCATGGAGAAATGGGAGCCTTGCTACACTGATGGGCGGGATGTAAATTGCCAAGAGCCACTCTGGAGAAGTGTCCGGTGAGTCCTGAAACATCTGAAAAACACAGCTTAGAGAGCATAGGGCACTTCCACTCATGGGGGTATAAATTGGGAAAATTAAAAATCAGCAAGACACAAGCACCCCAAAGTTTAGGGCTGCTCTGTTGACCAGGACCTCCACTTCATTCCACCTTCAATATCCCAGGAAAGAGAAAAATGGATAAAGAAGTTGTGGTCCTTATGTACAATGGAATATCACTCAGCCATGAAATCAATGTCATAAGGTTAGTAGCAGCATGATGAGTGGATTTAGGTACGACGATTCTAAGTGAAATAAGTCACACAGAAAAGGACACTTCTCATAAGGTATCACTGATAGAGGGAATGTAAAAACCGTTACACTTGAACTGAATTACAAAACAGAACAGAGTCACACATGCAGAAAACACACTATGGCTGCTTAACGGGAAAGGTGAGGTGGGGTGATACATAAAACAAGGGTATCAAATTAGCTCAGATACCGTTCCATAAACCCAATATGTAATAGACAAGACCTACTCCTTGCTCAGAGAACTGGACTCAACACGCCCTATTCACCGCACAAGAATATATCTGACTAATAATAATCGTAAAACCTATGAATTGATATCTCTCTGTTAGTGTGTCAAGTGGGTGTAAAGCGGCATAAACACAGCAGTGAAAAGCAGCTAAACCCCATTATAAAAATAAATTACTTTGAAACACCCATGAAACAAAGACAGTGAAAGAGAGAGAAATTCTTACACAATGCGTTCAGGGGCTGTGATGCAACCTGGATTGACCATATCTAAACGCACAGCTGGATGAGACATAAGGGTGGACACTCTTGGGGCTGAGAGGTTTGGTGAGGTTGGGTGAGCAAACGCAGGCCCTTTAAAGTAATACTGCGTGGTACCCATCGCATGAGTCCCAAATCTCCAGGTTCAAGGGCATCTTCCTACATCAAAAACATGCATGAGAAATCCAGAAGATGGTACACCGTGTGATGGGGAAAGGTTTCTAAAACGCACCTCATTTCTCATCTCCTTGTGCCCGGGTTCGCCATTCCAGCCGCTTTACTAGCAAGCTCCCTACTTGGAGCATCAGCACCTTTAACCTCCTGTTCCATACAGGTTGCAATTTGTCCTGAGGATAAACGGGAAGACGTGGAACCAACGAGAGACTAGCTCTTGGTGTTGGGACAGGCCCAGGTCACTCTATTTTCCCATCAGAAAGAAGAATTAACCACAGGCTCAGCCTGCCCCCCGAACCAGAACAGGGCCTGAAGCCATTCTGCGATTTTGCGGCCAGCTCCCATAAAAAAGAGTTGTAAAATGGAGGTTCAGGGCACTGCAATTCACAAACCTGCAGAGTTATAAATGATAACTCTCGTCCACAAATATATTGAGGGAAGGCAAAGAAGAGGATTTGAAATCAAGGCAGAATTGCAGGAAACAGATTTCAGGAGGTAGATACGAATCGCCTTTAGAGCACATGAAAAGCGGCAAAACGTTGACAATGATGCCCTTGGCCAAAAAGGGCGTATGCGTTTTTTCCTGAATATATTCAGGAAAAAACGCATACGCCCTTTTTGGCCAACCAAGCAACCTGGAAAGGCAAATCAGCGCTACAAAGAAGTCTCGCTTCCCATCGGTCAAAAGGGCCATGCTGAAAAAAGTGTCAAAACCAGAAATGCAGGACAGGCCATGCAGAAATGGGAGCCTTGCTACACTGATGGGTGGGATGTAAATTGCCAAGAGCGACTCTGGAGAAGTGTCCGGTGAGTCCTGAAACATCTGAAAAACACAGCTTAGAGAGCATAGGACACTTCCACTCATTGGGGTATAAATTGGGAAAATTAAAAATCAGCAAGACACAAGCACCCCAAAGTTTAGGGCTGCTCTGTTGACCAGGACCTCCACTTCATTCCACCTTAAATATCCCAGGAAAGAGAAAAATGGATAAAGAAGTTGTGGTCCTTATGTACAATGGAATATCACTCAGCCATGAAATCAATGTCGTAAGGTTAGTAGCAGCATGATGAGTGGATTTAGGTACGACGATTCTAAGTGAAATAAGTCACACAGAAAAGGACACTTCTCATAAGGTATCACTGATAGAGGGAATGTAAAAACCGTTACACTTGAACTGAATTACAAAACAGAACAGAGTCACACATGCAGAAAACACACTATGGCTGCTTAACGGGAAAGGTGAGGTGGGGTGATACATAAAACAAGGGTATCAAATTAGCTCAGAAACCGTTCCATAAACCCAATATGTAATAGACAAGACCTACTCCTTGCTCAGAGAACTGGACTCAACACGCCCTATTCACCACACAAGAATATATCTGACTAATAATAATCGTAAAACCTATGTATTGATATCTCTCTGTTAGTGTGTCAAGTGGGTGTAAAGCGGCATAAACACAGCAGTGAAAAGCAGCTAAACCCCATTATAAAAATAAATTACTTTGAAACACCCATGAAACAAAGACAGTGAAAGAGAGAGTAATTCTTACACAATGCGTTCAGGGGCTGTGATGCAACCTGGATTGACCATATCTAGACCCACAGCTGGATGAGACATAAGGGTGGACACTCTTGGGGCTGAGAGTTTTGGTGAGGTTGGGTGAGCAAACGCAGACCCTTTAAAGTAATACTGCGTGGTACCCATCGCATGGGTCCCAAATCTCCAGGTTCAAGGGCATCTTCCTACATCAAAAACATGCATGAGAAATCCAGAAGATGGTACACCGTGTGATGGGGAAAGGTTTCTAAAACGCACCTCATTTCTCATCTCCTTGTGCCCGGGTTCGCCATTCCAGCCGCTTTACTAGCAAGCTCCCTACTTGGAGCATCAGCACCTTTAACCTCCTGTTCCGTACAGATTGGAATTTGTCCTAAGGATAAACGGCAAGACGTGGAACCAACGAGAGACTAGCTCTTGGTGTTGGGACAGGCACAGGTCACTCTATTTTCCCATCAGAAAGAAGAATTAACCACAGGCTCAGCCTGCCCCCCGGAACCAGAACAGGGCCTGAAGCCATTCTGCGATTTTGCGGCCAGCTCCCATAAAAACGAGTTGTAAAATGGAGGTTCAGGGCATTGCAATTCACAAACCTGCAGAGTTATAAATGATAACTCTCGTCCACAAATATATTGAGGGAAGGCAAAGAAGAGGATTTGAAATCAAGGCAGAATTGCAGGAAACAGATTTCAGGAGGTAGATACGAATCGCCTTTAAAGCACATGAAAAGCGGCAAAACGTTGACAATGATGCCCTTGGCCAAAAAGGGCGTATGCGTTTTTTCCTGAATATATTCAGGAAAAAACGCATACGCCCTTTTTGGCCAACCAAGCAACCTGGAAAGGCAAATCAGCGCTACAAAGAAGTCTCGCTTCCCATCGGTCAAAAGGGCCATGCTGAAAAAAGTGTCAAAACCAGAAATGCAGGACAGGCCATGGAGAAATGGGAGCCTTGCTACACTGATGGGCGGGATGTAAATTGCCAAGAGCCACTCTGGAGAAGTGTCCGGTGAGTCCTGAAACATCTGAAAAACACAGCTTAGAGAGCATAGGGCACTTCCACTCATGGGGGTATAAATTGGGAAAATTAAAAATCAGCAAGACACAAGCACCCCAAAGTTTAGGGCTGCTCTGTTGACCAGGACCTCCACTTCATTCCACCTTCAATATCCCAGGAAAGAGAAAAATGGATAAAGAAGTTGTGGTCCTTATGTACAATGGAATATCACTCAGCCATGAAATCAATGTCGTAAGGTTAGTAGCAGCATGATGAGTGGATTTAGGTACGACGATTCTAAGTGAAATAAGTCACACAGAAAAGGACACTTCTCATAAGGTATCACTGATAGAGGGAATGTAAAAACCGTTACACTTGAACTGAATTACAAAACAGAACAGAGTCACACATGCAGAAAACACACTATGGCTGCTTAACGGGAAAGGCGAGGTGGGGTGATACATAAAACAAGGGTATCAAATTAGCTCAGATACCGTTCCATAAACCCAATATGTAATAGACAAGACCTACTCCTTGCTCAGAGAACTGGACTCAACACGCCCTATTCACCACACAAGAATATATCTGACTAATAATAATCGTAAAAACTATGTATTGATATCTCTCTGTTAGTGTGTCAAGTGGGTGTAAAGCGGCATAAACACAGCAGTGAAAAGCAGCTAAACCCCATTATAAAAATAAATTACTTTGAAACACCCATGAAACAAAGACAGTGAAAGAGAGAGAAATTCTTACACAATGCGTTCAGGGGCTGTGATGCAACCTGGATTGACCATATCTAGACCCACAGCTGGATGAGACATAAGGGTGGACACTCTTGGGGCTGAGAGGTTTGGTGAGGTTGGGTGAGCAAACGCAGACCCTTTAAAGTAATACTGCGTGGTACCCATCGCATGGGTCCCAAATCTCCAGGTTCAAGGGCATCTTCCTACATCAAAAACATGCATGAGAAACCCAGAAGATGGTACACCGTGTGATGGGGAAAGGTTTCTAAAACGCACCTCATTTCTCATCTCCTTGTGCCCGGGTTCGCCATTCCAGCCGCTTTACTAGCAAGCTCCCTACTTGGAGCATCAGCACCTTTAACCTCCTGTTCCATACAGGTTGCAATTTGTCCTGAGGATAAACGGGAAGACGTGGAACCAACGAGAGACTAGCTCTTGGTGTTGGGACAGGCACAGGTCACTCTATTTTCCCATCAGAAAGAAGAATTAACCACAGGCTCAGCCTGGCCCCCGGAACCAGAACAGGGCCTGAAGCCATCCAGAGGTTTCGCGGCCAGCTCCCAAAAAAGCGAGTTGTAAAATGGAGGTTCAGGGCACTGCAATTCACAAACCTGCAGAGTAATAAATGATAACTCTCGTCCACAAATATATTGAGGGAAGGCAAAGAAGAGGATTTGAAATCAAGGCAGAATTGCAGGAAACAGATTTCAGGAGGTAGATTCGAATCGCCTTTAAAGCACATGAAAAGCAGCAAAACGTTGACAATGATGCCCTTGGCCAAAAAGGGCGTATGCGTTTTTTCCTGAATATATTCAGGAAAAAACGCATACGCCCTTTTTGGCCAACCAAGCAACCTGGAAAGGCAAATCAGCGCTACAAAGAAGTCTCGCTTCCCATCGGTCAAAAGGGCCATGCTGAAAAAAGTGTCAAAACCAGAAATGCAGGACAGGCCATGGAGAAATGGGAGCCTTGCTACACTGATGGGCGGGATGTAAATTGCCAAGAGCCACTCTGGAGAAGTGTCCGGTGAGTCCTGAAACATCTGAAAAACACAGCTCAGAGAGCATAGGGCACTTCCACTCATGGGGGTATAAATTAGGAAAATTAAAAATCAGCAAAACACAAGCACCCCAAAGTTTAGGGCTGCTCTGTTGACCAGGACCTCCACTTCATTCCACCTTAAATATCCCAGGAAAGAGAAAAATGGATAAAGAAGTTGTGGTCCTTATGTACAATGGAATATCACTCAGCCATGAAATCAATGTCGTAAGGTTAGTAGCAGCATGATGAGTGGATTTAGGTACGACGATTCTAAGTGAAATAAGTCACACAGAAAAGGACACTTCTCATAAGGTATCACTGATAGAGGGAATGTAAAAACCGTTACACTTGAACTGAATTACAAAACATAACAGAGTCACACATGCAGAAAACACACTATGGCTGCTTAACGGGAAAGGTGAGGTGGGGTGATACATAAAACAAGGGTATCAAATTAGCTCAGATACCGTTCCATAAACCCAATATGTAATAGACAAGACCTACTCCTTGCTCAGAGAACTGGACTCAACACGCCCTATTCACCGCACAAGAATATATCTGACTAATAATAATCGTAAAACCTATGAATTGATATCTCTCTGTTAGTGTGTCAAGTGGGTGTAAAGCGGCATAAACACAGCAGTGAAAAGCAGCTAAACCCCATTATAAAAATAAATTACTTTGAAACACCCATGAAACAAAGACAGTGAAAGAGAGAGAAATTCTTACACAATGCGTTCAGGGGCTGTGATGCAACCTGGATTGACCATATCTAGACGCACAGCTGGATGAGACATAAGGGTGGACACTCTTGGGGCTGAGAGGTTTGGTGAGGTTGGGTGAGCAAACGCAGACCCTTTAAAGTAATACTGCGTGGTACCCATCGCATGGGTCCCAAATCTCCAGGTTCAAGGGCATCTTCCTACATCAAAAACATGCATGAGAAACCCAGAAGATGGTACACCGTGTGATGGGGAAAGGTTTCTAAAACGCACCTCATTTCTCATCTCCTTGTGCCCGGGTTCGCCATTCCAGCTGCTTTACTAGCAAGCTCCCTACTTGGAGCATCAGCACCTTTAACCTCCTGTTCCGTACAGGTTGCAATTTGTCCTGAGGATAAACGGGAAGACGTGGAACCAACGAGAGACTAGCTCTTGGTGTTGGGACAGGCACAGGTCACTCTATTTTCCCATCAGAAAGAAGAATTAACCACAGGCTCAGCCTGCCCCCCGGAACCAGAACAGGGCCTGAAGCCATTCTGCGATTTTGCGGCCAGCTCCCATAAAAACGAGTTGTAAAATGGAGGTTCAGGGCACTGCAATTCACAAACCTGCAGAGTTATAAATGATAACTCTCGTCCACAAATATATTGAGGGAAGGCAAAGAAGAGGATTTGAAATCAAGGCAGAAGTGCAGGAAACAGATTTCAGGAGGTAGATACGAATCGCCTTTAAAGCACATGAAAAGCGGCAAAACGTTGACAATGATGCCCTTGGCCAAAAAGGGCGTATGCGTTTTTTCCTGAATATATTCAGGAAAAAACGCATACGCCCTTTTTGGCCAACCAAGCAACCTGGAAAGGCAAATCAGCGCTACAAAGAAGTCTCGCTTCCCATCGGTCAAAAGGGCCATGCTGAAAAAAGTGTCAAAACCAGAAATGCAGGACAGGCCATGGAGAAATGGGAGCCTTGCTACACTGATGGGCGGGATGTAAATTGCCAAGAGCCACTCTGGAGAAGTGTCCGGTGAGTCCTGAAACATCTGAAAAACACAGCTTAGAGAGCATAGGGCACTTCCACTCATGGGGGTATAAATTGGGAAAATTAAAAATCAGCAAAACACAAGCACCCCAAAGTTTAGGGCTGCTCTGTTGACCAGGACCTCCACTTCATTCCACCTTCAATATCCCAGGAAAGAGAAAAATGGATAAAGAAGTTGTGGTCCTTATGTACAATGGAATATCACTCAGCCATGAAATCAATGTCATAAGGTTAGTAGCAGCATGATGAGTGGATTTAGGTACGACGATTCTAAGTGAAATAAGTCACACAGAAAAGGACACTTCTCATAAGGTATCACTGATAGAGGGAATGTAAAAACCGTTACACTTGAACTGAATTACAAAACAGAACAGAGTCACACATGCAGAAAACACACTATGGCTGCTTAACGGGAAAGGTGAGGTGGGGTGATACATAAAACAAGGGTATCAAATTAGCTCAGATACCGTTCCATAAACCCAATATGTAATAGACAAGACCTACTCCTTGCTCAGAGAACTGGACTCAACACGCCCTATTCACCGCACAAGAATATATCTGACTAATAATAATCGTAAAACCTATGAATTGATATCTCTCTGTTAGTGTGTCAAGTGGGTGTAAAGCGGCATAAACACAGCAGTGAAAAGCAGCTAAACCCCATTATAAAAATAAATTACTTTGAAACACCCATGAAACAAAGACAGTGAAAGAGAGAGAAATTCTTACACAATGCGTTCAGGGGCTGTGATGCAACCTGGATTGACCATATCTAGACGCACAGCTGGATGAGACATAAGGGTGGACACTCTTGGGGCTGAGAGGTTTGGTGAGGTTGGGTGAGCAAACGCAGACCCTTTAAAGTAATACTGCGTGGTACCCATCGCATGGGTCCCAAATCTCCAGGTTCAAGGGCATCTTCCTACATCAAAAACATGCATGAGAAACCCAGAAGATGGTACACCGTGTGATGGGGAAAGGTTTCTAAAACGCACCTCATTTCTCATCTCCTTGTGCCCGGGTTCGCCATTCCAGCTGCTTTACTAGCAAGCTCCCTACTTGGAGCATCAGCACCTTTAACCTCCTGTTCCGTACAGGTTGCAATTTGTCCTGAGGATAAACGGGAAGACGTGGAACCAACGAGAGACTAGCTCTTGGTGTTGGGACAGGCACAGGTCACTCTATTTTCCCATCAGAAAGAAGAATTAACCACAGGCTCAGCCTGCCCCCCGGAACCAGAACAGGGCCTGAAGCCATTCTGCGATTTTGCGGCCAGCTCCCATAAAAACGAGTTGTAAAATGGAGGTTCAGGGCACTGCAATTCACAAACCTGCAGAGTTATAAATGATAACTCTCGTCCACAAATATATTGAGGGAAGGCAAAGAAGAGGATTTGAAATCAAGGCAGAAGTGCAGGAAACAGATTTCAGGAGGTAGATACGAATCGCCTTTAAAGCACATGAAAAGCGGCAAAACGTTGACAATGATGCCCTTGGCCAAAAAGGGCGTATGCGTTTTTTCCTGAATATATTCAGGAAAAAACGCATACGCCCTTTTTGGCCAACCAAGCAACCTGGAAAGGCAAATCAGCGCTACAAAGAAGTCTCGCTTCCCATCGGTCAAAAGGGCCATGCTGAAAAAAGTGTCAAAACCAGAAATGCAGGACAGGCCATGGAGAAATGGGAGCCTTGCTACACTGATGGGCGGGATGTAAATTGCCAAGAGCCACTCTGGAGAAGTGTCCGGTG
Organism: Balaenoptera borealis; assembly: GCF_965194805.1. Taxonomy (NCBI): domain Eukaryota; kingdom Metazoa; phylum Chordata; class Mammalia; order Artiodactyla; family Balaenopteridae; genus Balaenoptera; species Balaenoptera borealis. The sequence goes on from NW_028123989.1 coordinate 1,696,453, forward strand.
AGTCCTGAAACATCTGAAAAACACAGCTTAGAGAGCATAGGGCACTTCCACTCATGGGGGTATAAATTGGGAAAATTAAAAATCAGCAAGACACAAGCACCCCAAAGTTTAGGGCTGCTCTGTTGACCAGGACCTCCACTTCATTCCACCTTCAATATCCCAGGAAAGAGAAAAATGGATAAAGAAGTTGTGGTCCTTATGTACAATGGAATATCACTCAGCCATGAAATCAATGTCATAAGGTTAGTAGCAGCATGATGAGTGGATTTAGGTACGACGATTCTAAGTGAAATAAGTCACACAGAAAAGGACACTTCTCATAAGGTATCACTGATAGAGGGAATGTAAAAACCGTTACACTTGAACTGAATTACAAAACAGAACAGAGTCACACATGCAGAAAACACACTATGGCTGCTTAACGGGAAAGGTGAGGTGGGGTGATACATAAAACAAGGGTATCAAATTAGCTCAGATACCGTTCCATAAACCCAATATGTAATAGACAAGACCTACTCCTTGCTCAGAGAACTGGACTCAACACGCCCTATTCACCGCACAAGAATATATCTGACTAATAATAATCGTAAAACCTATGAATTGATATCTCTCTGTTAGTGTGTCAAGTGGGTGTAAAGCGGCATAAACACAGCAGTGAAAAGCAGCTAAACCCCATTATAAAAATAAATTACTTTGAAACACCCATGAAACAAAGACAGTGAAAGAGAGAGAAATTCTTACACAATGCGTTCAGGGGCTGTGATGCAACCTGGATTGACCATATCTAGACGCACAGCTGGATGAGACATAAGGGTGGACACTCTTGGGGCTGAGAGGTTTGGTGAGGTTGGGTGAGCAAACGCAGACCCTTTAAAGTAATACTGCGTGGTACCCATCGCATGAGTCCCAAATCTCCAGGTTCAAGGGCATCTTCCTACATCAAAAACATGCATGAGAAACCCAGAAGATGGTACACCGTGTGATGGGGAAAGGTTTCTAAAACGCACCTCATTTCTCATCTCCTTGTGCCCGGGTTCGCAATTCCAGCTGCTTTACTAGCAAGCTCCCTACTTGGAGCATCAGCACCTTTAACCTCCTGTTCCGTACAGGTTGCAATTTGTCCTGAGGATAAACGGGAAGACGTGGAACCAACGAGAGACTAGCTCTTGGTGTTGGGACAGGCACAGGTCACTCTATTTTCCCATCAGAAAGAAGAATTAACCACAGGCTCAGCCTGCCCCCCGGAACCAGAACAGGGCCTGAAGCCATTCTGCGGTTTTGCGGCCAGCTCCCATAAAAACGAGTTGTAAAATGGAGGTTCAGGGCACTGCAATTCACAAACCTGCAGAGTTATAAATGATAACTCTCGTCCACAAATATATTGAGGGAAGGCAAAGAAGAGGATTTGAAATCAAGGCAGAATTGCAGGAAACAGATTTCAGGAGGTAGATACGAATCGCCTTTAGAGCACATGAAAAGCGGCAAAACGTTGACAATGATGCCCTTGGCCAAAAAGGGCGTATGCGTTTTTTCCTGAATATATTCAGGAAAAAACGCATACGCCCTTTTTGGCCAACCAAGCAACCTGGAAAGGCAAATCAGCGCTACAAAGAAGTCTCGCTTCCCATCGGTCAAAAGGGCCATGCTGAAAAAAGTGTCAAAACCAGAAATGCAGGACAGGCCATGCAGAAATGGGAGCCTTGCTACACTGATGGGTGGGATGTAAATTGCCAAGAGCGACCCTGGAGAAGTGTCCGGTGAGTCCTGAAACATCTGAAAAACACAGCTTAGAGAGCATAGGACACTTCCACTCATGGGGGTATAAATTGGGAAAATTAAAAATCAGCAAGACACAAGCACCCCAAAGTTTAGGGCTGCTCTGTTGACCAGGACCTCCACTTCATTCCACCTTAAATATCCCAGGAAAGAGAAAAATGGATAAAGAAGTTGTGGTCCTTATGTACAATGGAATATCACACAGCCATGAAATCAATGTCGTAAGGTTAGTAGCAGCATGATGAGTGGATTTAGGTACGACGATTCTAAGTGAAATAAGTCACACAGAAAAGGACACTTCTCATAAGGTATCACTGATAGAGGGAATGTAAAAACCGTTACACTTGAACTGAATTACAAAACAGAACAGAGTCACACATGCAGAAAACACACTATGGCTGCTTAACGGGAAAGGTGAGGTGGGGTGATACATAAAACAAGGGTATCAAATTAGCTCAGATACCGTTCCATAAACCCAATATGTAATAGACAAGACCTACTCCTTGCTCAGAGAACTGGACTCAACACGCCCTATTCACCACACAAGAATATATCTGACTAATAATAATCGTAAAACCTATGTATTGATATCTCTCTGTTAGTGTGTCAAGTGGGTGTAAAGCGGCATAAACACAGCAGTGAAAAGCAGCTAAACCCCATTATAAAAATAAATTACTTTGAAACACCCATGAAACAAAGACAGTGAAAGAGAGAGTAATTCTTACACAATGCGTTCAGGGGCTGTGATGCAACCTGGATTGACCATATCTAGACCCACAGCTGGATGAGACATAAGGGTGGACACTCTTGGGGCTGAGAGGTTTGGTGAGGTTGGGTGAGCAAACGCAGACCCTTTAAAGTAATACTGCGTGGTACCCATCGCATGGGTCCCAAATCTCCAGGTTCAAGGGCATCTTCCTACATCAAAAACATGCATGAGAAACCCAGAAGATGGTACACCGTGTGATGGGGAAAGGTTTCTAAAACGCACCTCATTTCTCATCTCCTTGTGCCCGGGTTCGCCATTCCAGCTGCTTTACTAGCAAGCTCCCTACTTGGAGCATCAGCACCTTTAACCTCCTGTTCCGTACAGGTTGCAATTTGTCCTGAGGATAAACGGGAAGACGTGGAACCAACGAGAGACTAGCTCTTGGTGTTGGGACAGGCACAGGTCACTCTATTTTCCCATCAGAAAGAAGAATTAACCACAGGCTCAGCCTGCCCCCCGGAACCAGAACAGGGCCTGAAGCCATTCTGCGATTTTGCGGCCAGCTCCCATAAAAACGAGTTGTAAAATGGAGGTTCAGGGCACTGCAATTCACAAACCTGCAGAGTTATAAATGATAACTCTCGTCCACAAATATATTGAGGGAAGGCAAAGAAGAGGATTTGAAATCAAGGCAGAATTGCAGGAAACAGATTTCAGGAGGTAGATACGAATCGCCTTTAAAGCACATGAAAAGCGGCAAAACGTTGACAATGATGCCCTTGGCCAAAAAGGGCGTATGCGTTTTTTCCTGAATATATTCAGGAAAAAACGCATACGCCCTTTTTGGCCAACCAAGCAACCTGGAAAGGCAAATCAGCGCTACAAAGAAGTCTCGCTTCCCATCGGTCAAAAGGGCCATGCTGAAAAAAGTGTCAAAACCAGAAATGCAGGACAGGCCATGGAGAAATGGGAGCCTTGCTACACTGATGGGCGGGATGTAAATTGCCAAGAGCCACTCTGGAGAAGTGTCCGGTGAGTCCTGAAACATCTGAAAAACACAGCTTAGAGAGCATAGGGCACTTCCACTCATGGGGGTATAAATTGGGAAAATTAAAAATCAGCAAGACACAAGCACCCCAAAGTTTAGGGCTGCTCTGTTGACCAGGACCTCCACTTCATTCCACCTTCAATATCCCAGGAAAGAGAAAAATGGATAAAGAAGTTGTGGTCCTTATGTACAATGGAATATCACTCAGCCATGAAATCAATGTCGTAAGGTTAGTAGCAGCATGATGAGTGGATTTAGGTACGACGATTCTAAGTGAAATAAGTCACACAGAAAAGGACACTTCTCATAAGGTATCACTGATAGAGGGAATGTAAAAACCGTTACACTTGAACTGAATTACAAAACAGAACAGAGTCACACATGCAGAAAACACACTATGGCTGCTTAACGGGAAAGGTGAGGTGGGGTGATACATAAAACAAGGGTATCAAATTAGCTCAGATACCGTTCCATAAACCCAATATGTAATAGACAAGACCTACTCCTTGCTCAGAGAACTGGACTCAACACGCCCTATTCACCGCACAAGAATATATCTGACTAATAATAATCGTAAAACCTATGAATTGATATCTCTCTGTTAGTGTGTCAAGTGGGTGTAAAGCGGCATAAACACAGCAGTGAAAAGCAGCTAAACCCCATTATAAAAATAAATTACTTTGAAACACCCATGAAACAAAGACAGTGAAAGAGAGAGAAATTCTTACACAATGCGTTCAGGGGCTGTGATGCAACCTGGATTGACCATATCTAGACGCACAGCTGGATGAGACATAAGGGTGGACACTCTTGGGGCTGAGAGGTTTGGTGAGGTTGGGTGAGCAAACGCAGACCCTTTAAAGTAATACTGCGTGGTACCCATCGCATGGGTCCCAAATCTCCAGGTTCAAGGGCATCTTCCTACATCAAAAACATGCATGAGAAACCCAGAAGATGGTACACCGTGTGATGGGGAAAGGTTTCTAAAACGCACCTCATTTCTCATCTCCTTGTGCCCGGGTTCGCCATTCCAGCTGCTTTACTAGCAAGCTCCCTACTTGGAGCATCAGCACCTTTAACCTCCTGTTCCGTACAGGTTGCAATTTGTCCTGAGGATAAACGGGAAGACGTGGAACCAACGAGAGACTAGCTCTTGGTGTTGGGACAGGCACAGGTCACTCTATTTTCCCATCAGAAAGAAGAATTAACCACAGGCTCAGCCTGCCCCCCGGAACCAGAACAGGGCCTGAAGCCATTCTGCGATTTTGCGGCCAGCTCCCATAAAAACGAGTTGTAAAATGGAGGTTCAGGGCACTGCAATTCACAAACCTGCAGAGTTATAAATGATAACTCTCGTCCACAAATATATTGAGGGAAGGCAAAGAAGAGGATTTGAAATCAAGGCAGAAGTGCAGGAAACAGATTTCAGGAGGTAGATACGAATCGCCTTTAAAGCACATGAAAAGCGGCAAAACGTTGACAATGATGCCCTTGGCCAAAAAGGGCGTATGCGTTTTTTCCTGAATATATTCAGGAAAAAACGCATACGCCCTTTTTGGCCAACCAAGCAACCTGGAAAGGCAAATCAGCGCTACAAAGAAGTCTCGCTTCCCATCGGTCAAAAGGGCCATGCTGAAAAAAGTGTCAAAACCAGAAATGCAGGACAGGCCATGGAGAAATGGGAGCCTTGCTACACTGATGGGCGGGATGTAAATTGCCAAGAGCCACTCTGGAGAAGTGTCCGGTGAGTCCTGAAACATCTGAAAAACACAGCTTAGAGAGCATAGGGCACTTCCACTCATGGGGGTATAAATTGGGAAAATTAAAAATCAGCAAGACACAAGCACCCCAAAGTTTAGGGCTGCTCTGTTGACCAGGACCTCCACTTCATTCCACCTTCAATATCCCAGGAAAGAGAAAAATGGATAAAGAAGTTGTGGTCCTTATGTACAATGGAATATCACTCAGCCATGAAATCAATGTCATAAGGTTAGTAGCAGCATGATGAGTGGATTTAGGTACGACGATTCTAAGTGAAATAAGTCACACAGAAAAGGACACTTCTCATAAGGTATCACTGATAGAGGGAATGTAAAAACCGTTACACTTGAACTGAATTACAAAACAGAACAGAGTCACACATGCAGAAAACACACTATGGCTGCTTAACGGGAAAGGTGAGGTGGGGTGATACATAAAACAAGGGTATCAAATTAGCTCAGATACCGTTCCATAAACCCAATATGTAATAGACAAGACCTACTCCTTGCTCAGAGAACTGGACTCAACACGCCCTATTCACCGCACAAAAATATATCTGACTAATAATAATCGTAAAACCTATGAATTGATATCTCTCTGTTAGTGTGTCAAGTGGGTGTAAAGCGGCATAAACACAGCAGTGAAAAGCAGCTAAACCCCATTATAAAAATAAATTACTTTGAAACACCCATGAAACAAAGACAGTGAAAGAGAGAGAAATTCTTACACAATGCGTTCAGGGGCTGTGATGCAACCTGGATTGACCATATCTAGACGCACAGCTGGATGAGACATAAGGGTGGACACTCTTGGGGCTGAGAGGTTTGGTGAGGTTGGGTGAGCAAACGCAGACCCTTTAAAGTAATACTGCGTGGTACCCATCGCATGAGTCCCAAATCTCCAGGTTCAAGGGCATCTTCCTACATCAAAAACATGCATGAGAAACCCAGAAGATGGTACACCGTGTGATGGGGAAAGGTTTCTAAAACGCACCTCATTTCTCATCTCCTTGTGCCCGGGTTCGCAATTCCAGCTGCTTTACTAGCAAGCTCCCTACTTGGAGCATCAGCACCTTTAACCTCCTGTTCCGTACAGGTTGCAATTTGTCCTGAGGATAAACGGGAAGACGTGGAACCAACGAGAGACTAGCTCTTGGTGTTGGGACAGGCACAGGTCACTCTATTTTCCCATCAGAAAGAAGAATTAACCACAGGCTCAGCCTGCCCCCCGGAACCAGAACAGGGCCTGAAGCCATTCTGCGGTTTTGCGGCCAGCTCCCATAAAAACGAGTTGTAAAATGGAGGTTCAGGGCACTGCAATTCACAAACCTGCAGAGTTATAAATGATAACTCTCGTCCACAAATATATTGAGGGAAGGCAAAGAAGAGGATTTGAAATCAAGGCAGAATTGCAGGAAACAGATTTCAGGAGGTAGATACGAATCGCCTTTAGAGCACATGAAAAGCGGCAAAACGTTGACAATGATGCCCTTGGCCAAAAAGGGCGTATGCGTTTTTTCCTGAATATATTCAGGAAAAAACGCATACGCCCTTTTTGGCCAACCAAGCAACCTGGAAAGGCAAATCAGCGCTACAAAGAAGTCTCGCTTCCCATCGGTCAAAAGGGCCATGCTGAAAAAAGTGTCAAAACCAGAAATGCAGTACAGGCCATGCAGAAATGGGAGCCTTGCTACACTGATGGGTGGGATGTAAATTGCCAAGAGCGACCCTGGAGAAGTGTCCGGTGAGTCCTGAAACATCTGAAAAACACAGCTTAGAGAGCATAGGACACTTCCACTCATGGGGGTATAAATTGGGAAAATTAAAAATCAGCAAGACACAAGCACCCCAAAGTTTAGGGCTGCTCTGTTGACCAGGACCTCCACTTCATTCCACCTTAAATATCCCAGGAAAGAGAAAAATGGATAAAGAAGTTGTGGTCCTTATGTACAATGGAATATCACACAGCCATGAAATCAATGTCGTAAGGTTAGTAGCAGCATGATGAGTGGATTTAGGTACGACGATTCTAAGTGAAATAAGTCACACAGAAAAGGACACTTCTCATAAGGTATCACTGATAGAGGGAATGTAAAAACCGTTACACTTGAACTGAATTACAAAACAGAACAGAGTCACACATGCAGAAAACACACTATGGCTGCTTAACGGGAAAGGTGAGGTGGGGTGATACATAAAACAAGGGTATCAAATTAGCTCAGATACCGTTCCATAAACCCAATATGTAATAGACAAGACCTACTCCTTGCTCAGAGAACTGGACTCAACACGCCCTATTCACCACACAAGAATATATCTGACTAATAATAATCGTAAAACCTATGTATTGATATCTCTCTGTTAGTGTGTCAAGTGGGTGTAAAGCGGCATAAACACAGCAGTGAAAAGCAGCTAAACCCCATTATAAAAATAAATTACTTTGAAACACCCATGAAACAAAGACAGTGAAAGAGAGAGTAATTCTTACACAATGCGTTCAGGGGCTGTGATGCAACCTGGATTGACCATATCTAGACCCACAGCTGGATGAGACATAAGGGTGGACACTCTTGGGGCTGAGAGGTTTGGTGAGGTTGGGTGAGCAAACGCAGACCCTTTAAAGTAATACTGCGTGGTACCCATTGCATGGGTCCCAAATCTCCAGGTTCAAGGGCATCTTCCTACATCAAAAACATGCATGAGAAACCCAGAAGATGGTACACCGTGTGATGGGGAAAGGTTTCTAAAACGCACCTCATTTCTCATCTCCTTGTGCCCGGGTTCGCCATTCCAGCTGCTTTACTAGCAAGCTCCCTACTTGGAGCATCAGCACCTTTAACCTCCTGTTCCGTACAGGTTGCAATTTGTCCTGAGGATAAACGGGAAGACGTGGAACCAACGAGAGACTAGCTCTTGGTGTTGGGACAGGCACAGGTCACTCTATTTTCCCATCAGAAAGAAGAATTAACCACAGGCTCAGCCTGCCCCCCGGAACCAGAACAGGGCCTGAAGCCATTCTGCGATTTTGCGGCCAGCTCCCATAAAAACGAGTTGTAAAATGGAGGTTCAGGGCACTGCAATTCACAAACCTGCAGAGTTATAAATGATAACTCTCGTCCACAAATATATTGAGGGAAGGCAAAGAAGAGGATTTGAAATCAAGGCAGAATTGCAGGAAACAGATTTCAGGAGGTAGATACGAATCGCCTTTAAAGCACATGAAAAGCGGCAAAACGTTGACAATGATGCCCTTGGCCAAAAAGGGCGTATGCGTTTTTTCCTGAATATATTCAGGAAAAAACGCATACGCCCTTTTTGGCCAACCAAGCAACCTGGAAAGGCAAATCAGCGCTACAAAGAAGTCTCGCTTCCCATCGGTCAAAAGGGCCATGCTGAAAAAAGTGTCAAAACCAGAAATGCAGGACAGGCCATGGAGAAATGGGAGCCTTGCTACACTGATGGGCGGGATGTAAATTGCCAAGAGCCACTCTGGAGAAGTGTCCGGTGAGTCCTGAAACATCTGAAAAACACAGCTTAGAGAGCATAGGGCACTTCCACTCATGGGGGTATAAATTGGGAAAATTAAAAATCAGCAAGACACAAGCACCCCAAAGTTTAGGGCTGCTCTGTTGACCAGGACCTCCACTTCATTCCACCTTCAATATCCCAGGAAAGAGAAAAATGGATAAAGAAGTTGTGGTCCTTATGTACAATGGAATATCACTCAGCCATGAAATCAATGTCGTAAGGTTAGTAGCAGCATGATGAGTGGATTTAGGTACGACGATTCTAAGTGAAATAAGTCACACAGAAAAGGACACTTCTCATAAGGTATCACTGATAGAGGGAATGTAAAAACCGTTACACTTGAACTGAATTACAAAACAGAACAGAGTCACACATGCAGAAAACACACTATGGCTGCTTAACGGGAAAGGTGAGGTGGGGTGATACATAAAACAAGGGTATCAAATTAGCTCAGATACCGTTCCATAAACCCAATATGTAATAGACAAGACCTACTCCTTGCTCAGAGAACTGGACTCAACACGCCCTATTCACCGCACAAGAATATATCTGACTAATAATAATCGTAAAACCTATGAATTGATATCTCTCTGTTAGTGTGTCAAGTGGGTGTAAAGCGGCATAAACACAGCAGTGAAAAGCAGCTAAACCCCATTATAAAAATAAATTACTTTGAAACACCCATGAAACAAAGACAGTGAAAGAGAGAGAAATTCTTACACAATGCGTTCAGGGGCTGTGATGCAACCTGGATTGACCATATCTAGACGCACAGCTGGATGAGACATAAGGGTGGACACTCTTGGGGCTGAGAGGTTTGGTGAGGTTGGGTGAGCAAACGCAGACCCTTTAAAGTAATACTGCGTGGTACCCATCGCATGGGTCCCAAATCTCCAGGTTCAAGGGCATCTTCCTACATCAAAAACATGCATGAGAAACCCAGAAGATGGTACACCGTGTGATGGGGAAAGGTTTCTAAAACGCACCTCATTTCTCATCTCCTTGTGCCCGGGTTCGCCATTCCAGCTGCTTTACTAGCAAGCTCCCTACTTGGAGCATCAGCACCTTTAACCTCCTGTTCCGTACAGGTTGCAATTTGTCCTGAGGATAAACGGGAAGACGTGGAACCAACGAGAGACTAGCTCTTGGTGTTGGGACAGGCCCAGGTCACTCTATTTTCCCATCAGAAAGAAGAATTAACCACAGGCTCAGCCTGCCCCCCGAACCAGAACAGGGCCTGAAGCCATTCTGCGATTTTGCGGCCAGCTCCCATAAAAACGAGTTGTAAAATGGAGGTTCAGGGCACTGCAATTCACAAACCTGCAGAGTTATAAATGATAACTCTCGTCCACAAATATATTGAGGGAAGGCAAAGAAGAGGATTTGAAATCAAGGCAGAATTGCAGGAAACAGATTTCAGGAGGTAGATACGAATCGCCTTTAGAGCACATGAAAAGCGGCAAAACGTTGACAATGATGCCCTTGGCCAAAAAGGGCGTATGCGTTTTTTCCTGAATATATTCAGGAAAAAACGCATACGCCCTTTTTGGCCAACCAAGCAACCTGGAAAGGCAAATCAGCGCTACAAAGAAGTCTCGCTTCCCATCGGTCAAAAGGGCCATGCTGAAAAAAGTGTCAAAACCAGAAATGCAGGACAGGCCATGCAGAAATGGGAGCCTTGCTACACTGATGGGTGGGATGTAAATTGCCAAGAGCGACTCTGGAGAAGTGTCCGGTGAGTCCTGAAACATCTGAAAAACACAGCTTAGAGAGCATAGGACACTTCCACTCATGGGGGTATAAATTGGGAAAATTAAAAATCAGCAAGACACAAGCACCCCAAAGTTTAGGGCTGCTCTGTTGACCAGGACCTCCACTTCATTCCACCTTAAATATCCCAGGAAAGAGAAAAATGGATAAAGAAGTTGTGGTCCTTATGTACAATGGAATATCACTCAGCCATGAAATCAATGTCGTAAGGTTAGTAGCAGCATGATGAGTGGATTTAGGTACGACGATTCTAAGTGAAATAAGTCACACAGAAAAGGACACTTCTCATAAGGTATCACTGATAGAGGGAATGTAAAAACCGTTACACTTGAACTGAATTACAAAACAGAACAGAGTCACACATGCAGAAAACACACTATGGCTGCTTAACGGGAAAGGTGAGGTGGGGTGATACATAAAACAAGGGTATCAAATTAGCTCAGAAACCGTTCCATAAACCCAATATGTAATAGACAAGACCTACTCCTTGCTCAGAGAACTGGACTCAACACGCCCTATTCACCACACAAGAATATATCTGACTAATAATAATCGTAAAACCTATGTATTGATATCTCTCTGTTAGTGTGTCAAGTGGGTGTAAAGCGGCATAAACACAGCAGTGAAAAGCAGCTAAACCCCATTATAAAAATAAATTACTTTGAAACACCCATGAAACAAAGACAGTGAAAGAGAGAGTAATTCTTACACAATGCGTTCAGGGGCTGTGATGCAACCTGGATTGACCATATCTAGACCCACAGCTGGATGAGACATAAGGGTGGACACTCTTGGGGCTGAGTGTTTTGGTGAGGTTGGGTGAGCAAACGCAGACCCTTTAAAGTAATACTGCGTGGTACCCATCGCATGGGTCCCAAATCTCCAGGTTCAAGGGCATCTTCCTACATCAAAAACATGCATGAGAAATCCAGAAGATGGTACACCGTGTGATGGGGAAAGGTTTCTAAAACGCACCTCATTTCTCATCTCCTTGTGCCCGGGTTCGCCATTCCAGCCGCTTTACTAGCAAGCTCCCTACTTGGAGCATCAGCACCTTTAACCTCCTGTTCCGTACAGATTGGAATTTGTCCTAAGGATAAACGGCAAGACGTGGAACCAACGAGAGACTAGCTCTTGGTGTTGGGACAGGCACAGGTCACTCTATTTTCCCATCAGAAAGAAGAATTAACCACAGGCTCAGCCTGCCCCCCGGAACCAGAACAGGGCCTGAAGCCATTCTGCGATTTTGCGGCCAGCTCCCATAAAAACGAGTTGTAAAATGGAGGTTCAGGGCATTGCAATTCACAAACCTGCAGAGTTATAAATGATAACTCTCGTCCACAAATATATTGAGGGAAGGCAAAGAAGAGGATTTGAAATCAAGGCAGAATTGCAGGAAACAGATTTCAGGAGGTAGATACGAATCGCCTTTAAAGCACATGAAAAGCGGCAAAACGTTGACAATGATGCCCTTGGCCAAAAAGTGCGTATGCGTTTTTTCCTGAATATATTCAGGAAAAAACGCATACGCCCTTTTTGGCCAACCAAGCAACCTGGAAAGGCAAATCAGCGCTACAAAGAAGTCTCGCTTCCCATCGGTCAAAAGGGCCATGCTGAAAAAAGTGTCAAAACCAGAAATGCAGGACAGGCCATGGAGAAATGGGAGCCTTGCTACACTGATGGGCGGGATGTAAATTGCCAAGAGCCACTCTGGAGAAGTGTCCGGTGAGTCCTGAAACATCTGAAAAACACAGCTTAGAGAGCATAGGGCACTTCCACTCATGGGGGTATAAATTGGGAAAATTAAAAATCAGCAAGACACAAGCACCCCAAAGTTTAGGGCTGCTCTGTTGACCAGGACCTCCACTTCATTCCACCTTCAATATCCCAGGAAAGAGAAAAATGGATAAAGAAGTTGTGGTCCTTATGTACAATGGAATATCACTCAGCCATGAAATCAATGTCGTAAGGTTAGTAGCAGCATGATGAGTGGATTTAGGTACGACGATTCTAAGTGAAATAAGTCACACAGAAAAGGACACTTCTCATAAGGTATCACTGATAGAGGGAATGTAAAAACCGTTACACTTGAACTGAATTACAAAACAGAACAGAGTCACACATGCAGAAAACACACTATGGCTGCTTAACGGGAAAGGCGAGGTGGGGTGATACATAAAACAAGGGTATCAAATTAGCTCAGATACCGTTCCATAAACCCAATATGTAATAGACAAGACCTACTCCTTGCTCAGAGAACTGGACTCAACACGCCCTATTCACCACACAAGAATATATCTGACTAATAATAATCGTAAAAACTATGTATTGATATCTCTCTGTTAGTGTGTCAAGTGGGTGTAAAGCGGCATAAACACAGCAGTGAAAAGCAGCTAAACCCCATTATAAAAATAAATTACTTTGAAACACCAATGAAACAAAGACAGTGAAAGAGAGAGAAATTCTTACACAATGCGTTCAGGGGCTGTGATGCAACCTGGATTGACCATATCTAGACCCACAGCTGGATGAGACATAAGGGTGGACACTCTTGGGGCTGAGAGGTTTGGTGAGGTTGGGTGAGCAAACGCAGACCCTTTAAAGTAATACTGCGTGGTACCCATCGCATGGGTCCCAAATCTCCAGGTTCAAGGGCATCTTCCTACATCAAAAACATGCATGAGAAACCCAGAAGATGGTACACCGTGTGATGGGGAAAGGTTTCTAAAACGCACCTCATTTCTCATCTCCTTGTGCCCGGGTTCGCCATTCCAGCCGCTTTACTAGCAAGCTCCCTACTTGGAGCATCAGCACCTTTAACCTCCTGTTCCATACAGGTTGCAATTTGTCCTGAGGATAAACGGGAAGACGTGGAACCAACGAGAGACTAGCTCTTGGTGTTGGGACAGGCACAGGTCACTCTATTTTCCCATCAGAAAGAAGAATTAACCACAGGCTCAGCCTGGCCCCCGGAACCAGAACAGGGCCTGAAGCCATCCAGAGGTTTCGCGGCCAGCTCCCAAAAAAGCGAGTTGTAAAATGGACGTTCAGGGCACTGCAATCCACAAACCTGCAGAGTAATAAATGATAACTCTCGTCCACAAATATATTGAGGGAAGGCAAAGAAGAGGATTTGAAATCAAGGCAGAATTGCAGGAAACAGATTTCAGGAGGTAGATTCGAATCGCCTTTAAAGCACATGAAAAGCAGCAAAACGTTGACAATGATGCCCTTGGCCAAAAAGGGCGTATGCGTTTTTTCCTGAATATATTCAGGAAAAAACGCATACGCCCTTTTTGGCCAACCAAGCAACCTGGAAAGGCAAATCAGCGCTACAAAGAAGTCTCGCTTCCCATCGGTCAAAAGGGCCATGCTGAAAAAAGTGTCAAAACCAGAAATGCAGGACAGGCCATGGAGAAATGGGAGCCTTGCTACACTGATGGGCGGGATGTAAATTGCCAAGAGCCACTCTGGAGAAGTGTCCGGTGAGTCCTGAAACATCTGAAAAACACAGCTCAGAGAGCATAGGGCACTTCCACTCATGGGGGTATAAATTAGGAAAATTAAAAATCAGCAAAACATAAGCACCCCAAAGTTTAGGGCTGCTCTGTTGACCAGGACCTCCACTTCATTCCACCTTAAATATCCCAGGAAAGAGAAAAATGGATAAAGAAGTTGTGGTCCTTATGTACAATGGAATATCACTCAGCCATGAAATCAATGTCGTAAGGTTAGTAGCAGCATGATGAGTGGATTTAGGTACGATGATTCTAAGTGAAATAAGTCACACAGAAAAGGACACTTCTCATAAGGTATCACTGATAGAGGGAATGTAAAAACCGTTACACTTGAACTGAATTACAAAACAGAACAGAGTCACACATGCAGAAAACACACTATGGCTGCTTAACGGGAAAGGTGAGGTGGGGTGATACATAAAACAAGGGTATCAAATTAGCTCAGATACCGTTCCATAAACCCAATATGTAATAGACAAGACCTACTCCTTGCTCAGAGAACTGGACTCAACACGCCCTATTCACCGCACAAGAATATATCTGACTAATAATAATCGTAAAACCTATGAATTGATATCTCTCTGTTAGTGTGTCAAGTGGGTGTAAAGCGGCATAAACACAGCAGTGAAAAGCAGCTAAACCCCATTATAAAAATAAATTACTTTGAAACACCCATGAAACAAAGACAGTGAAAGAGAGAGAAATTCTTACACAATGCGTTCAGGGGCTGTGATGCAACCTGGATTGACCATATCTAGACGCACAGCTGGATGAGACATAAGGGTGGACACTCTTGGGGCTGAGAGGTTTGGTGAGGTTGGGTGAGCAAACGCAGACCCTTTAAAGTAATACTGCGTGGTACCCATCGCATGGGTCCCAAATCTCCAGGTTCAAGGGCATCTTCCTACATCAAAAACATGCATGAGAAACCCAGAAGATGGTACACCGTGTGATGGGGAAAGGTTTCTAAAACGCACCTCATTTCTCATCTCCTTGTGCCCGGGTTCGCCATTCCAGCTGCTTTACTAGCAAGCTCCCTACTTGGAGCATCAGCACCTTTAACCTCCTGTTCCGTACAGGTTGCAATTTGTCCTGAGGATAAACGGGAAGACGTGGAACCAACGAGAGACTAGCTCTTGGTGTTGGGACAGGCACAGGTCACTCTATTTTCCCATCAGAAAGAAGAATTAACCACAGGCTCAGCCTGCCCCCCGGAACCAGAACAGGGCCTGAAGCCATTCTGCGATTTTGCGGCCAGCTCCCATAAAAACGAGTTGTAAAATGGAGGTTCAGGGCACTGCAATTCACAAACCTGCAGAGTTATAAATGATAACTCTCGTCCACAAATATATTGAGGGAAGGCAAAGAAGAGGATTTGAAATCAAGGCAGAATTGCAGGAAACAGATTTCAGGAGGTAGATACGAATCGCCTTTAGAGCACATGAAAAGCGGCAAAACGTTGACAATGATGCCCTTGGCCAAAAAGGGCGTATGCGTTTTTTCCTGAATATATTCAGGAAAAAACGCATACGCCCTTTTTGGCCAACCAAGCAACCTGGAAAGGCAAATCAGCGCTACAAAGAAGTCTCGCTTCCCATCGGTCAAAAGGGCCATGCTGAAAAAAGTGTCAAAACCAGAAATGCAGGACAGGCCATGCAGAAATGGGAGCCTTGCTACACTGATGGGTGGGATGTAAATTGCCAAGAGCGACTCTGGAGAAGTGTCCGGTGAGTCCTGAAACATCTGAAAAACACAGCTTAGAGAGCATAGGACACTTCCACTCATGGGGGTATAAATTGGGAAAATTAAAAATCAGCAAGACACAAGCACCCCAAAGTTTAGGGCTGCTCTGTTGACCAGGACCTCCACTTCATTCCACCTTAAATATCCCAGGAAAGAGAAAAATGGATAAAGAAGTTGTGGTCCTTATGTACAATGGAATATCACTCAGCCATGAAATCAATGTCGTAAGGTTAGTAGCAGCATGATGAGTGGATTTAGGTACGACGATTCTAAGTGAAATAAGTCACACAGAAAAGGACACTTCTCATAAGGTATCACTGATAGAGGGAATGTAAAAACCGTTACACTTGAACTGAATTACAAAACAGAACAGAGTCACACATGCAGAAAACACACTATGGCTGCTTAACGGGAAAGGTGAGGTGGGGTGATACATAAAACAAGGGTATCAAATTAGCTCAGAAACCGTTCCATAAACCCAATATGTAATAGACAAGACCTACTCCTTGCTCAGAGAACTGGACTCAACACGCCCTATTCACCACACAAGAATATATCTGACTAATAATAATCGTAAAACCTATGTATTGATATCTCTCTGTTAGTGTGTCAAGTGGGTGTAAAGCGGCATAAACACAGCAGTGAAAAGCAGCTAAACCCCATTATAAAAATAAATTACTTTGAAACACCCATGAAACAAAGACAGTGAAAGAGAGAGTAATTCTTACACAATGCGTTCAGGGGCTGTGATGCAACCTGGATTGACCATATCTAGACCCACAGCTGGATGAGACATAAGGGTGGACACTCTTGGGGCTGAGTGTTTTGGTGAGGTTGGGTGAGCAAACGCAGACCCTTTAAAGTAATACTGCGTGGTACCCATCGCATGGGTCCCAAATCTCCAGGTTCAAGGGCATCTTCCTACATCAAAAACATGCATGAGAAATCCAGAAGATGGTACACCGTGTGATGGGGAAAGGTTTCTAAAACGCACCTCATTTCTCATCTCCTTGTGCCCGGGTTCGCCATTCCAGCCGCTTTACTAGCAAGCTCCCTACTTGGAGCATCAGCACCTTTAACCTCCTGTTCCGTACAGATTGGAATTTGTCCTAAGGATAAACGGCAAGACGTGGAACCAACGAGAGACTAGCTCTTGGTGTTGGGACAGGCACAGGTCACTCTATTTTCCCATCAGAAAGAAGAATTAACCACAGGCTCAGCCTGCCCCCCGGAACCAGAACAGGGCCTGAAGCCATTCTGCGATTTTGCGGCCAGCTCCCATAAAAACGAGTTGTAAAATGGAGGTTCAGGGCATTGCAATTCACAAACCTGCAGAGTTATAAATGATAACTCTCGTCCACAAATATATTGAGGGAAGGCAAAGAAGAGGATTTGAAATCAAGGCAGAATTGCAGGAAACAGATTTCAGGAGGTAGATACGAATCGCCTTTAAAGCACATGAAAAGCGGCAAAACGTTGACAATGATGCCCTTGGCCAAAAAGTGCGTATGCGTTTTTTCCTGAATATATTCAGGAAAAAACGCATACGCCCTTTTTGGCCAACCAAGCAACCTGGAAAGGCAAATCAGCGCTACAAAGAAGTCTCGCTTCCCATCGGTCAAAAGGGCCATGCTGAAAAAAGTGTCAAAACCAGAAATGCAGGACAGGCCATGGAGAAATGGGAGCCTTGCTACACTGATGGGCGGGATGTAAATTGCCAAGAGCCACTCTGGAGAAGTGTCCGGTGAGTCCTGAAACATCTGAAAAACACAGCTTAGAGAGCATAGGGCACTTCCACTCATGGGGGTATAAATTGGGAAAATTAAAAATCAGCAAGACACAAGCACCCCAAAGTTTAGGGCTGCTCTGTTGACCAGGACCTCCACTTCATTCCACCTTCAATATCCCAGGAAAGAGAAAAATGGATAAAGAAGTTGTGGTCCTTATGTACAATGGAATATCACTCAGCCATGAAATCAATGTCGTAAGGTTAGTAGCAGCATGATGAGTGGATTTAGGTACGACGATTCTAAGTGAAATAAGTCACACAGAAAAGGACACTTCTCATAAGGTATCACTGATAGAGGGAATGTAAAAACCGTTACACTTGAACTGAATTACAAAACAGAACAGAGTCACACATGCAGAAAACACACTATGGCTGCTTAACGGGAAAGGCGAGGTGGGGTGATACATAAAACAAGGGTATCAAATTAGCTCAGATACCGTTCCATAAACCCAATATGTAATAGACAAGACCTACTCCTTGCTCAGAGAACTGGACTCAACACGCCCTATTCACCACACAAGAATATATCTGACTAATAATAATCGTAAAAACTATGTATTGATATCTCTCTGTTAGTGTGTCAAGTGGGTGTAAAGCGGCATAAACACAGCAGTGAAAAGCAGCTAAACCCCATTATAAAAATAAATTACTTTGAAACACCAATGAAACAAAGACAGTGAAAGAGAGAGAAATTCTTACACAATGCGTTCAGGGGCTGTGATGCAACCTGGATTGACCATATCTAGACCCACAGCTGGATGAGACATAAGGGTGGACACTCTTGGGGCTGAGAGGTTTGGTGAGGTTGGGTGAGCAAACGCAGACCCTTTAAAGTAATACTGCGTGGTACCCATCGCATGGGTCCCAAATCTCCAGGTTCAAGGGCATCTTCCTACATCAAAAACATGCATGAGAAACCCAGAAGATGGTACACCGTGTGATGGGGAAAGGTTTCTAAAACGCACCTCATTTCTCATCTCCTTGTGCCCGGGTTCGCCATTCCAGCCGCTTTACTAGCAAGCTCCCTACTTGGAGCATCAGCACCTTTAACCTCCTGTTCCATACAGGTTGCAATTTGTCCTGAGGATAAACGGGAAGACGTGGAACCAACGAGAGACTAGCTCTTGGTGTTGGGACAGGCACAGGTCACTCTATTTTCCCATCAGAAAGAAGAATTAACCACAGGCTCAGCCTGGCCCCCGGAACCAGAACAGGGCCTGAAGCCATCCAGAGGTTTCGCGGCCAGCTCCCAAAAAAGCGAGTTGTAAAATGGACGTTCAGGGCACTGCAATCCACAAACCTGCAGAGTAATAAATGATAACTCTCGTCCACAAATATATTGAGGGAAGGCAAAGAAGAGGATTTGAAATCAAGGCAGAATTGCAGGAAACAGATTTCAGGAGGTAGATTCGAATCGCCTTTAAAGCACATGAAAAGCAGCAAAACGTTGACAATGATGCCCTTGGCCAAAAAGGGCGTATGCGTTTTTTCCTGAATATATTCAGGAAAAAACGCATACGCCCTTTTTGGCCAACCAAGCAACCTGGAAAGGCAAATCAGCGCTACAAAGAAGTCTCGCTTCCCATCGGTCAAAAGGGCCATGCTGAAAAAAGTGTCAAAACCAGAAATGCAGGACAGGCCATGGAGAAATGGGAGCCTTGCTACACTGATGGGCGGGATGTAAATTGCCAAGAGCCACTCTGGAGAAGTGTCCGGTGAGTCCTGAAACATCTGAAAAACACAGCTCAGAGAGCATAGGGCACTTCCACTCATGGGGGTATAAATTAGGAAAATTAAAAATCAGCAAAACACAAGCACCCCAAAGTTTAGGGCTGCTCTGTTGACCAGGACCTCCACTTCATTCCACCTTCAATATCCCAGGAAAGAGAAAAATGGATAAAGAAGTTGTGGTCCTTATGTACAATGGAATATCACTCAGCCATGAAATCAATGTCGTAAGGTTAGTAGCAGCATGATGAGTGGATTTAGGTACGATGATTCTAAGTGAAATAAGTCACACAGAAAAGGACACTTCTCATAAGGTATCACTGATAGAGGGAATGTAAAAACCGTTACACTTGAACTGAATTACAAAACAGAACAGAGTCACACATGCAGAAAACACACTATGGCTGCTTAACGGGAAAGGTGAGGTGGGGTGATACATAAAACAAGGGTATCAAATTAGCTCAGATACCGTTCCATAAACCCAATATGTAATAGACAAGACCTACTCCTTGCTCAGAGAACTGGACTCAACACGCCCTATTCACCGCACAAGAATATATCTGACTAATAATAATCGTAAAACCTATGAATTGATATCTCTCTGTTAGTGTGTCAAGTGGGTGTAAAGCGGCATAAACACAGCAGTGAAAAGCAGCTAAACCCCATTATAAAAATAAATTACTTTGAAACACCCATGAAACAAAGACAGTGAAAGAGAGAGAAATTCTTACACAATGCGTTCAGGGGCTGTGATGCAACCTGGATTGACCATATCTAGACGCACAGCTGGATGAGACATAAGGGTGGACACTCTTGGGGCTGAGAGGTTTGGTGAGGTTGGGTGAGCAAACGCAGACCCTTTAAAGTAATACTGCGTGGTACCCATCGCATGGGTCCCAAATCTCCAGGTTCAAGGGCATCTTCCTACATCAAAAACATGCATGAGAAACCCAGAAGATGGTACACCGTGTGATGGGGAAAGGTTTCTAAAACGCACCTCATTTCTCATCTCCTTGTGCCCGGGTTCGCCATTCCAGCTGCTTTACTAGCAAGCTCCCTACTTGGAGCATCAGCACCTTTAACCTCCTGTTCCGTACAGGTTGCAATTTGTCCTGAGGATAAACGGGAAGACGTGGAACCAACGAGAGACTAGCTCTTGGTGTTGGGACAGGCACAGGTCACTCTATTTTCCCATCAGAAAGAAGAATTAACCACAGGCTCAGCCTGCCCCCCGGAACCAGAACAGGGCCTGAAGCCATTCTGCGATTTTGCGGCCAGCTCCCATAAAAACGAGTTGTAAAATGGAGGTTCAGGGCACTGCAATTCACAAACCTGCAGAGTTATAAATGATAACTCTCGTCCACAAATATATTGAGGGAAGGCAAAGAAGAGGATTTGAAATCAAGGCAGAATTGCAGGAAACAGATTTCAGGAGGTAGATACGAATCGCCTTTAGAGCACATGAAAAGCGGCAAAACGTTGACAATGATGCCCTTGGCCAAAAAGGGCGTATGCGTTTTTTCCTGAATATATTCAGGAAAAAACGCATACGCCCTTTTTGGCCAACCAAGCAACCTGGAAAGGCAAATCAGCGCTACAAAGAAGTCTCGCTTCCCATCGGTCAAAAGGGCCATGCTGAAAAAAGTGTCAAAACCAGAAATGCAGGACAGGCCATGCAGAAATGGGAGCCTTGCTACACTGATGGGTGGGATGTAAATTGCCAAGAGCGACTCTGGAGAAGTGTCCGGTGAGTCCTGAAACATCTGAAAAACACAGCTTAGAGAGCATAGGACACTTCCACTCATGGGGGTATAAATTGGGAAAATTAAAAATCAGCAAGACACAAGCACCCCAAAGTTTAGGGCTGCTCTGTTGACCAGGACCTCCACTTCATTCCACCTTAAATATCCCAGGAAAGAGAAAAATGGATAAAGAAGTTGTGGTCCTTATGTACAATGGAATATCACTCAGCCATGAAATCAATGTCGTAAGGTTAGTAGCAGCATGATGAGTGGATTTAGGTACGACGATTCTAAGTGAAATAAGTCACACAGAAAAGGACACTTCTCATAAGGTATCACTGATAGAGGGAATGTAAAAACCGTTACACTTGAACTGAATTACAAAACAGAACAGAGTCACACATGCAGAAAACACACTATGGCTGCTTAACGGGAAAGGTGAGGTGGGGTGATACATAAAACAAGGGTATCAAATTAGCTCAGAAACCGTTCCATAAACCCAATATGTAATAGACAAGACCTACTCCTTGCTCAGAGAACTGGACTCAACACGCCCTATTCACCACACAAGAATATATCTGACTAATAATAATCGTAAAACCTATGTATTGATATCTCTCTGTTAGTGTGTCAAGTGGGTGTAAAGCGGCATAAACACAGCAGTGAAAAGCAGCTAAACCCCATTATAAAAATAAATTACTTTGAAACACCCATGAAACAAAGACAGTGAAAGAGAGAGTAATTCTTACACAATGCGTTCAGGGGCTGTGATGCAACCTGGATTGACCATATCTAGACCCACAGCTGGATGAGACATAAGGGTGGACACTCTTGGGGCTGAGTGTTTTGGTGAGGTTGGGTGAGCAAACGCAGACCCTTTAAAGTAATACTGCGTGGTACCCATCGCATGGGTCCCAAATCTCCAGGTTCAAGGGCATCTTCCTACATCAAAAACATGCATGAGAAATCCAGAAGATGGTACACCGTGTGATGGGGAAAGGTTTCTAAAACGCACCTCATTTCTCATCTCCTTGTGCCCGGGTTCGCCATTCCAGCCGCTTTACTAGCAAGCTCCCTACTTGGAGCATCAGCACCTTTAACCTCCTGTTCCGTACAGATTGGAATTTGTCCTAAGGATAAACGGCAAGACGTGGAACCAACGAGAGACTAGCTCTTGGTGTTGGGACAGGCACAGGTCACTCTATTTTCCCATCAGAAAGAAGAATTAACCACAGGCTCAGCCTGCCCCCCGGAACCAGAACAGGGCCTGAAGCCATTCTGCGATTTTGCGGCCAGCTCCCATAAAAACGAGTTGTAAAATGGAGGTTCAGGGCATTGCAATTCACAAACCTGCAGAGTTATAAATGATAACTCTCGTCCACAAATATATTGAGGGAAGGCAAAGAAGAGGATTTGAAATCAAGGCAGAATTGCAGGAAACAGATTTCAGGAGGTAGATACGAATCGCCTTTAAAGCACATGAAAAGCGGCAAAACGTTGACAATGATGCCCTTGGCCAAAAAGGGCGTATGCGTTTTTTCCTGAATATATTCAGGAAAAAACGCATACGCCCTTTTTGGCCAACCAAGCAACCTGGAAAGGCAAATCAGCGCTACAAAGAAGTCTCGCTTCCCATCGGTCAAAAGGGCCATGCTGAAAAAAGTGTCAAAACCAGAAATGCAGGACAGGCCATGGAGAAATGGGAGCCTTGCTACACTGATGGGCGGGATGTAAATTGCCAAGAGCCACTCTGGAGAAGTGTCCGGTGAGTCCTGAAACATCTGAAAAACACAGCTTAGAGAGCATAGGGCACTTCCACTCATGGGGGTATAAATTGGGAAAATTAAAAATCAGCAAGACACAAGCACCCCAAAGTTTAGGGCTGCTCTGTTGACCAGGACCTCCACTTCATTCCACCTTCAATATCCCAGGAAAGAGAAAAATGGATAAAGAAGTTGTGGTCCTTATGTACAATGGAATATCACTCAGCCATGAAATCAATGTCGTAAGGTTAGTAGCAGCATGATGAGTGGATTTAGGTACGACGATTCTAAGTGAAATAAGTCACACAGAAAAGGACACTTCTCATAAGGTATCACTGATAGAGGGAATGTAAAAACCGTTACACTTGAACTGAATTACAAAACAGAACAGAGTCACACATGCAGAAAACACACTATGGCTGCTTAACGGGAAAGGCGAGGTGGGGTGATACATAAAACAAGGGTATCAAATTAGCTCAGATACCGTTCCATAAACCCAATATGTAATAGACAAGACCTACTCCTTGCTCAGAGAACTGGACTCAACACGCCCTATTCACCACACAAGAATATATCTGACTAATAATAATCGTAAAAACTATGTATTGATATCTCTCTGTTAGTGTGTCAAGTGGGTGTAAAGCGGCATAAACACAGCAGTGAAAAGCAGCTAAACCCCATTATAAAAATAAATTACTTTGAAACACCAATGAAACAAAGACAGTGAAAGAGAGAGAAATTCTTACACAATGCGTTCAGGGGCTGTGATGCAACCTGGATTGACCATATCTAGACCCACAGCTGGATGAGACATAAGGGTGGACACTCTTGGGGCTGAGAGGTTTGGTGAGGTTGGGTGAGCAAACGCAGACCCTTTAAAGTAATACTGCGTGGTACCCATCGCATGGGTCCCAAATCTCCAGGTTCAAGGGCATCTTCCTACATCAAAAACATGCATGAGAAACCCAGAAGATGGTACACCGTGTGATGGGGAAAGGTTTCTAAAACGCACCTCATTTCTCATCTCCTTGTGCCCGGGTTCGCCATTCCAGCCGCTTTACTAGCAAGCTCCCTACTTGGAGCATCAGCACCTTTGACCTCCTGTTCCATACAGGTTGCAATTTGTCCTGAGGATAAACGGGAAGACGTGGAACCAACGAGAGACTAGCTCTTGGTGTTGGGACAGGCACAGGTCACTCTATTTTCCCATCAGAAAGAAGAATTAACCACAGGCTCAGCCTGGCCCCCGGAACCAGAACAGGGCCTGAAGCCATCCAGAGGTTTCGCGGCCAGCTCCCAAAAAAGCGAGTTGTAAAATGGACGTTCAGGGCACTGCAATCCACAAACCTGCAGAGTAATAAATGATAACTCTCGTCCACAAATATATTGAGGGAAGGCAAAGAAGAGGATTTGAAATCAAGGCAGAATTGCAGGAAACAGATTTCAGGAGGTAGATTCGAATCGCCTTTAAAGCACATGAAAAGCAGCAAAACGTTGACAATGATGCCCTTGGCCAAAAAGGGCGTATGCGTTTTTTCCTGAATATATTCAGGAAAAAACGCATACGCCCTTTTTGGCCAACCAAGCAACCTGGAAAGGCAAATCAGCGCTACAAAGAAGTCTCGCTTCCCATCGGTCAAAAGGGCCATGCTGAAAAAAGTGTCAAAACCAGAAATGCAGGACAGGCCATGGAGAAATGGGAGCCTTGCTACACTGATGGGCGGGATGTAAATTGCCAAGAGCCACTCTGGAGAAGTGTCCGGTGAGTCCTGAAACATCTGAAAAACACAGCTCAGAGAGCATAGGGCACTTCCACTCATGGGGGTATAAATTAGGAAAATTAAAAATCAGCAAAACACAAGCACCCCAAAGTTTAGGGCTGCTCTGTTGACCAGGACCTCCACTTCATTCCACCTTCAATATCCCAGGAAAGAGAAAAATGGATAAAGAAGTTGTGGTCCTTATGTACAATGGAATATCACTCAGCCATGAAATCAATGTCGTAAGGTTAGTAGCAGCATGATGAGTGGATTTAGGTACGACGATTCTAAGTGAAATAAGTCACACAGAAAAGGACACTTCTCATAAGGTATCACTGATAGAGGGAATGTAAAAACCGTTACACTTGAACTGAATTACAAAACAGAACAGAGTCACACATGCAGAAAACACACTATGGCTGCTTAACGGGAAAGGTGAGGTGGGGTGATACATAAAACAAGGGTATCAAATTAGCTCAGATACCGTTCCATAAACCCAATATGTAATAGACAAGACCTACTCCTTGCTCAGAGAACTGGACTCAACACGCCCTATTCACCGCACAAGAATATATCTGACTAATAATAATCGTAAAACCTATGAATTGATATCTCTCTGTTAGTGTGTCAAGTGGGTGTAAAGCGGCATAAACACAGCAGTGAAAAGCAGCTAAACCCCATTATAAAAATAAATTACTTTGAAACACCCATGAAACAAAGACAGTGAAAGAGAGAGAAATTCTTACACAATGCGTTCAGGGGCTGTGATGCAACCTGGATTGACCATATCTAGACGCACAGCTGGATGAGACATAAGGGTGGACACTCTTGGGGCTGAGAGGTTTGGTGAGGTTGGGTGAGCAAACGCAGACCCTTTAAAGTAATACTGCGTGGTACCCATCGCATGGGTCCCAAATCTCCAGGTTCAAGGGCATCTTCCTACATCAAAAACATGCATGAGAAACCCAGAAGATGGTACACCGTGTGATGGGGAAAGGTTTCTAAAACGCACCTCATTTCTCATCTCCTTGTGCCCGGGTTCGCCATTCCAGCTGCTTTACTAGCAAGCTCCCTACTTGGAGCATCAGCACCTTTAACCTCCTGTTCCGTACAGGTTGCAATTTGTCCTGAGGATAAACGGGAAGACGTGGAACCAACGAGAGACTAGCTCTTGGTGTTGGGACAGGCACAGGTCACTCTATTTTCCCATCAGAAAGAAGAATTAACCACAGGCTCAGCCTGCCCCCCGGAACCAGAACAGGGCCTGAAGCCATTCTGCGATTTTGCGGCCAGCTCCCATAAAAACGAGTTGTAAAATGGAGGTTCAGGGCACTGCAATTCACAAACCTGCAGAGTTATAAATGATAACTCTCGTCCACAAATATATTGAGGGAAGGCAAAGAAGAGGATTTGAAATCAAGGCAGAATTGCAGGAAACAGATTTCAGGAGGTAGATACGAATCGCCTTTAAAGCACATGAAAAGCGGCAAAACGTTGACAATGATGCCCTTGGCCAAAAAGGGCGTATGCGTTTTTTCCTGAATATATTCAGGAAAAAACGCATACGCCCTTTTTGGCCAACCAAGCAACCTGGAAAGGCAAATCAGCGCTACAAAGAAGTCTCGCTTCCCATCGGTCAAAAGGGCCATGCTGAAAAAAGTGTCAAAACCAGAAATGCAGGACAGGCCATGGAGAAATGGGAGCCTTGCTACACTGATGGGCGGGATGGAAATTGCCAAGAGCCACTCTGGAGAAGTGTCCGGTGAGTCCTGAAACATCTGAAAAACACAGCTTAGAGAGCATAGGGCACTTCCACTCATGGGGGTATAAATTGGGAAAATGAAAAATCAGCAAGACACAAGCACCCCAAAGTTTAGGGCTGCTCTGTTGACCAGGACCTCCACTTCATTCCACCTTCAATATCCCAGGAAAGAGAAAAATGGATAAAGAAGTTGTGGTCCTTATGTACAATGGAATATCACTCAGCCATGAAATCAATGTCATAAGGTTAGTAGCAGCATGATGAGTGGATTTAGGTACGACGATTCTAAGTGAAATAAGTCACACAGAAAAGGACACTTCTCATAAGGTATCACTGATAGAGGGAATGTAAAAACCGTTACACTTGAACTGAATTACAAAACAGAACAGAGTCACACATGCAGAAAACACACTATGGCTGCTTAACGGGAAAGGTGAGGTGGGGTGATACATAAAACAAGGGTATCAAATTAGCTCAGATACCGTTCCATAAACCCAATATGTAATAGACAAGACCTACTCCTTGCTCAGAGAACTGGACTCAACACGCCCTATTCACCGCACAAGAATATATCTGACTAATAATAATCGTAAAACCTATGAATTGATATCTCTCTGTTAGTGTGTCAAGTGGGTGTAAAGCGGCATAAACACAGCAGTGAAAAGCAGCTAAACCCCATTATAAAAATAAATTACTTTGAAACACCCATGAAACAAAGACAGTGAAAGAGAGAGAAATTCTTACACAATGCGTTCAGGGGCTGTGATGCAACCTGGATTGACCATATCTAGACGCACAGCTGGATGAGACATAAGGGTGGACACTCTTGGGGCTGAGAGGTTTGGTGAGGTTGGGTGAGCAAACGCAGACCCTTTAAAGTAATACTGCGTGGTACCCATCGCATGAGTCCCAAATCTCCAGGTTCAAGGGCATCTTCCTACATCAAAAACATGCATGAGAAACCCAGAAGATGGTACACCGTGTGATGGGGAAAGGTTTCTAAAACGCACCTCATTTCTCATCTCCTTGTGCCCGGGTTCGCAATTCCAGCTGCTTTACTAGCAAGCTCCCTACTTGGAGCATCAGCACCTTTAACCTCCTGTTCCGTACAGGTTGCAATTTGTCCTGAGGATAAACGGGAAGACGTGGAACCAACGAGAGACTAGCTCTTGGTGTTGGGACAGGCCCAGGTCACTCTATTTTCCCATCAGAAAGAAGAATTAACCACAGGCTCAGCCTGCCCCCCGAACCAGAACAGGGCCTGAAGCCATTCTGCGATTTTGCGGCCAGCTCCCATAAAAACGAGTTGTAAAATGGAGGTTCAGGGCACTGCAATTCACAAACCTGCAGAGTTATAAATGATAACTCTCGTCCACAAATATATTGAGGGAAGGCAAAGAAGAGGATTTGAAATCAAGGCAGAATTGCAGGAAACAGATTTCAGGAGGTAGATACGAATCGCCTTTAGAGCACATGAAAAGCGGCAAAACGTTGACAATGATGCCCTTGGCCAAAAAGGGCGTATGCGTTTTTTCCTGAATATATTCAGGAAAAAACGCATACGCCCTTTTTGGCCAACCAAGCAACCTGGAAAGGCAAATCAGCGCTACAAAGAAGTCTCGCTTCCCATCGGTCAAAAGGGCCATGCTGAAAAAAGTGTCAAAACCAGAAATGCAGGACAGGCCATGCAGAAATGGGAGCCTTGCTACACTGATGGGTGGGATGTAAATTGCCAAGAGCGACTCTGGAGAAGTGTCCGGTGAGTCCTGAAACATCTGAAAAACACAGCTTAGAGAGCATAGGACACTTCCACTCATGGGGGTATAAATTGGGAAAATTAAAAATCAGCAAGACACAAGCACCCCAAAGTTTAGGGCTGCTCTGTTGACCAGGACCTCCACTTCATTCCACCTTAAATATCCCAGGAAAGAGAAAAATGGATAAAGAAGTTGTGGTCCTTATGTACAATGGAATATCACTCAGCCATGAAATCAATGTCGTAAGGTTAGTAGCAGCATGATGAGTGGATTTAGGTACGACGATTCTAAGTGAAATAAGTCACACAGAAAAGGACACTTCTCATAAGGTATCACTGATAGAGGGAATGTAAAAACCGTTACACTTGAACTGAATTACAAAACAGAACAGAGTCACACATGCAGAAAACACACTATGGCTGCTTAACGGGAAAGGTGAGGTGGGGTGATACATAAAACAAGGGTATCAAATTAGCTCAGAAACCGTTCCATAAACCCAATATGTAATAGACAAGACCTACTCCTTGCTCAGAGAACTGGACTCAACACGCCCTATTCACCACACAAGAATATATCTGACTAATAATAATCGTAAAACCTATGTATTGATATCTCTCTGTTAGTGTGTCAAGTGGGTGTAAAGCGGCATAAACACAGCAGTGAAAAGCAGCTAAACCCCATTATAAAAATAAATTACTTTGAAACACCCATGAAACAAAGACAGTGAAAAAGAGAGTAATTCTTACACAATGCGTTCAGGGGCTGTGATGCAACCTGGATTGACCATATCTAGACCCACAGCTGGATGAGACATAAGGGTGGACACTCTTGGGGCTGAGAGTTTTGGTGAGGTTGGGTGAGCAAACGCAGACCCTTTAAAGTAATACTGCGTGGTACCCATCGCATGGGTCCCAAATCTCCAGGTTCAAGGGCATCTTCCTACATCAAAAACATGCATGAGAAATCCAGAAGATGGTACACCGTGTGATGGGGAAAGGTTTCTAAAACGCACCTCATTTCTCATCTCCTTGTGCCCGGGTTCGCCATTCCAGCCGCTTTACTAGCAAGCTCCCTACTTGGAGCATCAGCACCTTTAACCTCCTGTTCCGTACAGATTGGAATTTGTCCTAAGGATAAACGGCAAGACGTGGAACCAACGAGAGACTAGCTCTTGGTGTTGGGACAGGCACAGGTCACTCTATTTTCCCATCAGAAAGAAGAATTAACCACAGGCTCAGCCTGCCCCCCGGAACCAGAACAGGGCCTGAAGCCATTCTGCGATTTTGCGGCCAGCTCCCATAAAAACGAGTTGTAAAATGGAGGTTCAGGGCATTGCAATTCACAAACCTGCAGAGTTATAAATGATAACTCTCGTCCACAAATATATTGAGGGAAGGCAAAGAAGAGGATTTGAAATCAAGGCAGAATTGCAGGAAACAGATTTCAGGAGGTAGATACGAATCGCCTTTAAAGCACATGAAAAGCGGCAAAACGTTGACAATGATGCCCTTGGCCAAAAAGGGCGTATGCGTTTTTTCCTGAATATATTCAGGAAAAAACGCATACGCCCTTTTGGGCCAACCAAGCAACCTGGAAAGGCAAATCAGCGCTACAAAGAAGTCTCGCTTCCCATCGGTCAAAAGGGCCATGCTGAAAAAAGTGTCAAAACCAGAAATGCAGGACAGGCCATGGAGAAATGGGAGCCTTGCTACACTGATGGGCGGGATGTAAATTGCCAAGAGCCACTCTGGAGAAGTGTCCGGTGAGTCCTGAAACATCTGAAAAACACAGCTTAGAGAGCATAGGGCACTTCCACTCATGGGGGTATAAATTGGGAAAATTAAAAATCAGCAAGACACAAGCACCCCAAAGTTTAGGGCTGCTCTGTTGACCAGGACCTCCACTTCATTCCACCTTCAATATCCCAGGAAAGAGAAAAATGGATAAAGAAGTTGTGGTCCTTATGTACAATGGAATATCACTCAGCCATGAAATCAATGTCGTAAGGTTAGTAGCAGCATGATGAGTGGATTTAGGTACGACGATTCTAAGTGAAATAAGTCACACAGAAAAGGACACTTCTCATAAGGTATCACTGATAGAGGGAATGTAAAAACCGTTACACTTGAACTGAATTACAAAACAGAACAGAGTCACACATGCAGAAAACACACTATGGCTGCTTAACGGGAAAGGCGAGGTGGGGTGATACATAAAACAAGGGTATCAAATTAGCTCAGATACCGTTCCATAAACCCAATATGTAATAGACAAGACCTACTCCTTGCTCAGAGAACTGGACTCAACACGCCCTATTCACCACACAAGAATATATCTGACTAATAATAATCGTAAAACCTATGTATTGATATCTCTCTGTTAGTGTGTCAAGTGGGTGTAAAGCGGCATAAACACAGCAGTGAAAAGCAGCTAAACCCCATTATAAAAATAAATTACTTTGAAACACCCATGAAACAAAGACAGTGAAAGAGAGAGAAATTCTTACACAATGCGTTCAGGGGCTGTGATGCAACCTGGATTGACCATATCTAGACCCACAGCTGGATGAGACATAAGGGTGGACACTCTTGGGGCTGAGAGGTTTGGTGAGGTTGGGTGAGCAAACGCAGACCCTTTAAAGTAATACTGCGTGGTACCCATCGCATGGGTCCCAAATCTCCAGGTTCAAGGGCATCTTCCTACATCAAAAACATGCATGAGAAACCCAGAAGATGGTACACCGTGTGATGGGGAAAGGTTTCTAAAACGCACCTCATTTCTCATCTCCTTGTGCCCGGGTTCGCCATTCCAGCCGCTTTACTAGCAAGCTCCCTACTTGGAGCATCAGCACCTTTAACCTCCTGTTCCATACAGGTTGCAATTTGTCCTGAGGATAAACGGGAAGACGTGGAACCAACGAGAGACTAGCTCTTGGTGTTGGGACAGGCACAGGTCACTCTATTTTCCCATCAGAAAGAAGAATTAACCACAGGCTCAGCCTGGCCCCCGGAACCAGAACAGGGCCTGAAGCCATCCAGAGGTTTCGCGGCCAGCTCCCAAAAAAGCGAGTTGTAAAATGGAGGTTCAGGGCACTGCAATTCACAAACCTGCAGAGTAATAAATGATAACTCTCGTCCACAAATATATTGAGGGAAGGCAAAGAAGAGGATTTGAAATCAAGGCAGAATTGCAGGAAACAGATTTCAGGAGGTAGATTCGAATCGCCTTTAAAGCACATGAAAAGCAGCAAAACGTTGACAATGATGCCCTTGGCCAAAAAGGGCGTATGCGTTTTTTCCTGAATATATTCAGGAAAAAACGCATACGCCCTTTTTGGCCAACCAAGCAACCTGGAAAGGCAAATCAGCGCTACAAAGAAGTCTCGCTTCCCATCGGTCAAAAGGGCCATGCTGAAAAAAGTGTCAAAACCAGAAATGCAGGACAGGCCATGGAGAAATGGGAGCCTTGCTACACTGATGGGCGGGATGTAAATTGCCAAGAGCCACTCTGGAGAAGTGTCCGGTGAGTCCTGAAACATCTGAAAAACACAGCTCAGAGAGCATAGGGCACTTCCACTCATGGGGGTATAAATTAGGAAAATTAAAAATCAGCAAAACACAAGCACCCCAAAGTTTAGGGCTGCTCTGTTGACCAGGACCTCCACTTCATTCCACCTTCAATATCCCAGGAAAGAGAAAAATGGATAAAGAAGTTGTGGTCCTTATGTACAATGGAATATCACTCAGCCATGAAATCAATGTCGTAAGGTTAGTAGCAGCATGATGAGTGGATTTAGGTACGACGATTCTAAGTGAAATAAGTCACACAGAAAAGGACACTTCTCATAAGGTATCACTGATAGAGGGAATGTAAAAACCGTTACACTTGAACTGAATTACAAAACAGAACAGAGTCACACATGCAGAAAACACACTATGGCTGCTTAACGGGAAAGGTGAGGTGGGGTGATACATAAAACAAGGGTATCAAATTAGCTCAGATACCGTTCCATAAACCCAATATGTAATAGACAAGACCTACTCCTTGCTCAGAGAACTGGACTCAACACGCCCTATTCACCACACAAGAATATATCTGACTAATAATAATCGTAAAACCTATGTATTGATATCTCTCTGTTAGTGTGTCAAGTGGGTGTAAAGCGGCATAAACACAGCAGTGAAAAGCAGCTAAACCCCATTATAAAAATAAATTACTTTGAAACACCCATGAAACAAAGACAGTGAAAGAGAGTAATTCTTACACAATGCGTTCAGGGGCTGTGATGCAACCTGGATTGACCATATCTAGACCCACAGCTGGATGAGACATAAGGGTGGACACTCTTGGGGCTGAGAGGTTTGGTGAGGTTGGGTGAGCAAACGCAGACCCTTTAAAGTAATACTGCGTGGTACCCATCGCATGGGTCCCAAATCTCCAGGTTCAAGGGCATCTTCCTACATCAAAAACATGCATGAGAAATCCAGAAGATGGTACACCGTGTGATGGGGAAAGGTTTCTAAAACGCACCTCATTTCTCATCTCCTTGTGCCCGGGTTCGCCATTCCAGCCGCTTTACTAGCAAGCTCCCTACTTGGAGCATCAGCACCTTTAACCTCCTGTTCCGTACAGATTGCAATTTGTCCTAAGGATAAACGGCAAGACGAGGAACCAACGAGAGACTAGCTCTTGGTGTTGGGACAGGCACAGGTCACTCTATTTTCCCATCAGAAAGAAGAATTAACCACAGGCTCAGCCTGCCCCCCGGAACCAGAACAGGGCCTGAAGCCATTCTGCGGTTTTGCGGCCAGCTCCCATAAAAACGAGTTGTAAAATGGAGGTTCAGGGCACTGCAATTCACAAACCTGCAGAGTTATAAATGATAACTCTCGTCCACAAATATATTGAGGGAAGGCAAAGAAGAGGATTTGAAATCAAGGCAGAATTGCAGGAAACAGATTTCAGGAGGTAGATACGAATCGCCTTTAGAGCACATGAAAAGCGGCAAAACGTTGACAATGATGCCCTTGGCCAAAAAGGGCGTATGCGTTTTTTCCTGAATATATTCAGGAAAAAACGCATACGCCCTTTTTGGCCAACCAAGCAACCTGGAAAGGCAAATCAGCGCTACAGAGAAGTCTCGCTTCCCATCGGTCAAAAGGGCCATGCTGAAAAAAGTGTCAAAACCAGAAATGCAGGACAGGCCATGGAGAAATGGGAGCCTTGCTACACTGATGGGCGGGATGTAAATTGCCAAGAGCCACTCCGGAGAAGTGTCCGGTGAGTCCTGAAACATCTGAAAAACACAGCTTAGAGAGCATAGGGCACTTCCACTCATGGGGGTATAAATTGGGAAAATTAAAAATCAGCAAGACACAAGCACCCCAAAGTTTAGGGCTGCTCTGTTGACCAGGACCTCCACTTCATTCCACCTTAAATATCCCAGGAAAGAGAAAAATGGATAAAGAAGTTGTGGTCCTTATGTACAATGGAATATCACTCAGCCAGGAAATCAATGTCGTAAGGTTAGTAGCAGCATGATGAGTGGATTTAGGTACGACGATTCTAAGTGAAATAAGTCACACAGAAAAGGACACTTCTCATAAGGTATCACTGATAGAGGGAATGTAAAAACCGTTACACTTGAACTGAATTACAAAACAGAACAGAGTCACACATGCAGAAAACACACTATGGCTGCTTAACGGGAAAGGCGAGGTGGGGTGATACATAAAACAAGGGTATCAAATTAGCTCAGATACCGTTCCATAAACCCAATATGTAATAGACAAGACCTACTCCTTGCTCAGAGAACTGGACTCAACACGCCCTATTCACCACACAAGAATATATCTGACTAATAATAATCGTAAAAACTATGTATTGATATCTCTCTGTTAGTGTGTCAAGTGGGTGTAAAGCGGCATAAACACAGCAGTGAAAAGCAGCTAAACCCCATTATAAAAATAAATTACTTTGAAACACCAATGAAACAAAGACAGTGAAAGAGAGAGAAATTCTTACACAATGCGTTCAGGGGCTGTGATGCAACCTGGATTGACCATATCTAGACCCACAGCTGGATGAGACATAAGGGTGGACACTCTTGGGGCTGAGAGGTTTGGTGAGGTTGGGTGAGCAAACGCAGACCCTTTAAAGTAATACTGCGTGGTACCCATCGCATGAGTCCCAAATCTCCAGGTTCAAGGGCATCTTCCTACATCAAAAACATGCATGAGAAACCCAGAAGATGGTACACCGTGTGATGGGGAAAGGTTTCTAAAACGCACCTCATTTCTCATCTCCTTGTGCCCGGGTTCGCCATTCCAGCCGCTTTACTAGCAAGCTCCCTACTTGGAGCATCAGCACCTTTAACCTCCTGTTCCATACAGGTTGCAATTTGTCCTTAGGATAAACGGGAAGACGTGGAACCAACGAGAGACTAGCTCTTGGTGTTGGGACAGGCACAGGTCACTCTATTTTCCCATCAGAAAGAAGAATTAACCACAGGCTCAGCCTGGCCCCCGGAACCAGAACAGGGCCTGAAGCCATCCAGAGGTTTCGCGGCCAGCTCCCAAAAAAGCGAGTTGTAAAATGGACGTTCAGGGCACTGCAATCCACAAACCTGCAGAGTAATAAATGATAACTCTCGTCCACAAATATATTGAGGGAAGGCAAAGAAGAGGATTTGAAATCAAGGCAGAATTGCAGGAAACAGATTTCAGGAGGTAGATTCGAATCGCCTTTAAAGCACATGAAAAGCAGCAAAACGTTGACAATGATGCCCTTGGCCAAAAAGGGCGTATGCGTTTTTTCCTGAATATATTCAGGAAAAAACGCATACGCCCTTTTTGGCCAACCAAGCAACCTGGAAAGGCAAATCAGCGCTACAAAGAAGTCTCGCTTCCCATCGGTCAAAAGGGCCATGCTGAAAAAAGTGTCAAAACCAGAAATGCAGGACAGGCCATGGAGAAATGGGAGCCTTGCTACACTGATGGGCGGGATGTAAATTGCCAAGAGCCACTCTGGAGAAGTGTCCGGTGAGTCCTGAAACATCTGAAAAACACAGCTCAGAGAGCATAGGGCACTTCCACTCATGGGGGTATAAATTAGGAAAATTAAAAATCAGCAAAACACAAGCACCCCAAAGTTTAGGGCTGCTCTGTTGACCAGGACCTCCACTTCATTCCACCTTCAATATCCCAGGAAAGAGAAAAATGGATAAAGAAGTTGTGGTCCTTATGTACAATGGAATATCACTCAGCCATGAAATCAATGTCGTAAGGTTAGTAGCAGCATGATGAGTGGATTTAGGTACGACGATTCTAAGTGAAATAAGTCACACAGAAAAGGACACTTCTCATAAGGTATCACTGATAGAGGGAATGTAAAAACCGTTACACTTGAACTGAATTACAAAACAGAACAGAGTCACACATGCAGAAAACACACTATGGCTGCTTAACGGGAAAGGTGAGGTGGGGTGATACATAAAACAAGGGTATCAAATTAGCTCAGATACCGTTCCATAAACCCAATATGTAATAGACAAGACCTACTCCTTGCTCAGAGAACTGGACTCAACACGCCCTATTCACCGCACAAGAATATATCTGACTAATAATAATCGTAAAACCTATGAATTGATATCTCTCTGTTAGTGTGTCCAGTGGGTGTAAAGCGGCATAAACACAGCAGTGAAAAGCAGCTAAACCCCATTATAAAAATAAATTACTTTGAAACACCCATGAAACAAAGACAGTGAAAGAGAGAGAAATTCTTACACAATGCGTTCAGGGGCTGTGATGCAACCTGGATTGACCATATCTAGACGCACAGCTGGATGAGACATAAGGGTGGACACTCTTGGGGCTGAGAGGTTTGGTGAGGTTGGGTGAGCAAACGCAGACCCTTTAAAGTAATACTGCGTGGTACCCATCGCATGGGTCCCAAATCTCCAGGTTCAAGGGCATCTTCCTACATCAAAAACATGCATGAGAAACCCAGAAGATGGTACACCGTGTGATGGGGAAAGGTTTCTAAAACGCACCTCATTTCTCATCTCCTTGTGCCCGGGTTCGCCATTCCAGCTGCTTTACTAGCAAGCTCCCTACTTGGAGCATCAGCACCTTTAACCTCCTGTTCCGTACAGGTTGCAATTTGTCCTGAGGATAAACGGGAAGACGTGGAACCAACGAGAGACTAGCTCTTGGTGTTGGGACAGGCACAGGTCACTCTATTTTCCCATCAGAAAGAAGAATTAACCACAGGCTCAGCCTGCCCCCCGGAACCAGAACAGGGCCTGAAGCCATTCTGTGATTTTGCGGCCAGCTCCCATAAAAACGAGTTGTAAAATGGAGGTTCAGGGCACTGCAATTCACAAACCTGCAGAGTTATAAATGATAACTCTCGTCCACAAATATATTGAGGGAAGGCAAAGAAGAGGATTTGAAATCAAGGCAGAATTGCAGGAAACAGATTTCAGGAGGTAGATACGAATCGCCTTTAAAGCACATGAAAAGCGGCAAAACGTTGACAATGATGCCCTTGGCCAAAAAGGGCGTATGCGTTTTTTCCTGAATATATTCAGGAAAAAACGCATACGCCCTTTTTGGCCAACCAAGCAACCTGGAAAGGCAAATCAGCGCTACAAAGAAGTCTCGCTTCCCATCGGTCAAAAGGGCCATGCTGAAAAAAGTGTCAAAACCAGAAATGCAGGACAGGCCATGGAGAAATGGGAGCCTTGCTACACTGATGGGCGGGATGGAAATTGCCA
Organism: Balaenoptera borealis; assembly: GCF_965194805.1. Taxonomy (NCBI): domain Eukaryota; kingdom Metazoa; phylum Chordata; class Mammalia; order Artiodactyla; family Balaenopteridae; genus Balaenoptera; species Balaenoptera borealis. The sequence goes on from NW_028123989.1 coordinate 1,733,382, forward strand.
AGAGCCACTCTGGAGAAGTGTCCGGTGAGTCCTGAAACATCTGAAAAACACAGCTTAGAGAGCATAGGGCACTTCCACTCATGGGGGTATAAATTGGGAAAATGAAAAATCAGCAAGACACAAGCACCCCAAAGTTTAGGGCTGCTCTGTTGACCAGGACCTCCACTTCATTCCACCTTCAATATCCCAGGAAAGAGAAAAATGGATAAAGAAGTTGTGGTCCTTATGTACAATGGAATATCACTCAGCCATGAAATCAATGTCGTAAGGTTAGTAGCAGCATGATGAGTGGATTTAGGTACGACGATTCTAAGTGAAATAAGTCACACAGAAAAGGACACTTCTCATAAGGTATCACTGATAGAGGGAATGTAAAAACCGTTACACTTGAACTGAATTACAAAACAGAACAGAGTCACACATGCAGAAAACACACTATGGCTGCTTAACGGGAAAGGTGAGGTGGGGTGATACATAAAACAAGGGTATCAAATTAGCTCAGATACCGTTCCATAAACCCAATATGTAATAGACAAGACCTACTCCTTGCTCAGAGAACTGGACTCAACACGCCCTATTCACCGCACAAGAATATATCTGACTAATAATAATCGTAAAACCTATGAATTGATATCTCTCTGTTAGTGTGTCAAGTGGGTGTAAAGCGGCATAAACACAGCAGTGAAAAGCAGCTAAACCCCATTATAAAAATAAATTACTTTGAAACACCCATGAAACAAAGACAGTGAAAGAGAGAGAAATTCTTACACAATGCGTTCAGGGGCTGTGATGCAACCTGGATTGACCATATCTAGACGCACAGCTGGATGAGACATAAGGGTGGACACTCTTGGGGCTGAGAGGTTTGGTGAGGTTGGGTGAGCAAACGCAGACCCTTTAAAGTAATACTGCGTGGTACCCATCGCATGAGTCCCAAATCTCCAGGTTCAAGGGCATCTTCCTACATCAAAAACATGCATGAGAAACCCAGAAGATGGTACACCGTGTGATGGGGAAAGGTTTCTAAAACGCACCTCATTTCTCATCTCCTTGTGCCCGGGTTCGCAATTCCAGCTGCTTTACTAGCAAGCTCCCTACTTGGAGCATCAGCACCTTTAACCTCCTGTTCCGTACAGGTTGCAATTTGTCCTGAGGATAAACGGGAAGACGTGGAACCAACGAGATACTAGCTCTTGGTGTTGGGACAGGCCCAGGTCACTCTATTTTCCCATCAGAAAGAAGAATTAACCACAGGCTCAGCCTGCCCCCCGAACCAGAACAGGGCCTGAAGCCATTCTGCGATTTTGCGGCCAGCTCCCATAAAAACGAGTTGTAAAATGGAGGTTCAGGGCACTGCAATTCACAAACCTGCAGAGTTATAAATGATAACTCTCGTCCACAAATATATTGAGGGAAGGCAAAGAAGAGGATTTGAAATCAAGGCAGAATTGCAGGAAACAGATTTCAGGAGGTAGATACGAATCGCCTTTAGAGCACATGAAAAGCGGCAAAACGTTGACAATGATGCCCTTGGCCAAAAAGGGCGTATGCGTTTTTTCCTGAATATATTCAGGAAAAAACGCATACGCCCTTTTTGGCCAACCAAGCAACCTGGAAAGGCAAATCAGCGCTACAAAGAAGTCTCGCTTCCCATCGGTCAAAAGGGCCATGCTGAAAAAAGTGTCAAAACCAGAAATGCAGGACAGGCCATGCAGAAATGGGAGCCTTGCTACACTGATGGGTGGGATGTAAATTGCCAAGAGCGACTCTGGAGAAGTGTCCGGTGAGTCCTGAAACATCTGAAAAACACAGCTTAGAGAGCATAGGGCACTTCCACTCATGGGGGTATAAATTGGGAAAATTAAAAATCAGCAAGACACAAGCACCCCAAAGTTTAGGGCTGCTCTGTTGACCAGGACCTCCACTTCATTCCACCTTCAATATCCCAGGAAAGAGAAAAATGGATAAAGAAGTTGTGGTCCTTATGTACAATGGAATATCACTCAGCCATGAAATCAATGTCGTAAGGTTAGTAGCAGCATGATGAGTGGATTTAGGTACGACGATTCTAAGTGAAATAAGTCACACAGAAAAGGACACTTCTCATAAGGTATCACTGATAGAGGGAATGTAAAAACCGTTACACTTGAACTGAATTACAAAACAGAACAGAGTCACACATGCAGAAAACACACTATGGCTGCTTAACGGGAAAGGCGAGGTGGGGTGATACATAAAACAAGGGTATCAAATTAGCTCAGATACCGTTCCATAAACCCAATATGTAATAGACAAGACCTACTCCTTGCTCAGAGAACTGGACTCAACACGCCCTATTCACCACACAAGAATATATCTGACTAATAATAATCGTAAAAACTATGTATTGATATCTCTCTGTTAGTGTGTCAAGTGGGTGTAAAGCGGCATAAACACAGCAGTGAAAAGCAGCTAAACCCCATTATAAAAATAAATTACTTTGAAACACCCATGAAACAAAGACAGTGAAAGAGAGAGAAATTCTTACACAATGCGTTCAGGGGCTGTGATGCAACCTGGATTGACCATATCTAGACCCACAGCTGGATGAGACATAAGGGTGGACACTCTTGGGGCTGAGAGGTTTGGTGAGGTTGGGTGAGCAAACGCAGACCCTTTAAAGTAATACTGCGTGGTACCCATCGCATGGGTCCCAAATCTCCAGGTTCAAGGGCATCTTCCTACATCAAAAACATGCATGAGAAACCCAGAAGATGGTACACCGTGTGATGGGGAAAGGTTTCTAAAACGCACCTCATTTCTCATCTCCTTGTGCCCGGGTTCGCCATTCCAGCCGCTTTACTAGCAAGCTCCCTACTTGGAGCATCAGCACCTTTAACCTCCTGTTCCATACAGGTTGCAATTTGTCCTGAGGATAAACGGGAAGACGTGGAACCAACGAGAGACTAGCTCTTGGTGTTGGGACAGGCACAGGTCACTCTATTTTCCCATCAGAAAGAAGAATTAACCACAGGCTCAGCCTGGCCCCCGGAACCAGAACAGGGCCTGAAGCCATCCAGAGGTTTCGCGGCCAGCTCCCAAAAAAGCGAGTTGTAAAATGGACGTTCAGGGCACTGCAATTCACAAACCTGCAGAGTAATAAATGATAACTCTCGTCCACAAATATATTGAGGGAAGGCAAAGAAGAGGATTTGAAATCAAGGCAGAATTGCAGGAAACAGATTTCAGGAGGTAGATTCGAATCGCCTTTAAAGCACATGAAAAGCAGCAAAACGTTGACAATGATGCCCTTGGCCAAAAAGGGCGTATGCGTTTTTTCCTGAATATATTCAGGAAAAAACGCATACGCCCTTTTTGGCCAACCAAGCAACCTGGAAAGGCAAATCAGCGCTACAAAGAAGTCTCGCTTCCCATCGGTCAAAAGGGCCATGCTGAAAAAAGTGTCAAAACCAGAAATGCAGGACAGGCCATGGAGAAATGGGAGCCTTGCTACACTGATGGGCGGGATGTAAATTGCCAAGAGCCACTCTGGAGAAGTGTCCGGTGAGTCCTGAAACATCTGAAAAACACAGCTCAGAGAGCATAGGGCACTTCCACTCATGGGGGTATAAATTAGGAAAATTAAAAATCAGCAAAACACAAGCACCCCAAAGTTTAGGGCTGCTCTGTTGACCAGGACCTCCACTTCATTCCACCTTAAATATCCCAGGAAAGAGAAAAATGGATAAAGAAGTTGTGGTCCTTATGTACAATGGAATATCACTCAGCCATGAAATCAATGTCGTAAGGTTAGTAGCAGCATGATGAGTGGATTTAGGTACGACGATTCTAAGTGAAATAAGTCACACAGAAAAGGACACTTCTCATAAGGTATCACTGATAGAGGGAATGTAAAAACCGTTACACTTGAACTGAATTACAAAACAGAACAGAGTCACACATGCAGAAAACACACTATGGCTGCTTAACGGGAAAGGTGAGGTGGGGTGATACATAAAACAAGGGTATCAAATTAGCTCAGATACCGTTCCATAAACCCAATATGTAATAGACAAGACCTACTCCTTGCTCAGAGAACTGGACTCAACACGCCCTATTCACCACACAAGAATATATCTGACTAATAATAATCGTAAAACCTATGTATTGATATCTCTCTGTTAGTGTGTCAAGTGGGTGTAAAGCGGCATAAACACAGCAGTGAAAAGCAGCTAAACCCCATTATAAAAATAAATTACTTTGAAACACCCATGAAACAAAGACAGTGAAAGAGAGTAATTCTTACACAATGCGTTCAGGGGCTGTGATGCAACCTGGATTGACCATATCTAGACCCACAGCTGGATGAGACATAAGGGTGGACACTCTTGGGGCTGAGAGGTTTGGTGAGGTTGGGTGAGCAAACGCAGACCCTTTAAAGTAATACTGCGTGGTACCCATCGCATGGGTCCCAAATCTCCAGGTTCAAGGGCATCTTCCTACATCAAAAACATGCATGAGAAATCCAGAAGATGGTACACCGTGTGATGGGGAAAGGTTTCTAAAACGCACCTCATTTCTCATCTCCTTGTGCCCGGGTTCGCCATTCCAGCCGCTTTACTAGCAAGCTCCCTACTTGGAGCATCAGCACCTTTAACCTCCTGTTCCGTACAGATTGCAATTTGTCCTAAGGATAAACGGCAAGACGAGGAACCAACGAGAGACTAGCTCTTGGTGTTGGGACAGGCACAGGTCACTCTATTTTCCCATCAGAAAGAAGAATTAACCACAGGCTCAGCCTGCCCCCCGGAACCAGAACAGGGCCTGAAGCCATTCTGCGGTTTTGCGGCCAGCTCCCATAAAAACGAGTTGTAAAATGGAGGTTCAGGGCACTGCAATTCACAAACCTGCAGAGTTATAAATGATAACTCTCGTCCACAAATATATTGAGGGAAGGCAAAGAAGAGGATTTGAAATCAAGGCAGAATTGCAGGAAACAGATTTCAGGAGGTAGATACGAATCGCCTTTAGAGCACATGAAAAGCGGCAAAACGTTGACAATGATGCCCTTGGCCAAAAAGGGCGTATGCGTTTTTTCCTGAATATATTCAGGAAAAAACGCATACGCCCTTTTTGGCCAACCAAGCAACCTGGAAAGGCAAATCAGCGCTACAAAGAAGTCTCGCTTCCCATCGGTCAAAAGGGCCATGCTGAAAAAAGTGTCAAAACCAGAAATGCAGGACAGGCCATGCAGAAATGGGAGCCTTGCTACACTGATGGGTGGGATGTAAATTGCCAAGAGCGACTCTGGAGAAGTGTCCGGTGAGTCCTGAAACATCTGAAAAACACAGCTTAGAGAGCATAGGACACTTCCACTCATGGGGGTATAAATTGGGAAAATTAAAAATCAGCAAGACACAAGCACCCCAAAGTTTAGGGCTGCTCTGTTGACCAGGACCTCCACTTCATTCCACCTTCAATATCCCAGGAAAGAGAAAAATGGATAAAGAAGTTGTGGTCCTTATGTACAATGGAATATCACACAGCCATGAAATCAATGTCGTAAGGTTAGTAGCAGCATGATGAGTGGATTTAGGTACGACGATTCTAAGTGAAATAAGTCACACAGAAAAGGACACTTCTCATAAGGTATCACTGATAGAGGGAATGTAAAAACCGTTACACTTGAACTGAATTACAAAACAGAACAGAGTCACACATGCAGAAAACACACTATGGCTGCTTAACGGGAAAGGTGAGGTGGGGTGATACATAAAACAAGGGTATCAAATTAGCTCAGATACCATTCCATAAACCCAATATGTAATAGACAAGACCTACTCCTTGCTCAGAGAACTGGACTCAACACGCCCTATTCACCACACAAGAATATATCTGACTAATAATAATCGAAAAACCTATGTATTGATATCTCTCTGTTAGTGTGTCAAGTGGGTGTAAAGCGGCATAAACACAGCAGTGAAAAGCAGCTAAACCCCATTATAAAAATAAATTACTTTGAAACACCCATGAAACAAAGACAGTGAAAGAGAGAGTAATTCTTACACAATGCGTTCAGGGGCTGTGATGCAACCTGGATTGACCATATCTAGACCCACAGCTGGATGAGACATAAGGGTGGACACTCTTGGGGCTGAGAGGTTTGGTGAGGTTGGGTGAGCAAACGCAGACCCTTTAAAGTAATACTGCGTGGTACCCATCGCATGGGTCCCAAATCTCCAGGTTCAAGGGCATCTTCCTGCATCAAAAACATGCATGAGAAACCCAGAAGATGGTACACCGTGTGATGGGGAAAGGTTTCTAAAACGCACCTCATTTCTCATCTCCTTGTGCCCGGGTTCGCCATTCCAGCCACTTTACTAGCAAGCTCCCTACTTGGAGCATCAGCACCTTTAACCTCCTGTTCCATACAGGTTGCAATTTGTCCTGAGGATAAACGGGAAGACGTGGAACCAACGAGAGACTAGCTCTTGGTGTTGGGACAGGCACAGGTCACTCTATTTTCCCATCAGAAAGAAGAATTAACCACAGGCTCAGCCTGCCCCCCGGAACCAGAACAGGGCCTGAAGCCATTCTGCGATTTTGCGGCCAGCTCCCATAAAAACGAGTTGTAAAATGGAGGTTCAGGGCATTGCAATTCACAAACCTGCAGAGTTATAAATGATAACTCTCGTCCACAAATATATTGAGGGAAGGCAAAGAAGAGGATTTGAAATCAAGGCAGAATTGCAGGAAACAGATTTCAGGAGGTAGATACGAATCGCCTTTAAAGCACATGAAAAGCGGCAAAACGTTGACAATGATGCCCTTGGCCAAAAAGGGCGTATGCGTTTTTTCCTGAATATATTCAGGAAAAAACGCATACGCCCTTTTTGGCCAACCAAGCAACCTGGAAAGGCAAATCAGCGCTACAAAGAAGTCTCGCTTCCCATCGGTCAAAAGGGCCATGCTGAAAAAAGTGTCAAAACCAGAAATGCAGGACAGGCCATGGAGAAATGGGAGCCTTGCTACACTGATGGGCGGGATGTAAATGGCCAAGAGCCACTCTGGAGAAGTGTCCGGTGAGTCCTGAAACATCTGAAAAACACAGCTTAGAGAGCATAGGGCACTTCCACTCATGGGGGTATAAATTGGGAAAATTAAAAATCAGCAAGACACAAGCACCCCAAAGTTTAGGGCTGCTCTGTTGACCAGGACCTCCACTTCATTCCACCTTCAATATCCCAGGAAAGAGAAAAATGGATAAAGAAGTTGTGGTCCTTATGTACAATGGAATATCACTCAGCCATGAAATCAATGTCGTAAGGTTAGTAGCAGCATGATGAGTGGATTTAGGTACGACGATTCTAAGTGAAATAAGTCACACAGAAAAGGACACTTCTCATAAGGTATCACTGATAGAGGGAATGTAAAAACCGTTACACTTGAACTGAATTACAAAACAGAACAGAGTCACACATGCAGAAAACACACTATGGCTGCTTAACGGGAAAGGCGAGGTGGGGTGATACATAAAACAAGGCTATCAAATTAGCTCAGATACCGTTCCATAAACCCAATATGTAATAGACAAGACCTACTCCTTGCTCAGAGAACTGGACTCAACACGCCCTATTCACCACACAAGAATATATCTGACTAATAATAATCGTAAAAACTATGTATTGATATCTCTCTGTTAGTGTGTCAAGTGGGTGTAAAGCGGCATAAACACAGCAGTGAAAAGCAGCTAAACCCCATTATAAAAATAAATTACTTTGAAACACCCATGAAACAAAGACAGTGAAAGAGAGAGAAATTCTTACACAATGCGTTCAGGGGCTGTGATGCAACCTGGATTGACCATATCTAGACCCACAGCTGGATGAGACATAAGGGTGGACACTCTTGGGGCTGAGAGGTTTGGTGAGGTTGGGTGAGCAAACGCAGACCCTTTAAAGTAATACTGCGTGGTACCCATCGCATGGGTCCCAAATCTCCAGGTTCAAGGGCATCTTCCTACATCAAAAACATGCATGAGAAACCCAGAAGATGGTACACCGTGTGATGGGGAAAGGTTTCTAAAACGCACCTCATTTCTCATCTCCTTGTGCCCGGGTTCGCAATTCCAGCCGCTTTACTAGCAAGCTCCCTACTTGGAGCATCAGGACCTTTAACCTCCTGTTCCATACAGGTTGCAATTTGTCCTGAGGATAAACGGGAAGACGTGGAACCAACGAGAGACTAGCTCTTGGTGTTGGGACAGGCACAGGTCACTCTATTTTCCCATCAGAAAGAAGAATTAACCACAGGCTCAGCCTGGCCCCCGGAACCAGAACAGGGCCTGAAGCCATCCAGAGGTTTCGCGGCCAGCTCCCATAAAAGCGAGTTGTAAAATGGACGTTCAGGGCACTGCAATTCACAAACCTGCAGAGTAATAAATGATAACTCTCGTCCACAAATATATTGAGGGAAGGCAAAGAAGAGGATTTGAAATCAAGGCAGAATTGCAGGAAACAGATTTCAGGAGGTAGATACGAATCGCCTTTAAAGCACATGAAAAGCGGCAAAACGTTGACAATGATGCCCTTGGCCAAAAAGGGCGTATGCGTTTTTTCCTGAATATATTCAGGAAAAAACGCATACGCCCTTTTTGGCCAACCAAGCAACCTGGAAAGGCAAATCAGCGCTACAAAGAAGTCTCGCTTCCCATCGGTCAAAAGGGCCATGCTGAAAAAAGTGTCAAAACCAGAAATGCAGGACAGGCCATGGAGAAATGGGAGCCTTGCTACACTGATGGGCGGGATGTAAATTGCCAAGAGCCACTCTGGAGAAGTGTCCGGTGAGTCCTGAAACATCTGAAAAACACAGCTTAGAGAGCATAGGGCACTTCCACTCATGGGGGTATAAATTGGGAAAATTAAAAATCAGCAAGACACAAGCACCCCAAAGTTTAGGGCTGCTCTGTTGACCAGGACCTCCACTTCATTCCACCTTCAATATCCCAGGAAAGAGAAAAATGGATAAAGAAGTTGTGGTCCTTATGTACAATGGAATATCACTCAGCCATGAAATCAATGTCGTAAGGTTAGTAGCAGCATGATGAGTGGATTTAGGTACGACGATTCTAAGTGAAATAAGTCACACAGAAAAGGACACTTCTCATAAGGTATCACTGATAGAGGGAATGTAAAAACCGTTACACTTGAACTGAATTACAAAACAGAACAGAGTCACACATGCAGAAAACACACTATGGCTGCTTAACGGGAAAGGTGAGGTGGGGTGATACATAAAACAAGGGTATCAAATTAGCTCAGATACCGTTCCATAAACCCAATATGTAATAGACAAGACCTACTCCTTGCTCAGAGAACTGGACTCAACACGCCCTATTCACCGCACAAGAATATATCTGACTAATAATAATCGTAAAACCTATGAATTGATATCTCTCTGTTAGTGTGTCAAGTGGGTGTAAAGCGGCATAAACACAGCAGTGAAAAGCAGCTAAACCCCATTATAAAAATAAATTACTTTGAAACACCCATGAAACAAAGACAGTGAAAGAGAGAGAAATTCTTACACAATGCGTTCAGGGGCTGTGATGCAACCTGGATTGACCATATCTAGACCCACAGCTGGATGAGACATAAGGGTGGACACTCTTGGGGCTGAGAGGTTTGGTGAGGTTGGGTGAGCAAACGCAGACCCTTTAAAGTAATACTGCGTGGTACCCATCGCATGGGTCCCAAATCTCCAGGTTCAAGGGCATCTTCCTACATCAAAAACATGCATGAGAAACCCAGAAGATGGTACACCGTGTGATGGGGAAAGGTTTCTAAAACGCACCTCATTTCTCATCTCCTTGTGCCCGGGTTCGCCATTCCAGCTGCTTTACTAGCAAGCTCCCTACTTGGAGCATCAGCACCTTTAACCTCCTGTTCCATACAGGTTGCAATTTGTCCTGAGGATAAACGGGAAGACGTGGAACCAACGAGAGACTAGCTCTTGGTGTTGGGACAGGCACAGGTCACTCTATTTTCCCATCAGAAAGAAGAATTAACCACAGGCTCAGCCTGCCCCCCGGAACCAGAACAGGGCCTGAAGCCATTCTGCGATTTTGCGGCCAGCTCCCAGAAAAACGAGTTGTAAAATGGAGGTTCAGGGCACTGCAATTCACAAACCTGCAGAGTTATAAATGATAACTCTCGTCCACAAATATATTGAGGGAAGGCAAAGAAGAGGATTTGAAATCAAGGCAGAATTGCAGGAAACAGATTTCAGGAGGTAGATACGAATCGCCTTTAAAGCACATGAAAAGCGGCAAAACGTTGACAATGATGCCCTTGGCCAAAAAGGGCGTATGCGTTTTTTCCTGAATATATTCAGGAAAAAACGCATACGCCCTTTTTGGCCAACCAAGCAACCTGGAAAGGCAAATCAGCGCTACAGAGAAGTCTCGCTTCCCATCGGTCAAAAGGGCCATGCTGAAAAAAGTGTCAAAACCAGAAATGCAGGACAGGCCATGGAGAAATGGGAGCCTTGCTACACTGATGGGCGGGATGTAAATTGCCAAGAGCCACTCTGGAGAAGTGTCCGGTGAGTCCTGAAACATCTGAAAAACACAGCTTAGAGAGCATAGGGCACTTCCACTCATGGGGGTATAAATTGGGAAAATTAAAAATCAGCAAGACACAAGCACCCCAAAGTTTAGGGCTGCTCTGTTGACCAGGACCTCCACTTCATTCCACCTTCAATATCCCAGGAAAGAGAAAAATGGATAAAGAAGTTGTGGTCCTTATGTACAATGGAATATCACTCAGCCATGAAATCAATGTCGTAAGGTTAGTAGCAGCATGATGAGTGGATTTAGGTACGACGATTCTAAGTGAAATAAGTCACACAGAAAAGGACACTTCTCATAAGGTATCACTGATAGAGGGAATGTAAAAACCGTTACACTTGAACTGAATTACAAAACAGAACAGAGTCACACATGCAGAAAACACACTATGGCTGCTTAACGGGAAAGGTGAGGTGGGGTGATACATAAAACAAGGGTATCAAATTAGCTCAGATACCGTTCCATAAACCCAATATGTAATAGACAAGACCTACTCCTTGCTCAGAGAACTGGACTCAACACGCCCTATTCACCGCACAAGAATATATCTGACTAATAATAATCGTAAAACCTATGAATTGATATCTCTCTGTTAGTGTGTCAAGTGGGTGTAAAGCGGCATAAACACAGCAGTGAAAAGCAGCTAAACCCCATTATAAAAATAAATTACTTTGAAACACCCATGAAACAAAGACAGTGAAAGAGAGAGTAATTCTTACACAATGCGTTCAGGGGCTGTGATGCAACCTGGATTGACCATATCTAGACGCACAGCTGGATGAGACATAAGGGTGGACACTCTTGGGGCTGAGAGGTTTGGTGAGGTTGGGTGAGCAAACGCAGACCCTTTAAAGTAATACTGCGTGGTACCCATCGCATGGGTCCCAAATCTCCAGGTTCAAGGGCATCTTCCTACATCAAAAACATGCATGAGAAACCCAGAAGATGGTACACCGTGTGATGGGGAAAGGTTTCTAAAACGCACCTCATTTCTCATCTCCTTGTGCCCGGGTTCGCAATTCCAGCTGCTTTACTAGCAAGCTCCCTACTTGGAGCATCAGCACCTTTAACCTCCTGTTCCGTACAGGTTGCAATTTGTCCTGAGGATAAACGGGAAGACGTGGAACCAACGAGAGACTAGCTCTTGGTGTTGGGACAGGCCCAGGTCACTCTATTTTCCCATCAGAAAGAAGAATTAACCACAGGCTCAGCCTGCCCCCCGAACCAGAACAGGGCCTGAAGCCATTCTGCGATTTTGCGGCCAGCTCCCATAAAAACGAGTTGTAAAATGGAGGTTCAGGGCACTGCAATTCACAAACCTGCAGAGTTATAAATGATAACTCTCGTCCACAAATATATTGAGGGAAGGCAAAGAAGAGGATTTGAAATCAAGGCAGAATTGCAGGAAACAGATTTCAGGAGGTAGATACGAATCGCCTTTAGAGCACATGAAAAGCGGCAAAACGTTGACAATGATGCCCTTGGCCAAAAAGGGCGTATGCGTTTTTTCCTGAATATATTCAGGAAAAAACGCATACGCCCTTTTTGGCCAACCAAGCAACCTGGAAAGGCAAATCAGCGCTACAAAGAAGTCTCGCTTCCCATCGGTCAAAAGGGCCATGCTGAAAAAAGTGTCAAAACCAGAAATGCAGGACAGGCCATGGAGAAATGGGAGCCTTGCTACACTGATGGGCGGGATGTAAATGGCCAAGAGCCACTCTGGAGAAGTGTCCGGTGAGTCCTGAAACATCTGAAAAACACAGCTTAGAGAGCATAGGGCACTTCCACTCATGGGGGTATAAATTGGGAAAATTAAAAATCAGCAAGACACAAGCACCCCAAAGTTTAGGGCTGCTCTGTTGACCAGGACCTCCACTTCATTCCACCTTCAATATCCCAGGAAAGAGAAAAATGGATAAAGAAGTTGTGGTCCTTATGTACAATGGAATATCACTCAGCCATGAAATCAATGTCGTAAGGTTAGTAGCAGCATGATGAGTGGATTTAGGTACGACGATTCTAAGTGAAATAAGTCACACAGAAAAGGACACTTCTCATAAGGTATCACTGATAGAGGGAATGTAAAAACCGTTACACTTGAACTGAATTACAAAACAGAACAGAGTCACACATGCAGAAAACACACTATGGCTGCTTAACGGGAAAGGCGAGGTGGGGTGATACATAAAACAAGGGTATCAAATTAGCTCAGATACCGTTCCATAAACCCAATATGTAATAGACAAGACCTACTCCTTGCTCAGAGAACTGGACTCAACACGCCCTATTCACCACACAAGAATATATCTGACTAATAATAATCGTAAAAACTATGTATTGATATCTCTCTGTTAGTGTGTCAAGTGGGTGTAAAGCGGCATAAACACAGCAGTGAAAAGCAGCTAAACCCCATTATAAAAATAAATTACTTTGAAACACCCATGAAACAAAGACAGTGAAAGAGAGAGAAATTCTTACACAATGCGTTCAGGGGCTGTGATGCAACCTGGATTGACCATATCTAGACCCACAGCTGGATGAGACATAAGGGTGGACACTCTTGGGGCTGAGAGGTTTGGTGAGGTTGGGTGAGCAAACGCAGACCCTTTAAAGTAATACTGCGTGGTACCCATCGCATGGGTCCCAAATCTCCAGGTTCAAGGGCATCTTCCTACATCAAAAACATGCATGAGAAACCCAGAAGATGGTACACCGTGTGATGGGGAAAGGTTTCTAAAACGCACCTCATTTCTCATCTCCTTGTGCCCGGGTTCGCAATTCCAGCCGCTTTACTAGCAAGCTCCCTACTTGGAGCATCAGCACCTTTAACCTCCTGTTCCATACAGGTTGCAATTTGTCCTGAGGATAAACGGGAAGACGTGGAACCAACGAGAGACTAGCTCTTGGTGTTGGGACAGGCACAGGTCACTCTATTTTCCCATCAGAAAGAAGAATTAACCACAGGCTCAGCCTGGCCCCCGGAACCAGAACAGGGCCTGAAGCCATCCAGAGGTTTCGCGGCCAGCTCCCAAAAAAGCGAGTTGTAAAATGGACGTTCAGGGCACTGCAATTCACAAACCTGCAGAGTAATAAATGATAACTCTCGTCCACAAATATATTGAGGGAAGGCAAAGAAGAGGATTTGAAATCAAGGCAGAATTGCAGGAAACAGATTTCAGGAGGTAGATACGAATCGCCTTTAAAGCACATGAAAAGCGGCAAAACGTTGACAATGATGCCCTTGGCCAAAAAGGGCGTATGCGTTTTTTCCTGAATATATTCAGGAAAAAACGCATACGCCCTTTTTGGCCAACCAAGCAACCTGGAAAGGCAAATCAGCGCTACAAAGAAGTCTCGCTTCCCATCGGTCAAAAGGGCCATGCTGAAAAAAGTGTCAAAACCAGAAATGCAGGACAGGCCAGGGAGAAATGGGAGCCTTGCTACACTGATGGGCGGGATGTAAATTGCCAAGAGCCACTCTGGAGAAGTGTCCGGTGAGTCCTGAAACATCTGAAAAACACAGCTTAGAGAGCATAGGGCACTTCCACTCATGGGGGTATAAATTGGGAAAATTAAAAATCAGCAAGACACAAGCACCCCAAAGTTTAGGGCTGCTCTGTTGACCAGGACCTCCACTTCATTCCACCTTCAATATCCCAGGAAAGAGAAAAATGGATAAAGAAGTTGTGGTCCTTATGTACAATGGAATATCACTCAGCCATGAAATCAATGTCGTAAGGTTAGTAGCAGCATGATGAGTGGATTTAGGTACGACGATTCTAAGTGAAATAAGTCACACAGAAAAGGACACTTCTCATAAGGTATCACAGATAGAGGGAATGTAAAAACCGTTACACTTGAACTGAATTACAAAACAGAACAGAGTCACACATGCAGAAAACACACTATGGCTGCTTAACGGGAAAGGTGAGGTGGGGTGATACATAAAACAAGGGTATCAAATTAGCTCAGATACCGTTCCATAAACCCAATATGTAATAGACAAGACCTACTCCTTGCTCAGAGAACTGGACTCAACACGCCCTATTCACCGCACAAGAATATATCTGACTAATAATAATCGTAAAACCTATGAATTGATATCTCTCTGTTAGTGTGTCAAGTGGGTGTAAAGCGGCATAAACACAGCAGTGAAAAGCAGCTAAACCCCATTATAAAAATAAATTACTTTGAAACACCCATGAAACAAAGACAGTGAAAGAGAGAGAAATTCTTACACAATGCGTTCAGGGGCTGTGATGCAACCTGGATTGACCATATCTAGACCCACAGCTGGATGAGACATAAGGGTGGACACTCTTGGGGCTGAGAGGTTTGGTGAGGTTGGGTGAGCAAACGCAGACCCTTTAAAGTAATACTGCGTGGTACCCATCGCATGGGTCCCAAATCTCCAGGTTCAAGGGCATCTTCCTACATCAAAAACATGCATGAGAAACCCAGAAGATGGTACACCGTGTGATGGGGAAAGGTTTCTAAAACGCACCTCATTTCTCATCTCCTTGTGCCCGGGTTCGCCATTCCAGCTGCTTTACTAGCAAGCTCCCTACTTGGAGCATCAGCACCTTTAACCTCCTGTTCCATACAGGTTGCAATTTGTCCTGAGGATAAACGGGAAGACGTGGAACCAACGAGAGACTAGCTCTTGGTGTTGGGACAGGCACAGGTCACTCTATTTTCCCATCAGAAAGAAGAATTAACCACAGGCTCAGCCTGCCCCCCGGAACCAGAACAGGGCCTGAAGCCATTCTGCGATTTTGCGGCCAGCTCCCATAAAAACGAGTTGTAAAATGGAGGTTCAGGGCACTGCAATTCACAAACCTGCAGAGTTATAAATGATAACTCTCGTCCACAAATATATTGAGGGAAGGCAAAGAAGAGGATTTGAAATCAAGGCAGAATTGCAGGAAACAGATTTCAGGAGGTAGATACGAATCGCCTTTAAAGCACATGAAAAGCGGCAAAACGTTGACAATGATGCCCTTGGCCAAAAAGGGCGTATGCGTTTTTTCCTGAATATATTCAGGAAAAAACGCATACGCCCTTTTTGGCCAACCAAGCAACCTGGAAAGGCAAATCAGCGCTACAGAGAAGTCTCGCTTCCCATCGGTCAAAAGGGCCATGCTGAAAAAAGTGTCAAAACCAGAAATGCAGGACAGGCCATGGAGAAATGGGAGCCTTGCTACACTGATGGGCGGGATGTAAATTGCCAAGAGCCACTCTGGAGAAGTGTCCGGTGAGTCCTGAAACATCTGAAAAACACAGCTTAGAGAGCATAGGGCACTTCCACTCATGGGGGTATAAATTGGGAAAATTAAAAATCAGCAAGACACAAGCACCCCAAAGTTTAGGGCTGCTCTGTTGACCAGGACCTCCACTTCATTCCACCTTCAATATCCCAGGAAAGAGAAAAATGGATAAAGAAGTTGTGGTCCTTATGTACAATGGAATATCACTCAGCCATGAAATCAATGTCGTAAGGTTAGTAGCAGCATGATGAGTGGATTTAGGTACGACGATTCTAAGTGAAATAAGTCACACAGAAAAGGACACTTCTCATAAGGTATCACTGATAGAGGGAATGTAAAAACCGTTACACTTGAACTGAATTACAAAACAGAACAGAGTCACACATGCAGAAAACACACTATGGCTGCTTAACGGGAAAGGTGAGGTGGGGTGATACATAAAACAAGGGTATCAAATTAGCTCAGATACCGTTCCATAAACCCAATATGTAATAGACAAGACCTACTCCTTGCTCAGAGAACTGGACTCAACACGCCCTATTCACCGCACAAGAATATATCTGACTAATAATAATCGTAAAACCTATGAATTGATATCTCTCTGTTAGTGTGTCAAGTGGGTGTAAAGCGGCATAAACACAGCAGTGAAAAGCAGCTAAACCCCATTATAAAAATAAATTACTTTGAAACACCCATGAAACAAAGACAGTGAAAGAGAGAGTAATTCTTACACAATGCGTTCAGGGGCTGTGATGCAACCTGGATTGACCATATCTAGACGCACAGCTGGATGAGACATAAGGGTGGACACTCTTGGGGCTGAGAGGTTTGGTGAGGTTGGGTGAGCAAACGCAGACCCTTTAAAGTAATACTGCGTGGTACCCATCGCATGGGTCCCAAATCTCCAGGTTCAAGGGCATCTTCCTACATCAAAAACATGCATGAGAAACCCAGAAGATGGTACACCGTGTGATGGGGAAAGGTTTCTAAAACGCACCTCATTTCTCATCTCCTTGTGCCCGGGTTCGCAATTCCAGCTGCTTTACTAGCAAGCTCCCTACTTGGAGCATCAGCACCTTTAACCTCCTGTTCCGTACAGGTTGCAATTTGTCCTGAGGATAAACGGGAAGACGTGGAACCAACGAGAGACTAGCTCTTGGTGTTGGGACAGGCCCAGGTCACTCTATTTTCCCATCAGAAAGAAGAATTAACCACAGGCTCAGCCTGCCCCCCGAACCAGAACAGGGCCTGAAGCCATTCTGCGATTTTGCGGCCAGCTCCCATAAAAACGAGTTGTAAAATGGAGGTTCAGGGCACTGCAATTCACAAACCTGCAGAGTTATAAATGATAACTCTCGTCCACAAATATATTGAGGGAAGGCAAAGAAGAGGATTTGAAATCAAGGCAGAATTGCAGGAAACAGATTTCAGGAGGTAGATACGAATCGCCTTTAGAGCACATGAAAAGCGGCAAAACGTTGACAATGATGCCCTTGGCCAAAAAGGGCGTATGCGTTTTTTCCTGAATATATTCAGGAAAAAACGCATACGCCCTTTTTGGCCAACCAAGCAACCTGGAAAGGCAAATCAGCGCTACAAAGAAGTCTCGCTTCCCATCGGTCAAAAGGGCCATGCTGAAAAAAGTGTCAAAACCAGAAATGCAGGACAGGCCATGCAGAAATGGGAGCCTTGCTACACTGATGGGTGGGATGTAAATTGCCAAGAGCGACTCTGGAGAAGTGTCCGGTGAGTCCTGAAACATCTGAAAAACACAGCTTAGAGAGCATAGGACACTTCCACTCATGGGGGTATAAATTGGGAAAATTAAAAATCAGCAAGACACAAGCACCCCAAAGTTTAGGGCTGCTCTGTTGACCAGGACCTCCACTTCATTCCAGCTTAAATATCCCAGGAAAGAGAAAAATGGATAAAGAAGTTGTGGTCCTTATGTACAATGGAATATCACACAGCCATGAAATCAATGTCGTAAGGTTAGTAGCAGCATGATGAGTGGATTTAGGTACGACGATTCTAAGTGAAATAAGTCACACAGAAAAGGACACTTCTCATAAGGTATCACTGATAGAGGGAATGTAAAAACCGTTACACTTGAACTGAATTACAAAACAGAACAGAGTCACACATGCAGAAAACACACTATGGCTGCTTAACTGGAAAGGTGAGGTGGGGTGATACATAAAACAAGGGTATCAAATTAGCTCAGATACCGTTCCATAAACCCAATATGTAATAGACAAGACCTACTCCTTGCTCAGAGAACTGGACTCAACACGCCCTATTCACCACACAAGAATATATCTGACTAATAATAATCGTAAAACCTATGTATTGATATCTCTCTGTTAGTGTGTCAAGTGGGTGTAAAGCGGCATAAACACAGCAGTGAAAAGCAGCTAAACCCCATTATAAAAATAAATTACTTTGAAACACCCATGAAACAAACACAGTGAAAGAGAGAGTAATTCTTACACAATGCGTTCAGGGGCTGTGATGCAACCTGGATTGACCATATCTAGACCCACAGCTGGATGAGACATAAGGGTGGACACTCTTGGGGCTGAGAGGTTTGGTGAGGTTGGGTGAGCAAACGCAGACCCTTTAAAGTAATACTGCGTGGTACCCATCGCATGGGTCCCAAATCTCCAGGTTCAAGGGCATCTTCCTACATCAAAAACATGCATGAGAAATCCAGAAGATGGTACACCGTGCGATGGGGAAAGGTTTCTAAAACGCACCTCATTTCTCATCTCCTTGTGCCCGGGTTCGCCATTCCAGCCGCTTTACTAGCAAGCTCCCTACTTGGAGCATCAGCACCTTTAACCTCCTGTTCCGTACAGATTGGAATTTGTCCTAAGGATAAACGGCAAGACGTGGAACCAACGAGAGACTAGCTCTTGGTGTTGGGACAGGCCCAGGTCACTCTATTTTCCCATCAGAAAGAAGAATTAACCACAGGCTCAGCCTGCCCCCCGGAACCAGAACAGGGCCTGAAGCCATTCTGCGGTTTTGCGGCCAGCTCCCATAAAAACGAGTTGTAAAATGGAGGTTCAGGGCACTGCAATTCACAAACCTGCAGAGTTATAAATGATAACTCTCGTCCACAAATATATTGAGGGAAGGCAAAGAAGAGGATTTGAAATCAAGGCAGAATTGCAGGAAACAGATTTCAGGAGGTAGATACGAATCGCCTTTAGAGCACATGAAAAGCGGCAAAACGTTGACAATGATGCCCTTGGCCAAAAAGGGCGTATGCGTTTTTTCCTGAATATATTCAGGAAAAAACGCATACGCCCTTTTTGGCCAACCAAGCAACCTGGAAAGGCAAATCAGCGCTACAAAGAAGTCTCGCTTCCCATCGGTCAAAAGGGCCATGCTGAAAAAAGTGTCAAAACCAGAAATGCAGGACAGGCCATGCAGAAATGGGAGCCTTGCTACACTGATGGGTGGGATGTAAATTGCCAAGAGCGACTCTGGAGAAGTGTCCGGTGAGTCCTGAAACATCTGAAAAACACAGCTTAGAGAGCATAGGACACTTCCACTCATGGGGGTATAAATTGGGAAAATTAAAAATCAGCAAGACACAAGCACCCCAAAGTTTAGGGCTGCTCTGTTGACCAGGACCTCCACTTCATTCCACCTTCAATATCCCAGGAAAGAGAAAAATGGATAAAGAAGTTGTGGTCCTTATGTACAATGGAATATCACTCAGCCATGAAATCAATGTCGTAAGGTTAGTAGCAGCATGATGAGTGGATTTAGGTACGACGATTCTAAGTGAAATAAGTCACACAGAAAAGGACACTTCTCATAAGGTATCACTGATAGAGGGAATGTAAAAACCGTTACACTTGAACTGAATTACAAAACAGAACAGAGTCACACATGCAGAAAACACACTATGGCTGCTTAACGGGAAAGGTGAGGTGGGGTGATACATAAAACAAGGGTATCAAATTAGCTCAGATACCGTTCCATAAACCCAATATGTAATAGACAAGACCTACTCCTTGCTCAGAGAACTGGACTCAACACGCCCTATTCACCAAACAAGAATATATCTGACTAATAATAATCGTAAAACCTATGTATTGATATCTCTCTGTTAGTGTGTCAAGTGGGTGTAAAGCGGCATAAACACAGCAGTGAAAAGCAGCTAAACCCCATTATAAAAATAAATTACTTTGAAACACCCATGAAACAAAGACAGTGAAAGAGAGAGTAATTCTTACACAATGCGTTCAGGGGCTGTGATGCAACCTGGATTGACCATATCTAGACCCACAGCTGGATGAGACATAAGGGTGGACACTCTTGGGGCTGAGAGGTTTGGTGAGGTTGGGTGAGCAAACGCAGACCCTTTAAAGTAATACTGCGTGGTACCCATCGCATGGGTCCCAAATCTCCAGGTTCAAGGGCATCTTCCTACATCAAAAACATGCATGAGAAACCCAAAAGATGGTACACCGTGTGATGGGGAAAGGTTTCTAAAACGCACCTCATTTCTCATCTCCTTGTGCCCGGGTTCGCCATTCCAGCCGCTTTACTAGCAAGCTCCCTACTTGGAGCATCAGCACCTTTAACCTCCTGTTCCGTACAGGTTGCAATTTGTCCTGAGGATAAACGGGAAGACGTGGAACCAACGAGAGACTAGCTCTTGGTGTTGGGACAGGCACAGGTCACTCTATTTTCCCATCAGAAAGAAGAATTAACCACAGGCTCAGCCTGCCCCCCGGAACCAGAACAGGGCCTGAAGCCATTCTGCGATTTTGCGGCCAGCTCCCATAAAAACGAGTTGTAAAATGGAGGTTCAGGGCACTGCAATTCACAAACCTGCAGAGTTATAAATGATAACTCTCGTCCACAAATATATTGAGGGAAGGCAAAGAAGAGGATTTGAAATCAAGGCAGAATTGCAGGAAACAGATTTCAGGAGGTAGATACGAATCGCCTTTAAAGCACATGAAAAGCGGCAAAACGTTGACAATGATGCCCTTGGCCAAAAAGGGCGTATGCGTTTTTTCCTGAATATATTCAGGAAAAAACGCATACGCCCTTTTTGGCCAACCAAGCAACCTGGAAAGGCAAATCAGCGCTACAAAGAAGTCTCGCTTCCCATCGGTCAAAAGGGCCATGCTGAAAAAAGTGTCAAAACCAGAAATGCAGGACAGGCCATGGAGAAATGGGAGCCTTGCTACACTGATGGGCGGGATGTAAATTGCCAAGAGCCACTCTGGAGAAGTGTCCGGTGAGTCCTGAAACATCTGAAAAACACAGCTTAGAGAGCATAGGGCACTTCCACTCATGGGGGTATAAATTGGGAAAATTAAAAATCAGCAAGACACAAGCACCCCAAAGTTTAGGGCTGCTCTGTTGACCAGGACCTCCACTTCATTCCACCTTCAATATCCCAGGAAAGAGAAAAATGGATAAAGAAGTTGTGGTCCTTATGTACAATGGAATATCACTCAGCCATGAAATCAATGTCGTAAGGTTAGTAGCAGCATGATGAGTGGATTTAGGTACGACGATTCTAAGTGAAATAAGTCACACAGAAAAGGACACTTCTCATAAGGTATCACTGATAGAGGGAATGTAAAAACCGTTACACTTGAACTGAATTACAAAACAGAACAGAGTCACACATGCAGAAAACACACTATGGCTGCTTAACGGGAAAGGTGAGGTGGGGTGATACATAAAACAAGGGTATCAAATTAGCTCAGATACCGTTCCATAAACCCAATATGTAATAGACAAGACCTACTCCTTGCTCAGAGAACTGGACTCAACACGCCCTATTCACCGCACAAGAATATATCTGACTAATAATAATCGTAAAACCTATGTATTGATATCTCTCTGTTAGTGTGTCAAGTGGGTGTAAAGCGGCATAAACACAGCAGTGAAAAGCAGCTAAACCCCATTATAAAAATAAATTACTTTGAAACACCCATGAAACAAAGACAGTGAAAGAGAGAGAAATTCTTACACAATGCGTTCAGGGGCCGTGATGCAACCTGGATTGACCATATCTAGACGCACAGCTGGATGAGACATAAGGGTGGACACTCTTGGGGCTGAGAGGTTTGGTGAGGTTGGGTGAGCAAACGCAGACCCTTTAAAGTAATACTGCGTGGTACCCATCGCATGGGTCCCAAATCTCCAGGTTCAAGGGCATCTTCCTACATCAAAAACATGCATGAGAAACCCAGAAGATGGTACACCGTGTGATGGGGAAAGGTTTCTAAAACGCACCTCATTTCTCATCTCCTTGTGCCCGGGTTCGCCATTTCAGCTGCTTTACTAGCAAGCTCCCTACTTGGAGCATCAGCACCTTTAACCTCCTGTTCCGTACAGGTTGCAATTTGTCCTGAGGATAAACGGGAAGACGTGGAACCAACGAGAGACTAGCTCTTGGTGTTGGGACAGGCACAGGTCACTCTATTTTCCCATCAGAAAGAAGAATTAACCACAGGCTCAGCCTGCCCCCCGGAACCAGAACAGGGCCTGAAGCCATTCTGCGATTTTGCGGCCAGCTCCCATAAAAACGAGTTGTAAAATGGAGGTTCAGGGCACTGCAATTCACAAACCTGCAGAGTTATAAATGATAACTCTCGTCCACAAATATATTGAGGGAAGGCAAAGAAGAGGATTTGAAATCAAGGCAGAATTGCAGGAAACAGATTTCAGGAGGTAGATACGAATCGCCTTTAAAGCACATGAAAAGCGGCAAAACGTTGACAATGATGCCCTTGGCCAAAAAGGGCGTATGCGTTTTTTCCTGAATATATTCAGGAAAAAACGCATACGCCCTTTTTGGCCAACCAAGCAACCTGGAAAGGCAAATCAGCGCTACAAAGAAGTCTCGCTTCCCATCGGTCAAAAGGGCCATGCTGAAAAATGTGTCAAAACCAGAAATGCAGGACAGGCCATGGAGAAATGGGAGCCTTGCTACACTGATGGGCGGGATGTAAATTGCCAAGAGCCACTCTGGAGAAGTGTCCGGTGAGTCCTGAAACATCTGAAAAACACAGCTTAGAGAGCATAGGGCACTTCCACTCATGGGGGTATAAATTGGGAAAATTAAAAATCAGCAAGACACAAGCACCCCAAAGTTTAGGGCTGCTCTGTTGACCAGGACCTCCACTTCATTCCACCTTCAATATCCCAGGAAAGAGAAAAATGGATAAAGAAGTTGTGGTCCTTATGTACAATGGAATATCACTCAGCCATGAAATCAATGTCGTAAGGTTAGTAGCAGCATGATGAGTGGATTTAGGTACGACGATTCTAAGTGAAATAAGTCACACAGAAAAGGACACTTCTCATAAGGTATCACTGATAGAGGGAATGTAAAAACCGTTACACTTGAACTGAATTACAAAACAGAACAGAGTCACACATGCAGAAAACACACTATGGCTGCTTAACGGGAAAGGTGAGGTGGGGTGATACATAAAACAAGGGTATCAAATTAGCTCAGATACCGTTCCATAAACCCA
The DNA here is from genome assembly GCF_965194805.1 of Balaenoptera borealis. Classification (NCBI taxonomy): domain Eukaryota; kingdom Metazoa; phylum Chordata; class Mammalia; order Artiodactyla; family Balaenopteridae; genus Balaenoptera; species Balaenoptera borealis. Next base: position 1,756,778 of record NW_028123989.1, read on the forward strand.
ATATGTAATAGACAAGACCTACTCCTTGCTCAGAGAACTGGACTCAACACGCCCTATTCACCACACAAGAATATATCTGACTAATAATAATCGTAAAACCTATGTATTGATATCTCTCTGTTAGTGTGTCAAGTGGGTGTAAAGCGGCATAAACACAGCAGTGAAAAGCAGCTAAACCCCATTATAAAAATAAATTACTTTGAAACACCCATGAAACAAAGACAGTGAAAGAGCGAGAAATTCTTACACAATGCGTTCAGGGGCTGTGATGCAACCTGGATTGACCATATCTAGACGCACAGCTGGATGAGACATAAGGGTGGACACTCTTGGGGCTGAGAGGTTTGGTGAGGTTGGGTGAGCAAACGCAGACCCTTTAAAGTAATACTGCGTGGTACCCATCGCATGGGTCCCAAATCTCCAGGTTCAAGGGCATCTTCCTACATCAAAAACATGCATGAGAAACCCAGAAGATGGTACACCGTGTGATGGGGAAAGGTTTCTAAAACGCACCTCATTTCTCATCTCCTTGTGCCCGGGTTCGCAATTCCAGCTGCTTTACTAGCAAGCTCCCTACTTGGAGCATCAGCACCTTTAACCTCCTGTTCCGTACAGGTTGCAATTTGTCCTGAGGATAAACGGGAAGACGTGGAACCAACGAGAGCCTAGCTCTTGGTGTTGGGACAGGCACAGGTCACTCTATTTTCCCATCAGAAAGAAGAATTAACCACAGGCTCAGCCTGCCCCCCGGAACCAGAACAGGGCCTGAAGCCATTCTGCGGTTTTGCGGCCAGCTCCCATAAAAACGAGTTGTAAAATGGAGGTTCAGGGCACTGCAATTCACAAACCTGCAGAGTTATAAATGATAACTCTCGTCCACAAATATATTGAGGGAAGGCAAAGAAGAGGATTTGAAATCAAGGCAGAATTGCAGGAAACAGATTTCAGGAGGTAGATACGAATCGCCTTTAAAGCACATGAAAAGCGGCAAAACGTTGACAATGATGCCCTTGGCCAAAAAGGGCGTATGCGTTTTTTCCTGAATATATTCAGGAAAAAACGCATACGCCCTTTTTGGCCAACCAAGCAACCTGGAAAGGCAAATCAGCGCTACAAAGAAGTCTCGCTTCCCATCGGTCAAAAGGGCCATGCTGAAAAAAGTGTCAAAACCAGAAATGCAGGACAGGCCATGGAGAAATGGGAGCCTTGCTACACTGATGGGCGGGATGTAAATTGCCAAGAGCCACTCTGGAGAAGTGTCCGGTGAGTCCTGAAACATCTGAAAAACACAGCTTAGAGAGCATAGGGCACTTCCACTCATGGGGGTATAAATTGGGAAAATTAAAAATCAGCAAGACACAAGCACCCCAAAGTTTAGGGCTGCTCTGTTGACCAGGACCTCCACTTCATTCCACCTTCAATATCCCAGGAAAGAGAAAAATGGATAAAGAAGTTGTGGTCCTTATGTACAATGGAATATCACTCAGCCATGAAATCAATGTCGTAAGGTTAGTAGCAGCATGATGAGTGGATTTAGGTACGACGATTCTAAGTGAAATAAGTCACACAGAAAAGGACACTTCTCATAAGGTATCACTGATAGAGGGAATGTAAAAACCGTTACACTTGAACTGAATTACAAAACAGAACAGAGTCACACATGCAGAAAACACACTATGGCTGCTTAACGGGAAAGGTGAGGTGGGGTGATACATAAAACAAGGGTATCAAATTAGCTCAGATACCGTTCCATAAACCCAATATGTAATAGACAAGACCTACTCCTTGCTCAGAGAACTGGACTCAACACGCCCTATTCACCGCACAAGAATATATCTGACTAATAATAATCGTAAAACCTATGTATTGATATCTCTCTGTTAGTGTGTCAAGTGGGTGTAAAGCGGCATAAACACAGCAGTGAAAAGCAGCTAAACCCCATTATAAAAATAAATTACTTTGAAACACCCATGAAACAAAGACAGTGAAAGAGAGAGAAATTCTTACACAATGCGTTCAGGGGCTGTGATGCAACCTGGATTGACCATATCTAGACGCACAGCTGGATGAGACATAAGGGTGGACACTCTTGGGGCTGAGAGGTTTGGTGAGGTTGGGTGAGCAAACGCAGACCCTTTAAAGTAATACTGCGTGGTACCCATCGCATGGGTCCCAAATCTCCAGGTTCAAGGGCATCTTCCTACATCAAAAACATGCATGAGAAACCCAGAAGATGGTACACCGTGTGATGGGGAAAGGTTTCTAAAACGCACCTCATTTCTCATCTCCTTGTGCCCGGGTTCGCCATTCCAGCTGCTTTACTAGCAAGCTCCCTACTTGGAGCATCAGCACCTTTAACCTCCTGTTCCGTACAGGTTGCAATTTGTCCTGAGGATAAACGGGAAGACGTGGAACCAACGAGAGACTAGCTCTTGGTGTTGGGACAGGCCCAGGTCACTCTATTTTCCCATCAGAAAGAAGAATTAACCACAGGCTCAGCCTGCCCCCCGAACCAGAACAGGGCCTGAAGCCATTCTGCGATTTTGCGGCCAGCTCCCATAAAAACGAGTTGTAAAATGGAGGTTCAGGGCACTGCAATTCACAAACCTGCAGAGTTATAAATGATAACTCTCGTCCACAAATATATTGAGGGAAGGCAAAGAAGAGGATTTGAAATCAAGGCAGAATTGCAGGAAACAGATTTCAGGAGGTAGATACGAATCGCCTTTAGAGCACATGAAAAGCGGCAAAACGTTGACAATGATGCCCTTGGCCAAAAAGGGCGTATGCGTTTTTTCCTGAATATATTCAGGAAAAAACGCATACGCCCTTTTTGGCCAACCAAGCAACCTGGAAAGGCAAATCAGCGCTACAAAGAAGTCTCGCTTCCCATCGGTCAAAAGGGCCATGCTGAAAAAGGTGTCAAAACCAGAAATGCAGGACAGGCCATGCAGAAATGGGAGCCTTGCTACACTGATGGGTGGGATGTAAATTGCCAAGAGCGACTCTGGAGAAGTGTCCGGTGAGTCCTGAAACATCTGAAAAACACAGCTTAGAGAGCATAGGGCACTTCCACTCATGGGGGTATAAATTGGGAAAATTAAAAATCAGCAAGACACAAGCACCCCAAAGTTTAGGGCTGCTCTGTTGACCAGGACCTCCACTTCATTCCACCTTCAATATCCCAGGAAAGAGAAAAATGGATAAAGAAGTTGTGGTCCTTATGTACAATGGAATATCACTCAGCCATGAAATCAATGTCGTAAGGTTAGTAGCAGCATGATGAGTGGATTTAGGTACGACGATTCTAAGTGAAATAAGTCACACAGAAAAGGACACTTCTCATAAGGTATCACTGATAGAGGGAATGTAAAAACCGTTACACTTGAACTGAATTACAAAACAGAACAGAGTCACACATGCAGAAAACACACTATGGCTGCTTAACGGGAAAGGTGAGGTGGGGTGATACATAAAACAAGGGTATCAAATTAGCTCAGATACCGTTCCATAAACCCAATATGTAATAGACAAGACCTACTCCTTGCTCAGAGAACTGGACTCAACACGCCCTATTCACCACACAAGAATATATCTGACTAATAATAATCGTAAAACCTATGTATTGATATCTCTCTGTTAGTGTGTCAAGTGGGTGTAAAGCGGCATAAACACAGCAGTGAAAAGCAGCTAAACCCCATTATAAAAATAAATTACTTTGAAACACCCATGAAACAAACACAGTGAAAGAGAGAGTAATTCTTACACAATGCGTTCAGGGGCTGTGATGCAACCTGGATTGACCATATCTAGACCCACAGCTGGATGAGACATAAGGGTGGACACTCTTGGGGCTGAGAGGTTTGGTGAGGTTGGGTGAGCAAACGCAGACCCTTTAAAGTAATACTGCGTGGTACCCATCGCATGGGTCCCAAATCTCCAGGTTCAAGGGCATCTTCCTACATCAAAAACATGCATGAGAAACCCAGAAGATGGTACACCGTGTGATGGGGAAAGGTTTCTAAAACGCACCTCATTTCTCATCTCCTTGTGCCCGGGTTCGCCATTCCAGCCGCTTTACTAGCAAGCTCCCTACGTGGAGCATCAGCACCTTTAACCTCCTGTTCCGTACAGGTTGCAATTTGTCCTGAGGATAAACGGGAAGACGTGGAACCAACGAGAGACTAGCTCTTGGTGTTGGGACAGGCACAGGTCACTCTATTTTCCCATCAGAAAGAAGAATTAACCACAGGCTCAGCCTGCCCCCCCGGAACCAGAACAGGGCCTGAAGCCATTCTGCGATTTTGCGGCCAGCTCCCATAAAAACGAGTTGTAAAATGGAGGTTCAGGGCACTGCAATTCACAAACCTGCAGAGTTATAAATGATAACTCTCGTCCACAAATATATTGAGGGAAGGCAAAGAAGAGGATTTGAAATCAAGGCAGAATTGCAGGAAACAGATTTCAGGAGGTAGATACGAATCGCCTTTAAAGCACATGAAAAGCGGCAAAACGTTGACAATGATGCCCTTGGCCAAAAAGGGCGTATGCGTTTTTTCCTGAATATATTCAGGAAAAAACGCATACGCCCTTTTTGGCCAACCAAGCAACCTGGAAAGGCAAATCAGCGCTACAAAGAAGTCTCGCTTCCCATCGGTCAAAAGGGCCATGCTGAAAAAAGTGTCAAAACCAGAAATGCAGGACAGGCCATGGAGAAATGGGAGCCTTGCTACACTGATGGGCGGGATGTTAATTGCCAAGAGCCACTCTGGAGAAGTGTCTGGTGAGTCCTGAAACATCTGAAAAACACAGCTTAGAGAGCATAGGGCACTTCCACTCATGGGGGTATAAATTGGGAAAATTAAAAATCAGCAAGACACAAGCACCCCAAAGTTTAGGGCTGCTCTGTTGACCAGGACCTCCACTTCATTCCACCTTCAATATCCCAGGAAAGAGAAAAATGGATAAAGAAGTTGTGGTCCTTATGTACAATGGAATATCACTCAGCCATGAAATCAATGTCGTAAGGTTAGTAGCAGCATGATGAGTGGATTTAGGTACGACGATTCTAAGTGAAATAAGTCACACAGAAAAGGACACTTCTCATAAGGTATCACTGATAGAGGGAATGTAAAAACCGTTACACTTGAACTGAATTACAAAACAGAACAGAGTCACACATGCAGAAAACACACTATGGCTGCTTAACGGGAAAGGTGAGGTGGGGTGATACATAAAACAAGGGTATCAAATTAGCTCAGATACCGTTCCATAAACCCAATATGTAATAGACAAGACCTACTCCTTGCTCAGAGAACTGGACTCAACACGCCCTATTCACCGCACAAGAATATATCTGACTAATAATAATCGTAAAACCTATGTATTGATATCTCTCTGTTAGTGTGTCAAGTGGGTGTAAAGCGGCATAAACACAGCAGTGAAAAGCAGCTAAACCCCATTATAAAAATAAATTACTTTGAAACACCCATGAAACAAAGACAGTGAAAGAGAGAGAAATTCTTACACAATGCGTTCAGGGGCTGTGATGCAACCTGGATTGACCATATCTAGACGCACAGCTGGATGAGACATAAGGGTGGACACTCTTGGGGCTGAGAGGTTTGGTGAGGTTGGGTGAGCAAACGCAGACCCTTTAAAGTAATACTGCGTGGTACCCATCGCATGGGTCCCAAATCTCCAGGTTCAAGGGCATCTTCCTACATCAAAAACATGCATGAGAAACCCAGAAGATGGTACACCGTGTGATGGGGAAAGGTTTCTAAAACGCACCTCATTTCTCATCTCCTTGTGCCCGGGTTCGCAATTCCAGCTGCTTTACTAGCAAGCTCCCTACTTGGAGCATCAGCACCTTTAACCTCCTGTTCCGTACAGGTTGCAATTTGTCCTGAGGATAAACGGGAAGAGGTGGAACCAACGAGAGACTAGCTCTTGGTGTTGGGACAGGCCCAGGTCACTCTATTTTCCCATCAGAAAGAAGAATTAACCACAGGCTCAGCCTGGCCCCCGAACCAGAACAGGGCCTGAAGCCATTCTGCGATTTTGCGGCCAGCTCCCATAAAAACGAGTTGTAAAATGGAGGTTCAGGGCACTGCAATTCACAAACCTGCAGAGTTATAAATGATAACTCTCGTCCACAAATATATTGAGGGAAGGCAAAGAAGAGGATTTGAAATCAAGGCAGAATTGCAGGAAACAGATTTCAGGAGGTAGATACGAATCGCCTTTAAAGCACATGAAAAGCGGCAAAACGTTGACAATGATGCCCTTGGCCAAAAAGGGCGCATGCGTTTTTTCCTGAATATATTCAGGAAAAAACGCATGCCCCATTTTTGGCCAACCAAGCAACCTGGAAAGGCAAATCAGCGCTACAAAGAAGTCTCACTTCCCATCGGTCAAAAGGGCCATGCTGAAAAAAGTGTCAAAACCAGAAATGCAGGACAGGCCATGGAGAAATGGGAGCCTTGCTACACTGATGGGCGGGATGTAAATTGCCAAGAGCCACTCTGGAGAAGTGTCCGGTGAGTCCTGAAACATCTGAAAAACACAGCTTAGAGAGCATAGGGCACTTCCACTCATTGGGGTATAAATTGGGAAAATTAAAAATCAGCAAGACACAAGCACCCCAAAGTTTAGGGCTGCTCTGTTGACCAGGACCTCCACTTCATTCCACCTTCAATATCCCAGGAAAGAGAAAAATGGATAAAGAAGTTGTGGTCCTTATGTACAATGGAATATCACTCAGCCATGAAATCAATGTCGTAAGGTTAGTAGCAGCATGATGAGTGGATTTAGGTACGACGATTCTAAGTGAAATAAGTCACACAGAAAAGGACACTTCTCATAAGGTATCACTGATAGAGGGAATGTAAAAACCGTTACACTTGAACTGAATTACAAAACAGAACAGAGTCACACATGCAGAAAACACACTATGGCTGCTTAACAGGAAAGGTGAGGTGGGGTGATACATAAAACAAGGGTATCAAATTAGCTCAGATACCGTTCCATAAACCCAATATGTAATAGACAAGACCTACTCCTTGCTCAGAGAACTGGACTCAACACGCCCTATTCACCGCACAAGAATATATCTGACTAATAATAATCGTAAAACCTATGTATTGATATCTCTCTGTTAGTGTGTCAAGTGGGTGTAAAGCGGCATAAACACAGCAGTGAAAAGCAGCTAAACCCCATTATAAAAATAAATTACTTTGAAACACCCATGAAACAAAGACAGTGAAAGAGAGAGAAATTCTTACACAATGCGTTCAGGGGCTGTGATGCAACCTGGATTGACCATATCTAGACGCACAGCTGGATGAGACATAAGGGTGGACACTCTTGGGGCTGAGAGGTTTGGTGAGGTTGGGTGAGCAAACGCAGACCCTTTAAAGTAATACTGCGTGGTACCCATCGCATGGGTCCCAAATCTCCAGGTTCAAGGGCATCTTCCTACATCAAAAACATGCATGAGAAACCCAGAAGATGGTACACCGTGTGATGGGGAAAGGTTTCTAAAACGCACCTCATTTCTCATCTCCTTGTGCCCGGGTTCGCAATTCCAGCTGCTTTACTAGCAAGCTCCCTACTTGGAGCATCAGCACCTTTAACCTCCTGTTCCGTACAGGTTGCAATTTGTCCTGAGGATAAACGGGAAGACGTGGAACCAACGAGAGACTAGCTCTTGGTGTTGGGACAGGCCCAGGTCACTCTATTTTCCCATCAGAAAGAAGAATTAACCACAGGCTCAGCCTGCCCCCCGAACCAGAACAGGGCCTGAAGCCATTCTGCGATTTTGCGGCCAGCTCCCATAAAAACGAGTTGTAAAATGGAGGTTCAGGGCACTGCAATTCACAAACCTGCAGAGTTATAAATGATAACTCTCGTCCACAAATATATTGAGGGAAGGCAAAGAAGAGGATTTGAAATCAAGGCAGAATTGCAGGAAACAGATTTCAGGAGGTAGATACGAATCGCCTTTAAAGCACATGAAAAGCGGCAAAACGTTGACAATGATGCCCTTGGCCAAAAAGGGCGTATGCGTTTTTTCCTGAATATATTCAGGAAAAAACGCATACGCCCTTTTTGGCCAACCAAGCAACCTGGAAAGGCAAATCAGCGCTACAAAGAAGTCTCACTTCCCATCGGTCAAAAGGGCCATGCTGAAAAAAGTGTCAAAACCAGAAATGCAGGACAGGCCATGGAGAAATGGGAGCCTTGCTACACTGATGGGCGGGATGTAAATTGCCAAGAGCCACTCTGGAGAAGTGTCCGGTGAGTCCTGAAACATCTGAAAAACACAGCTTAGAGAGCATAGGGCACTTCCACTCATGGGGGTATAAATTGGGAAAATTAAAAATCAGCAAGACACAAGCACCCCAAAGTTTAGGGCTGCTCTGTTGACCAGGACCTCCACTTCATTCCACCTTCAATATCCCAGGAAAGAGAAAAATGGATAAAGAAGTTGTGGTCCTTATGTACAATGGAATATCACTCAGCCATGAAATCAATGTCGTAAGGTTAGTAGCAGCATGATGAGTGGATTTAGGTACGACGATTCTAAGTGAAATAAGTCACACAGAAAAGGACACTTCTCATAAGGTATCACTGATAGAGGGAATGTAAAAACCGTTACACTTGAACTGAATTACAAAACAGAACAGAGTCACACATGCAGAAAACACACTATGGCTGCTTAACGGGAAAGGTGAGGTGGGGTGATACATAAAACAAGGGTATCAAATTAGCTCAGATACCGTTCCATAAACCCAATATGTAATAGACAAGACCTACTCCTTGCTCAGAGAACTGGACTCAACACGCCCTATTCACCGCACAAGAATATATCTGACTAATAATAATCGTAAAACCTATGTATTGATATCTCTCTGTTAGTGTGTCAAGTGGGTGTAAAGCGGCATAAACACAGCAGTGAAAAGCAGCTAAACCCCATTATAAAAATAAATTACTTTGAAACACCCATGAAACAAAGACAGTGAAAGAGAGAGAAATTCTTACACAATGCGTTCAGGGGCTGTGATGCAACCTGGATTGACCATATCTAGACGCACAGCTGGATGAGACATAAGGGTGGACACTCTTGGGGCTGAGAGGTTTGGTGAGGTTGGGTGAGCAAACGCAGACCCTTTAAAGTAATACTGCGTGGTACCCATCGCATGGGTCCCAAATCTCCAGGTTCAAGGGCATCTTCCTACATCAAAAACATGCATGAGAAACCCAGAAGATGGTACACCGTGTGATGGGGAAAGGTTTCTAAAACGCACCTCATTTCTCATCTCCTTGTGCCCGGGTTCGCCATTCCAGCTGCTTTACTAGCAAGCTCCCTACTTGGAGCATCAGCACCTTTAACCTCCTGTTCCGTACAGGTTGCAATTTGTCCTGAGGATAAACGGGAAGACGTGGAACCAACGAGAGACTAGCTCTTGGTGTTGGGACAGGCACAGGTCACTCTATTTTCCCATCAGAAAGAAGAATTAACCACAGGCTCAGCCTGCCCCCCCGGAACCAGAACAGGGCCTGAAGCCATTCTGCGATTTTGCGGCCAGCTCCCATAAAAACGAGTTGTAAAATGGAGGTTCAGGGCACTGCAATTCACAAACCTGCAGAGTTATAAATGATAACTCTCGTCCACAAATATATTGAGGGAAGGCAAAGAAGAGGATTTGAAATCAAGGCAGAATTGCAGGAAACAGATTTCAGGAGGTAGATACGAATCGCCTTTAAAGCACATGAAAAGCGGCAAAACGTTGACAATGATGCCCTTGGCCAAAAAGGGCGTATGCGTTTTTTCCTGAATATATTCAGGAAAAAACGCATACGCCCTTTTTGGCCAACCAAGCAACCTGGAAAGGCAAATCAGCGCTACAAAGAAGTCTCGCTTCCCATCGGTCAAAAGGGCCATGCTGAAAAAAGTGTCAAAACCAGAAATGCAGGACAGGCCATGGAGAAATGGGAGCCTTGCTACACTGATGGGCGGGATGTAAATTGCCAAGAGCCACTCTGGAGAAGTGTCTGGTGAGTCCTGAAACATCTGAAAAACACAGCTTAGAGAGCATAGGGCACTTCCACTCATGGGGGTATAAATTGGGAAAATTAAAAATCAGCAAGACACAAGCACCCCAAAGTTTAGGGCTGCTCTGTTGACCAGGACCTCCACTTCATTCCACCTTCAATATCCCAGGAAAGAGAAAAATGGATAAAGAAGTTGTGGTCCTTATGTACAATGGAATATCACTCAGCCATGAAATCAATGTCGTAAGGTTAGTAGCAGCATGATGAGTGGATTTAGGTACGACGATTCTAAGTGAAATAAGTCACACAGAAAAGGACACTTCTCATAAGGTATCACTGATAGAGGGAATGTAAAAACCGTTACACTTGAACTGAATTACAAAACAGAACAGAGTCACACATGCAGAAAACACACTATGGCTGCTTAACGGGAAAGGTGAGGTGGGGTGATACATAAAACAAGGGTATCAAATTAGCTCAGATACCGTTCCATAAACCCAATATGTAATAGACAAGACCTACTCCTTGCTCAGAGAACTGGACTCAACACGCCCTATTCACCGCACAAGAATATATCTGACTAATAATAATCGTAAAACCTATGTATTGATATCTCTCTGTTAGTGTGTCAAGTGGGTGTAAAGCGGCATAAACACAGCAGTGAAAAGCAGCTAAACCCCATTATAAAAATAAATTACTTTGAAACACCCATGAAACAAAGACAGTGAAAGAGAGAGAAATTCTTACACAATGCGTTCAGGGGCTGTGATGCAACCTGGATTGACCATATCTAGACGCACAGCTGGATGAGACATAAGGGTGGACACTCTTGGGGCTGAGAGGTTTGGTGAGGTTGGGTGAGCAAACGCAGACCCTTTAAAGTAATACTGCGTGGTACCCATCGCATGGGTCCCAAATCTCCAGGTTCAAGGGCATCTTCCTACATCAAAAACATGCATGAGAAACCCAGAAGATGGTACACCGTGTGATGGGGAAAGGTTTCTAAAACGCACCTCATTTCTCATCTCCTTGTGCCCGGGTTCGCAATTCCAGCTGCTTTACTAGCAAGCTCCCTACTTGGAGCATCAGCACCTTTAACCTCCTGTTCCGTACAGGTTGCAATTTGTCCTGAGGATAAACGGGAAGAGGTGGAACCAACGAGAGACTAGCTCTTGGTGTTGGGACAGGCCCAGGTCACTCTATTTTCCCATCAGAAAGAAGAATTAACCACAGGCTCAGCCTGGCCCCCGAACCAGAACAGGGCCTGAAGCCATTCTGCGATTTTGCGGCCAGCTCCCATAAAAACGAGTTGTAAAATGGAGGTTCAGGGCACTGCAATTCACAAACCTGCAGAGTTATAAATGATAACTCTCGTCCACAAATATATTGAGGGAAGGCAAAGAAGAGGATTTGAAATCAAGGCAGAATTGCAGGAAACAGATTTCAGGAGGTAGATACGAATCGCCTTTAAAGCACATGAAAAGCGGCAAAACGTTGACAATGATGCCCTTGGCCAAAAAGGGCGCATGCGTTTTTTCCTGAATATATTCAGGAAAAAACGCATGCCCCATTTTTGGCCAACCAAGCAACCTGGAAAGGCAAATCAGCGCTACAAAGAAGTCTCACTTCCCATCGGTCAAAAGGGCCATGCTGAAAAAAGTGTCAAAACCAGAAATGCAGGACAGGCCATGGAGAAATGGGAGCCTTGCTACACTGATGGGCGGGATGTAAATTGCCAAGAGCCACTCTGGAGAAGTGTCCGGTGAGTCCTGAAACATCTGAAAAACACAGCTTAGAGAGCATAGGGCACTTCCACTCATTGGGGTATAAATTGGGAAAATTAAAAATCAGCAAGACACAAGCACCCCAAAGTTTAGGGCTGCTCTGTTGACCAGGACCTCCACTTCATTCCACCTTCAATATCCCAGGAAAGAGAAAAATGGATAAAGAAGTTGTGGTCCTTATGTACAATGGAATATCACTCAGCCATGAAATCAATGTCGTAAGGTTAGTAGCAGCATGATGAGTGGATTTAGGTACGACGATTCTAAGTGAAATAAGTCACACAGAAAAGGACACTTCTCATAAGGTATCACTGATAGAGGGAATGTAAAAACCGTTACACTTGAACTGAATTACAAAACAGAACAGAGTCACACATGCAGAAAACACACTATGGCTGCTTAACAGGAAAGGTGAGGTGGGGTGATACATAAAACAAGGGTATCAAATTAGCTCAGATACCGTTCCATAAACCCAATATGTAATAGACAAGACCTACTCCTTGCTCAGAGAACTGGACTCAACACGCCCTATTCACCGCACAAGAATATATCTGACTAATAATAATCGTAAAACCTATGTATTGATATCTCTCTGTTAGTGTGTCAAGTGGGTGTAAAGCGGCATAAACACAGCAGTGAAAAGCAGCTAAACCCCATTATAAAAATAAATTACTTTGAAACACCCATGAAACAAAGACAGTGAAAGAGAGAGAAATTCTTACACAATGCGTTCAGGGGCTGTGATGCAACCTGGATTGACCATATCTAGACGCACAGCTGGATGAGACATAAGGGTGGACACTCTTGGGGCTGAGAGGTTTGGTGAGGTTGGGTGAGCAAACGCAGACCCTTTAAAGTAATACTGCGTGGTACCCATCGCATGGGTCCCAAATCTCCAGGTTCAAGGGCATCTTCCTACATCAAAAACATGCATGAGAAACCCAGAAGATGGTACACCGTGTGATGGGGAAAGGTTTCTAAAACGCACCTCATTTCTCATCTCCTTGTGCCCGGGTTCGCAATTCCAGCTGCTTTACTAGCAAGCTCCCTACTTGGAGCATCAGCACCTTTAACCTCCTGTTCCGTACAGGTTGCAATTTGTCCTGAGGATAAACGGGAAGACGTGGAACCAACGAGAGACTAGCTCTTGGTGTTGGGACAGGCCCAGGTCACTCTATTTTCCCATCAGAAAGAAGAATTAACCACAGGCTCAGCCTGCCCCCCGAACCAGAACAGGGCCTGAAGCCATTCTGCGATTTTGCGGCCAGCTCCCATAAAAACGAGTTGTAAAATGGAGGTTCAGGGCACTGCAATTCACAAACCTGCAGAGTTATAAATGATAACTCTCGTCCACAAATATATTGAGGGAAGGCAAAGAAGAGGATTTGAAATCAAGGCAGAATTGCAGGAAACAGATTTCAGGAGGTAGATACGAATCGCCTTTAAAGCACATGAAAAGCGGCAAAACGTTGACAATGATGCCCTTGGCCAAAAAGGGCGTATGCGTTTTTTCCTGAATATATTCAGGAAAAAACGCATACGCCCTTTTTGGCCAACCAAGCAACCTGGAAAGGCAAATCAGCGCTACAAAGAAGTCTCGCTTCCCATCGGTCAAAAGGGCCATGCTGAAAAAAGTGTCAAAACCAGAAATGCAGGACAGGCCATGGAGAAATGGGAGCCTTGCTACACTGATGGGCGGGATGTAAATTGCCAAGAGCCACTCTGGAGAAGTGTCCGGTGAGTCCTGAAACATCTGAAAAACACAGCTTAGAGAGCATAGGGCACTTCCACTCATGGGGGTATAAATTGGGAAAATTAAAAATCAGCAAGACACAAGCACCCCAAAGTTTAGGGCTGCTCTGTTGACCAGGACCTCCACTTCATTCCACCTTCAATATCCCAGGAAAGAGAAAAATGGATAAAGAAGTTGTGGTCCTTATGTACAATGGAATATCACTCAGCCATGAAATCAATGTCGTAAGGTTAGTAGCAGCATGATGAGTGGATTTAGGTACGACGATTCTAAGTGAAATAAGTCACACAGAAAAGGACACTTCTCATAAGGTATCACTGATAGAGGGAATGTAAAAACCGTTACACTTGAACTGAATTACAAAACAGAACAGAGTCACACATGCAGAAAACACACTATGGCTGCTTAACGGGAAAGGTGAGGTGGGGTGATACATAAAACAAGGGTATCAAATTAGCTCAGATACCGTTCCATAAACCCAATATGTAATAGACAAGACCTACTCCTTGCTCAGAGAACTGGACTCAACACGCCCTATTCACCGCACAAGAATATATCTGACTAATAATAATCGTAAAACCTATGTATTGATATCTCTCTGTTAGTGTGTCAAGTGGGTGTAAAGCGGCATAAACACAGCAGTGAAAAGCAGCTAAACCCCATTATAAAAATAAATTACTTTGAAACACCCATGAAACAAAGACAGTGAAAGAGAGAGAAATTCTTACACAATGCGTTCAGGGGCTGTGATGCAACCTGGATTGACCATATCTAGACGCACAGCTGGATGAGACATAAGGGTGGACACTCTTGGGGCTGAGAGGTTTGGTGAGGTTGGGTGAGCAAACGCAGACCCTTTAAAGTAATACTGCGTGGTACCCATCGCATGGGTCCCAAATCTCCAGGTTCAAGGGCATCTTCCTACATCAAAAACATGCATGAGAAACCCAGAAGATGGTACACCGTGTGATGGGGAAAGGTTTCTAAAACGCACCTCATTTCTCATCTCCTTGTGCCCGGGTTCGCCATTCCAGCTGCTTTACTAGCAAGCTCCCTACTTGGAGCATCAGCACCTTTAACCTCCTGTTCCGTACAGGTTGCAATTTGTCCTGAGGATAAACGGGAAGACGTGGAACCAACGAGAGACTAGCTCTTGGTGTTGGGACAGGCCCAGGTCACTCTATTTTCCCATCAGAAAGAAGAATTAACCACAGGCTCAGCCTGCCCCCCGAACCAGAACAGGGCCTGAAGCCATTCTGCGATTTTGCGGCCAGCTCCCATAAAAACGAGTTGTAAAATGGAGGTTCAGGGCACTGCAATTCACAAACCTGCAGAGTTATAAATGATAACTCTCGTCCACAAATATATTGAGGGAAGGCAAAGAAGAGGATTTGAAATCAAGGCAGAATTGCAGGAAACAGATTTCAGGAGGTAGATACGAATCGCCTTTAGAGCACATGAAAAGCGGCAAAACGTTGACAATGATGCCCTTGGCCAAAAAGGGCGTATGCGTTTTTTCCTGAATATATTCAGGAAAAAACGCATACGCCCTTTTTGGCCAACCAAGCAACCTGGAAAGGCAAATCAGCGCTACAAAGAAGTCTCGCTTCCCATCGGTCAAAAGGGCCATGCTGAAAAAAGTGTCAAAACCAGAAATGCAGGACAGGCCATGCAGAAATGGGAGCCTTGCTACACTGATGGGTGGGATGTAAATTGCCAAGAGCGACTCTGGAGAAGTGTCCGGTGAGTCCTGAAACATCTGAAAAACACAGCTTAGAGAGCATAGGACACTTCCACTCATGGGGGTATAAATTGGGAAAATTAAAAATCAGCAAGACACAAGCACCCCAAAGTTTAGGGCTCCTCTGTTGACCAGGACCTCCACTTCATTCCACCTTCAATATCCCAGGAAAGAGAAAAATGGATAAAGAAGTTGTGGTCCTTATGTACAATGGAATATCACTCAGCCATGAAATCAATGTCGTAAGGTTAGTAGCAGCATGATGAGTGGATTTAGGTACGACGATTCTAAGTGAAATAAGTCACACAGAAAAGGACACTTCTCATAAGGTATCACTGATAGAGGGAATGTAAAAACCGTTACACTTGAACTGAATTACAAAACAGAACAGAGTCACACATGCAGAAAACACACTATGGCTGCTTAACGGGAAAGGTGAGGTGGGGTGATACATAAAACAAGGGTATCAAATTAGCTCAGATACCGTTCCATAAACCCAATATGTAATAGACAAGACCTACTCCTTGCTCAGAGAACTGGACTCAACACGCCCTATTCACCACACAAGAATATATCTGACTAATAATAATCGTAAAACCTATGTATTGATATCTCTCTGTTAGTGTGTCAAGTGGGTGTAAAGCGGCATAAACACAGCAGTGAAAAGCAGCTAAACCCCATTATAAAAATAAATTACTTTGAAACACCCATGAAACAAACACAGTGAAAGAGAGAGTAATTCTTACACAATGCGTTCAGGGGCTGTGATGCAACCTGGATTGACCATATCTAGACCCACAGCTGGATGAGACATAAGGGTGGACACTCTTGGGGCTGAGAGGTTTGGTGAGGTTGGGTGAGCAAACGCAGACCCTTTAAAGTAATACTGCGTGGTACCCATCGCATGGGTCCCAAATCTCCAGGTTCAAGGGCATCTTCCTACATCAAAAACATGCATGAGAAACCCAGAAGATGGTACACCGTGTGATGGGGAAAGGTTTCTAAAACGCACCTCATTTCTCATCTCCTTGTGCCCGGGTTCGCCATTCCAGCCGCTTTACTAGCAAGCTCCCTACGTGGAGCATCAGCACCTTTAACCTCCTGTTCCGT
Source organism: Balaenoptera borealis (assembly GCF_965194805.1). NCBI lineage: Eukaryota > Metazoa > Chordata > Mammalia > Artiodactyla > Balaenopteridae > Balaenoptera > Balaenoptera borealis. The sequence continues at coordinate 1,773,225 of NW_028123989.1, forward strand.
ACAGGTTGCAATTTGTCCTGAGGATAAACGGGAAGACGTGGAACCAACGAGAGACTAGCTCTTGGTGTTGGGACAGGCACAGGTCACTCTATTTTCCCATCAGAAAGAAGAATTAACCACAGGCTCAGCCTGCCCCCCCGGAACCAGAACAGGGCCTGAAGCCATTCTGCGATTTTGCGGCCAGCTCCCATAAAAACGAGTTGTAAAATGGAGGTTCAGGGCACTGCAATTCACAAACCTGCAGAGTTATAAATGATAACTCTCGTCCACAAATATATTGAGGGAAGGCAAAGAAGAGGATTTGAAATCAAGGCAGAATTGCAGGAAACAGATTTCAGGAGGTAGATACGAATCGCCTTTAAAGCACATGAAAAGCGGCAAAACGTTGACAATGATGCCCTTGGCCAAAAAGGGCGTATGCGTTTTTTCCTGAATATATTCAGGAAAAAACGCATACGCCCTTTTTGGCCAACCAAGCAACCTGGAAAGGCAAATCAGCGCTACAAAGAAGTCTCGCTTCCCATCGGTCAAAAGGGCCATGCTGAAAAAAGTGTCAAAACCAGAAATGCAGGACAGGCCATGGAGAAATGGGAGCCTTGCTACACTGATGGGCGGGATGTAAATTGCCAAGAGCCACTCTGGAGAAGTGTCTGGTGAGTCCTGAAACATCTGAAAAACACAGCTTAGAGAGCATAGGGCACTTCCACTCATGGGGGTATAAATTGGGAAAATTAAAAATCAGCAAGACACAAGCACCCCAAAGTTTAGGGCTGCTCTGTTGACCAGGACCTCCACTTCATTCCACCTTCAATATCCCAGGAAAGAGAAAAATGGATAAAGAAGTTGTGGTCCTTATGTACAATGGAATATCACTCAGCCATGAAATCAATGTCGTAAGGTTAGTAGCAGCATGATGAGTGGATTTAGGTACGACGATTCTAAGTGAAATAAGTCACACAGAAAAGGACACTTCTCATAAGGTATCACTGATAGAGGGAATGTAAAAACCGTTACACTTGAACTGAATTACAAAACAGAACAGAGTCACACATGCAGAAAACACACTATGGCTGCTTAACGGGAAAGGTGAGGTGGGGTGATACATAAAACAAGGGTATCAAATTAGCTCAGATACCGTTCCATAAACCCAATATGTAATAGACAAGACCTACTCCTTGCTCAGAGAACTGGACTCAACACGCCCTATTCACCGCACAAGAATATATCTGACTAATAATAATCGTAAAACCTATGTATTGATATCTCTCTGTTAGTGTGTCAAGTGGGTGTAAAGCGGCATAAACACAGCAGTGAAAAGCAGCTAAACCCCATTATAAAAATAAATTACTTTGAAACACCCATGAAACAAAGACAGTGAAAGAGAGTGAAATTCTTACACAATGCGTTCAGGGGCTGTGATGCAACCTGGATTGACCATATCTAGACGCACAGCTGGATGAGACATAAGGGTGGACACTCTTGGGGCTGAGAGGTTTGGTGAGGTTGGGTGAGCAAACGCAGACCCTTTAAAGTAATACTGCGTGGTACCCATCGCATGGGTCCCAAATCTCCAGGTTCAAGGGCATCTTCCTACATCAAAAACATGCATGAGAAACCCAGAAGATGGTACACCGTGTGATGGGGAAAGGTTTCTAAAACGCACCTCATTTCTCATCTCCTTGTGCCCGGGTTCGCAATTCCAGCTGCTTTACTAGCAAGCTCCCTACTTGGAGCATCAGCACCTTTAACCTCCTGTTCCGTACAGGTTGCAATTTGTCCTGAGGATAAACGGGAAGACGTGGAACCAACGAGAGACTAGCTCTTGGTGTTCGACACGCACAGGTCACTCTATTTTCCCATCAGAAAGAAGAATTAACCACAGGTTCAGCCTGCCCCCCGGAACCAGAACAGGGCCTGAAGCCATTCTGCGATTTTGCGGCCAGCTCCCATAAAAACGAGTTGTAAAATGGAGGTTCAGGGCACTGCAATTCACAAACCTGCAGAGTTATAAATGATAACTCTCGTCCACAAATATATTGAGGGAAGGCAAAGAAGAGGATTTGAAATCAAGGCAGAATTGCAGGAAACAGATTTCAGGAGGTAGATACGAATCGCCTTTAGAGCACATGAAAAGCGGCAAAACGTTGACAATGATGCCCTTGGCCAAAAAGGGCGTATGCGTTTTTTCCTGAATATATTCAGGAAAAAACGCATACGCCCTTTTTGGCCAACCAAGCAACCTGGAAAGGCAAATCAGCGCTACAAAGAAGTCTCGCTTCCCATCGGTCAAAAGGGCCATGCTGAAAAAAGTGTCAAAACCAGAAATGCAGGACAGGCCATGCAGAAATGGGAGCCTTGCTACACTGATGGGTGGGATGTAAATTGCCAAAAGCGACTCTGGAGAAGTGTCCGGTGAGTCCTGAAACATCTGAAAAACACAGCTTAGAGAGCATAGGACACTTCCACTCATGGGGGTATAAATTGGGAAAATTAAAAATCAGCAAGACACAAGCACCCCAAAGTTTAGGGCTGCTCTGTTGACCAGGACCTCCACTTCATTCCACCTTAAATATCCCAGGAAAGAGAAAAATGGATAAAGAAGTTGTGGTCCTTATGTACAATGGAATATCACACAGCCATGAAATCAATGTCGTAAGGTTAGTAGCAGCATGATGAGTGGATTTAGGTACGACGATTCTAAGTGAAATAAGTCACACAGAAAAGGACACTTCTCATAAGGTATCACTGATAGAGGGAATGTAAAAACCGTTACACTTGAACTGAATTACAAAACAGAACAGAGTCACACATGCAGAAAACACACTATGGCTGCTTAACGGGAAAGGTGAGGTGGGGTGATACATAAAACAAGGGTATCAAATTAGCTCAGATACCGTTCCATAAACCCAATATGTAATAGACAAGACCTACTCCTTGCTCAGAGAACTGGACTCAACACGCCCTATTCACCACACAAGAATATATCTGACAAATAATAATCGTAAAACCTATGTATTGATATCTCTCTGTTAGTGTGTCAAGTGGGTGTAAAGCGGCATAAACACAGCAGTGAAAAGCAGCTAAACCCCATTATAAAAATAAATTACTTTGAAACACCCATGAAACAAAGACAGTGAAAGAGAGAGTAATTCTTACACAATGCGTTCAGGGGCTGTGATGCAACCTGGATTGACCATAGCTAGACCCACAGCTGGATGAGACATAAGGGTGGACACTCTTGGGGCTGAGAGGTTTGGTGAGGTTGGGTGAGCAAACGCAGACCCTTTAAAGTAATACTGCGTGGTACCCATCGCATGGGTCCCAAATCTCCAGGTTCAAGGGCATCTTCCTACATCAAAAACATGCATGAGAAACCCAGAAGATGGTACACCGTGTGATGGGGAAAGGTTTCTAAAACGCACCTCATTTCTCATCTCCTTGTGCCCGGGTTCGCCATTCCAGCCGCTTTACTAGCAAGCTCCCTACTTGGAGCATCAGCACCTTTAACCTCCTGTTCCGTACAGGTTGCAATTTGTCCTGAGGATAAACGGGAAGACGTGGAACCAACGAGAGACTAGCTCTTGGTGTTGGGACAGGCACAGGTCACTCTATTTTCCCATCAGAAAGAAGAATTAACCACAGGCTCAGCCTGCCCCCCGGAACCAGAACAGGGCCTGAAGCCATTCTGCGATTTTGCGGCCAGCTCCCATAAAAACGAGTTGTAAAATGGAGGTTCAGGGCACTGCAATTCACAAACCTGCAGAGTTATAAATGATAACTCTCGTCCACAAATATATTGAGGGAAGGCAAAGAAGAGGATTTGAAATCAAGGCAGAATTGCAGGAAACAGATTTCAGGAGGTAGATACGAATCGCCTTTAAAGCACATGAAAAGCGGCAAAACGTTGACAATGATGCCCTTGGCCAAAAAGGGCGTATGCGTTTTTTCCTGAATATATTCAGGAAAAAACGCATACGCCCTTTTTGGCCAACCAAGCAACCTGGAAAGGCAAATCAGCGCTACAAAGAAGTCTCGCTTCCCATCGGTCAAAAGGGCCATGCTGAAAAAAGTGTCAAAACCAGAAATTCAGGATAGGCCATGGAGAAATGGGAGCCTTGCTACACTGATGGGCGGGATGTAAATTGCCAAGAGCCACTCTGGAGAAGTGTCCGGTGAGTCCTGAAACATCTGAAAAACACAGCTTAGAGAGCATAGGACACTTCCACTCATGGGGGTATAAATTGGGAAAATTAAAAATCAGCAAGACACAAGCACCCCAAAGATTAGGGCTGCTCTGTTGACCAGGACCTCCACTTCATTCCACCTTAAATATCCCAGGAAAGAGAAAAATGGATAAAGAAGTTGTGGTCCTTATGTACAATGGAATATCACACAGCCATGAAATCAATGTCGTAAGGTTAGTAGCAGCATGATGAGTGGATTTAGGTACGACGATTCTAAGTGAAATAAGTCACACAGAAAAGGACACTTCTCATAAGGTATCACTTATAGAGGGAATGTAAAAACCGTTACACTTGAACTGAATTACAAAACAGAACAGAGTCACACATGCAGAAAACACACTATGGCTGCTTAACGGGAAAGGTGAGGTGGGGTGATACATAAAACAAGGGTATCAAATTAGCTCAGATACCGTTCCATAAACCCAATATGTAATAGACAAGACCTACTCCTTGCTCAGAGAACTGGACTCAACACGCCCTATTCACCACACAAGAATATATCTGACTAATAATAATCGTAAAACCTATGTATTGATATCTCTCTGTTAGTGTGTCAAGTGGGTGTAAAGCGGCATAAACACAGCAGTGAAAAGCAGCTAAACCCCATTATAAAAATAAATTACTTTGAAACACCCATGAAACAAAGACAGTGAAAGAGAGAGTAATTCTTACACAATGCGTTCAGGGGCTGTGATGCAACCTGGATTGACCATATCTAGACCCACAGCTGGATGAGACATAAGGGTGGACACTCTTGGGGCTGAGAGGTTTGGTGAGGTTGGGTGAGCAAACGCAGACCCTTTAAAGTAATACTGCGTGGTACCCATCGCATGGGTCCCAAATCTCCAGGTTCAAGGGCATCTTCCTACATCAAAAACATGCATGAGAAACCCAGAAGATGGTACACCGTGTGATGGGGAAAGGTTTCTAAAACGCACCTCATTTCTCATCTCCTTGTGCCCGGGTTCGCCATTCCAGCCGCTTTACTAGCAAGCTCCCTACTTGGAGCATCAGCACCTTTAACCTCCTGTTCCGTACAGGTTGCAATTTGTCCTGAGGATAAACGGGAAGACGTGGAACCAACGAGAGACTAGCTCTTGGTGTTGGGACAGGCACAGGTCACTCTATTTTCCCATCAGAAAGAAGAATTAACCACAGGCTCAGCCTGCCCCCCAGAACCAGAACAGGGCCTGAAGCCATTCTGCGATTTTGCGGCCAGCTCCCATAAAAACGAGTTGTAAAATGGAGGTTCAGGGCACTGCAATTCACAAACCTGCAGAGTTATAAATGATAACTCTCGTCCACAAATATATTGAGGGAAGGCAAAGAAGAGGATTTGAAATCAAGGCAGAATTGCAGGAAACAGATTTCAGGAGGTAGATACGAATCGCCTTTAAAGCACATGAAAAGCGGCAAAACGTTGACAATGATGCCCTTGGCCAAAAAGGGCGTATGCGTTTTTTCCTGAATATATTCAGGAAAAAACGCATACGCCCTTTTTGGCCAACCAAGCAACCTGGAAAGGCAAATCAGCGCTACAAAGAAGTCTCGCTTCCCATCGGTCAAAAGGGCCATGCTGAAAAAAGTGTCAAAACCAGAAATGCAGGACAGGCCATGGAGAAATGGGAGCCTTGCTACACTGATGGGCGGGATGTAAATTGCCAAGAGCCACTCTGGAGAAGTGTCCGGTGAGTCCTGAAACATCTGAAAAACACAGCTTAGAGAGCATAGGACACTTCCACTCATGGGGGTATAAATTGGGAAAATTAAAAATCAGCAAGGCACAAGCACCCCAAAGATTAGGGCTGCTCTGTTGACCAGGACCTCCACTTCATTCCACCTTAAATATCCCAGGAAAGAGAAAAATGGATAAAGAAGTTGTGGTCCTTATGTACAATGGAATATCACACAGCCATGAAATCAATGTCGTAAGGTTAGTAGCAGCATGATGAGTGGATTTAGGTACGACGATTCTAAGTGAAATAAGTCACACAGAAAAGGACACTTCTCATAAGGTATCACTGATAGAGGGAATGTAAAAACCGTTACACTTGAACTGAATTACAAAACAGAACAGAGTCACACATGCAGAAAACACACTATGGCTGCTTAACGGGAAAGGTGAGGTGGGGTGATACATAAAACAAGGGTATCAAATTAGCTCAGATACCGTTCCATAAACCCAATATGTAATAGACAAGACCTACTCCTTGCTCAGAGAACTGGACTCAACACGCCCTATTCACCACACAAGAATATATCTGACTAATAATAATCGTAAAACCTATGTATTGATATCTCTCTGTTAGTGTGTCAAGTGGGTGTAAAGCGGCATAAACACAGCAGTGAAAAGCAGCTAAACCCCATTATAAAAATAAATTACTTTGAAACACCCATGAAACAAAGACAGTGAAAGAGAGAGTAATTCTTACACAATGCGTTCAGGGGCTGTGATGCAACCTGGATTGACCATATCTAGACGCACAGCTGGATGAGACATAAGGGTGGACACTCTTGGGGCTGAGAGGTTTGGTGAGGTTGGGTGAGCAAACGCAGACCCTTTAAAGTAATACTGCGTGGTACCCATCGCATGGGTCCCAAATCTCCAGGTTCAAGGGCATCTTCCTACATCAAAAACATGCATGAGAAACCCAGAAGATGGTACACCGTGTGATGGGGAAAGGTTTCTAAAACGCACCTCATTTCTCATCTCCTTGTGCCCGGGTTCGCCATTCCAGCCGCTTTACTAGCAAGCTCCCTACTTGGAGCATCAGCACCTTTAACCTCCTGTTCCGTACAGGTTGCAATTTGTCCTGAGGATAAACGGGAAGACGTGGAACCAACGAGAGACTAGCTCTTGGTGTTGGGACAGGCACAGGTCACTCTATTTTCCCATCAGAAAGAAGAATTAACCACAGGCTCAGCCTGCCCCCCGGAACCAGAACAGGGCCTGAAGCCATTCTGCGATTTTGCGGCCAGCTCCCATAAAAACGAGTTGTAAAATGGAGGTTCAGGGCACTGCAATTCACAAACCTGCAGAGTTATAAATGATAACTCTCGTCCACAAATATATTGAGGGAAGGCAAAGAAGAGGATTTGAAATCAAGGCAGAATTGCAGGAAACAGATTTCAGGAGGTAGATACGAATCGCCTTTAAAGCACATGAAAAGCGGCAAAACGTTGACAATGATGCCCTTGGCCAAAAAGGGCGTATGCGTTTTTTCCTGAATATATTCAGGAAAAAATGCATACGCCCTTTTTGGCCAACCAAGCAACCTGGAAAGGCAAATCAGCGCTACAAAGAAGTCTCGCTTCCCATCGGTCAAAAGGGCCATGCTGAAAAAAGTGTCAAAACCAGAAATTCAGGATAGGCCATGGAGAAATGGGAGCCTTGCTACACTGATGGGCGGGATGTAAATTGCCAAGAGCCACTCTGGAGAAGTGTCCGGTGAGTCCTGAAACATCTGAAAAACACAGCTTAGAGAGCATAGGGCACTTCCACTCATGGGGGTATAAATTGGGAAAATTAAAAATCAGCAAGACACAAGCACCCCAAAGTTTAGGGCTGCTCTGTTGACCAGGACCTCCACTTCATTCCACCTTCAATATCCCAGGAAAGAGAAAAATGGATAAAGAAGTTGTGGTCCTTATGTACAATGGAATATCACTCAGCCATGAAATCAATGTCGTAAGGTTAGTAGCAGCATGATGAGTGGATTTAGGTACGACGATTCTAAGTGAAATAAGTCACACAGAAAAGGACACTTCTCATAAGGTATCACTGATAGAGGGAATGTAAAAACCGTTACACTTGAACTGAATTACAAAACAGAACAGAGTCACACATGCAGAAAACACACTATGGCTGCTTAACGGGAAAGGTGAGGTGGGGTGATACATAAAACAAGGGTATCAAATTAGCTCAGATACCGTTCCATAAACCCAATATGTAATAGACAAGACCTACTCCTTGCTCAGAGAACTGGACTCAACACGCCCTATTCACCGCACAAGAATATATCTGACTAATAATAATCGTAAAACCTATGTATTGATATCTCTCTGTTAGTGTGTCAAGTGGGTGTAAAGCGGCATAAACACAGCAGTGAAAAGCAGCTAAACCCCATTATAAAAATAAATTACTTTGAAACACCCATGAAACAAAGACAGTGAAAGAGAGAGAAATTCTTACACAATGCGTTCAGGGGCTGTGATGCAACCTGGATTGACCATATCTAGACCCACAGCTGGATGGGACATAAGGGTGGACACTCTTGGGGCTGAGAGGTTTGGTGAGGTTGGGTGAGCAAACGCAGACCCTTTAAAGTAATACTGCGTGGTACCCATCGCATGGGTCCCAAATCTCCAGGTTCAAGGGCATCTTCCTACATCAAAAACATGCATGAGAAACCCAGAAGATGGTACACCGTGTGATGGGGAAAGGTTTCTAAAACGCACCTCATTTCTCATCTCCTTGTGCCCGGGTTCGCCATTCCAGCCGCTTTACTAGCAAGCTCCCTACTTGGAGCATCAGCACCTTTAACCTCCTGTTCCGTACAGGTTGCAATTTGTCCTGAGGATAAACGGGAAGACGTGGAACCAACGAGAGACTAGCTCTTGGTGTTGGGACAGGCACAGGTCACTCTATTTTCCCATCAGAAAGAAGAATTAACCACAGGCTCAGCCTGCCCCCCGGAACCAGAACAGGGCCTGAAGCCATTCTGCGATTTTGCGGCCAGCTCCCATAAAAACGAGTTGTAAAATGGAGGTTCAGGGCACTGCAATTCACAAACCTGCAGAGTTATAAATGATAACTCTCGTCCACAAATATATTGAGGGAAGGCAAAGAAGAGGATTTGAAATCAAGGCAGAATTGCAGGAAACAGATTTCAGGAGGTAGATACGAATCGCCTTTAAAGCACATGAAAAGCGGCAAAACGTTGACAATGATGCCCTTGGCCAAAAAGGGCGTATGCGTTTTTTCCTGAATATATTCAGGAAAAAACACATACGCCCTTTTTGGCCAACCAAGCAACCTGGAAAGGCAAATCAGCGCTACAAAGAAGTCTCGCTTCCCATCGGTCAAAAGGGCCATGCTGAAAAAAGTGTCAAAACCAGAAATTCAGGATAGGCCATGGAGAAATGGGAGCCTTGCTACACTGATGGGCGGGATGTAAATTGCCAAGAGCCATTCTGGAGAAGTGTCCGGTGAGTCCTGAAACATCTGAAAAACACAGCTTAGAGAGCATAGGACACTTCCACTCATGGGGGTATAAATTGGGAAAATTAAAAATCAGCAAGACACAAGCACCCCAAAGATTAGGGCTGCTCTGTTGACCAGGACCTCCACTTCATTCCACCTTAAATATCCCAGGAAAGAGAAAAATGGATAAAGAAGTTGTGGTCCTTATGTACAATGGAATATCACTCAGCCATGAAATCAATGTCGTAAGGTTAGTAGCAGCATGATGAGTGGATTTAGGTATGACGATTCTAAGTGAAATAAGTCACACAGAAAAGGACACTTCTCATAAGGTATCACTGATAGAGGGAATGTAAAAACCGTTACACTTGAACTGAATTACAAAACAGAACAGAGTCACACATGCAGAAAACACACTATGGCTGCTTAACGGGAAAGGTGAGGTGGGGTGATACATAAAACAAGGGTATCAAATTAGCTCAGATATCGTTCCATAAACGCAATATGTAATAGACAAGACCTACTCCTTGCTCAGAGAACTGGACTCAACACGGCCTATTCACCGCACAAGAATATATCTGACTAATAATAATCGTAAAACCTATGTATTGATATCTCTCTGTTAGTGTGTCAAGTGGGTACAAAGCGGCATAAACACAGCAGTGAAAAGCAGCTAAACCCCATTATAAAAATAAATTACTTTGAAACACCCATGAAACAAAGACAGTGAAAGAGAGAGAAATTCTTACACAATGCGTTCAGGGGCTGTGATGCAACCTGGATTGACCATATCTAGACCCACAGCTGGATGAGACATAAGGGTGGACACTCTTGGGGGTGAGAGGTTTGGTGAGGTTGGGTGAGCAAACGCAGACCATTTAAAGTAATACTGCGTGGTACCCATCGCATGGGTCCCAAATCTCCAGGTTCAAGGGCATCTTCCTACATCAAAAACATGCATGAGAAACCCAGAAGATGGTACACCGTGTGATGGGGAAAGGTTTCTAAAACGCACCTCATTTCTCATCTCCTTGTGCCCGGGTTCGCCATTCCAGCCGCTTTACTAGCAAGCTCCCTACTTGGAGCATCAGCACCTTTAACCTCCTGTTCCATACAGGTTGCAATTTGTCCTGAGGATAAACGGGAAGATGTGGAACCAACGAGAGACTAGCTCTTGGTGTCGGGACAGGCACAGGTCACTCTATTTTCCCATCAGGAAGAAGAATTAACCACAGGCTCAGCCTGCCCCCCGGAAACAGAACAGGGCCTGAAGCCATTCTGCGATTTTGCGGCCAGCTCCCATAAAAACGAGTTGTAAAATGGAGGTTCAGGGCATTGCAATTCACAAACCTGCAGAGTTATAAATGATAACTCTCGTCCACAAATATATTGAGGGAAGGCAAAGAAGAGGATTTGAAATCAAGGCAGAATTGCAGGAAACAGATTTCAGGAGGTAGATACGAATCGCCTTTAGAGCACATGAAAAGCGGCAAAACGTTGACAATGATGCCCTTGGCCAAAAAGGGCGTATGCGTTTTTTCCTGAATATATTCAGGAAAAAACGCATACGCCCTTTTTGGCCAACCAAGCAACCTGGAAAGGCAAATCAGCGCTACAAAGAAGTCTCGCTTCCCATCGGTCAAAAGGGCCATGCTGAAAAAAGTGTCAAAACCAGAAATGCAGGACAGGCCATGCAGAAATGGGAGCCTTGCTACACTGATGGGTGGGATGTAAATTGCCAAGAGCGACTCTGGAGAAGTGTCCGGTGAGTCCTGAAACATCTGAAAAACACAGCTTAGAGAGCATAGGACACTTCCACTCATGGGGGTATAAATTGGGAAAATTAAAAATCAGCAAGACACAAGCACCCCAAAGTTTAGGGCTGCTCTGTTGACCAGGACCTCCACTTCATTCCACCTTAAATATCCCAGGAAAGAGAAAAATGGATAAAGAAGTTGTGGTCCTTATGTACAATGGAATATCACACAGCCATGAAATCAATGTCGTAAGGTTAGTAGCAGCATGATGAGTGGATTTAGGTACGACGATTCTAAGTGAAATAAGTCACACAGAAAAGGACACTTCTCATAAGGTATCACTGATAGAGGGAATGTAAAAACCGTTACACTTGAACTGAATTACAAAACAGAACAGAGTCACACATGCAGAAAACACACTATGGCTGCTTAACGGGAAAGGTGAGGTGGGGTGATACATAAAACAAGGGTATCAAATTAGCTCAGATACCGTTCCATAAACCCAATATGTAATAGACAAGACCTACTCCTTGCTCAGAGAACTGGACTCAACACGCCCTATTCACCACACAAGAATATATCTGACTAATAATAATCGTAAAACCTATGTATTGATATCTCTCTGTTAGTGTGTCAAGTGGGTGTAAAGCGGCATAAACACAGCAGTGAAAAGCAGCTAAACCCCATTATAAAAATAAATTACTTTGAAACACCCATGAAACAAAGACAGTGAAAGAGAGTGAAATTCTTACACAATGCCTTCAGGGGCTGTGATGCAACCTGGATTGACCATATCTAGACCCACAGCTGGATGGGACATAAGGGTTGACACTCTTGGGGCTGAGAGGTTTGGTGAGGTTGGGTGAGCAAACGCAGACCCTTTAAAGTAATACTGCGTGGTACCCATCGCATGGGTCCCAAATCTCCAGGTTCAAGGGCATCTTCCTACATCAAAAACATGCATGAGAAACCCAGAAGATGGTACACCGTGTGATGGGGAAAGGTTTCTAAAACGCACCTCATTTCTCATCTCCTTGTGCCCGGGTTCGCAATTCCAGCTGCTTTACTAGCAAGCTCCCTACTTGGAGCATCAGCACCTTTAACCTCCTGTTCCGTACAGGTTGCAATTTGTCCTGAGGATAAACGGGAAGACGTGGAACCAACGAGAGACTAGCTCTTGGTGTTCGACACGCACAGGTCACTCTATTTTCCCATCAGAAAGAAGAATTAACCACAGGTTCAGCCTGCCCCCCGGAACCAGAACAGGGCCTGAAGCCATTCTGCGATTTTGCGGCCAGCTCCCATAAAAACGAGTTGTAAAATGGAGGTTCAGGGCACTGCAATTCACAAACCTGCAGAGTTGTAAATGATAACTCTCGTCCACAAATATATTGAGGGAAGGCAAAGAAGAGGATTTGAAATCAAGGCAGAATTGCAGGAAACAGATTTCAGGAGGTAGATACGAATCGCCTTTAGAGCACATGAAAAGCGGCAAAACGTTGACAATGATGCCCTTGGCCAAAAAGGGCGTATGCGTTTTTTCCTGAATATATTCAGGAAAAAACGCATACGCCCTTTTTGGCCAACCAAGCAACCTGGAAAGGCAAATCAGCGCTACAAAGAAGTCTCGCTTCCCATCGGTCAAAAGGGCCATGCTGAAAAAAGTGTCAAAACCAGAAATGCAGGACAGGCCATGCAGAAATGGGAGCCTTGCTACACTGATGGGTGGGATGTAAATTGCCAAAAGCGACTCTGGAGAAGTGTCCGGTGAGTCCTGAAACATCTGAAAAACACAGCTTAGAGAGCATAGGACACTTCCACTCATGGGGGTATAAATTGGGAAAATTAAAAATCAGCAAGACACAAGCACCCCAAAGTTTAGGGCTGCTCTGTTGACCAGGACCTCCACTTCATTCCACCTTAAATATCCCAGGAAAGAGAAAAATGGATAAAGAAGTTGTGGTCCTTATGTACAATGGAATATCACACAGCCATGAAATCAATGTCGTAAGGTTAGTAGCAGCATGATGAGTGGATTTAGGTACGACGATTCTAAGTGAAATAAGTCACACAGAAAAGGACACTTCTCATAAGGTATCACTGATAGAGGGAATGTAAAAACCGTTACACTTGAACTGAATTACAAAACAGAACAGAGTCACACATGCAGAAAACACACTATGGCTGCTTAACGGGAAAGGTGAGGTGGGGTGATACATAAAACAAGGGTATCAAATTAGCTCAGATACCGTTCCATAAACCCAATATGTAATAGACAAGACCTACTCCTTGCTCAGAGAACTGGACTCAACACGCCCTATTCACCACACAAGAATATATCTGACAAATAATAATCGTAAAACCTATGTATTGATATCTCTCTGTTAGTGTGTCAAGTGGGTGTAAAGCGGCATAAACACAGCAGTGAAAAGCAGCTAAACCCCATTATAAAAATAAATTACTTTGAAACACCCATGAAACAAAGACAGTGAAAGAGAGAGTAATTCTTACACAATGCGTTCAGGGGCTGTGATGCAACCTGGATTGACCATAGCTAGACCCACAGCTGGATGAGACATAAGGGTGGACACTCTTGGGGCTGAGAGGTTTGGTGAGGTTGGGTGAGCAAACGCAGACCCTTTAAAGTAATACTGCGTGGTACCCATCGCATGGGTCCCAAATCTCCAGGTTCAAGGGCATCTTCCTACATCAAAAACATGCATGAGAAACCCAGAAGATGGTACACCGTGTGATGGGGAAAGGTTTCTAAAACGCACCTCATTTCTCATCTCCTTGTGCCCGGGTTCGCCATTCCAGCCGCTTTACTAGCAAGCTCCCTACTTGGAGCATCAGCACCTTTAACCTCCTGTTCCGTACAGGTTGCAATTTGTCCTGAGGATAAACGGGAAGACGTGGAACCAACGAGAGACTAGCTCTTGGTGTTGGGACAGGCACAGGTCACTCTATTTTCCCATCAGAAAGAAGAATTAACCACAGGCTCAGCCTGCCCCCCGGAACCAGAACAGGGCCTGAAGCCATTCTGCGATTTTGCGGCCAGCTCCCATAAAAACGAGTTGTAAAATGGAGGTTCAGGGCACTGCAATTCACAAACCTGCAGAGTTATAAATGATAACTCTCGTCCACAAATATATTGAGGGAAGGCAAAGAAGAGGATTTGAAATCAAGGCAGAATTGCAGGAAACAGATTTCAGGAGGTAGATACGAATCGCCTTTAAAGCACATGAAAAGCGGCAAAACGTTGACAATGATGCCCTTGGCCAAAAAGGGCGTATGCGTTTTTTCCTGAATATATTCAGGAAAAAACGCATACGCCCTTTTTGGCCAACCAAGCAACCTGGAAAGGCAAATCAGCGCTACAAAGAAGTCTCGCTTCCCATCGGTCAAAAGGGCCATGCTGAAAAAAGTGTCAAAACCAGAAATTCAGGATAGGCCATGGAGAAATGGGAGCCTTGCTACACTGATGGGCGGGATGTAAATTGCCAAGAGCCACTCTGGAGAAGTGTCCGGTGAGTCCTGAAACATCTGAAAAACACAGCTTAGAGAGCATAGGACACTTCCACTCATGGGGGTATAAATTGGGAAAATTAAAAATCAGCAAGACACAAGCACCCCAAAGATTAGGGCTGCTCTGTTGACCAGGACCTCCACTTCATTCCACCTTAAATATCCCAGGAAAGAGAAAAATGGATAAAGAAGTTGTGGTCCTTATGTACAATGGAATATCACACAGCCATGAAATCAATGTCGTAAGGTTAGTAGCAGCATGATGAGTGGATTTAGGTACGACGATTCTAAGTGAAATAAGTCACACAGAAAAGGACACTTCTCATAAGGTATCACTGATAGAGGGAATGTAAAAACCGTTACACTTGAACTGAATTACAAAACAGAACAGAGTCACACATGCAGAAAACACACTATGGCTGCTTAACGGGAAAGGTGAGGTGGGGTGATACATAAAACAAGGGTATCAAATTAGCTCAGATACCGTTCCATAAACCCAATATGTAATAGACAAGACCTACTCCTTGCTCAGAGAACTGGACTCAACACGCCCTATTCACCACACAAGAATATATCTGACTAATAATAATCGTAAAACCTATGTATTGATATCTCTCTGTTAGTGTGTCAAGTGGGTGTAAAGCGGCATAAACACAGCAGTGAAAAGCAGCTAAACCCCATTATAAAAATAAATTACTTTGAAACACCCATGAAACAAAGACAGTGAAAGAGAGAGTAATTCTTACACAATGCGTTCAGGGGCTGTGATGCAACCTGGATTGACCATATCTAGACCCACAGCTGGATGAGACATAAGGGTGGACACTCTTGGGGCTGAGAGGTTTGGTGAGGTTGGGTGAGCAAACGCAGACCCTTTAAAGTAATACTGCGTGGTACCCATCGCATGGGTCCCAAATCTCCAGGTTCAAGGGCATCTTCCTACATCAAAAACATGCATGAGAAACCCAGAAGATGGTACACCGTGTGATGGGGAAAGGTTTCTAAAACGCACCTCATTTCTCATCTCCTTGTGCCGGGTTCGCCATTCCAGCCGCTTTACTAGCAAGCTCCCTACTTGGAGCATCAGCACCTTTAACCTCCTGTTCCGTACAGGTTGCAATTTGTCCTGAGGATAAACGGGAAGACGTGGAACCAACGAGAGACTAGCTCTTGGTGTTGGGACAGGCACAGGTCACTCTATTTTCCCATCAGAAAGAAGAATTAACCACAGGCTCAGCCTGCCCCCCGGAACCAGAACAGGGCCTGAAGCCATTCTGCGATTTTGCGGCCAGCTCCATAAAAACGAGTTGTAAAATGGAGGTTCAGGGCACTGCAATTCACAAACCTGCAGAGTTATAAATGATAACTCTCGTCCACAAATATATTGAGGGAAGGCAAAGAAGAGGATTTGAAATCAAGGCAGAATTGCAGGAAACAGATTTCAGGAGGTAGATACGAATCGCCTTTAAAGCACATGAAAAGCGGCAAAACGTTGACAATGATGCCCTTGGCCAAAAAGGGCGTATGCGTTTTTTCCTGAATATATTCAGGAAAAAACGCATACGCCCTTTTTGGCCAACCAAGCAACCTGGAAAGGCAAATCAGCGCTACAAAGAAGTCTCGCTTCCCATCGGTCAAAAGGGCCATGCTGAAAAAAGTGTCAAAACCAGAAATGCAGGACAGGCCATGGAGAAATGGGAGCCTTGCTACACTGATGGGCAGGATGTAAATTGCCAAGAGCCACTCTGGAGAAGTGTCCGGTGAGTCCTGAAACATCTGAAAAACACAGCTTAGAGAGCATAGGACACTTCCACTCATGGGGGTATAAATTGGGAAAATTAAAAATCAGCAAGGCACAAGCACCCCAAAGATTAGGGCTGCTCTGTTGACCAGGACCTCCACTTCATTCCACCTTAAATATCCCAGGAAAGAGAAAAATGGATAAAGAAGTTGTGGTCCTTATGTACAATGGAATATCACACAGCCATGAAATCAATGTCGTAAGGTTAGTAGCAGCATGATGAGTGGATTTAGGTACGACGATTCTAAGTGAAATAAGTCACACAGAAAAGGACACTTCTCATAAGGTATCACTGATAGAGGGAATGTAAAAACCGTTACACTTGAACTGAATTACAAAACAGAACAGAGTCACACATGCAGAAAACACACTATGGCTGCTTAACGGGAAAGGTGAGGTGGGGTGATACATAAAACAAGGGTATCAAATTAGCTCAGATACCATTCCATAAACCCAATATGTAATAGACAAGACCTACTCCTTGCTCAGAGAACTGGACTCAACACGCCCTATTCACCACACAAGAATATATCTGACTAATAATAATCGTAAAACCTATGTATTGATATCTCTCTGTTAGTGTGTCAAGTGGGTGTAAAGCGGCATAAACACAGCAGTGAAAAGCAGCTAAACCCCATTATAAAAATAAATTACTTTGAAACACCCATGAAACAAAGACAGTGAAAGAGAGAGTAATTCTTACACAATGCGTTCAGGGGCTGTGATGCAACCTGGATTGACCATATCTAGACCCACAGCTGGATGAGACATAAGGGTGGACACTCTTGGGGCTGAGAGGTTTGGTGAGGTTGGGTGAGCAAACGCAGACCCTTTAAAGTAATACTGCGTGGTACCCATCGCATGGGTCCCAAATCTCCAGGTTCAAGGGCATCTTCCTACATCAAAAACATGCATGAGAAACCCAGAAGATGGTACACCGTGTGATGGGGAAAGGTTTCTAAAACGCACCTCATTTCTCATCTCCTTGTGCCCGGGTTCGCCATTCCAGCCGCTTTACTAGCAAGCTCCCTACTTGGAGCATCAGCACCTTTAACCTCCTGTTCCGTACAGGTTGCAATTTGTCCTGAGGATAAACGGGAAGACGTGGAACCAACGAGAGACTAGCTCTTGGTGTTGGGACAGGCACAGGTCACTCTATTTTCCCATCAGAAAGAAGAATTAACCACAGGCTCAGCCTGCCCCCCGGAACCAGAACAGGGCCTGAAGCCATTCTGCGATTTTGCGGCCAGCTCCCATAAAAACGAGTTGTAAAATGGAGGTTCAGGGCACTGCACTTCACAAACCTGCAGAGTTATAAATGATAACTCTCGTCCACAAATATATTGAGGGAAGGCAAAGAAGAGGATTTGAAATCAAGGCAGAATTGCAGGAAACAGATTTCAGGAGGTAGATACGAATCGCCTTTAAAGCACATGAAAAGCGGCAAAACGTTGACAATGATGCCCTTGGCCAAAAAGGGCGTATGCGTTTTTTCCTGAATATATTCAGGAAAAAATGCATACGCCCTTTTTGGCCAACCAAGCAACCTGGAAAGGCAAATCAGCGCTACAAAGAAGTCTCGCTTCCCATCGGTCAAAAGGGCCATGCTGAAAAAAGTGTCAAAACCAGAAATTCAGGATAGGCCATGGAGAAATGGGAGCCTTGCTACACTGATGGGCGGGATGTAAATTGCCAAGAGCCACTCTGGAGAAGTGTCCGGTGAGTCCTGAAACATCTGAAAAACACAGCTTAGAGAGCATAGGGCACTTCCACTCATGGGGGTATAAATTGGGAAAATTAAAAATCAGCAAGACACAAGCACCCCAAAGTTTAGGGCTGCTCTGTTGACCAGGACCTCCACTTCATTCCACCTTCAATATCCCAGGAAAGAGAAAAATGGATAAAGAAGTTGTGGTCCTTATGTACAATGGAATATCACTCAGCCATGAAATCAATGTCGTAAGGTTAGTAGCAGCATGATGAGTGGATTTAGGTACGACGATTCTAAGTGAAATAAGTCACACAGAAAAGGACACTTCTCATAAGGTATCACTGATAGAGGGAATGTAAAAACCGTTACACTTGAACTGAATTACAAAACAGAACAGAGTCACACATGCAGAAAACACACTATGGCTGCTTAACGGGAAAGGTGAGGTGGGGTGATACATAAAACAAGGGTATCAAATTAGCTCAGATACCGTTCCATAAACCCAATATGTAATAGACAAGACCTACTCCTTGCTCAGAGAACTGGACTCAACACGCCCTATTCACCGCACAAGAATATATCTGACTAATAATAATCGTAAAACCTATGTATTGATATCTCTCTGTTAGTGTGTCAAGTGGGTGTAAAGCGGCATAAACACAGCAGTGAAAAGCAGCTAAACCCCATTATAAAAATAAATTACTTTGAAACACCCATGAAACAAAGACAGTGAAAGAGAGAGAAATTCTTACACAATGCGTTCAGGGGCTGTGATGCAACCTGGATTGACCATATCTAGACGCACAGCTGGATGAGACATAAGGGTGGACACTCTTGGGGCTGAGAGGTTTGGTGAGGTTGGGTGAGCAAACGCAGACCCTTTAAAGTAATACTGCGTGGTACCCATCGCATGGGTCCCAAATCTCCAGGTTCAAGGGCATCTTCCTACATCAAAAACATGCATGAGAAACCCAGAAGATGGTACACCGTGTGATGGGGAAAGGTTTCTAAAACGCACCTCATTTCTCATCTCCTTGTGCCCGGGTTCGCAATTCCAGCTGCTTTACTAGCAAGCTCCCTACTTGGAGCATCAGCACCTTTAACCTCCTGTTCCGTACAGGTTGCAATTTGTCCTGAGGATAAACGGGAAGACGTGGAACCAACGAGAGACTAGCTCTTGGTGTTGGGACAGGCCCAGGTCACTCTATTTTCCCATCAGAAAGAAGAATTAACCACAGGCTCAGCCTGGCCCCCGAACCAGAACAGGGCCTGAAGCCATTCTGCGATTTTGCGGCCAGCTCCCATAAAAACGAGTTGTAAAATGGAGGTTCAGGGCACTGCAATTCACAAACCTGCAGAGTTATAAATGATAACTCTCGTCCACAAATATATTGAGGGAAGGCAAAGAAGAGGATTTGAAATCAAGGCAGAATTGCAGGAAACAGATTTCAGGAGGTAGATACGAATCGCCTTTAAAGCACATGAAAAGCGGCAAAACGTTGACAATGATGCCCTTGGCCAAAAAGGGCGCATGCGTTTTTTCCTGAATATATTCAGGAAAAAACGCATGCCCCATTTTTGGCCAACCAAGCAACCTGGAAAGGCAAATCAGCGCTACAAAGAAGTCTCACTTCCCATCGGTCAAAAGGGCCATGCTGAAAAAAGTGTCAAAACCAGAAATTCAGGACAGGCCATGGAGAAATGGGAGCCTTGCTACACTGATGGGCGGGATGTAAATTGCCAAGAGCCACTCTGGAGAAGTGTCCGGTGAGTCCTGAAACATCTGAAAAACACAGCTTAGAGAGCATAGGGCACTTCCACTCATTGGGGTATAAATTGGGAAAATTAAAAATCAGCAAGACACAAGCACCCCAAAGTTTAGGGCTGCTCTGTTGACCAGGACCTCCACTTCATTCCACCTTCAATATCCCAGGAAAGAGAAAAATGGATAAAGAAGTTGTGGTCCTTATGTACAATGGAATATCACTCAGCCAGGAAATCAATGTCGTAAGGTTAGTAGCAGCATGATGAGTGGATTTAGGTACGACGATTCTAAGTGAAATAAGTCACACAGAAAAGGACACTTCTCATAAGGTATCACTGATAGAGGGAATGTAAAAACCGTTACACTTGAACTGAATTACAAAACAGAACAGAGTCACACATGCAGAAAACACACTATGGCTGCTTAACGGGAAAGGTGAGGTGGGGTGATACATAAAACAAGGGTATCAAATTAGCTCAGATACCGTTCCATAAACCCAATATGTAATAGACAAGACCTACTCCTTGCTCAGAGAACTGGACTCAACACGCCCTATTCACCACACAAGAATATATCTGACTAATAATAATCGTAAAACCTATGTATTGATATCTCTCTGTTAGTGTGTCAAGTGGGTGTAAAGCGGCATAAACACAGCAGTGAAAAGCAGCTAAACCCCATTATAAAAATAAATTACTTTGAAACACCCATGAAACAAAGACAGTGAAAGAGAGTGAAATTCTTACACAATGCCTTCAGGGGCTGTGATGCAACCTGGATTGACCATATCTAGACCCACAGCTGGATGGGACATAAGGGTGGACACTCTTGGGGCTGAGAGGTTTGGTAAGGTTGGGTGAGCAAACGCAGACCCTTTAAAGTAATACTGCGTGGTACCCATCGCATGGGTCCCAAATCTCCAGGTTCAAGGGCATCTTCCTACATCAAAAACATGCATGAGAAACCCAGAAGATGGTACACCGTGTGATGGGGAAAGGTTTCTAAAACGCACCTCATTTCTCATCTCCTTGTGCCCGGGTTCGCCATTCCAGCCGCTTTACTAGCAAGCTCCCTACTTGGAGCATCAGCACCTTTAACCTCCTGTTCCGTACAGGTTGCAATTTGTCCTGAGGATAAACGGGAAGACGTGGAACCAACGAGAGACTAGCTCTTGGTGTTGGGACAGGCACAGGTCACTCTATTTTCCCATCAGAAAGAAGAATTAACCACAGGCTCAGCCTGCCCCCCGGAACCAGAACAGGGCCTGAAGCCATTCTGCGATTTTGCGGCCAGCTCCCATAAAAACGAGTTGTAAAATGGAGGTTCAGGGCACTGCAATTCACAAACCTGCAGAGTTATAAATGATAACTCTCGTCCACAAATATATTGAGGGAAGGCAAAGAAGAGGATTTGAAATCAAGGCAGAATTGCAGGAAACAGATTTCAGGAGGTAGATACGAATCGCCTTTAAAGCACATGAAAAGCGGCAAAACGTTGACAATGATGCCCTTGGCCAAAAAGGGCGTATGCGTTTTTTCCTGAATATATTCAGGAAAAAACACATACGCCCTTTTTGGCCAACCAAGCAACCTGGAAAGGCAAATCAGCGCTACAAAGAAGTCTTGCTTCCCATCGGTCAAAAGGGCCATGCTGAAAAAAGTGTCAAAACCAGAAATTCAGGATAGGCCATGGAGAAATGGGAGCCTTGCTACACTGATGGGCGGGATGTAAATTGCCAAGAGCCATTCTGGAGAAGTGTCCGGTGAGTCCTGAAACATCTGAAAAACACAGCTTAGAGAGCATAGGACACTTCCACTCATGGGGGTATAAATTGGGAAAATTAAAAATCAGCAAGACACAAGCACCCCAAAGATTAGGGCTGCTCTGTTGACCAGGACCTCCACTTCATTCCACCTTAAATATCCCAGGAAAGAGAAAAATGGATAAAGAAGTTGTGGTCCTTATGTACAATGGAATATCACACAGCCATGAAATCAATGTCGTAAGGTTAGTAGCAGCATGATGAGTGGATTTAGGTACGACGATTCTAAGTGAAATAAGTCACACAGAAAAGGACACTTCTCATAAGGTATCACTGATAGAGGGAATGTAAAAACCGTTACACTTGAACTGAATTACAAAACAGAACAGAGTCACACATGCAGAAAACACACTATGGCTGCTTAACGGGAAAGTTGAGGTGGGGTGATACATAAAACAAGGGTATCAAATTAGCTCAGATATCGTTCCATAAACCCAATATGTAATAGACAAGACCTACTCCTTGCTCAGAGAACTGGACTCAACACGGCATATTCACCGCACAAGAATATATCTGACTAATAATAATCGTAAAACATATGTATTGATATCTCTCTGTTAGTGTGTCAAGTGGGTATAAAGCGTCATAAACACAGCAGTGAAAAGCAGCTAAACCCCATTATAAAAATAAATTACTTTGAAACACCCATGAAACAAAGACAGTGAAAGAGAGAGAAATTCTTACACAATGCGTTCAGGGGCTGTGATGCAACCTGGATTGACCATATCTAGACCCACAGCTGGATGGGACATAAGGGTGGACACTCTTGGGGCTGAGAGGTTTGGTGAGGTTGGGTGAGCAAACGCAGACCCTTTAAAGTAATACTGCGTGGTACCCATCGCATGGGTCCCAAATCTCCAGGTTCAAGGGCATCTTCCTACATCAAAAACATGCATGAGAAACCCAGAAGATGGTACACCGTGTGATGGGGAAAGGTTTCTAAAACGCACCTCATTTCTCATCTCCTTGTGCCCGGGTTCGCCATTCCAGCCGCTTTACTAGCAAGCTCCCTACTTGGAGCATCAGCACCTTTAACCTCCTGTTCCGTACAGGTTGCAATTTGTCCTGAGGATAAACGGGAAGACGTGGAACCAATGAGAGACTAGCTCTTGGTGTTGGGACAGGCACAGGTCACTCTATTTTCCCATCAGAAAGAAGAATTAACCACAGGCTCAGCCTGCCCCCCGGAACCAGAACAGGGCCTGAAGCCATTCTGCGATTTTGCGGCCAGCTCCCATAAAAACGAGTTGTAAAATGGAGGTTCAGGGCACTGCAATTCACAAACCTGCAGAGTTATAAATGATAACTCTCGTCCACAAATATATTGAGGGAAGGCAAAGAAGAGGATTTGAAATCAAGGCAGAATTGCAGGAAACAGATTTCAGGAGGTAGATACGAATCGCCTTTAAAGCACATGAAAAGCGGCAAAACGTTGACAATGATGCCCTTGGCCAAAAAGGGCGTATGCGTTTTTTCCTGAATATATTCAGGAAAAAACACATACGCCCTTTTTGGCCAACCAAGCAACCTGGAAAGGCAAATCAGCGCTACAAAGAAGTCTCGCTTCCCATCGGTCAAAAGGGCCATGCTGAAAAAAGTGTCAAAACCAGAAATTCAGGATAGGCCATGGAGAAATGGGAGCCTTGCTACACTGATGGGCGGGATGTAAATTGCCAAGAGCCACTCTGGAGAAGTGTCCGGTGAGTCCTGAAACATCTGAAAAACACAGCTTAGAGAGCATAGGACACTTCCACTCATGGGGGTATAAATTGGGAAAATTAAAAATCAGCAAGACACAAGCACCCCAAAGATTAGGGCTGCTCTGTTGACCAGGACCTCCACTTCATTCCACCTTAAATATCCCAGGAAAGAGAAAAATGGATAAAGAAGTTGTGGTCCTTATGTACAATGGAATATCACACAGCCATGAAATCAATGTCGTAAGGTTAGTAGCAGCATGATGAGTGGATTTAGGTACGACGATTCTAAGTGAAATAAGTCACACAGAAAAGGACACTTCTCATAAGGTATCACTGATAGAGGGAATGTAAAAACCGTTACACTTGAACTGAATTACAAAACAGAACAGAGTCACACATGCAGAAAACACACTATGGCTGCTTAACGGGAAAGGTGAGGTGGGGTGATACATAAAACAAGGGTATCAAATTAGCTCAGATACCGTTCCATAAACCCAATATGTAATAGACAAGACCTACTCCTTGCTCAGAGAACTGGACTCAACACGCCCTATTCACCACACAAGAATATATCTGACTAATAATAATCGTAAAACCTATGTATTGATATCTCTCTGTTAGTGTGTCAAGTGGGTGTAAAGCGGCATAAACACAGCAGTGAAAAGCAGCTAAACCCCATTATAAAAATAAATTACTTTGAAACACCCATGAAACAAAGACAGTGAAAGAGAGAGTAATTCTTACACAATGCGTTCAGGGGCTGTGATGCAACCTGGATTGACCATATCTAGACCCACAGCTGGATGAGACATAAGGGTGGACACTCTTGGGGCTGAGAGGTTTGGTGAGGTTGGGTGAGCAAACGCAGACCCTTTAAAGTAATACTGCGTGGTACCCATCGCATGGGTCCCAAATCTCCAGGTTCAAGGGCATCTTCCTACATCAAAAACATGCATGAGAAACCCAGAAGATGGTACACCGTGTGATGGGGAAAGGTTTCTAAAACGCACCTCATTTCTCATCTCCTTGTGCCCGGGTTCGCCATTCCAGCCGCTTTACTAGCAAGCTCCCTACTTGGAGCATCAGCACCTTTAACCTCCTGTTCCGTACAGGTTGCAATTTGTCCTGAGGATAAACGGGAAGACGTGGAACCAACGAGAGACTAGCTCTTGGTGTTGGGACAGGCACAGGTCACTCTATTTTCCCATCAGAAAGAAGAATTAACCACAGGCTCAGCCTGCCCCCCGGAACCAGAACAGGGCCTGAAGCCATTCTGCGATTTTGCGGCCAGCTCCCATAAAAACGAGTTGTAAAATGGAGGTTCAGGGCACTGCACTTCACAAACCTGCAGAGTTATAAATGATAACTCTCGTCCACAAATATATTGAGGGAAGGCAAAGAAGAGGATTTGAAATCAAGGCAGAATTGCAGGAAACAGATTTCAGGAGGTAGATACGAATCGCCTTTAAAGCACATGAAAAGCGGCAAAACGTTGACAATGATGCCCTTGGCCAAAAAGGGCGTATGCGTTTTTTCCTGAATATATTCAGGAAAAAACGCATACGCCCTTTTTGGCCAACCAAGCAACCTGGAAAGGCAAATCAGCGCTACAAAGAAGTCTCGCTTCCCATCGGTCAAAAGGGCCATGCTGAAAAAAGTGTCAAAACCAGAAATGCAGGATAGGCCATGGAGAAATGGGAGCCTTGCTACACTGATGGGCGGGATGTAAATTGCCAAGAGCCACTCTGGAGAAGTGTCCGGTGAGTCCTGAAACATCTGAAAAACACAGCTTAGAGAGCATAGGGCACTTCCACTCATGGGGGTATAAATTGGGAAAATTAAAAATCAGCAAAACACAAGCACCCCAAAGTTTAGGGCTGCTCTGTTGACCAGGACCTCCACTTCATTCCACCTCAAATATCCCAGGAAAGAGAAAAATGGATAAAGAAGTTGTGGTCCTTATGTACAATGGAATATCACTCAGCCATGAAATCAATGTCGTAAAGTTAGTAGCAGCATGATGAGTGGATTTAGGTATGACGATTCTAAGTGAAATAAGTCACACAGAAAAGGACACTTCTCATAAGGTATCACTGATAGAGGGAATGTAAAAACCGTTACACTTGAACTGAATTACAAAACAGAACAGAGTCACACATGCAGAAAACACACTATGGCTGCTTAACGGGAAAGGGGAGGTGGGGTGATACATAAAACAAGGGTATCAAATTAGCTCAGATATCGTTCCATAAACCCAATATGTAATAGACAAGACCTACTCCTTGCTCAGAGAACTGGACTCAACACGGCCTATTCACCGCACAAGAATATATCTGACTAATAATAATCGTAAAACCTATGTATTGATATCTCTCTGTTAGTGTGTCAAGTGGGTACAAAGCGGCATAAACACAGCAGTGAAAAGCAGCTAAACCCCATTATAAAAATAAATTACTTTGAAACACCCATGAAACAAAGACAGTGAAAGAGAGAGAAATTCTTACACAATGCGTTCAGGGGCTGTGATGCAACCTGGATTGACCATATCTAGACCCACAGCTGGATGAGACATAAGGGTGGACACTCTTGGGGGTGAGAGGTTTGGTGAGGTTGGGTGAGCAAACGCAGACCCTTTAAAGTAATACTGCGTGGTACCCATCGCATGGGTCCCAAATCTCCAGGTTCAAGGGCATCTTCCTACATCAAAAACATGCATGAGAAACCCAGAAGATGGTACACCGTGTGATGGGGAAAGGTTTCTAAAACGCACCTCATTTCTCATCTCCTTGTGCCCGGGTTCGCCATTCCAGCCGCTTTACTAGCAAGCTCCCTACTTGGAGCATCAGCACCTTTAACCTCCTGTTCCATACAGGTTGCAATTTGTCCTGAGGATAAACGGGAAGATGTGGAACCAACGAGAGACTAGCTCTTGGTGTCGGGACAGGCACAGGTCACTCTATTTTCCCATCAGGAAGAAGAATTAACCACAGGCTCAGCCTGCCCCCCGGAAACAGAACAGGGCCTGAAGCCATTCTGCGATTTTGCGGCCAGCTCCCATAAAAACGAGTTGTAAAATGGAGGTTCAGGGCATTGCAATTCACAAACCTGCAGAGTTATAAATGATAACTCTCGTCCACAAATATATTGAGGGAAGGCAAAGAAGAGGATTTGAAATCAAGGCAGAATTGCAGGAAACAGATTTCAGGAGGTAGATACGAATCGCCTTTAAAGCACATGAAAAGCGGCAA